>NW_028289006.1:6210419-6831461 GCF_059628265.1 Tinamus guttatus | reverse complement strand
AGGACAGATTCCTCCTCATGTATTTCCCACTTCTTCTAAAGATAATGTAACCTGGGAATTTCTCTTAAATGTAATAAGTGTGTGTGTGTGTGTGTGTATCTATATGTGTGTATATGTGGGTGTGGGGGCATGTATTATAGGCATGTATTATAGCTCTTCTATTAGAATGTCAGTGCTATCTAACTAATGAAAAGATTTTGGAAGTTCAGAAGGTCAGAGCAGAAGAAGTTCCATTTTAGGAAATTTAATTTGGTTAACCAGAATTCTGACTCTAATTCTCTACAAAGTTAGCTGATAATCCATTTTCCTCTGTGTCTTTCTATGTCTCACTTTACTCAGCCTTCTCATCCATCTAGTGGAGGAAATTAGGGATCATCATAATACAAGGGTGTTCAAGCATTGTTGTAATGAAATTTCTATGTTTTTAAAGAGTCTATCATCAGATGATTCTTAAAAAAGGGAGGTGATGTGAGGAGAGAAGATATTTGGCCCTAGATAGGCCAAATATCACAGAATGGTTGAGGTTGGAAGGGACCTCTAGAGATCATGTAGTCCAACACCCTGCTCCAGCAGGGACACCTAGAGCACATGGCACACGGTCACATCCAGGTGGGTTCTGAAGATCTCCAAAGAAGGAGACTCCACAACCTCTCTGGGGAGCCTTTTTCAGTGCTTTGTCACCCTCACAGTAAAGAAGTTCTTCCTCAGATGGAGATTAACCTTCCTGTGTTTTAATTTATACCCATTACTCCTTGTCCTGTCACTGGCCACCACTGAGAAGAGTTTGGTCCCTTCCTCCTTACATTCTTCCCACAAGTATTTATGTAGATTGATCAGATCCCCTCTCAATCTTCTCCCTAGCTAGGCTAAACAGGCCTAGCTCACTTAGTCTTTCCTTATAAGGTAGATGTTCAAGTCCCTTAATCATCTTTGTTGCTTTACGCTGGATCCTTTCTAGAAGCTCCTCATCCCTCTTGTACTGGGGAGCCCAGAACTGCACCCAATACTCCAGGTGCGGCCTCACCAGAGCTGTGTAGAGGGGCAGGATCCCCTCCCTCGACCTGCTGGCAACACTCCTCCTGATGCAGGCCAGGATCCCTTTGGCCTTCTTGGCTACAAGGGCACATTGCTGCCTCATGGTTAACTTCTTGTCAACCAGGACTCCTCCTCTGCGGAGCTGCTTTCCAGCAGGTCAAACCATAACCTGTACTGGTGCCTGGGGTTATTCCTCCCCAGGTGCAGGACCCTGCACTTGTCCTTGTTGAACCTCATAAGGTTTTCTCTGCCCAACTCTCCGACCTGTCTAGGTCCCTCTGAAAGGCAGCACGTCCAGCTTTGTATCATCCTCAAACTTGCTCAGGGTGCACTCTGCCTGCTCATCTAAGTTGTGGAGTCCTATTTGGAGGACTGTGACCACCCGTCTGGCCATCTGCTGAACCAGCCATATGAGCCGTATGAGACGCTGGGGTAAGCACATAATGCAGGCCAAAAGGTCATATAAAGCCCATGAAATGAGGAAGAAAATCAGCTGCTCCATCGCTCAAAGAGGAAGTAAGAAGCATGAATAGAAATGGAGGAAAGATCGGCGCAGCCTGACAACAGCCAACATGAGAGAAGATGAGAACGCATGGATGAGGGCTCTAACCAGTCAGGTGATGTGGGGATGCATGCAGGGAAAGGAAAATGGTGCTTAAAGGACAGCTTTGCTTCAATAAACAGCTTCAGCTTGATTCACATTGGATTGTACTGAGCCCATGTTTTTTCTCTCCTCACCAAGTCACTGATGAACAAGTTGAACAGCCCTGGACCCAGTACTGACCCCTGGGGGACACCATTGTCTACAGGCCTGCAACTAGACTTGGCCCCATTTATCACAACTCCCTGAGCTCTGCCATCCAGCCAGTTGATGCTGTTCCAACTTATCTCACGAAAAAATATGACCACTGGACAAAATGATGTTGCAGACTTTTTTCTTTACAAGTTCACTGAGGCATCGAAGACAATAGGACTTTGCCTATAATTTTAACATAGAAGTAATTTAATTCAGAAACAGTGATGAAAAACTTTGTTTATCTGATCACCCAGGGGCCTTGCTCAATGACATGGAAACTGCACTTTTCCCTACTCCTTTAACTAGACAGCTGTTGCCACTCTTAGAGACTTAATGCTACAGCTGAGAAAAATCTGAAAAGATGAAAAACCCTGAATCAACACTTCTCTTTTATATAAGTCTTTCCTATCTAGAAAAGCATAGTATCTTGCTGAAAATACTTGGTTTGTTAGGTCTTACTTGTTTGCAGTAGTAGAAGTTTAACAGCATACCAGCAAATACAGAATCTACAGACTTTTTCCAATGAAGTCAACATGGTTTTTCCCATAACTTATATATTACCAGTTAATAAGCTAAATAACTTCAGTGTACATTGAAGAAAAATCATGAAAGTGATGACAAGGTTTTTGATTTCACCAACATAAAAGTGAAAGAAACTGCTGAAGAAAAATTAATGTTAAAAAAAAAGTTTATTAAGAGCAATCTAGATGTAATGCTTCTCTGTTTAAAATCTATTTTTATATGAATATTTTTAGATCTGGTATGTTCTTAGAGTCCTCTCAACTTTAAGGCTTAGGTAACACAACTTGTCTATACAAAGCAGTCCACCATTAAAAGCAAAACAACCCCCCCCAAAAAAACAAACAAACAAAAATCACAATCTTTTCACTGTATTATTTTCTCTGTGGTAATTATCAGATATTATAAAATGATACCAATCAAACAATTTCCACATGCTATTACCACAGATAATAGCCCAAAAATAGACTTCAAGCCAATGTAAGGTCCAGCAGAACTACTCCTACTTCTGAACAACAGGTTCATTTTGGCTGCAACAGATGCCAGTTTTGTGATTTTTGTGACAGAAACAGATCAGGAGATAACTCTGACATTAGAGGCCATGGATCAGCTTTAAGCCCAAACATATACTGGCATTCTATAGAGTTTGGTTATATCATCCCTAAAGTCTGCATCTTGTAACTTGGCTTTCTTAAGAGAGATTTTGGAAGTACTCTCTCTTGTACTCTTAAAGATGCTGAAGACAGCCCGTATGTGCTGCCAGCCACTAAAAAGCAGCAGTTACCACATCTTTACATGCAAGACATCGTAATTATTCTTTGTGTTATAATTGAAAATGGCACTATCTTTTTAGTTTTAACCATTGTAGCCATAAGGATACCATTTTTTTTCCCAAAAAGAAACAGTCTAAAAATATATTAAACATAATACTCATCCATTAGTATCATAATTAACACTTTGCTCTATCCGCATATCTTTGCAAGGCCTATTTTTCTCAGCATCCACAACATCCTACTGTGACAATCATAGCTACCATTTAGACAAGAAACACAAATTACATGATGGTAAATTGCAGCTTATGGAAACATTTTCTGAAAGATACAAAGGGAGACAGTTTTTTGTCATATTTTGATGACATGAGCTACCTAGACTTCCAAACAAAAGCCTTGTCTAACTTACTAGTGTATAAATTGCTTTAAACTTATATAAACTTATATACCCTTTCAATGTTTTAAATGACACAATGTATGGATATAGTCAAACTATAAGATGCACAAACTGAAATGGTAAATATAATGAATTTAGAATGCCTACCATAGTCATTTATAATCTCCAACAGCAAGTTTCGCAGCCTGCCAAACCTTTCACTCTAAACTGAATGTCAAAGCTTTGTCTATATTTGTTCTTGAATGCACAGTAGGAGTGCAGTCCATTCTTTATTTGCAAACTGTAGGGAATTTTCTGTATAAATACGTAAATTGGCAAAATTGATCTTAATGGAAAACTTATTATTTTAATTACTAGAGGGTGGTATACACTTCTGCTTTAGACTCTTTTGAATTAGTAATTAATGGCTTGATCATGAAAGGCATTTATTGTTTTCATTTCAGGGAATTCAAATGAAGATAACTAATTTTAAGGAATTTTCAAACTAATTTTAGAGAATGTTCAACATTACCCCAGCTTTTGAAAAGGACAAACAGTGCCATAGGGAAGGCGGGGGGCAGGATGCAGATTTAGGAAAAAAAGGAGCCAGAGAAAACTTTATTGTGAAATAAGTACAGATACTTCTGATTAATGACTGATTATCTTGAAAACTGTGTGCTTCCAAAAAGTAGAGGTCATTTTCACCAAGTAGATAGCTGTAGCACTAACTTACTGAAAATAAGGGAAGAAGGGAAGTAGAGAAGGAGGGACAGAGGGAGGAAGGAAGGAGGGACAGACAGACATGTCAGGGTTTTATATTATCATAAAGTAATCATTCAAATTTCCTTACAGACATCTGGAAAACACCAACATGATTGTTTTAGGGTCCTTCTTTTTCCACTGCAGGGTCCTACTCAGAGGTGTACAAGAGAAACTCCAACAGTTTTTTTTTCCCTTTACTTGACTCTGATACAACTAGTCCTCACACTAACCCAAACTACTACAGTTGTTTGGCACTTAAAGAGTTAATTTGTAGTAAAAAAAAAAAAAAAAATTTTGATTTGTTGCCTCCAGAGAGATGGAAGAGGAAGCTTCTGTTTATCGTTTGCTGTCTTCACTTTAAATAATAGCCAACATTAAACGTGAACCGTAAGTTGAATCCAAATCAAGCAAAGGGATACACTCTGATTTACAAACTAAAAATTCCTGGTTTGTGAAGCAGTAGCATATAAAAACATGAGGAGAGAAAACATAATCTCAAAATCTACATTTGCTAGCTACTCTTACGCCAGCAGGTATTCAGAGTTTTTCCGAGGTCTTCCTCAGTTGATTCACTTAAGGAGCCAACTCAAAAATATTCCCTCACTGCAACATCTGTTGTGAACCTCTTATGATATATGGATCTCTCTGATTTTTTCAGCAGATAAGTAGTTTTTGTTTTGTTTGTTTGCTTGTTTGTTTTTAGACTTGTGTTTTTAGTTACTTTTCTAGACCCATGGAATTATGCACTGAAGTATTGTCATTTAAAGTGGACACCTGCCTTTGGGTTTTACTTCCTTGCTTAAGCCAGAGGGTTTTTCTTGCAGATACTGAGCTGCAGGCTGTTCTCCATGTCTTAAAAATACCCCTTTTCATCCTTTTTCATATCAATTTAGGGCGTCTTATTATGTTTCAGCCTTTATCAAACTGCCTAGCTTTTGTAAGAATCTTCTGAAAATATTCTTTGAGAGTCTTTAAAGTACCAGATCTGTTACCTTTATTTTCTTTTCAGAGTCAGTTAAATTTCAATGCTGTATTTAACATTATGGTCTTTTGTAAAGCACATTCCATAAACATTTTTAAATCTTTTCATTTTATAAATAGGTGCTAATTTTTAGAGGATTACACAAAATTTATTCTATGTGCTTCTCATTTTTGGCAGTCCATGAGTCTTAGCTGTAATGACTATTCATTGAAAGTTTGATTCTTATCCCTTACCTACAATGTTAAACACATGGTGCAAGATTTTTTTCTCTCTTCTGAGTACATACATTGATTCCAAACTGTTTTTTTTTTTTCTTCAGTACCCATGATGTTGAAATTGAAAATAAACCCAAACTGCAAAATTAGGCTGCCTGACTGGTTTTACGTGTAAGATGACGGACAGCACTAAATAGATTGTACTGTCTAAGCACAGAAGGAATAACATCCTGATAACTTAATCATAAACATTCACATAAAAAATGTCTGGAGCTAAAGATATAAGCTGAAAAAATTAGAGTTTTATGTACAGAGAATCTGATAAAAAGTTGCTTGAGACACTGTCTGATTTTCCCTGGTAGTACTGAAGAAGATATGGTTGTATTTATGTATCTTGTCTTGTCTAGGTCCCTATGATGTCCTTAATTGGCCTTCTATAAAGGCAGGAGATGGAGATGTGAAAAGAAAGGACTGATTTAGTAAGCAGCATATGATACAGTAACAAGTGGTGAACTGTTTTATTACTGTTCTGTATCAGGCCGTGAGAAATCTTTGAATTATCCCAATTAGATGCAAATGCAGTAGGTGGATCTTCTACCAGGTTACCATTTACTAAAGGCTGTCACACAGCTATACTAGCTGTGAAACATTCCTCTTTTTCAGAACATTTCTCTTTCTTAGAATATTTCTCTTTCCAAAAGACTGATTTTGCCACTTTGAGTCTAATGCTGGGCTTTTTTGTTCTGCACTGGGAATTACATTGCAAAATCAGGCTAGATGGAGCAGTAAAAACAGCTAGTTAGGCTCCAAAGGCCGTCTTCACACTATCAGGGCACTACTGTTATTGTTGCCTGATTCAAAGATGGATTTTCTTTGCTAAAAAAAAAATAAGATAATCTAGTAGATTTTTTGGAAGCCATGTATACGTTGTATGCAGACACAACTGCCTTGCAGTAATTCATTAATATTTGGAAGTGGTTGTAAGGAGTCAGTGGATATGTCAGCTGATTGAACTTTACCTGGAAATTCAGGTGTCCCAAATTTCCAAGTGGTTGGTCTGCCCAGAAGGCCTGACTAGAGCTTTTCTAGAGCCTAGAATGAGACTATCTAAAAATCTAATTGCATCAGTAGTGGTGTCTGTAATTTTGGCTTTACAAATGCATTGCTAGTCATATAGGCCTCAATTGGAACAAAACAAGTGACCAATTGGTGTAACTGTAATAGGCATTGCCAATTCAGTCTGGATGAGGATCTAGGTGAAGGGGTAAGTAAAACTAGCAATTATGATATACTATTATTTGTTATTTTTATACAAAACTTTTCTCATATCATGTTTCTCTACCATTTTAAAAATATTTTACAGAGAATATGCAATAAAAGTATATAGCTTAATAAGAGTTGCATTAAGTTAAATACTTTTATTTGCTTAAAAATATGTGGACACAAGAAAAAAAGTCTGGATCTTTTCCCATGTGCTTCATGGGATTTTTTTAATTGAGTAGATACTTAATCAATGACAAATTATACCCTATATTATCCTAATTACAGAGTTACTACATCTATATGAGTGTCTAAATTAAAACATCTTGAATTAATCAACCTTCATACACCACATATGCGAACAGATTTTAAATAAAATGAATCAGCTACCACAGCACATATTGCTCAGGTTTATTTTAGAGAACAAAAGGTTTTCAAGGGTAGCATGACACCTTCTAGATGCAATGTCACACTGAACCATGTTACTTCTTGAGTGTTTTGCCATGTGGTAATTTCTAAATGAATCCTAACTCTATCCTGAGAACATTATGACTACCTCAATTATTCCTCTGTGTGACTTGAAAAGGGAAGCTGGAATCCATACCATTACTAAAGCATTTTGCATTACTAAAGCTTCTCATCCCTATATATCCATTGCACCAGGTGCTACTGCTCTTTCTAATGTCCTTATGGAATATTTTGTATGCAGGAATCAAGTGAAGAGGAAAGAGAGATTTTTTTGTGTGTGTGTGTGTATTTTTTTTTAAGATTACATAGGAAAGAACTTAGGCAGTTTCCAGGTGAAAAGGAGAGATTTAATTAGAATCTAATCTGCATCCCAAATCTAATTCTTCTCTGAAGTAAATGAAAAATTGATTTGAGACAATGAAAACTATATCCAGTTAATATCAAGGAGAGTGGAAACATTTTTAATAATCAGAAGTATCATCAAATGTGTTCTGATGTACCTCCAACCTGCAGTTTTAATAATGGCTTTAATAAAATACATACTCAATAAAAAAAATATCTGGAATACTGATATATTTCTACATATAGCTTATATGCCTTAAAACAGTTTAAAAAAAAAATGCTCCCACCACTATTTTTCATTTCCTCGTGAGTGGACACAATAAACATGCTTTTGCTTTTTTTTTCTTTTTCCCTGTTTTTTTTTCTTTTTTTTTTTCCTTTGACAAAATAGTGCTGTTATGCATGGAGATATCCATTGCTCGTTTTCAATTGTGACTATGGAAATTCAGGAAGGAACTAGTTCAGGCACCTGTACGTTTAAACCTATGGAAATATTACAACTTACTCAAATGGAAAGAAGGTTTATCTTCTTTTGTACCATTAATATGATGGTATAGACAGAAAGAGATCATTGCCAGCAAGCCAATTTGGGATCTCATTAATTCATTAGAAATGTGTATTTGCACGTAGCTAATCAAGCTGCAAGGAGGGAGGGAGTGCACTATCTGTTTGTTGTCTTACGTTAAAGCAGGACTTTTCAGCCACCTTTTGCAAACGCAATACATAAATGTCAGAATGGGAACTGTCAGCCCCTTTGTCATGTGTGGGCTCCAGGCAGACCTTTCCAAGGATACCAGGGTATTGATTCTGTTGAAGGTATTAGTGCAAGAAAGGGAAAAAGTGTTGTTTCTCTGTCTGTTCCCCATTCCATCTGCTTTGATGAGATGTATGCAAGCTTTCTTCATATCTTATAGCTGCCAATCCAGAAGCAGATATATGCATTGAGGGCAGAGTACTGGGTGACTTGGATTCCTGATATAACTGGAAAGGTATTTCATGTTTAAAACTGCTGTGATAGCCTATATACGTTTTTGCAGACGTCAGTAACCCATTTCTCCTTTACTTTTGGAAGCATAATCAACAGTCCTATGGGGATGTTCAAGGGGATGGAGTGGGGTGATGAGCAAAATCAGACAGTCGGGATATGGACTGGAAAATCTCCACAACAGCGTAGCCTGCAGTACTCCCATTAACGTATTACCTGTCAGATGCTTTTAACTTTCTTTCTGAAAGAATGTCTTGGAGTATTTTTAATGCCACAGAATGCCCTTGCTATAGTTCCATTAATAGAATTGGGAAGACCAATAATGAGCAATTTAATTTTATTCTGTTTCAACATGATGGAAATACTCAGTCACATTTCCCTAAGGAAATATTCAGAGAACCTGGTTTACATATGGGATCTATTATTACCCACAAAATTATTGCGGCAGTCAGGGGGGGTAAGGCAGACCAAAGGACCAGAGAAAGAGAATATCAAATAATGAAGAGCCCATTACAAACCATCAACTGTTCCCTTCTATACAGAAAATTTATTCAATGTCTCCTAATACTGCTCATCCAGGATTTACATCTGTTGGTAATTCAGACGGCCAAACATTTCCTCTTATATTGCATTTCCTTGGACCTTTCAAAGGTACAAAACCTCAAACCTTTCAAAGAAATTTCCTTTCATAGTCCTCAATTAACCCTTGTATAGTCTCCTGAATATATGAGAAAGAAGCATATATGTATATCTATGGTTTGTATTCTGATGGAATAACAACTCCAATAACTGAATATCAACAACAATGCCACTTGCAATGATCAATACCCTTTAATGGTTCCAATCACTACCTTCTTGGCTAGCTAGAAACAGGTGAAATGGTATATCAAAAAAGCCTTCAGCTTTTATTTTACAGAATAAAATCTCAGAAAATATAAATCTTAGGCTATTAATAGCATTCTTATTTCACAGTTAGAATCATCGGTGTAACTGTTTTCCTGTGAGAATTTAGTGGAGGAGCAGACAGAGAACATTGAGATGCTGAGGAGGAAACCAAAAAGTGTGAAGGGACAGCTGGTGAGGACACAGGTGCCTGGATAGACAGTGCTATACTATAGCTGGCATTGGTCCAGTGCGAGAAATCACATTTCTGGCACTGCAAAGTCTCCTTTCATTGCTCTTTCACCATATCTCTACTTTTTTTCTGATGTTTGTGGGTTTTTCACTATTCAGTTGCATTACTTGAACACTCAGTAGCTGTTACTTGCCTGAGGGTAGTACCTGAGCCCTAATTACTAAAATGTAGCTCTGTTGCTGTCAAAAACTAAAATCACTGTGAAGAGAAGAAGATGCTGCTTCAGAGACAGACATTTTACTTTACTTTTCATTATAGGACTGTGAGGCGACAGGCATACCATAAGGTAGCTAAGTAAAAGAAAACGGGCATAAATTGCTCTAAATTTCCCAGCTAAGCCTACCACACAAGGAGACGTCTAGCTTTTTGCAGCCCTTAGGTTTTGCAGTGCCAGGTTTTCTTCCTTAGCTTAAGCTGATCTTTAAATCACCCTTTTATCAGCACACATAGGCTTAAGGTGGCTCTGCACAGCTGCACACATGTTTCCCTGGTGTATCACTGGGGACCGGGGACTCCTGGCAGTGTTGTCCTAGGATTACACCTGGATCAATCCTTTCTTGCCCATGTAGGAGTGAAAATGCCAGCCTTAAGAACTACTGAATACACCTGCCATTTGCTCTAAACAAATGAAGAGGCCAAAGGCAAAACGTAATCCTGATTGGCAAACCATGGTAAGTGCAGCGTAAGTTGAATCGCTTGTGACAAGTGAACTGTCAAGGAGCCTTATTGTGTGTGACACAGGCAAGGGGAAGCACAAATAAATTTGCTCATCTCTGTCAAACTCATGGCAAGGGATATATGGACTACTGAAGACCTAGCTAGATATGACTATGGTAAGAGCTTAGTGATGTTATTTCTGGTGTTCTCAGCATAGAAACTGATGCAAACTGACGTGCACTGTGTTTGCCTGTAAGGGTTCATATCTCCTGTGATTTGAGTCAGCTTAAGTAAGCACTTCTCTGTATATTTGCATCAATGTCCTGTGTCTTACTTAGGGAGCATGGGCACATATATTGAAGAGGTGGGTTTGTTAGTAATAGAGATCTTCAGTGTTTCTGTAGAAAGCCAATACTAGTAGAATATAAAAAGTGAAATGCTGTTCTCAAAATACTGTAAGATGCAGCCACCACTTGGCCTCCTAAAGAATGAAATGGATGTGCTTAGAATTGTGGGAGCCAGGCTGGATTCTTTGGCTCAAACTTTGCAGAACTGGTGTAGTTTACCATGAGAGTCCTGATCCAGAGTGCCCCCACTATTGATGTCCTATAAAGGTAAAACTCGCATGTTTTCATGTAAGTTTCAAACTCGCATCAGAGCACAACTCAGTTTCCTCTGAAAAAAGGCTGGGAGGTGGGCAAGGAAAGATAGCAGTAGTGCAGTCCAGTCTGGATGATCATACACATCTGCACAGTGGGGAAAAGTAGAGCAAAGTATACCTACTCCACCACATAGTCAGAGCCTTAGTTCATTGATTTTTCCTATGGCTAGTTTTGATGGACAGATCTTAATCATATCAGTAGAGAAGTAAGGCAGCAGCCTTTACAGCCTGAATGTTAAGCCAGATAAATGGTGAGAAAATTAATTCCTCAATAAATGGAGGCAATGAAGAGAAAATAAAGACAACTGAACATAAAATATCAAAGGACAAATCTTTCCTTAATCAGGTGAATTTTAAGGAGTGATTCATTATTCTGAGAAGGAATAATCTGGAGGTCACCACATCATATAATACTTTTGCAAGGTACAAGTGATTGAGGTTGCTACATGGTACCTGCACGTCACTCGGAGCAGGTGGAGAGGATTCAGTGTAGACCGCTGCTAGAGGAAGACTTACTGGATTTGTGACAGTGTTGACTTACAGAAAAGCTCTGCTATAGAAGGTCTTGTGTCTATAGGCTATGCTCATATGCTCTTTCTGTGCAACTCAGACAGTGGTACACTATTTCACAGTGCCATCCTCAATTTTGTCAGTGCTGCTTGTCTAGGCAAGTGATTTTCATGGCTGAAACAGTGGCAGTGAAGAGCTTGCACATCAGGTGACTCAAAAAGAAATTCAAGAATGATTGATGAAGGTGCTCAAATCTCCATTTCTCTCTGAGGAGATGAGAGCGGCCCAAAATTCCTGTAGAGAACCTAGCAAAAAGATCCCTGAGATTTCAAGTAGGTAATTTTTTTTTTTTGCTTTGCAAGACAAAGGGAAAAAAAATATGTGTCCTCTTCTCTTCAGCATTTTTATAGTAAATTACGCTTCATTTCAGTTCCTTATCAAAAGGTGTGCAAAGTGATGAGCATATGCCAGAAATCAAGTTCTAACTTTACTATGTACTTTGAGTTTTGTTGACCTTCATCAAATTCATTACTTGTAATTATGTTAGATCTTATGGGCTAGTTGAATTTCACAAAACTTCCTATTTACATGTGGAAAATCAGGCTGGCACTTTAACATATAATTACACCCTTGCACATGATAATCTGGGATTTGGCATTTACAAACAAATGCACTCACAGATTTTGCATAGTACAGTGAACAGCTAGAGGAGACTTCTCAAAATGTTGACCTACACTTGATTGCTGTGGTCTGTTCCTTACTGAAAATGAGAAAACTACAATAAAGTAGAAGTGGGAGGAGAATCACTTAGCTACTTCATGACCTCGGTTTTAGATTTATTGATTACTTATGATGCTAGTGGGGCTACAGAAACTGAGCTATAGAGTAATGAAAAGAGTCACAAATAAAATCTTGGTGACACGAAAGTGAATAGAAAACTTGAGTTCATTTCCTGCCCTCTGAAGAGAAAAGCAGCACCAGTTATCCAGTAAAATGCTTGTGGTTCACAACTACCTTTTTTCTTTAGTGTTTTGACATTTCCAGTGCCATTGATGTCTTGATATCTTAGCTTTTTGAGGATTCACAAGCAAACGCAAACCTGATCAACTTCAGATAGAGTTGGTCCAGATTGTCTGGAGTATGAACTGGATGCTGTTCATTTCTCTTAACCACCCAAACTGGAACAGCTCTTCTAAATATTACCTTTAGTGATTTGCGTATTTGTCATTGTTGAAGTTGTTGTTATTTGAAATTAAATGGTTATTTATTCTTCTCATTTATGTATCATGAAATAACCCACTTCAAGCACTCAAGCTTCTTTTAAAGTTAGTGTTAATCTAATGACATTCCTGTGATTATGAAGTTTAAGATTTTTTTTTTACCTGTCATATAGCAGAAAATTTTATGATTGTGCACACAGAGATATAGGCATGTATTGTACATTGATATTAAAGTTTTTTTGTTAATTCTAGGTAAAGCATTATTAAAAAAGACAGAATGTATCATATGAAATAAGATTAATTTATATATGTACATTCCAGCACAAAGCCTTATTAGAAAGTCTGAATTATTCCTTAAACATTCATAACAAAAATGTACTCAATCCTTCTTTTCCTTTATGACAGTGCCACATCAAGTTCACTCCTGTAATGAAATAATATATTCTTTCTTGGGGATTTTACACTAATTTCCAGGGACACAATCAATTGAAACATGATTGCATGCAGCTAATTAAGTGTTTCAAGTCCTTTTTGTAATGCAATCTAAACAAAACAACATATATATTTTTAAAAGTTTTAATCCTTCTTCTCTTATCTAACCTGAGCAAAGGAAATTGACATTTTAACTACAAAGGGGCAAGCAGTGGAACTAATGGTGCACAGCATGCCAAAGAAACCAAACATTACAGGAAATGCTTTATTTAGCACTGTCAGCTTCCAGTAATTGTAGATATAATTGGTAAGTAGGCTTTTTTTTTAATCAGATGTAAGAATTGACATTGCTATTTTTAAGCAGTTCTTAAAATCCCTCTCTCCTTCCGTTTTATTTTTAGCAAATAAACAATATTAGGAGGCAATAGGTGCCTCCTAATATCCTAATTAGCGCTCTTTGGCCATAGGCCTTTAGGCCATCAAGGATTTTATGTCCGGCTTCTGATGAGTCTTGATCTGCCACCAATTGGGCTGCTTATTGCACCTCATGTGTGATTATTGCCCATTGCTGGGGTATCCTTTACTGATTTCCCTTAAAATGCTATCACTGAAAACCGTGAATTTGGGCTGCTGGCTACCCCTTTCCTTCTGTTGTCCTCTTATACATGATCTTCTGTTTTTAATTCTGTCCACTTCCTTACATCTGCCTCCTTTATCATTGGTTTTCCATTTCTTATCCTAGGTAGAATGCAAACAAGGTAAACAAACATTTTATAGTGCTAGTATGTTTTGATGAAATGCATATGCAAAGCATGAGCCTCACATTGCCATAGCTGTTTGACTCAAGTATTTTAATAGGTGACCATTTTAGTCATATAGACTACACAAGATGATTCCTGTTGATTTTAAAGGGACTAAAATTTCATCTGTGGGCAAACAGAAATAAACACCCTAGCAGCTAAGCAGCTACAATTTGGTTAAAACAGCACTTTTCAAGCTATTGTGGCTCTGTAAAAAGCAAAAAAGTGACAGAGAAGCAAAAGGAGTAAGTGATATTTAAAAGAAAAAAAAAAAAAAAGGATTTTGTAAGAGATGTTCCTAATTTCCTCAGAATCACCTATTCTATCAAAGGTTAAATCGTTAAAAGGTGACTTGTATATTATCAGAAGCATAAACATGCACTAGATGACTTAGCAGATGTGGGCTTGATTAAATCCTTTCTATTTTACTGAAAAATTTAGTTACCAGAACATGTAATAAACCTTTATTTGCTATTTATGATTCATGACACCACTTTCCTGATTATATGCAGCAGTTATCCAAAGAAAAATCACTTGAAAATTAAGTCTGTAAAAAATCTGTAATTCCTAATGCTACAAGCAAGCCTCCTGTTCCTTGATGATTTTCCTATCTTTATTGTCCTCAACTGATGTCTGTCCAGGGTAAAATCATAAACCGCATGTCACTGGTGTTTTGAGGATATTGTGTCTGGGTTGTAACATGGGGGCTGCTTGAAACCACTTTCTCTTGTGTTCCTTAGGCACTGCCATCCAACCCTAATGCTGATGCCTTTGGTGTAGTCACTTCTCCTTGAGAGAGCATAACAAGGCCCAGCCTATTCAGACAGAGCACTGTGCTGATGCAGAAGGTCAAGAGTGAATTGCTGTGCTGCAAAGCTCAGGCAGAAAAGCATGATTTGACAAGATATGATGGTGACTGTATATCACTGTTTAAAATCCTGAAATCAGAGGCCATGAATGACAACAAGAATGGCAACCCTTTTGTTTCCTTCTTAGACTTTGTCTGATCAACAAGAGCTATTCTTTATTATGCATGGTTAGATGCTCTGCCTTGTAGCTTTGTCCTGCAGGAATAGATGCCAGCTCCCAACACATGTTACGTAAGGACTGTGTTTGATCAATTTAGAGTACCAGCCTTCTTTCTGGCATGTGTCCCAAATATTTTAAATAATTAAAGGAAACTTTCAGAGAATCAAATTTATCCCTGTACAAAGACTAATGCAAAACTTACCAAACAGCAGAAGTCTCAGTGGTAAGGAAGGCTTAAGTTTTCTTCTGGGCTTTCACTGTTCTAATGTGCAGACCTGAATCTCATCCTAAGGCTGTGGTTTGGCAATGTATAAATTTGTCTTTAAGGATCCTGGCACCAGGTCAAAAAAGTTACAGTAAAGTGATTGATCCATCATTTTACTTTGACAGTTCAAATGCAATAAAATATGCTAACATTCTGGCAGCCTTTATGTAAGATCAGGGACATTTTTCTATACAATTCTAAATTTAGGTTTGTTCAGCCCTAAGCAGATCTTTCTATCCCTAAGCAGGTAGCAAGAAACCCTACTGTGTGGGCATGATGTTAGGACTCCACACTGTGGGTTGTGGCTAATTAGACAAAACTAATATTCTGTGCTAGACCTGAATCAGGTCAGATGGGGACACATCCTCATTTCAGTACTAATGACTGTGGAACTATTGCACAAGTAAAAGCTTTGAAGAAAGAAAGTGCACTGAACAGTCTCTCCAGCAATTAAAAAAAAAAGAAAGAAAGAAAGAAAGAAAAAAAATATAATTTATTTATTGAGGGTGAAGGATAGAAAGACAAATTTGTAAGCTATGAAGAGATCAGATTGTTCTATATTTTTCCTTGATTTTTTTTCTTTTTATGGAATGATGTGGTTAAGCTGCAAAAATGATTTTGATTTAGGAATATTTTCTCTGTTTAAAATTGAAATGAAAAAATACTAGAATTTTTCATGAAATAAGATGAAGAGAGAACCCCTACTTTTGGTATCCTACAGAGCATAAATGATGTCTCATTCTAAACTCTGTGGCAACTGATGCTGGAGGTGGAGTGGAAAAATCCTTTTTCATTCTTCAACCAGGGCCACAGACAACTAGATATACACCATAGGTATTCTGAAATTTGTGTTCTTCTTTCAATAGCAATCAGTCTGCCAACCATCTGCTAACATTGATGGCATTTCCCAAATATGTCTTCTCAGAAACAGAAAATTGATCATAAGTAAGGATAAACCCTTTGTGCAGCAGCTCTGTTAATTAAAGTTTTACTGTTTATGCAGCAAAACATCATCAGTGTTGAGTTTGGCATATCACTTGTAGGAAATGCCATACAATGTCAATATGGAGTATTTTAACTATTTGCAGGAGGTGCCCTAATGGAGTTTGTTCCATCTCCAGAAAGATTTTCAGTGTGTGGTAGTTTCCCCCATACCATATTGTGTATAGAGAATTTATCTAGAGCATGAAAGCACCCTAGAAGTTACATGAATTTTAGGCACAGCTCCTCTGTACAACCTTCACCTCTGTTTCTTCTGAGCTCTTGAGGTTTCCTGCAGATAATTTTTCTATTCAGATTTGAATCTAAGCTTTTCCAGGAATCACTCATAGCTGGGAGATGCACTACAAGTCATCTCTCTTCCCTTGTGTTTCCACACCTCTTTCACAGCTACTATTAGCAAAAAATGCTTTATACAATGAATCAGGTGGTAATGTTTCATCAACCTAAAATAAGTCCTGGTTGGAAAAATAAAGAGGTCTTGGCACTCTTAAATTTGGCAACTGGATTACTGGCACAGACAGGAGTGTTTACAGAATATTCTCACAGCATGAGTTTTCCAGATCCAGATATGTTCTGCCACCTCTTATTCTATCAGAAATTCCTCAGATATATCAGCTGAATTGTTTGTGGAGGATTCTTTGTTGCAAACAGCAGGAGTGAAGTTACCACTTCGTGTAACCACAGCTGGACCATGTCTGGGGACCTTGGTGTCTCTATCCTTTCTGTAGTCTCCAACTCTTGGGTACGTTGCTGAACCGAATATGCGGTGCCAAACACAAGTGCAGCAGGTAGTTATCAGGGCCATTGCATATGGCATGAAGTTTTTATGCATTGTCTGTGGACATGACAGGGTGAGGAGCCCTGTAATCCTGCTCATTGCAAGCTGCAGCTCCGGGGTGCACAGTGACCTGCAGGAATGAGGGGCCACTGCTGGTCTGCTGAGTCTCAAGTTTACATTAATGAGTTTGTAATCAGGACCAGATCTGTTTCTTTAGCCTTCCTGTGCCCAGACTGCTGAATAAAATACCTTCAGTCATGTTTCAGCACACGTTTCAATATTATGTGAAAGCTTATGGCTAATAAGACTAACATGACTGTGCCTTTCTGCTCTAACATAATGTCTAATCTGTCTAGTATTAGGAGAACATTAAAACGAACTGAAAAGTCAACTGGAAACATTTAGCTACTAACTCTGAAGGCTTTGATCACATGGAAATATAATGCCACTTTTGATCTTGTCTCAGTTTGCAAAAAGAGATCTGTTTATCTGGATCACCACGAACCGTTTTACCTTGACGTAGGGAGTTGGAATAAATCTGATGACATATGCGTGCTTTCTTAATTAAAGAACTAGATTAGATCCAGCACATTTTTATTCTGCACACAAATGATATGGATCATGAGGAGTCCTCTTGATAGAATTTTTAAAGGTGCTAGATTTTTTTTTTCTGATTGAGTCTTTAGCTTTGGCTGTTAATTCCCACATATCCACTTTAATGAGTGTGTAGGTTTCAAATGTTTAGCACAAGCTTCCCAAGCTCTTCTTTTGTGAAGTTATTCTTTTGTTTGGTTTAAGTACAACTTCTGCATAGAATTGAGATTAGTATGATACTCTCCCTTCAAAAATGGAAAATATGTAACATTGTAAATCTTCTTAGTTGTAGGATTCTTGGACTCCTTAAAAGCAGTTGAGCATGATTATGTCTTTTTTCTTGTCTCTGAAAATAACAAGTGACTGACATACAACAGTAAATGCCTCATGTTTATTGTTCAGGGTTATTGTTTGAATTTATTCAGGTAGAAAGGATGTTTCCATGGAAGCCCACCTTCTCTGTTTCTTTTATATGTGCTCCAGCTGCAAACTATGCAGTTTCAGAAGCTAAGATCATTTTCGTGTAGATTATTTTATAAATTTTTCCGTGCCATAACATATTAGCAAAACAGAATTGAGGGAAGCTGACTCAGTAATTCTGACTGTAAGAACACTTATATGTAAAATGCCATTTCAGCCAGACAGGGCTAAGACTAAAATTCAGAAGTTCAGATCACCTTCATCTGCTCTCTGTTAATGACTGTTTTTGCTAGGAGTCATCTACAAAACCAGGCATACTACGCTTTGCAAGAACAGAAAGTCTCTCTGTCGGTTCTACTGTATTTCGAAGAGCAGATAGATATGCTGTAGGGATGTTCCTACACATGCATAGTCAGAGCCTCGTGAAGAGTCACCTGGATGCAAAAGAAATACGTCAGTACAAGCAGAAAGGGCAAGATGCATTTATCTCCTCTTCACTCTGAACCTGGTAGACATTTATCTATACTATTTTTTTATTCCTTTGCCAATGGAGAGTCATTTGTCTTACTGTGCACCTGTCTCAAAACAGGGTGCATCTCCCTCCTTGTCTCTCCGTTATTAAAGAGTTTGAGAAGGTTAGTTTTGACTACATAGCTAACTCTTCAACAGTTAGGTTGAATAATGTGGAAATGGTATAAAACATGCTATAATGAATCCCTTGGCATATCACATTCAAATCTCAGTACCTCTATGAAGTCAGTTAAAAGATTTGTTCCTAATGGTGCCTAGTCTCCTAAAGAATGCTTTTTTTTTTTTTTTTTTTTTTTTAATAAAAAAACTTTTTCACTTACTGAGAAAGAAATAAGATCTTATGGGCAGAAAAGAGCAGAGGAACTTGAAAACCTGAAAATCAAATAAAATAATCACATTGTTTTAATTTCTGTTTCTTACGGACAAAATTCTCTTGTCCACGTTTGCTTGTCTCTTGTGATAATCCTGAAAAACACTAATTTCTTGTATCTACTGACATTGTTATGATGTCATACTCATTTTCCTACCTTGATGAAAAATTATATACCATAGTCATTATTCACACAGCTATTTGAGTTTAAAAATTATTGCCACTTGAGATTTAGTCATGTTCAAGTTTAACCAAGTGGATAAAACATCTATTCTAAAACATTTTGCACATCTCCAGGCTCAACTTCTTGTGCATACATAACAAAACTATTTCAGGAGAGATTTTTCTAAGTATTCCTCTTGGAAAATTACCTTAAATTACTATGGAATAACTCAGTTCACCTTGTGATTTCACTTAAAAAGCAGGAAGTGTTGATGCCTGTTACAGGTGCATGGTCACCTTTTAAACACCATTAAAATCATTTTTCTTTCTCCAAGAAATGACAGAGAATACCACACTAAAGTAGATAATCCTTAGTCCGGCTGTGAAACTCAGTGAGAATACCAGGAATTCCTGGGATCTAGTCTGAGTGATGTTAAAAGTCTTTCTGCAGACCTACCTTGGCTGTATATATTTCATTGACATTATGTAAGAACACTGATAACATGGAGGTAATATCCTGTTCTAACTAGGAACACAAAGGAATGAAATACTAGCAGAAAAATAGCTATGATTTTTATAACTTGATAAAATATTGGTGTAAAAATGCACCCTTAAGGCTGTAATAATGTTCCTGTGGACTTAGCAAGGACATTACTATTTCCAAATATATTACTATTTCCAAATATTTCAAATAGTAACCTTCCTCAATTTCACAGCAATTTAAAATGTCCTACCTCATTACTAGAGGTGTTTTATTTTATATATTTTTTTGTCGTATGATTAAAGAAAGCAGGCTATTCACTCTTCTTTGGTTCCCTTGAATTTTTTTGAGAGGAAAAAGAAATAGCAGTTTGGAATAGATGACAGTATTTTCTTAGCTGAGCTTCTACAGAAACTGTCAGGGTCTCTTGAATTATCATCTTCCTCTTCCTAACAATGTAAACATTTCCAGCCTCTGGTGACTATAGCCATTTTGGCAGAAAAATAATTATTAGAATATCACTTCTTGAAAACAAGGAAAAAACATCAAATGTTTATGCACAAATCAAAGAGATGCTTTTACCCTTCATCACCCTTCCATCACCAGTACTTTTAGAGCACTTTCTCTTTTTACGATAACCAGAGGTTGAATGTGTTGTGCATTTCAGATGAACACCTCAGCCTGGTGGGCAAGACTGGGTTTTTTCATTTCATATCTGTTACTTATTTCTATATAGCAGTGAAATCATGTCCTGTTATGAATTGGTTCACCATGCCACAGTATTCCAAACAGTGCAAATAATCTGTGCTGCTTGAGGGATTGTACGGAGTACCCTCACTCACCAGTTGCTGTTTGCATTATTGTACTGGTTAGTTCCAGGATGCTTTGATTGTACCAGCCCATGATCAAAATAGAGAGAGCTCTTTTGCTTTGGGACCTACTCTCCAGCCACAGATCCACAAAATACTCCTTGAAATTTTCACTCTCAGTATACTGGATGGAAAACAAGATTGCTCCGATTTAGAAGCCTGTCAGTGGGTTGACATGGTATTTTTCAGTGCATTGTTCAGTGTTTGAAGCCAAAGCAAAAGCAAGATGTTTCTAAAAATAACCAGCAAAATACCTCAAAATAGATGCAGAAAAGTTTGTGAAAATGCCAAATCTTGAGAGTGCCCTGCTTTGTAGGTTTGATGTCATCAGCTTAATGGACATACCTTATATGGGTCAGCTTTTCTGAGATAATCTGTGTCTTTTTCCACTCAAGGCTTTTTTTATTTGAAAGGTGGTCACCACATATTTTTTACCTCCTCAGAAAGTCTGTCTTCATTGTCTGTTCCATTACTTATTGTTCATGTTTTCAGAAAACTCAACAGTATATTTTGTACAGAAAAACACCTTCCTGTAGGAGAGAAGAAATCTTCATATACCAGTATTCCCTTCAGGAGTGTATTATGCTTTCAAATTTCAGCATATAGCTAAGTGCAGAAAGATAGCTGTTAAAAATAGTACTAGGTCCATGTAAAACACTCCTTCAAAATCAGCCGAAAACTAAACTCTAATTTGCTTTTGTATCAACTCCCATTAGAAACAGAAATTAAAAGCAAGTCTCATGATTACTTAGGAACAACCTGTGCTTTATTTTATTAAAAATCAGGGTTAATACAGAGATGAAAATTCATTCAAACAACTATTTTGTTGCCCAACTGACCCAAGGAGCTTTACTTTAAGGATTTGCTGAAGTCCATATTATGTATTCAGGACAGATCATAGAGTGGTTTAATCCATTCAGAAATCACAGATTAAAATGAATTTGATGTTCTTATTTCAGTGCATACTGCACATTTATTTTCGTCTGATGACCATCTACTATACCATTTAGCATGGCTGACTGGCATTTCATCAGGAAAGGTTAAAGACCTCACTTGGGTGATCAGAGACAGACATGAGTTCCTTTGCCAAAAACATGTAGAGCTTCACTAACATTAGTAGGATTAATTCATGCTTATTGCAATTCAATTTACACAAACCTTTCACTTACTCTTACTTAACAGAGCCACTTATATTCAAGAAGCTGTCATCACACTAATGTTGTGAACATTTTCCAGGATTGCCACTCAAGATCAAAGAGTAAAATTGGGTAGAAACTTCCTGGAAATTCAGGAAAGAAAATCCTGAATCAGAACTGAAAGTGATTTTTTTTTTTTCCCCAAATGAGGAGTGTAAAACATGCTTTTCAGGTCAAAGACTCGTTTCAATAATTTCATTTTTATTTTAATTTCAACTTTTGTTTCTCAATAGAAGCTGAGTAATGTTTTAATGTTTTAAATGAGTAATGTTTTAATGCTTCCTCATGAGAAATGAACTTTTTAATTTTAAGAGATGAAAATATGTCACTTCAGACTTTTTTTTAATCTCTTTTTTTTTCTTTTTTTTTTTTCCTATTTAGAACTTGCATACACTACCCACTTTCTGCAATGATCTTTTTGTTGCTTCATTAAAAATACTTTTCTCCAAGGAAAATAAGTCTGAATATCTACAGTGGTTTATTGAATACTATGAAAATCAGCCCATATATTTGGAATCCAAATAACCAGAGAGTGAATTTTAAGCATGTGTTGTTTAAAATCTCAGAGTTTAAGGACAGGGTTATGTGCAGAACTGAGGAGAGTATTGATAGAAGAGTGACAAATTAGAAAACAGTTAATGCATTTCCAGGTTGGTTACACAAACACACCTAGAAAGCCCATTTTTCCTCTCCTCCCCTCTCTCCACGCTCTGCTATTTCTGGAGAGTTTCTGCATTTTCATAATGCAGAGTACTGCATTTATCAGAGTTCCTTGAAGATAAGATACTTTGGCTGCATCTATATCATCAGCCTTGAGGCTGAGATGATAGACAATTTAATGACAGATGTTTTGAAAATTAATGATTGTTGCTGTTGAACATAAGAAGGCTGATCGGCTTGAAGGTAGATCAGCTATTATATGTGGGAATTGGGCTGAGGTAGTAATACTCTACATTAAGACAAACACTAAGACAAAATTACTATGGGACAGAAATCGAACACATGCTGCATATCTTCAAGCACTTGGACAACTCCGTGTTTCTCAGTGGCAGAAGCTGAAAAGTAATAGATGAAGAGAATAGCTGAGCCTGAGTAAGGGTTGTATTGTGGAAGAAAAGGAATTATGTATTTTCAGTAAATACCTTTAAATTCAAGAAGCAAACAAGCAGTGAGGTGGGTACAATTGCACAGGTTTAGGAAATGCAGAAAGGGATGAAAATATTTCAGATAATTAAGGTCAATTGCAGATTTCAAAAATTAAATTTGAATTTAATTTCAAAATTAAAAATTTTGTATCTATCTATTGCTAACTAAGATATTAAAAAGTCTGGATATTCTTCTTGGCATATATGATAGTATACTAAGGAAAGTATTAAATGTTTGCTTTAAATGTAGATGAACAACAGTAGCAATGAAGGCATTAGTAAATAATACATAAATCCCCCCACAAAAGCAGATTTTCTCCCAAAGTTAATTCATGGCCTTAAAGAGATCTTCAATAAATATTTGCTTTAAAAAAGAATAGTCAGTTTTGATCCTTTGGTGTGAAAAACAGCCTAGGTGTAGATGTAGATAGAGACAAACAACTAGTCCAGTTTAAGTGACATTTTATGTCAAAGCTGTGAAATGCATAAGCCCACACAAATTCCATTTCTAATACAAATACCATCTCAAAATTAAACACAATGACACTAGCAAATCCCACAATAATATGTCTGCTCCAATAATATTTTATAGGTTAGCTATCTTGGCTAGGAATCACTTCTACTATTCTGCTAAATTAATATGCTTTATGTGTATTGGCAACAAACTGAAAAGCAGACACATAATGTTGACAATAATAATTACATATTTTAATAGCCATCACAGGAATTTTTGAAAGATATTTAAAAATACATGTTCGTCATTGAATGAAGAACTAACAGGAAATTAGGACATTCCTAATTTTCTCTTCCTGAGTTTTAAGTCGTTAGTCATATCTCTGAAACAGTGTATTACACGCATGACAAAAGTAATGCATCTCCTTCTTAATGGAGTCTCAAAAATTGCTGAGTTGCTGCATTCATAAAACTAATTGTCAGGAGATTGATTGCTACCGTTAATAACATAACTGACTGAAGTATAGTGGACTGCCTGACAAAAGTCATTTTCATCCTTCCTGCTCAATCTAAAACTTATTCTTTTCTCTAGATGGATTCATCATACTTGATCTGATATTAAATAAGTGGCAAAGTGAAACTGGCCACACCCCTTAGAGTTCATATTTATTCAGTATTTAAAATGAAAATATATCCTCTACAGTGAAGACATTCTTTTGTCAATTCTATTGATATTTATATTAAAATAAAAATAAGTTGTTTTCAGAAATCATCATCTAAAGTCATTGGGATAAGGTGTATTCTGGATATATAGCACTCACTGATATTAATGTAGATGAATCTATGAGATATAAGGATCTATGGATCTAAGGATCCTATCCTATAGATCTAAGGATCTTTATGAATATAAGGATTAAGACATATGTGGTATATAAATATAACTGAAATACTTTTTAAACATATCTGTAGAGCAGGAATGGTTTGCTCTGGTATGCTCCACTTGACATAGTCAAAGTGTAGCCGATAATTACTTGCCCTTTCCAAAGAAAGTATTTCTTTCAGAAGTCAAAAGCAACATATTTAGTAGAACTTCTATTATCTAATGAAGACTAACTTTAACATCAGGATTATGAATATGAAAATGTTTGGCAAACATTATCTGTAAATTAACATCTGAACATCAAAATACAGCATCTAAAGTGACTGTGGTGAGTCTCTAGATGTTGCTGTTTCCTCAGGACAATACTACAAAACTAATGGAAGTGCTCCCTGCCAATACAATTTTAAATCACAACTCCTTTTGGCAACTATTGGCTGTTAATGATCTCACTGCACTTTTTGCAGAACCTGCAGTATTAATGCCTGTATTTGGGTCACACTTTTCACTGTCAACTGCATTTCTCTCATTCCAATTTCCTGAAAGGGTTTACTGCCTCTGCTATTCTCTGCATTTTTTCCTTAGGCCTTTTGGAGATAGTGTGTTCAGTAAAAGAGATACCTCTTTATTTCAGTAATAGAGACATTTTGGTAATGGATGGAACTGTCTCTCCAGTACTGATTTAATTCATATCACAGCTCCACAAGTTTTACCTTGGAACTGTAAACGCACTGGCCTGTAATACAGCTAAACCTCCTTCTGTGTTGCCTTTAATCTGCATTGCTTTCATTCCTTACAGAAATAACTGGATAAATAAGGTGAGAAGACTGCGGCAGACTTTGAGTACAACTGCCTCCAATTAAGAGAAATAACCTGGGTAACCCTAGTCAGTCTGCCAGAATCTTGTATTTTTTTGTTACAGGCTCCTCAGATCATACTAATATCCAAAAATTCCACAGCAGGTAGTGTTAGCTCTGCCTCCCATGTACCTGTCACATCTGTATCCCAGCAGAGGCAGTAGGCTTTGAGATTAGATTCCTAGTCATCAGTCTGGATATTTTACTTATACCCTGCACTGCAGAAATCCTCTCTCTTAGGGCACAGGCAATTTTACCCCTTTTTCTGTTGCCTTTTGGCAGAGTAGATGTTAGCAGCATCCTTGAATTACAACGGGTCAGCTCTGACCTTTCTAACCAAATGCCACATCTACAGTAGCAAAGTAACGCACCCTAGGGCCAAACATGAATGCTGGAAAATAGCTGGTTAGGGTCTCTTCTATATCCAGTGAGACTGGCTTCATCCATAATTTTTACTAAGAACAGTTTCTGAGCCCACCCTATCCCACGACTCATGTCCAGAAAGAGCCTGGGAGTGTGCTGTTTGGCTCAGACAAATTCTGTTCATGTGAATGTGCAAATAATTAAATTGCACAGATATTAATGAGGCAGTGTTCGAGCCTGGTCTCATTTACTGGAATAATGTTTGTTTTCTGAGAGTCATTATCTTAGAATTAAAGAGGAGCTGCAGTGTTGCTATTACTGATTCATTAAACTGAGCAGCAACGCAAAGGAGAAAAGAATCGCATGTGCTCTTGCTGCACAGATACTGTGCTCTGCCGAGAACACATGATTTTAGCTAAACCATTAATGCAGCACAGACAGCAAATACTCCTAGCTGTTCACTCAGTTTGTGCTGCTAACATCATTAGAAAAACTGGATTTAAGAGATGGATCTTACTGGAGAAGTTTACTTTCTAAAATTAGTTCCTGCCTTTGTTTTTGGTACAATAGCCTGAGACATAATAGAAAGAAAAAGCTCTAAGTAAATTTGGAAGTATCTTTTTCAGTTACTTCATTTGTAAATTAAATGGCAAATTCATATTTTGCATTTCAGAAATCCCTCTTCGCTGCCAGGATATTCCTCTAAAAAGAATGACTTGTAAGTCACTGATGGATAAGGTTCATTTTCATGGGTCTTCCCCACTATTTTGGTAGAATCAAATGCATCAATCGTTCATGGCACTCCATTAGAAGAGAGTAATCATTCAATTTTGGCAATAATCTTTGCAAATGTATGCTATCTGGAATAGCTCATCAACTGCTAATGAATGAAAATGTAAGTTTTCAATCTGCTTGTTTTGAGTAACAGTATTGTTAATCATAATTTGTTATTCCTGGAGAACACCTAGTAACAAAACCAGTTCCTGTTGTCTGCCCAGCTTGTGCTCTGCCCTGAAACATGGTGAACATTTTGGTGCTGGTACAGTAGTTGTAAACACATAGGTACACCTACCAGGAATAGTTTTGATAAATCAAATATATTACTAGGAGAAGGATGATGAGTTTTCAAGATATCTTCTCACATAGCCTTCATGCAATAATACACTTACATGAGAGCTTTCATGATTCTCCTCACCAAAATACTTCTTACTAAAACTATGAAAAAAGCATAAAAAGCATTAAGATCTCAGTGCAGAGAATTTGTGATCTTTTATGACTGCATGCTTTCTACCTTAGGTCATAGAGATATTATCTCGAGGTTTGCTTTCAGCTCATGACAAGCAGAAAAGCCCTTTATTTCATCTCTTTGCCCATTTGAATAACCTGCCTGATGCAGTCAGCTGAATTTTCCCTCGTAGTTAAATATACTTGCAACATAACAAAATACACTTTGAATTAAAATCCTTGCTGAAAGCTTTTTAAAATTATCTACCTGTGTATGTGTGTGTGCATGCTACAGGTATCTGTAAGCAAAAGTCTTATTATCTTTCCAAGAGTGCGGCAGCATAGTTTTTTTTTTTTTTTAATCAACTAGAAACATAGGGCTTATTCCTTATTATGTTACTATCCATCTAGACAGACTTAGTTATTTCAGTTTGCCATTCCATAATTTAGTTTTATCTCCTGCCTTGTCTATATAAATTTGCCTAGTCAGTCAAATAAATTTCCCTGACTATCAGTCTTCTTCTTGGTAGGATAATGCAATACATATTACACCTCTTTCTAGTGTCCTCAGAATGACTATGGCTCCTGGACTAGTTCATTCTCCACTGCTCTTTGCAATACATGCATAACTTAGCTGTTTTTAACATAGGTTGGCACAGATCTTGGGTGAAGCACTTCCGCAAAATGAATAATCTGAAAGAAACTAAAATCCTCCACATTCTGAAGGGAAATACAATACGTTCAATATTTCAGGATTGTGTGATATTACATAGAGGTTGTCCTGTAATCTTTACCCATCCCGAAAACTTATTTTATCTCATCTTTTCACTACACTGTTTACTAGAAAGGGATTTCTATGGTGCTTCACTGCTAAAGTGCAAAAACTTAATAGCTATTCTAGATATTATTGACAGTATCTACCTACTAGCTATTGAACCACACACCATTTGAAGGGTGTGTGGCTTGTGTTCTATTGATTCGTGGGCTATGCTACTTTTCCAAGTTACAGATCTCTTTCAGGGCTCTTGATGAGTCAATAGAATATTCTTTACAGTATACAGCGAAATAGTGAATGAGTACAGCATGTTAAGAATCATTTGCTGAGGTAAAATATATTTGATAAAGCTTCTCATCCTTTCAGAAGCAAATTATTGTTTCTTATATGACTTTTCATTGAGCAAAGCAATTACAAAGAAATTTATATAAATTAATTTAAAAAGCAAAAAATAGATTATGTAAATATTTAAATAAATGTCTTTTTTCCCTTTATTTGTAATTAAACCAGTAATTAAACCATATCATTAAGCATGATAATTCAGGAATAAATTTTGTCTTATGAGTATGAAGGAAGTTTATCACAAGCACAATATATCTGTATTTGTGGACTTCAATTTGTTTCAGCTCTTGTGAATGATGTCTGAGTTAGCATGTCCAAGAAGGAAAAAAGTGTAGAAGTAAAACCTCTTGATTATTTTTAATATTGCACAGCTTTTTTCTCACAGAAGATTATCGTTAGTATAGACCCAGGAGTAGATAGTCGCTTTTACATAGAGTCATTACAGCTGAAATCATGTTTATGCATTTAGAACAGTATTATGAGTGTGTTTACTTTTCTTTTAGAATAGTCAGATTTAAGTACACTCTTAACTTTAAACACATGCAGAAGTTATCTAGTGAATGAAGATGAATTTGAGTATATGCTGAAGACTGGGCATATGCTGACTGCTTTACAGAATCAGAGCTCTAGATTTCCCAGCAAAACCAATCTAACTCCTGGCTGCTAAAGGGAAATGAACTATGTTCATTGGTACAGTTAAGAATATCTACCCTTACTCATATCATATTTCTGTTGGACATTATATGATTTGGCCCGATATAAATTTGGCTTTAATTAATGTAATTACATAAGTCAAAGTAAAGCGGTAGTAATACTCCATGGGTTAGCAAGCTAATTAAAATTTTTCACCTCACTGCTGAAGTGCCCTGACAACTACAGAAAAAGTCATGCCTTGCAATGAATGTACAGTAGTCTCCCAGCTCACAGCTAAGTGCCCTAATCGCTAGGCTAGAGTCTCAGGCCTCAGCTTGCTCATTTTTCTTTCTGAAATAATTAATCTTACTGAACCATTGTGTGAAAAAGTATTGAAGAACGTCCCAGTCCACCCAGTCTCCTCTGGATTCTTCCCCTCCTCTATATGCTATGGCTTGGAGGTTAATGGACACTCCTCAAATGTGTAAATAAACTTGAATTTTCACACTTAGTGAAGGTGCTGGAGTTCAGATTTAGTTGTTATGGATTGTTATTCTGCCTATAGTTGGTCAGCGATGTAATTTAGGTGGCAAATAGTATCTAACTTCTGAAAATGGAGCGCCTGTCTACATGTGGGCATCTATATTTGTGTACCTAGAGAATATTGTAACACAAAAAGTTCTGCTGGGTACCAGCAGAACTTAGACTTCTAATTCTTGGTAGTCATGATAAAGGGCTTTTCTGGGGTACACTTTTTTGTTGTGTTACCCATAATGATTTTAGCATCTACTGAAGATTCTTTGAATCTACACCTTATTACATTAGATTTGGAGGTAATTTTCCGGCTTCAAAGAGCCGCCATAAGACTGAATTTATTAGAAAGACCTTTTATATCTATGGAAAAAACTTTAATTCTAATAACTACCTTAGAGGACATGGATAGAGCTGAGGCCCAATTTTGCTCTAGGCATAGGCAAAATGCCCTTTGCCTAGCTATCTAGTTTGCCTATGTTTATGCTTGGTGAATATAGGATAAATGCAGTTGATACAGGAGGATGCAATTTAAGGAATAATAGTTATTCCTTAGGATTATTCCATTCTACATTATCCAGTATATCCCTAACAATAATTATTACAAATAGCAATAATACTACTGGCGAGGAGACAGACTATCCTGCAGACAGACTGCTTGCAGAGTAGGAAATTTACACCTCTAGGATTCTCCCCCTTGTTCTGTGCTGCAGCTCCATATCCTTCCTTTTCTTTTCCCTAATGTAGTAGTGAAGGGTTTAGGAGGTGTGAGAGGAACATCAAGAATTACAGGCTTTGGGCATTTCCTGGGAGCTGCGGTGTGGTAAGGGAGACAGAGAAGACACGGGAGAGATTTGAGGTTGCTCCAGAGGAGATAGGAAATGTAGGAAGATAATTCATCAGCACTCAGACTCCACTGGTGTTGATGCTTTGTTGGAGACTTACTTGGGAATCTTCGCATCCCAAAAGAATTATTCAGGGATAAATCAGAGAGACAATTGTAAGTGCTAGAGGAGAGTAGCAAAAGACATTCATAGTGCCCTTTTTATTTTAACAGTTGCCACAAAGTCTTGATAGCCTTCATCCTCAGATGGAAAGTGATTATTATTTTAAATGTCCTGTGCAGTATAAAAACTTTAAAATTGTAGACCCCTAAAACTACATCAGGATTTATTATAGGAAAATCATTTAGCTCAAATTGAATCTGTCCCACAGGTTTAAATTAGTATTCATTTCATTGCTTGCTACCCTGTGAAATAGACCTCATCATATTTGTCTTGATTTCAGCAACAAAGTGAGGTGGGAACATTCCTATTATTAATTTTCCATGGCTGTTCTTTCTGAAGCTTATTTGAGTATGATTCTTTTTTTTAACATCACTTCCCATTACTTTTGATATTGTATCCCAGACCTGTAGCTTTGCAGTAAATGTATTTCCTCTGCATATTGCTATTCTAGACATCTCTACCTGAGCAATCTGCAGGCTTCACTTGTTGGCCAAATTAAAATGAATAATGCAATGCTAATGACCCACATGTGTAGGGATGTTGTATATCCTAAAAGGATACTTGTCAATATCAAAAGTAGAAACTTCAATTGGGCACTAGATATTATTAATCAGATATGTCTTTCTAGTTTGTTTCACTGTAAATCACATTTATAGTAAAATCATAGAATAAATTAGGTTGGAAAGGACCACAGGAGATGGGCTAGTGCAACTGCTCCTACTCAAAGCAGTTTACATTTCAAACTTAGATATAGTTTCTTGGGACCCAGATAAGACAAATTTTGATTTTCTCTAGACATAAGTTTTCTGGGAAATCTGTTCATATGTTTAACTACCCTACTTGTTTGTTTTACTTCTATCTGGAATTTCCCATGCCATAGTTTATGACTGTTGTCCTTTGTCCCTTCGCTGAAGTCCATCTTCTTTATAATAAACTATTAGGCAGTTGAAGACAGACATTAAATCCCTGCTTTTTCTGAAAAAATATCTTCTGGAGATTTCTCCAGGCTGAACAGATGAACCTCCTTTAGGTTTTTTTGTAATTCACATGTCCCCAACCATGTTTCTGGCTTTTCAGAAAACTCATTCTAGTTTATAAATATTATTTATAACCTAGTATAGATGTCAGGGGGCACAAACTCTGTGTACTTCTTCAGATATTGCATCATGAGAACAGAATAGTGGGGAATAATCACTTCCTTTGGCCAGTGGACTATGCTTTCACTAATACAAACCAATAACTATTTCACCTTAATTGCTTCAAAAGGGCATTGCTGGCACCGAGTGTTTTGCCCAAGACAACTTTAATGCCGGTAAAATTTGGAGGGTAAAGAAAAACTGGTAAAGTAGTAAATTATACTTGAAACGAGTCAGTGTTTCGATTATTAATTTTGTCACCAGGTCCAATAATCCATATTGTGTGGCAGAATAAATTCATTTTATCATAAGCATTAAACATGCAAAATCAAAACTTGAGACAAAACTGTGAATTATACTTCTAAGACAATTAGAATATGGGCTGGTTCTGAAAAAAAAATGGTAGAATTAATGGTAGCTAAACATTTGAAATCTCAGTGCTATCCTTCAGAAAGAGAACTAGCATCAGTTCAGATGCATATTCTGGGTAATATCAAGCTTTAAAGAGGTAGTATTGATCCTGAAATAGCAACAGTGTAAGTTATTATCCAGTCTATGCAATTCAAAAGCAGTAAATGTTGGAAATTGACAGGAAAGAACTATAACAACTCTGAATTTTGCTTTTAGTGAGAGAAAATATTTCATCTGAGATGCAATAAAAAGACAAGAAGCTCATAATCTGTAAGTATCTATGTAGGGAAGCTATCATTGCATAGTAGATAGAACAGCAAGAGTGAGTTTCTATTTTTTTGGCAAGTCTGTCTTCTCTGTCTAAGGGATGCTTCCCAAGGTATTAGAAACTTAGAAAATGGTGTGATATATTAAAAGAAAACAAAGGCATTAATTGGAAAAGAAGAAAAAGCGTGCCGACATCCATATTTATTTTTTAATAACACTAATGACAGTGAGTTATTTCTGTGTGCATGGACACAGAAAAATATCTAATGACCTTTTATAAACATTGCCAATTTTGTTGCTATGTGTATTTGTATATCAGTTTGGAGTCTTTTCTCTTCTGCACTCTTCTGCACTTCATCTTTACTTCTTCAAGGTTGCTTAAGGCTAGAACAAAGAAAAAATATATACATTTCTCCTTCATACCTCTTTCTTCATTTCTCATACATCCCAGTCTTTCAGGATTGAGAAGAGCTCAGAGTATTACTATCAGTTTCACTTATTTATTTTTACTGCATTCTTTCAGAATTTTTCCATATCAATACATTGAGTAATATTATGGTCCATGGTGAAATGAACTCTATGATAAAGTGAGACCTAATGTGACTATATAGTGAAATAGATGGATTTTTTTTCTTTGTGGTTGGGACACAGTTGTGATAGATTTATCTTTAACTATCTTGTTTGAAAAATCTTAAGAGTATATGTTATGTTTTTATGATTTTGTGGATGGACAGAATGCTGCATACATGCTGTTACATTTCGGCCTTTTGGCATATTCCATTAGTAAGCAGCAATAAATCAAAAGGCACAATTGATATATCACCAAGAAATTTCATTATGAATCTTTTTATCAGAATTTCTGTAAGAGGAAAAAAATATTTCCTCCAGCTAAAAAGCAAGGTTTGCTTACTTGTTTTTTATCACAGAACATTATTTAACATCTCAGTGTGGCAGTTTGTAGATAACATGATGATTGCTGCAGTGAATATCATTGGCTTTTCCTACTAGAATCTAAGAAGTGTCACCTACTATATATTTTCTTGGACTTCCTTCTTTGCTGTGAGCTAGGAATTTTCAAATGTCAATAACCTCTACGAGTGAGGTTTGTCCAACAATAGTTTTATACAAACCTCCTTGCTGAGAAATGTGAGGCAGAGGTTGACTGGTTTTCATTGTATGTGCAGAGTAGAAACGTGATCATTGCCTGCAGTGAGGAACCTTCCTGAATCTTGTGTCAGGTTTATTTCAAAATCACTGTAAATCACTCTTGCAGGTGCCAGTTCACTTTGCTGTCACTGCCAACAGTTTGAATTGGTGAAGAGTTTGATCTGCTTATGAATGTAAATGTGTCTCAAATCTTAATTTCTCTGCATTTTAATTAAAACGTATGTAAGCCTCTTTTTTTTTGAGAAACAAGTCTGATAATATGTTGATTTCTTATAGGGATTCAACACATACAGCTACAAGTCCAGTCCCTGATACTCTACAGAAGCAAATCTATGATGGTTAACATGACCAATTTATAAACTGCAGCTCAACACCTATTAGATGTTGCCCAGTGACTATGTAAGACTGATGGAAATTATTATTTTTTACTTGTAAATCTCTTTAATGTAAGACATGTTTTTCCTATTTTTTTCATGCCTGTGAGTCAGTGTTGTTGATGTAAATGATTTTCTTCACAAAAAAAGACATTGCCTAACAGTATTCATCCTGCTACATTTGAATGATAAAACATAGAAATGATGTATGTAAGCTGTATAATTGAAGACACTATGACAATTTAAGTTAATTTAAATGGTTATTCATGCTGAAGAATTCATAAAAAGGAGTTCATTTTCTGTAACCACAGGAATTTTATTTGTGGCAAGGTTTCATTTGTGGGGAAATTATTCCAGAATCTCTGGAAGAAGAGAGGCAAAAATACTGCATAATGAATCAAACTCATTAATGAAACCTTCAGTAAGTTTTCAATCTTTCGCAATCCCTATTTTTGGTTTTTGAGGCATAAAAAATCTTGCCTCTCCTATCTCTTCCACTGAATTGTTAATATATGTCTTGTAATAGCAATAGAAAGCAAATAAAGGTCAGGAATTCTTAGTGGCAAAAGGCCCATTAAGATTTATTTTATCCAAATGTCCTTTTTGCATATTTTAAATGAAGCCATTATCCTTAACTTATATCCAGTTCATCTTTTTGATCTTTTGGGCTAAGTTTCAGGGTGTACAATTAAATAAAGCCAGTCCTTGACCTCCTCTATTCATCTCCTAAAGTGAAAATATACTAAAGTCTATATACTGTCTTTAATCTTTTTGAAGCCACCTAACTTATTTCAGGATTGAAATTATGCCACTGAATGGATTCAAAGCTAATTATGAAGCTGTTCTGAGGCAGAACAGAGACAACCGAACCAGATGGAATCCTTTACCAATCATACTCCTGGGACCATCTGGCATTATTAAAATGAATAATATTACCATGTAGTGGTGTCTATTTTAATCAGCCTGAGGGCAAACAGAAATTTCTATAAGCTACACATAGAGGTCACCTCCACTTCCTGCAGTAATAGGTCCTGTCATACCAGACTCTTTCAGATGAATGGAATGGAAAGGTCCAAAAGAATACTTAAAAGATGTTTAAAGATGGACTAAACCCAGCAAAGGAGTACACAGATGAGAAGAACTATAAATAACTTGTTAACAGTTAAGGGATAAGAAAGTTCCTTTGGATGATCTGAGAAAGAAATCATTTTTCATTTAGGAACCTCAAGGAAAATGTTGTACTAGGATGACAGTTCTTTAAAAAATTATACCTTCATCATGATGGAAGAGCAGGAGTAGGGAAGCTTCGCAGGAAATGCTATTTATACTATTTAAGCTTCCAGGGAGACTTCAAAATTCATTTGAGAGACTAAAAGGTATGTCTTTATTTCTTATGCAGGCAGATGTATCCTCAAGCTATCTGCACTCCAGCTTAGCTCACAGACATGTAGCCATGTTACATGTCATGAGCCCAAGTGAATATATCTTGCCTCTCAGCATGGCCTATTAGTTGAATACTATGCTAACAACTGTTACATGACTTATAGTTCAGAGCCAGATCGGGTCCACAGGTCTTGGAACATAGAGAGCTCAGGGATTTGCTGTTCACCTGCAAATTCTAACATCATAGAACAGGAATTCGTTCTTTGTGCAAAATGGAAATTGCTTCAGGATGAAATAACCTCTATTATTTTGAAAAATTATCAACTTCAGATAGGAAACAAGATGTAAAATCACAAGTCTAATCATCTTGGTAGGAGACATATCTAAAATGTTTACATGGCTATTGCTTACTCATCTTTGTTGTTTTAAATGTCACAACTGAAGGGCAAGCACATGGGGCTGGAGATGTAGAAAATGAGATTTACTCTTTATAAAAGAATATCATAATGTTTTGAATGTCCTGTCTTAACATTATGTTACTCTCCATCACTCACTATCCCTATTACATACACAAAGGCATGCAAACACAACATAGGTTTAGCACCTTGGGTTTCACATAATAGTTCTCATTCATTCAAATGATGAATGAAAGCAGAAATTAGTAGCTTTGATTCTTCTTCTGTAAAGATTTTTTTTTTCTCTGTGTATAGGAGCACATTGCCTTTTAAATACTAACTCAACACTTCTTTCTCTTATTTAAAGTAGACATAAAGATTTTTAAAAAATCATTAATATTATCTGTTTATCATGCTTAGATCAGATAAAGTATGCTTTGAGTAAGACTCCTCCAGGTTACTATTGTCATCTTTTTGGACATAGTAAGAAAATAAACACAAGAGAGGAGAAGAACCTTGTACTACTTATTTTGACATCCAGTCTATATCTTCCAAAGTTCATACAGTGTATGCCAGACAGTTAGTATAGCTTGAAACTGAAAAAAATTATTTATCTAATGCTAAAAGATAACACAGAAAATTCGTAGGGATTATGCATTAAAAAAGTCACCACTAAGTAACTGGAGAAGGGAAGATTGAGAGGGGATATTATTAATATGTATAAATACCTGAGGGGAGAATGTAAAGAAGATGGGGCCAGACTCTTCTTAGTGGTGGCCAGTGACAGGACAAGGGTAATGGGCATAAATTAAAACACAGGAAGGTTAATCTACATCTGAGGAAGAATTTCTTTATTGTGAACGTGACAGAGCACAGGAACAGGCTGCCCAGATAGATTGTAGAGTCTCCTTCTTTGGAGATCTTCAGAACCCGCCTGAATGAGACCCTGTGTAATGTGATTTAGGTGTCCTTGATTGAGCAGGAGGGTTAGACTAGATGATCTCTAGAGGTCCCTTCCAACCTCAACTATTCTGTGATTCTATGAAGTGGCATTGGGAATCCCAAGGCTTTCCTTCTCAATGGGTTGCCCAGTAGGACCCACCTACTCATGCTATTTCTCTCTGACATATGAATTTTGACTTTTCCTCTGTACTGAGACCCAATTTAAGTAGAAAGATGGAAGTTAGACCATTTTCTTGAGATGTAGTAACAATGGGAAACTCATATGGGATTAAAAGGCGAGTTATGTATTTCTAGACAAGTGTTCTCAACATTAGGATCTGGTATATGCATATATATGCATATATGTATGTGTGTATACACACATACATATATATATATATGTATATGTATATACATATATATATATAATCTGCCTCCTCTTCCATTGTGCAGCACCTCAGAGGATTTAAAGCTCTGAGTAAGTCGGAGGAGATGCCTAGGTGATGCCTCGAATATTTAGACCATATGTTTTATATTTCTAGCGTCAAGCAGTGCTCTCTGCAGTGTCAGTGATGCTGTGCTGTGTCTTTTGGCCTCATTGTGGTCAGAAACTGCTAGTCCTAGGCCAACATTGATTCACATTCATCTGGGAACACTTTAGCACTGTAATAAAAAGGGCTGAAATCAAGGGAATCCAGCCTCCAACAATTTCTCTTTCAAACTCAATTCAACATTTCATTGAAATGGCATCAGAATCATCTAGTTTCTCTAGCTGTACAATATTGGATTTATGAACTTTAAAACAAATGGATGAATGTGCAAGTTTTAAGATTCAGTTGCGCAAGATTCAATATAAAGCATGCAAAAAGAGATTCCTTGCTCTTCTCATCAAGCAGGTGGAAGACAGGTAGCACTAAAAATATTAATAGGGGAATCAAACTGATTAATGCGGCAAAAATTTCTGCACTTGCAGCACTAATATATTTATTGGCAGAGATGCAAATATGCATGTAGCCTACTTTATTTTCCCTGAGCACAACGGAATTAATGCTGTCATGTTGCTCAGGGTAACAGACTCCCACTGTAAGAGTCCTCCCACGCTGCAAGATCAATGGAACCCTGGAAGCTACAAGAGAAAGAAATTAAAATGTGCATCACACTGTTGAAGTTGATAAAGAAAACACATTTGCCCTTCATGTATTTTTAAAGAGGTTCTTTTTCATTATGACTTGTAAATGGCTCCTCTGTGAACTGCACAGATAAAATTAAAATCTGTGCTTTTTTACCCTTCCTTTTGGACGACACTAATACTCAAGCACGAGAAAATAAGGTAGTCCCTTCTCTGAGTCAAGGTCAAGTATTACTGAACAGTCCCTGGCAGATGTTTGTCTCACGTTTATCATCCAGCTCAGAAATCCAACAGCTTTCCAGACTAGCCCTGTTCAAATATCTAGCCATCTTTGCAATTAGAAATGTTTTCTACTATCTCATCTAATTAGCTGTTAATGCAAATACTACTTTTTTCTTGTCCTGTGGAGTCTCTTCATTATAACATTTTTTATGTTGAAGACTGTTATGTTTCTCCTTCCAACTTTCTCCCACACAGTCCTACCCTTCCTTTATTAGATTTAATAATCCTAATCCTCACAAACTATACCGACTTCCAGATCCACACTTCTTGCTGTTGTTCTCTGTTTTCTCTAATGCATTTAAAAATGTGATACTTGAAATTGTTTTCTAACACCAGAAAGATCTTACAGATTGGGACAGAATAGAATAATTACTTTCATATTCTTAATACATCTGACAATGACAAATAATCGTGCAAAAGCAGGTAAGCACATGCACCTGGACTTTGTATTTCATCACCTACAACTCTTCTTCCATATCATTATTACTGGTTAGGGTTTGTGGATTTGATTTTCATTCCTAAATGTGATATCCCCACTTGATGACACTACTAAAAATCATCTTACCAGTATCTGATCATTTCTCCAGTTTAGCCACAATGTTTCAAACTCATTTTTGATCCTGTAGAATGTTTTAAACCATACATAGATTTTATATGCATGTACCTCACCCAATTTTTTGAGGAAAATATTAAACAGAACTCTATTCAAAAAAAAAAAAAATGTCCTGCAACATCCCACCAGCTATGTCCTGTTGATTTGGCAGGAAAACCTCATTCAAAATGCAGTTTTTCAACCATTTGTGGATTCAATCAATGTTAATGTTATTTGTTCTTAAGTAAAAAAGATCCTTCGGTCCAAAGCCTGAATACAAAGGCAGTGGCAGGAAACCCCCTTATTTTGAAGAAATATTATAAAAGCTGAAGTAATTTAATTATGTAAATAATTCATTTTGAAGAAATATAAAATTAAAAAATCAGTAAAACAAGCCACAAATTTATTCTTTAGTTTATGAGTTTTTCCAGACTAGAAAAAAAAAAAGAAAACAAAACAAAAAAAATCAAAAAGAGTTCTGGTGCTTTAAAAAAAGGGGGGGGGGAGGTGATAACCCTGGAAGAACCTCTCTGAAACTATGCATACTAAAAGAAAATGAAAATTGAACTGTTATACATTGTTTATCTGACATACTTTTTCTGGCTCATATGTCCATTACCTCAGCTGGAAGACTTAATTCAGCTTTTCAAGCAAACATATCCTGGAGTTTTTCTTTTTGTTGTTGATGGCGGTGGTTTCTGTGTTTTGTTGTTCTTAGGATTATTTTATTTTTGTTTTTGTTTTCAATTTTCTGGAAGAATGTCTGATTTGGAGTAGAAGTTTTCAGATCTTTCTGATACTACAAAAGAGAAAATAATAGAGACACTTGGACTTTCATGACAAGCAACAGCCTATAAAGGAAAACAGGAATGAAACATCCTGAAGTACTGGATATATTTCTATTGATGATGGAGGCCCCTGAGCCTGAGCAAAAATGGAGATTATTAAAAAAAAGAAATGTGGCAGAAAAGCATCTATGTTATTATAGTCAATTGAATCTATCTGCCCCTGCTGTCCCTGATCAGAAGGCATTTTTTGTTATCAATGTGGTAAGTCGACAGACCTGGAACACAAGGAGAGACCCTCAAACATGTTTTGAGTTCTCACCAACATTCCATTTCTGTTTCCAAATAAAGACAGCTGCATACAAAACAAACAAATGAACAACAACAACAAAAAAAAAAAAAAAAAAAAAAAAAAAAAGAGAGAAACAAGAAGATGAGCTAGAGTTATGAACTACAGAGCCCGGACACAAAAGTGAAAACCTGGAGAGAAGAAGACTTTCCATTAGTCAAGCAGGATTGGATTAGAGATTATTCAGGCAAACTGGACACATATAAATCTATGGGCCTGGATCAGATGCCCCCAAGAGTGCTGAGGGAACTGGTGTGGGGTTATTGCTCAGTTGCTCTCCATCATCAAGAGATCATGGAGAGCAGGGGAAGTGCCTGAGGACTGGAAGAAAGCCAACATCACTCCAGTCTTCAAAAAGGGGCAAGAGGGAGGACTTGGGAAACTACAGGCTGGTCAGCTTCACCTCCATCCCTGGAAAGGTGGTGAAGCAGCTCATCCTAGAGGCCATCTCTAGGGATGTCAAGGAAAAGAAGGTGGTCAGGAGTAGTCAACATGGATTTAGCAGGGGGAAGATGTGTTTGACCAACCTGATAGACTTCTATGATGAGATGACTGGCTGGATGGATGAGGGGAGAGCAGTGGATGTTGTCTACATTCACTTCAGCAAGGCTTTTGACACTGTCTCCTATAATGTCTTCATGGAAGTGTGGGTTAGATGAGTGGACAGTGAGGTGGATTGAGAACTGACTGGATGGCAGAGCTCAGAGTGTGGTGATAAATGGTGCGGAGTCTAGTTGGAAGCCTGTGGCCAGTGGTGTCCTCCAGGGGTCAGTGCTGTTCAACTTGTTCATCAGTGACTTGGACAAGAGGACAGAGTGCACCCAAAACTGGGTGGAGTGGCCAATACCCCAGAGGGCTGTGCTGCCATTCAGAAAGACCTGGTCGGAGAGTTGGGCAGAGAGAAACCTCATGAGGTTCAACAAGGACAAGTGCAGGGTCCTGCACCTGGGGAGGAATAACCCCAGGCACCAGTACAGATTAGAGGTTGACCTGCTGGAAAGCAGCTCCACAGAGTCCAGATTTGGGAGTCCAGATTGACAAGATAACCATGAGGCAGCAATGTGCCCTTGTGGCCAAGAAGGCCAAAGGGATCCTGGCCTGCATCAGGAGGAGCGTTGCCAGCAGGTCGAGGAAGGTGATCCTCACCCTCTACTCAGCTCTGGTGAGACCGCATCTGGAGTACTGTGTGCAGTTCTGGGCTTCCCAGTACAAGAGGGATGTGGAGCCTCTAGAGGTGGTCCAGTGAAGAGCAACAAAGATGGTTAAGGGACTCAAACACTTATGTATATGTAAATGTGTATGTGTAAGAAAATGTATATGCAGCGATATTGCACCTAGATCTAAGCTTTTGCCAATAGTAAAAACATGATGTTTTGTATTGTAAAATCCTTATTTTTTACTTTCTCAAAACTTTGTTAAATTTTAGTTTTTCAAACTGAACTTTTTCATAGAAGCAATCAGAATCTGGTTTCATTTTATTAGAATTTTTCCTCTAGAACACTTTTATTATTTCAGTATCAGGCTACATTTACCCATATTATAGCAAATGTCAATGTACACTGTTATGTACACACTTTGAATTGCACAAATGAAGTACTCTAGAGTTACAAATACTTTTCTCCTTTTACAAAAATTTACCCCAATATACCATTTATTCCAAAAATTGTCCCTTTTCACAGTCAGACACATGACTAGTAGTCATATTCAATGTCATCTCCATGTTCCATCTGCTAATTCACTCTGTTGAATAGCCAACATTGTAGGTTGCCAAGTGACACGCAGAGTGAATTTGACTTTTCCTTTCGTCTCTCCTTTTAGTTGATGAGGCTCTTTTAGGAGGGGTTGTTTTTTGTGCCCTGCTCTTGAAGCGAGAACAGAAAAACTTTCTGCTATGCTACTTCCACTAAGCTCCAAGAAACACAAAGGAATGTAGTGTAGAATAAGCATGAAATTAGCATTTGTTTAAGTGCTAAATGAGAAGGGACCTAGGCAGGCTGATGTAGCACAGAAAACACACTTTCAATGAACATGGTGCAAAGGCCAATAGGTTTCACAAATATGTTCATCTTCATAATTCTGCTTGTATGCGGAATGTAGGTCATTTTCAAAAGCTTTCTACAACTTGTTTTTCATTTCTGTGGACCTTGCTTCTACTCTGTTCATCCCTTCTATAACTATTGCTTCATTAAATATTTCCATTTGTTTTCTCTTGAATATTTTCTTTTTAGCAATCATAAAACAAACCACAAGGCTTCCTGGACTTGTTTGTGTCTCCTGGTAGATGCATCTGTCAGAATAATATAGTATGTCATCTGTGCCTTAGATTTCTTCTTTAAGTTTTAATGAATCTTCTTCTCATTCTATTTTCTTCTACCATTTTACTTCATTTCTCTCCCAGACCAGAAGAAATGGAACAATATCACAATCTCACTGTACATGGTGCACTTCATTATACATATTACCTCATCAATACTTCAGTTAGACTTCTGTACTTCCTGGGAATCTATCCTACTGCTAATTAGTCCAAAAGTGGAGAGAACATGTGCTGATGCTTTTCTGTTCTGTGCTAGAGCAGAGAACTATACTTCAAAGGAAATGGTCAGATGAGCTTGGTTTTACTCTTTGGAGTGTTTTTGTTTATTTTTTGTTTTATTTTAATTTTATTTATGAATCTGTTTGTTGAATGTTCTTATCTTCTCTGGATGTTCTAGTCTGGAATTCAGATCCTGGAGCAGGGAAAGAGAAGAGCCTGTTAGGCTTCCTTACATGTGAAAAACGATCAGATATTACTTGGCTATTGAGTGTTAGGAGTCCAAAACTGCTGGAACTTTCTGAAAGTTGAGATGGTTGTGACCTCTGTCTCTCACACACACCCACACAAACACACATGCATGATTTGAGAGTTTTTTAGTTTTTTTATTTTTTAATTAGATAAGGTCACCAGAATCTGTGAATGTTTTATACTGGCATGGAAGGTTGTATATTCTTCATGCCTCTCCTTTAGGCTCAGGCTAGTGAGCTTGTTATTTTCTTTCAGTAAATGTGAAATATTTTTTGAAATCCCAGACTATTTCATTGAGTAGTATGTACTAACTCCTCTGATATGTTGTATTACATTCTTTAAATTTAATACTAAAGTATAACATATAATGTAAAGCAGCTTCTGTTTTCCCAAATTCTGTTTTTCTTTTAACAGACATTTTCTGAATCAGTCTTTCAGACATTATAAATAAAAACCAGATGTTCTGGTTTCCTTTGTTCTTCTGAAGGGCATTCTGCTATCATGAAAATAGATATTGTGCCTCCTTTGAGACCTGTTGTGATCTATCAAACTAAAGAACATAGAGCACAGAAGACAGAATAGGTAGATGCCAGAAGTATAATTCATATTGGGAAGTGGCACAAATTACATAGTCAGACTACTAACCTTTCGCTTTGGTCTCATCTTTAAAAAAGAAATAGGAGGGAATGGCATCAGGATATATGGATTTTGCCCTGTGATCAACTCATAAGCACAGGCAACGATCAAACTCCTAGTCATTATGCACATACAGATATCCCATGACAGGAAAGTGAAAGTAAGTGAGGAATTCCCATGGAAATTTAGAGAATCATAGACAAGCCAATTTAAAATGTAGTCTCTTACTTTATTTACTTTAACACTCTCTTTGCTTTCTTTTGCTCTGTGCTGCAGTTTTACATTTGGTCATTATATTCATTTAGGCAATAACTTTTCAGACAACATGGGAATTAACCAAAATAGATTTACCAAACACTTGCATTCCAGCACATAAGTGAGACACCAACAGGCTTGGCTTTATTTAGTAAAAAGAGCGAATAGGCATCTAATAAAATTCAATAGTTTTTAGCAATTGTTTATATATTCCCGATTATAACTGGAGTTTGGGGATTGTTTTGGAAGCATTGGTTTTACCAAACTAAAATAAGAAAATATGTAAGATAGATAGTTACATTGATCATAGTGTTTTCTCAACATTACTATGGGTCATATGATGAACAAAATCCTGGGTTTTACATAAAATTAAGTTTATCCATTTTTAAGGCTTTGTATGATCTTTATTCTCATAAGATGGAAATGTATTTTCTCTCCCATTTAGGTAGTTGAAAAATGTGTAAGAAGCAATTACTTCCACTTTGCCTCTACAGAGATATCTATATATATATCTTCACATATCTATAGCTATATATATCTCACCTTATGTACAAACACACATTTTTTAGCACATGGGCACATGCCTGTACATTTCTGAACTCAGAGCAAATCTGTGGCACATCAGTCTTCAAGTTTTCTTTTTTTTTTTTTTTTTTTTAAGCCAAAAAAAGTGAATTGGAAACTATAACTTAATTTGTCATCTAAACTGTTCTGTTTGGTGCCATGGAGTGTTTCAAAATAAAGTACATCTATGCACAAGGGAGTCTAAACAACCGCTCATTCAGATTGTAGCAGTAATGTTTTATGTATTTGTGTGGCACTTTTTGTATTGTACTCAGCTCTTCTGAATAAGGAATGGAATAAGGCAGAATACCAGACAGCAATAGACAAGAGAGGAAAGGTCAAGGGGGCTGTTTAGGAAAAAAAAAAAATCTTACTAGGAATTTGGGCAGATTTGATATAAAAACAGACTTGGTAGGGGAAGACAGAAAAAAAGAAAATTGCTTCTGCAGAAGTAACCAAGCCACAAGGGAAGACAGTCGTCCAGCTGTTTGCTTTTGCTTTAGCCAAAGAGAATTATAAAGTGATTAAACTGTTACATGTATTCAGGTACAGGGCATTGCTAATTCTGAGTTTTTTTTTTTTTTTTTAGTTTTAATATTCTATGGCATACAATGCTAATTACTCCTTGAGGTGAAGTTTCAGTGAGAATAAGGCTTATGTGGACCAAAAAAAAAAAAAAAGAAGAAAGAAAGAAAGAAACCTGCTGCTCCTATGAAATCCTGCAGTTATTTCTCAAATGTTTCTGCAAATCCATTAAAGTACATAGCCACAGAAAGCACAACTGTCAGAACAAAATAACAGTCTAAAAAGAGAAACAGAGGTACCATTCTGGCAGTCCAACAGCATTCATTTATTCTCTATTTGTGGTCACATAGCTTAACCCCAATTACTTGGCAAAAGAAGCAAAACCAAATCAGAGTCATAATTTAAAATCACATTCCTATATACATACAATAGCATACAATAGGAATATGTGAAGCACTCCTTCTCCTCTTGTCATCATGGTCATGATCATTTGCATTTAAGAACTTCATTAGGACATAGTAACTTAACCCTAATCTATGTTTATTAACATTTCACCAATGTCACAAAAAGTACTTTAGTTCTGAACTGCCTTGGCAATGTGGATTGGCTAATGAAAGGACACATTCTATTTGATGAAAACCTGTGGTAGCTTAATAAGGTCAACAGAAGATTCCTAGTTCAGGGGAATGAGATTCCTAAACTTATGAAAAATATTTTGATTAAATAGATTCATATATTTTGTCCCAGAGTATTAATTTCAACACAACTGATCTACAATGAAGCAGAGATCACCCTTTACTTTTATAGGATTTCCACTGTAGAGCAGTTGAAACTTACATCTCAAGTAACAGATGAAAATCTGAGATACCTAAATCAGATTTTACAACTTGATATTGCATATCTGCTTAGTGTGCTGAACAAAAGCTGAACTGCATTTGTTATTTGACATTTATGATACATAGGAAGGGATTTGATGAAAAATACCCTACATTATTAGTTAAGGCTTACAGTTTGTTTTCACCATGCTTGCATCTCATGAAACTATCTTTTTTTTAAAAAAAAAACTACTTCCTTTGCCTTTTTTGAATGAGTCCGCTGTCTGAAAAGTTTTGTCATTCCACATTATACCCTTGGTGATCAAGTATTATTGACATGGTGAATGTTCTGAACTCCATTTTTATTCTGTCTTAGTTTTCCCTCAGTTTTGTTCCTAATTGTTTTAGAGCATGTTTTGGACATACTCCCTAAAACTTTATGTATCTTTTTCACAAGGCTGTTCTTGAACCATTTATCCATGCTACACATCATCTCAGGTTATTATATCCATATAGGAACTACCTATGAATTCAGCTGAATTGTGTCCAAAAACATCTTGGCTGCCTTCTGGCATTACCCTATATATATCTCAAGTTAGCTGAAGCTCAATATGACTAAAATATAATTCTTAATCTCTCCCACACAAATCTTTCTTTCCTAACTTTCTCAGCTGCGATACCATTCTCCTGTTGACATTTAAAATTTTTGTCTGTCTCAAATCACTTTCTGGATCTTCATGTCTGAGATGATGCCTTTAATTTTATGTTCTCTAAAACCTCTCACCTCTCTCTAGCAAGATTCTTTCCAGTGCAAACTAGTTTCTGATGTTGCAGCTGTCCTTTCTCTGAACCTGGCAATGCCATATCACCCTTCTCTGCTTTTTTTTCTCCTGTTCAGAAAATGAACAGGCTGAGTAAGAAGAAGGATAGAGACTTTCTATTAAAGAAGAGATTTTATTGACAGAAGAACATTCAAACTTGAATTTGAATGCGATATCAGGATATCTAGCTAATTTAAGAGTTACCCAACTGATTACTTTATTTGAATGAATGCGATCTTGTCAGGTCAATGTTGGGCACCTTGGAAAAGTATAAATCAGACAGCCACTAGGTGGTGGCTCAGCAAATAGAGGTGGTCCAGTGCTTAGTTCCAGGTGGACCTTGTGACTGCCTATAAGTTGTGTTTCTCCTAGAAGCTTGGAAAGTTTCATATAGTCTTTGGGATACATGGTGGCCTGGCCTAACTAGGTCAGTACTTCTAGGCAAGTGCACTACAGAAAAATTCTCAGGAAAAAATTCTAATTTTCTTAAGGGAAATTCCAAATGAAACTCTCCTTCAAAGAGTGTATTTTACTTAGTTTCCTCTTCTGACCATTAAAAAATGTAATTTGCTATTATCCATGCTCCAGCGCATTCCTACTATGCTGTGGCCTTCACACAACGCTAGCTATAATAGTTTTTATTTTCTTTCCCATTCATTCTAAAACTCTTCTTTCTGATTCATTCTGCCACCTCCAAACACAAAGCAATAAGAACATAACTGTTATGTTACTGGAGAAGGATTTATCTCACCTAAATGCAAATATCTACAATGCAGACAAGTATATATATATGTGAGACAAATGGCTATGTTTTTATCAGCAGAGAAATATAAACATTTTTAGGCATGATTCATCTGAATTGCTTCATTAGTCTACTTTATATTCAATAAATTGTACTTTTTGTACAGTTTGTATTTTTTTGTGCAGTTGTAAAATTTTAAAGGAAGTTGGTGATACTATATCAGACAAAGGTCTCCTTTGCAGACATCTATAATTAGCCAAATGAATCTCAATCTTCATGTCCAATACAGAGATCAGAGCATAACACATTACCCATTGTTTTTCTGGATTCCTTTAAGCTATTTATTATTGTTCCTTGTGTTGATATTATGAATCATTATCTTGTCTAGTGTGGTGCAGTGGTTTTCACCATGGGGTCCTACTTCATGCCTTGACTATTTATTATACTACGATAACACCATGAACTATGACACACAAAATGAGTAAGAAGATGACAAGGGAATTTAATCAAGATTTTACAGAGTTTTTTTTCTCAGACTCTTCATGTGTTGACAAAAAGGCGAAGAGCAATGGTTCTTCTACCTGTGGAGTCTGAGCACTTTTGCTCTTCATTTTCTATATATCAGGTCCCTAGATGGAGAGCTTGCCTCAGAACTATTCTGGTTCACGTGCCAAGGCTATGCATGTGAACATGAATTAGTTGGTGTGTGGCAAATTTGTAAGTCACACTGTTAAATTCTCTTGCTGTGAGTTTGTGATTGAACAAGTTGTGAACAAGTGTTTAGTGCTGGACATGAGCAGGGGCTTGTAGGGAAACTAGTCCATGCTAAACCACACTATTTTTTTTTAAATGAAGTTCTACAACCTTTATAAATGGACAATCTTTTTATGTAGATATTACAGTTAATACTTGGATAAAGTTTCTCAGGAGTTCTTTGCATTTGGAACCTCTGATAAAGAAAATGTAATTTTAAGGGCTACCCCTATTTTCACCTTTTTTTCTTTCTTCCTCCATTTCCTTATGCATCTGTTAATATTATGACATTACAGAGCTAGTATAAAGTTAGGCTCAGTGAGTACCTGTCCTACAACAAAGAAATTTGATTCAAAACTGCCACCAGATCACATGACTAAGATTTCTGGATGTCAAACTGTATCATCTATTTATTCTTCGTAACAGTTTCCTTATTCATCTATTAATGCAGAAAGCATAAGAGCCAGAATTATGGCAAAGATATGCTGTTATTAAAAGGTTTGCATTATAGGCAACTGAACATAAAATTTTATTTAAGATAAAGATCTTAATTTGTTCAACTAACAAAAAAAAAGATTTGTTTGTCTAGACTCATGTTTATTTACTATGGAAAACTTGGACTACATGTTTCAATAGAGCTAGGAAGTGTTGCAACAGTTAATCATGTAAGTGTTTTCTTGTTTGAGAATAATTATAAGGCTTACTGAAACAAAGTAATGGTAGGCATGGATTGGATGAAACAATATTGTATGCGCATGGATTTTTCAATCATATTGCAATCAAATATCTTGAAGCATAATAAGAAGCCAAAGAACTTCTGCAAAGACTTATTTTCCTGAGATCCATTATGTTTTTTAAAAAAGAAAAAAAGGCCAAGGTAAAACAACCCCACAGAGCAAACAACTCACAGCCCAGGAGAGATGTGGAAAGCTGCCTGTCACAGCAAAACGTCATGAAATTCTGAATCCAGGTCATTTAATACAGCTGTAACAATGAAAAACAGAACAAACCTGACAAACTTTGAAGGTATAGGGTTAAAAAAAAGCTGTCATAGAGCATGTGCTTTTCTCTTTTTCTACTGCATTTATGAAGATTAAAAACCCTCACCTGGGTTTTTGTGTGTGTGTGTAGGGCGTGTGTGTGTGTGTGTATATATCTATATATTTACTTTTAGGTAGACATTTGCTTACTCTTCTCATTATGTATTCAATTTCTGCTCACAACATTTCTAATTATTACTATTACTTCAAACAACCTGCTGAATAGCCTGCCTTAATGGTATGATAGGAATCTTCATGGATAGCACCTTATGATATCCTTATGAAGGACATGTGGTCACTAGTACCTCTGCAAAGCATTCCAGCACATCAGCTTAGGCAGTGCTTCCATAACACAAAGTGTTCAGTAACAATACTAAGACTGACTTGTGGAACCCATCCATCTTTAAAGGACCCCTGCATGATTTTATTCCCAGTTTCCAAGCCAGGTCAGCCTCACAGGCTGTTTTGCTTGCCCAATCTGACAAAAGAGTTCAGTGTGTATTGTAATAAGTGGCAGGCATCCAAAACTGGATTTTTTTTATCATGAAACTCTGGCCTGAACTGCATTTTTTAAAAAACAATATTTTAAAATGTTCTTAATGCTACTAATTGCAGCTGGTCTTGAATTAATTGTTCAAATTATAGTTCCTGTTCAGGAACTGTAGGGAACAGGTACGGATACCTGTTGGGATATGAGTGCTGCCTTATTCTTTGACCATAAATAGTCCTGTTGTAACTTAAGTAACTTCATGAATTGGTATTTATATGCCTAACTTTTATTTAATCACTTACCTCTAGGAATTCGGGGCTTACCCTTTCAATATACATTCACTTTTCCAGAAATGTATGGGCCAGTATTCCATATGTTTTAACTTCCTCTGCATGTGACCTCTCCGTAGGTCAAGCCTTCAGACCTGGCATGGGGCCATTCAAACTTCACATGGTGTGTGTGACACAACATGCCTTTTGCCTTAATCTTTCATCAGGCTCAGCAATGACAAATCCTACACATATGATGATTTCATGAGTCCCTATACCAGTTGACTGTCACCTTTTTTGTCTGTGAACTATGGCAACAATAGTTGCATGCACCTGACTTTTTTTTTTTTTTTTTTTTTTTTTTGCTACACTATAACCTTCAGAAAAGTCCCGAGCAAATCAGTAGTGTCTGTGATAAATTGTATTTTTGTCACAGTACATTCAAATTTAATTTCTCTCATGCTCCTTTATTCTAAGAAGAGTCACAATAAATGTCTACATTTGCTTTTATTTTGCTCATCATACTTTATTTCACTCAGGATCCGGAATTTAAATGTTTTTCAATATGGTCTCTTTTCCCATCCTAACTAATAGATGATATCTCAAACACAAATTAAATCAGTAAGTTTTCCCCTTCCACCCAAGAGACTTTCTGCCTATTCCAATCAAATATAGGAACTGGCAAGAAAGTCTGGATTCCTTGGTGCAATCTTATTAGATGGAAAAGAATGGACTATGAGGTGATGACTAGCCATCCCTTAGTGCAGTCATTTGTCACATGAATGAGGGGAAGACTGACTCAGTCATTCAATCAATAATGTTGTGGTTGAACAGTAAGCAATTTAATTGTTGAATGAATCTTTTTTTCAGTGGAGAATTCATGTTGGATAAAAAGTAGTCTTTCCACAAAACTAATCACAAATGCCCAGAGAAGAAGGTCCTCCTTTAGCACTATCCTGAGATTGCAGTGAATAACATACTCAAAACAAAAGCAAAGAATGTAGCTTTCTGTTTGAGATTTTATTTACTGAATATGGGATGTTATCTTAGAGCTGCTAAGTGTGCAATTATAATGCAGGAAAGGAGGCATTATGCTAAGGAAAAGAAAACAAAATAACTTATGCTAAATTCACTAAACTCTGTGGAAAACACAAATGCTCACTAAATATGAGTTATTCTGTTTATTCTGCAAAAGTTCAGTGAGTCTATTTGCTTGGAAAGGCTTCAAAAAGTGGTATGAAGGCAGTTCATTCTATGAGGACTTTGAGAGACCATCCCAGAACTCTGCAGCCCATGAAGGAAACAGGACTCATGCCCTTATTGGACTTCAGCAAATGCATCCCCAGTGTTTTCTGAGAGCTGTGAGATGAACTTGCTCTAATTTCAAATGAACTTTGAAATTAGAGCAAGGAACAGGTAAGTGACTTTTTGAGGAAAAGTCTTTAGTCCTGCATGGAAAGCATTACTTGAACATTGGACCATAAAATCATAGAATCATTTTGGTTGAAAAAGCTCCAATGCTTCCCCACTCTTTCCATGCAGACTTTTTCCTACTATCTAATCTGAATCTCCCCTGGTGCAACTTGTGGCCATTTCCTCTTGTCCTATCAGTACTTATTCTGGAGAAGAGATTGACTCCCACCTCACTGCAACCTCCTTTCAGGTATTTGGAGAGAGCCATAAGGTCTCCCCTGAGTCTCCTCCAGACTAAAAAGCACAGCTCCCTCTGCCACTCCTTACGAAGTCTGTGCTCCAGCCCCTTCACCAGCTTCATTGCCCTTTTCTGGACACACTCCAGCACTTCTATATGCTTCTTGTAGTGAGAGGCCCAAAACTGAACACAGTATTCGAATTGTAGCCTCATCAGAGCTGCATACAGAATGATAATTTCCCTGGTCCTACTGGCTACACTGTTCCTGATACAAGTCAGGAGGCTGTTGGCCTTCTTGACCACCTGGGCACACTGCTGCCTCATGTTGAGCCGCCTGTCGACCAACCCTCCCAGATCCTTTTCTGCCACACAGCTCTCCAGCCACTCTGCCCCAAGCCTGTAGTGCTGCATGGGGTTGTTGTGACCCAAGTGCAGGACCTAGAACATGGCCTTGTTGAACCTCATACAGTTGGCCTCAGCCCATTGATCCAACCTGTCCAGATCCCTCTGTAGAGCCATCCTATCCTCGAGCTGATGAACTCTTCCTCCTAGATTGGTGTCATCTGCAAATTTGTTGAGGGGGCACTCAATCCCCTCATCCAGATCATTGACAAAGATTAAAGAGGACCAGCCCCAACACTGACCCCTGGGGAACTTTTCTTGTATATTGATCCTTCACCATAACATGGCTCAAACAGTATATCTGTGACTTTTACATCTTCCTGCTGCTGAGAGCAGACCTCTTGTGCCTTTTCTTTTTCTATGAAAATCTTACACTTGAGAAACTTCCTTTTAAAATTAAGTATGTATTTGTCTGTAACTATGGATAATGCATCAGATATAAACATATATGCTTAATTTCAAAGCTTATTTCATCATATGACTCTATGTCAATAACTACATAGAATAACTATATATTCTTGCAAAGGAGTAGGCAACATAACACAAAATAAAAAGGGACTCAGAAAAGCTTTATTCACTCTAAGAAAGGCATATAGAGGTAAGCTCTTCCATTGCAGTTTAATAATCTTCCTCTCTTTCTTCCTCAGTTCTGACAAGATCCTGACACACTTCAAGAATTTTCATACTTACATGCCTGTGTTGTACTTCTCTCCCCATCTTTAATTAATACTCACTTGACTTTCCAGTGCACAGGCAGAATAACATTTTCTTTATGTTGGTTTGGGCTTTTTACTAAGGTATAAAAAAAGCTACTGACCTAACATGATCTCCTACATCACCTGAGAAGAGGATTTTGAAAAAATCATTTTCCTGACAAATCTGACCACACATCTACAGGCTGTGATTGACAATTATAACAATAACAAACTTATGACAAAGTTTCTTGTACAAATTCATAAGAAAAATCTCCATGATCACTTCATCATCTGACTCAAGGCTACATAATTCAAGAGATCCTCCTCAAATTCATTTTAGGATTTTGAGGTGACAGATGAAAAGCAACGTACAAATGCAGTTTGACACTCTGGAAGGGTTTGCAAGTGAGGCCAAAAAGGAAATTTTTTTCTCAAGGTTATTAAAAGTAAATAGGTGTTACATATGGTTATTATGATTTCTTTAATAACAACATGTAATTAAATGAGAAATTAAGGGAGAATGTTAAGTGTCCCATTAATTTAGCATTTCAGTATGCAGCAGCATTTTGGATGATTCCTCCTGATTATTTTTCGGTTATGTAATGTTAGAAGACTGAGGCTCCTGCGGAAGCACTTCACACTTTTATTTATTCTGGAAATAAATTTACAGTTTTTATTCTTTTCTCTTGTGCTACCAGCCAACTTCATTGTACCAGTTTTATGACCTATGGTTATGCGTTTTACTTAGATGCTTGTATCTTTGAAACTGTATTGTGAAGATAAACTTTTCGAATGGGAGAATGCCAGAGTTTTAGCAGGAGTTGATGTTTCACAGTCTAGGCCATAGGCCTGTTTCCTGACCCTTACAGAGAAATTCTCCTAATATTGCACATTAGAAGACTGTCCTCCTATCTCAAAATGTCACTAATGAATTTCACAGTACGACAAATTATTGCGTCTCATGTAAAGATATTAAATGAGTATCAGAGGTGCACTTCAGATATGTTTCAACCCAGATGTCTCTATTAGAACAAATGCTGTTATTTTCTTTTCTTCTCTAATCTCAAGTAAGGCAAAAATGATACTTTTTTTTTCTTCCGAACTGTCAAGCATTTGCCATTTTTTTTTGCCCCAAACTGGCAGGTATTTCTTCCTGCTTCTCCATTTCTTTTGAGTTTTCTTTTAATTTACATTTATATTATTGTCCTATACAACGGGAAGTATCTCAGATCATTTGCAAAGTAACATGGAAAATAATAAAGCAATAAAAGTAGAAGTTGTTCTCAGTTTGCCAAGCAGTATGTGAGCATATGGGATAGAGCTGGCATTCTGAGGCCTGTCAGTCAAGCAGAACTCCACAGAACAGGCTCTGTCTCTACAGCTGCACAATTTAGGGAATGGTGGCACAAAGACCCAGCTTCTGTGGGTAACTTTTAACTGCAACACACTTCAGCTGCATTTATGCATTTTTTTTTGCTCTGTTTTTCTTTCCCTCAGGGTCTGTTTAGAAAAGTATTTTTTTGTGTGTGTTAAACTGCAAGTGCTGGAAACACATTCTTATTGAAGTTAACACAAACTTTCCCATTCACACAGGCAAAAGTTCTGCCTGACTTAAGTGAAAACACAACTCTGCCTCAGAATTCTGCAAGAAAATTCTGAAGGGATGATAGTGATAAACAATTTATCTCAGAAGTTTAGTAAAGCAATGTGACCTAGGTCTTGTGTGGGTATTGGGCAAGGTAAAACACGCTATTACCAACATTCAAAAGGCAGAAAATATTTGAAGGTTAAGATCTAAGATTAAAAAAAAAATCCATGGACTGAAGGTTCTACTTCACAAAGAGTTATCATGCTGCCAGAAATGATTCCAGTATCCAAAAAAGAAGAAAGAAAAAATCAAAAACATGCAAAACACCCTGAGCACCTCAAAGTAAGAAAGAAATGCAAGAATCGTACATTCTGAAATTGATTGTAGTTAATGAAAATTAAGTTTTAAACATTTATTTTAGAAAACTTTAGAAAAAACTTTTTTTGGACAATTGTCATGTAGAGAAACTAGCCTTTCTGACTCTATTTAAGTGGTGTCATTTGGCTTCACTCTTGATTGCAACTACAGCTTCATTCTTCAGGAAACATTTTGTTGCTCCAGCATTCAATTATATTAGAAAAATTCCTGCTGTCCCAGTAAAGTTAACTCTGTGCCTCCTGCACTATCTCCAAAACACAAAAGAAACATAGATGAGGATGTATTTCTGACGGGGCCAAAAAAAAAAAAAAAAAAAAAAGATTTAAAGACAAGTGTGATTTCCTCAGCTTTGTGCCAGACTTGTATTACTTGATGTTTAATTGCAAGTAATGGCTACTCACCCTGAGCAGGGTTTGTGGAATTGGTCTATTTGTTACCTTGCTTCAGTTAAGAAAAGAGTACATCGGCTTTTATAACTCTTCTCCTTCCAGTTTCTGTGCATTTCTAAAATTGCTTTATGTTTTTTTCCATTCTTGTTCTTTTCCTCCCTGCTCACAACAATCCTTTCAGCCTGTCAGCCTTTTGACATTTTCTTTTTAACCTTGTTTGTGTGGTGCAGACTTCAGCCTATGAAGTCCAAAACATCTTCAGTTACCCCAGATGTCAGGGTTGGCAGAGCCCTTGCACCTTACCGTTTGGAGGTCATATTTGCCAATATTTGACGTGAGAAAAAACAAGAAGAAGAACAAAAAAAAATTTCTGTAGTCTTCATATTTCTGCCTAAACAACAAGTTGTTTGTGAACAATGTATGGAACTAATAAAGATGCTCTGCATCTGCTGTAAGCCCAGCACCTCAGGGACCTGAATCGTGTCTTAATACTCATGCATGGAATAACTCTGATTTGTTAGACTAGGTTGGATTTGCTACCAAAACATAACCAGCCCAGCGTGCCACACATGCATGGCCCTTACTGAACCACACACAGTACTCCTGTGCATGCTCCAGGGTTTCCAGACCCCCTTAGCTATTACCCTTGTTCTCACTAAGCTGGCCAGTTCCTGGAAATCCTATACAGATGGTTAAAAAAGTCTTACGGTGGTAAATGATACCTTAGAAAATATGCAGGTAAGGGGACTACCTTGGAAGTAGTCCCCTTACCTACAGTCCCAGACTGTAGACTACAGTCCCATCTGGACTGTAAGCATTTTCAGCTATGGATTTACCATTCACTGTTGAACTACAGCCAATTTTCTTCAGCTCTTTATTCATCTCCTGTAGTGTACACCGCTGTGTATATATTTTTACAAAGCCATGTCTTGAGTAGAGTTACTGCCATTAAACAGCAGAACTCCTTCCAAATCACAGACAAAACTACAAATAGCCTTAAGGAACAGTCAATTGTATCTCAGGGGAAATTAAAAAATCCCTCTCCCCCTCTTTTGCTACCTACATTTAACCTATTTTATACTTTTTTTTTTTTTTACTGCCATTAAGCTGAGGGGAAAAAAAATGCTGCCAATGTTTCAGACCCTCAGGCTTCCACCAGAAATGGGCTGCTTACAAAAGTGTATTCAACAGTAAGTATTTAAACTGTACTCAGATCATTATATTGGTATCATAAAATTAGTTCCCAGTGGAAGTCTAAGTGTTTTTTTCCTGAAGAGGGAACCCCTTCACAGTTCATTAGCTTCTTTTCCATATCGTATTGCAGGACACCAAACAAAGCAAGCAAAAAAAAGCACTTAATGCATCGTAAGTTTTCTGAAATTGATTATGTAATATGAGACTGTTGGGGAACAAAAGCTGTAAAATATATGCATGTAATGAGCATTTAAAAGAAATTCTAATTATTTGCCCAGCAAGCTGAAAGCCTGACACTTAAGAAGTGCATTTCATTTATGGATAACATATTTTAGGGACTGGGAAAAGAAAGTGATCCTAACTTGACCTTTTGGAACACTGTGCTTGCAACAAGCATCCTGCTGAAACCTGATCTTCTGTGCAAACAGGCCCAAAACTCACACTCAACATAGCTGTTGCCAGAAGAAAATAACTGTCATGGTTCAAAATCCACCTCATCCTGTTCCCTTCCACCAACCCTGAGAAACCCTTCATGCTGGGCCATGGGGAAGGGAGTTCCCATGAAGGCTGAAGAGGGCTATGAAGCAAATCAGTTTGTTTACAGAATCACAAAGCCTGAGATGGACGAAGTTTTGATGAATGGTACCTCATGCCCATTATTGCTGCCCTTTTAGACAGAAAGGGAAGGAGAGCATTATGCCGCTTACAAAAGGTGCATACTGACTTCACATTTACAGCATTCCCTAAAACATGAGCTAGCTTCCTGAAAGCAATGAAAATTTGATGTCAGTTTGGGTAATTAGATCATTTTTACGTGACTTAAGGACAGTATTCACGTCCATATATTATACTCCTGAATGGACAATGTCATTAATACTTTGACCTCTTTACTGTTGGGTAAGATGGAGCCTGAGTAGTAAAACTAGGAATCAGTCATGTTGCCAGGAAATAAGGAAGAGTTTGAATATATGCAGCACAATGTTCTAAATATGGCCAGTAATTTTTAATCACATGGGTTTCAAAAACAAAATTTATAAATAAAGAACAACAAAGAGTTTTCAAAGAAAAACAATAAAATTTTATACTATATTTTAAACTGATCTGTATGGCAAGCATTACCTTTTTTGTAATTTTCAATGACTTTTGTATCAAACATATTACATGCCATTAGTCTGTCTTAAAACCATTTAATTTTGTCCTGTCTCTATCAGCAAAATTTCAACATGTTGACATTCAAGAAAAGAACATGCCACTCTCATCTGGACAAATAATAATCTGTTGCCTAAAGCATTGTCACCTGAAGAATGCTTTAGTTGTATTATATAATATACCTCCTAGAGAAAGGCCTCAGACTAAACCTCATGCCTTATTTCTGGATCAGCAACAACACATCATTTTCCTTCTAATAAGCAGAACCCAAATTTTCCCTTCTAAACTCTCCAGAGCCTATAGGTTTGGAATCTGATTTCTCTGTAGTGACTTGTAGCAGGGACTTGGGTTGAGCAGAGGGATCAGATAACCTGTTCATCTCTCCTGTGTTTATTCCTGTATCTGAAAGCACTAGAGAGTGAAAGAACAACAGGCTGTTTTGAAGAGGAGTTTTGCATTGCACCTCCATCTGGCAGACGGTTCAGGCACTACGTAACCAGAGGAAAGCATCCTCATGAAGTCTCTACTGATTGTAAAAGAGGCCTGCAAAAATGAGCAAATCTAGCCAAACCCTCTGTAATCCCATTACAGACATATTCAGGCCATTTTTCTTCAGGCATTCTAACTCACACTAAATTTTTGTCAAGTATATGCAATTGCATTTTCATCTTACTGAATGCTCTTTGAATTGTTCAGCAAGTGAAAAATCTCCCTACATATGTTGCTATAGGTGCAATAACTTTTCTACATGCAGCACTAGTTACATTCGTATCTCCATAATCTATAAAATTTAAGGAATAACCTCCTTATTATAATGCATAATGGATGCTTAAGTGCTCTGCAAGTTTCAAGGTTTTATGGCAACTTGTTCAAAAATGGCTTTATGTAAACAGGAAGCAAGCTAGCTTCCCTTTCTTTTCATCTGTTTTATATCACTGGCATGGATATCAAATAGACAGAAATGTCAGAGAGCCCCTAATTTGTCTCTGTATACTAAACATAAAAAGAAGAAGAAAGCTTTTGCAACTCAGAGCAATTCTGTCAAAAGATTGCCATATACAGGTACGTATTCTGCTTCACTTCTCATTTGCATATGAAATCCTGTTTGACAGCTCTCTGAATGTAGAGTAAATTAGAAAAGTTAACCACTCTTTATCCATTATTTATGTGCTGCGTAGTCTACCATTACCAACTTTTCTAAATACATGCAGTGTGGTGAAGTACAGCATTAGTACAAAAAAACAGATCCGGAATACATATCGTTATGTTTACTGGTGATAAAAATATTAGCAATTATTTTCTTTTTAATTAGCCACTGGCATTTCAGTGTCAAGAGGTATGCTGCAATGGAGAACTTCTCAACCTTCCCTGAAGATGAAGTCAAATGATTAACTGAAAGTCAGTAAACTCAGTTCTGTAGAGCATTGGATGGTACTGCCATGAAGCAATAAGAAAACCTGGCAAAAGCTGAAAGGGAAAATTCTCAAGCTTCTATGAAGTGACTCAGGAGAACAGATGACACAGAATATCAGAGGATTAGAATATCAGTAAGGATAAAGTTGTCACTAGAATGCCATTTAATAGAGTTGAATGCACCAAAGAAAAGGTGTTTGATGCACCTAATATAAGGGCAGACTCCTGAAAGTATAAGGAATCATTGTAGTCCAAAGAAATATGAAAGGTATGTTCGCATTGACTGATATTTGGGAATTTGTACTTGTCTTTCTTTTAATATGCGTACAAGTATACACACATATGTGTATTTATGCACACACACAAACACACACACACACAGGTATATGTTCCAGTTTCCGGAATTATTTTTCTAACTGGACATTTAATGTATTAACTTTGAAAACAAGGCCCATAGACTTAGCTTTTGGCTTAATTTCAGCATTATACCCTCACCCTAATGCTTTCATTGGCTGAAGTAGCTAGAAAACTGACTCCTAATATGAGATCCCTGCTTTTTACATTCTCAGAACTGCTGTCATTTAGGTAGGCCCGAACATCATTGTCTCCTTCTTTTGCCTAAGATTGCTTGACATCTTCTAAGGTGTTTTTCCACATTGTAAATCCTTCAATTGAAGAGATATTTTAGGAGATTCCCATTCCCTTGTGCTCAAGCCACTTAGTTATTCACTTATTCATTCATTCATTACTATACTCAGCAGTGCCATTGTATCTCCTTACATGGTCATACAGTAAAAACAGTGAAATATATCTAGCTTAAAATACGTTTCTTTAGCTTAAAAGATGCTTCCTATTTCTAACTTGGATCATTAAAGGGAACTTTCAGATGAATAATTGAACCAGCAGAGTAAGGAGGGCAGTAAGCTGCAAAAGCTAGAAAGAAAAGGATCTGAAGAAGGATGGGATGGGGATTCATGGTATGGCGCTGTTAAGATGGGTGCTGGAAAGCATCTTTTGTTAACAGAGAATAAATATTTTATTTTCTGGCGTAGAAAAGACCCTTATATCTATGAGTCACATTTCTGGTACAAATTCACCACAATCTGGGAAATCTGCAAGAGTACAAATATACAGCAGAATTTTCCATAAACCGGTTCTGCCATAACAAACACTCTCTAAAGTTCAGTTTACAAACATTTAGAAAAAAAATCAGAAATTCTTAACTGAACAACATCTTTAAAATGTTTCTAAAGGAGCTTTTGGCAAAGTGGCTATTCAGTCATGATTTACTTCCTGAAAAAAAAAAATTCTGATACATTCTACTGTTTTCTATCAGGAAACCTTACATAAGCAAGAAATTGTCAATTCTTCTGAAAAAGTATTTGATAATGTAACATTCTCCTGTAAATTGCAAATTCTTTAGCATTTTATAACAAAGTTTAATTAATTATGTTCATGGAAGTAAGAAATTAGGTTAAAAATGTTTGTCAAATTTGTTTACCACACACAGCATTGTTATAGATAGTAGCATGGTGTCAAACTCACTAAGGTGCTGTACAAAAGTTAAGATGTTTCCTCTGATCACAAGTAAATGAATAGACCTGATACAGGTAATTTTTTCTGAAGCACACTTGAACACTGGCAAATTTTACTGCAAGAAAAAAAGAGTGGAAAGAGACATCCTCAGTTACCTAAGGGCATTTTAGATATGGAAAGAAAGGTTCATCTGCCAAAGAAGAGTTTTCTTCAGCTAATCGTTCTTCCATGCTGAGAGCTGGGTGTGAGACTGTGGCTTGCTGAGAGGATATCTTGTTCACAAAATAGAAATGGCATATTCAGACTTGGGTCTACAACAGGAGCCTACCCTTGAACCTAATCCGATCTCAATCCCTGAGTTATCCAGCACTAGAATATGTGTCAGCATGGACTGTCAGTAGTTTAGACTTAGGCTTACATTTGGTAGGCTAATACAACCTTTCAACACACAGTTCTTACAGTTTTTCATAAAAAGAAACCACACATTTAATTTATTGTTGATTTGCGCATGGTTCTAATCTGGTATCAGATAGAAACAGCACTAAGCTAATAGCAGTTAAAAACAAGATGAATGGACATGAGCTGTCCCAAAGCTAACAGGTGTTTGAGACATTAGTTTAATTGTCTTGGTTTCCTTGTTTTGACTTTCAAAGCTTGACTTTTGTAGAAAATAGATATATGAGCTCAGTCTATTCACATAAGAGCATCTGTCAGTCTGGGACAAAAATGTTCTCTGTTGCCTTGGAATTAGATTCCTAGGCTTTTATTTAACATGATCTTAAAGTTAGGCATATGTAAAAGCCGTATGTTGATTTAAAGCCAGAAGAATTACATCCTTTAACAAGAAGATCTGCATATTTTTAAAATATAACTTTAAATGTATCTTAAAGCGGCAAATTACTATTTGATGTTCAGTGGCACACACAACAAGGACATCCAAAAATAGAAAAATCATACTTGTGATTAGCTTAAAAATCACATTAAGAAAGAATATGCTGTGGTCATAAAGATAAAAATGACTAGCCAATGAAAGCAGTGGTAAATAACATATTCTTGTGTAAAATATTTCTGATTTAAGATATTTGATTTCTTAAAGAAAAGCTATCTGAGCTCCTCTATAATTTTGAACCTGTAGAATTCAAAAAAAATGGTGAAATACTGTTCTTTGAAATCTACCAAGTAGTATAAGAAGGGTTTGAAAAAGTAACTATTGACTAAGAATAGCCAAGGAGTAGTTAAAAAATTTGAATCCAAGCAAACCAGTCACTCCAAACTTTCTGCTTCTTAAAGAAACTAGCAAAGTTACGCAAACCACTCAAAGAGTAGTTTAGAAAAAATCATGAAAATTGAAGTGATGCAGGAATATGACAAAAAGGAAAATGTGACTTTAACTCTGTTCCAAAGATTATAGGAAAAAATATCTGTCTATTGTTCTTCTAGCTTTTCTCCTGCTTCTTCCAATAATGGCTATCATGTGCTCTTCTGTATTTTTAAATATCATAATCCAAATTTTCAGCTATGCACAGACTATCAGTTATTCACATTCTGTAGTACTTTATAGCAAGGAAAATATGATTATAAGTTATTATTTATCTTTTTAATTAATTTTAATAATGGTTTCATTAGTTGAGTTATAAACATTGTCTTGTTTCATTAACTGTGGAGATTATCATACAAACAGTTACTACTGTGTATACTGCTCATTATTATGCATAACTCCATTCAGTAACAGGTGATTATCTACAGTATAGGGGAAACTCAGAGCAGTAGGTATACAGGGCTTGATCCTGAGAGATGCAAAGTATTGGTTCTCATCCATTAAAGCACTTAAGCACACATTTACAGTATGAGTAATTGAATATTTGTCAAGAGACATATTGAAATTAAGTAAGTGCATGATTAAAGGCTTTGCTGGAGGAACTCCAGAGTGTTTAGGACCGTTTGTGTCTGATAAAGCTGTATGATTGTTGGCAAAGTTGTTTGCAGGGTCAGTCCTGTTTTTATAACATTTTTTAATTTTAATTTTTCATCATTTCCTAAATAGCAAAGTTACTCTATAATTTTTTGCTTTGCTTTGAACATGATATCCATGCTTCTTTCACCATGAATATTCTCTGTCCTTCTCAAGAAGATGTTTTAGAGCCACATATAACTATGCTTTTTGTCATTATCCCATACCTTTTTTTTCATGGAATCTATCCTGTATTTGCCCTATTTTTTCCTTCTGTTGAGTTATTATTGATGTGAAATTCATTCTTTCTAATTCACTGAAGCAATTTTTTGATGAGTAAAGAAATTTACCACCTTAATGGAAAGCACCAGGTATGAAAGCTTTCAGAGGTGAGAATCTAAAGGATACAACACAGTTAATAATGAAAGTTCTTTCAAAGTGAGAATCATAAAAAGACTTAAAGAAAACAAACCCCCTGGCCGCAACTCTATTTGAATACTTACATTTTGACAAGTTAATGGACTTATTTCTGATGATGAATTTGTATCAGTGACAGCTAAAATGTAAAAATATGTATCCCATGCAGGCTGGACATGTTTTCAGAACAGCTCATATGAAAAAGAAGATCCTATTTATCTGTTCTGAGGTAACCAAAGGTGACAAAGTGAAATAAATATAGTTTCTTTCAAATAGTATTACTTCTTCTGATGCAAAGGTAGTCCTTGGTATCCCTAGTCTGTCCTGACCTATGTGAACAGAGCGTTTTAGGGATCCAAGATTTTTTGCCTAAGAAGTTCTTGTCTTCCCTTGTATATCTCAGAATATGTTATTTTTAAGGTTTCCAGTATACGGAGAGGAGTTAACTGTGAGGAGCAAGAGTGCACTGGCAATCTGTATTCCACCCTGCAAAGGCAGACTCCAGTCAGTTCAATGACTTGTGTAGAATGATGTTGTGGCTGGGACTGTGGCAAATACTGTGGCAAATTTCCCTGTTGCCTCTTCAGCCTGCTCAAGGAACCCAAAAGCCTGACTTTGGCATCTTCTGAGTGCTAAAGAAAGCAACTGATGTCTCACAAGTAATTATAAAGTAGGAAGAGAAGGGCAATGTCTTAACCAGAGGACAAAATGAAAGGGGAGGTGCAGGGAATGTAGCTCCAGGAGCAAACATAAACCCCTTTGCTTATGCTGCTGGATTAACCAAGGCCTGTCCTCAGGCTTTGCACATCTACATTTGTTTTCTGCAGACACTTTGTGGTTTGCATGCTTGGAGAAATGGCAGACTTAGCTCCGGCTACCCTGGAATCTCAGCTGCTGCGATTTCCAACTGGCAAGTTAGAAATCCATCTGAGCAGGGCCCCGTGCCAGCGCCAGAGCCACAGGCAGCGAGCAGGTGTCCTGCCACTCAGCACACTGTTGTCACATGCATGAAGACTGATGGGAAGGGAAGGACAGACATCATGTTTTCTGTGGGACTTAACAGTATCAAAGAGTCCGAAGCACCGAGATAAGTTGCTTCGTTCAAGCAAACTCTTTCCTGTGCCACCTTCTTCTCTGCCTTAGGCCTTCTTCAAAAGCTGCATTGTCTGTGAAGGAGAACAGAAAGGTTTTGCACAGGGTACAATGGTGAATAAATGGATGGTATGCAAAGATAAGATGGCAAGGAAAGGACTTGATATAATTCCCTGGAGGCTGCAACAGCTTCCAGTGAGTACACACTGAAAGACTCTAGGAACCACCCAAGATTTCTCCCCTGAGCACAGAATGTGCTGGGGAGGCAGCCATCTAACTTCTGTGGCTCTCACTCTCACAGCACATTAACCTATCATGATGGTATTTATTTTTGAAAAGACCTTAATCTTGGTGTCATGACTCTAAGGCAGATTAAACCAGTGCACAATGCTAAGTAAAAGCTATTTGGATCACTTGCCCCTTAGCAGCAGTAGTAAAATTAATCAATGGATAATTAATCATAGGGAAGGAGGGCTACAGTACTATGTTCATCAGAGTAAATCTCTAGATGCTTTTATTTTTTTTTTTTCACAGAAGAACATGTGTATTCCAGATGTCCAGTTTTGAAAGTACATAAGCATGTTATTTGGTGTTTGGTAAGAAGAATTCACAATAGGGAAAAGTTCACTTTGAACTCATAAAAATATACAAGACTGAAAGACAAACATAGTAAAATTGTCCCCCTCTGCTCTGCATTCTTTTTTTTTAGTTTATTTGGATTACTTCTGATTTCAGACCACAGATGACCTTGCTTGCTTTAAAAATAAATACACAAACCACTTAAGATTTAGAGACACTCTACAATCTTAGCATGAATTATGCTAAGAACCAAATGGATTTTGCTGCTGACTGGGTTTGACAATAAGTTCTAGGAACTCAAAACAGTTTTTAATAACCAGTCAAAACCACTTACTAAAGCTTTAAGGAAACAAAAAAAATGTTGATTACTTGTGCTTTGTGTTCTTTAAGCATGCTGTATGTAAGTACTGTTTTTATCATTAAATCTGACAATCTTGAAGAAAACAGCTTTCTGAATGGATACATTTCAGTGCTTTTTGGACATGAAGAAAAATGGTTTGTGAAGTTGTCAGTTTTCTTGCAAAGTACATGGATGAGTGAGAGAAAGTCTATAACCTATGATAAAGAACTGCTTTTGCTGATTTTTAGTCAAAAATTTCATCATAAAGCTATAATTAAGACTAGATATCAGACATGAATACTGAGAATGTTGAGGCATTATAAAGCAAAATAATATCTGAGAAGTTCCTCTGGGTTCAGACAAAGAATTCTCTTGTCTGAGTAAACATTTATTACAATACAAGTTTCTGTTCTCATAGGTAACCAGGAGATATTTCGTACCTTCAGTCTGTTATGCATTGGATTCATAAATACTAGTGAAACTATTTCCTTTTTTTTTTTAAAGTTAACATTTCCATGAATTAAAATATATATAAGCCATTATTGCATTTTCCCTGGATGCATCACCTGGATACATCATGTTTGGTAATGCATATTTTGGAATCATTTTTCATCAGTAATAGATAAACAAAAAGACCAGAAGAAAAAAAAAAGGGCTTTGTGATTGCTTATCTTTTGTTCCATGAAAGCAATCCATGAATTTCAAAAAAAAAATACTATTTTGTCAGGGTAGCAGCACATCTAGTGGAGGTTAATACAGTAATAATTACCTTATGCACTTTAGTTGGGGAGTTTCGGGTTTCAAGTCAATATTTCAGCTACATCAACACTGTTACTCAGCTTGAGACTGAAAAACATTAGCACAAGTCCATTGACTTGGCATAGCAATCAGCTGCCTAAATAAATTCAGCTAGTGTCATGGCAGGTGCTATGGGACATGTGACATTGCCTCCAGGTCATATATAAATGTGCAGGTTTCTTGTAAGTCCAGTTTGGATGTGTATTTATGGCATTTCAAAGAGAACTATTGCTTGTGTTTAAGAAATTGAAGTCTTCTCCAGTTGTGCCTTGCCTAAAACTTAGACACAGTATTTATCACTGTCACATACATACTGCATACATGTTAAGTTGACCATGAGGCAGCAGTGTGCCCTTGTGGCCAAGCAGGCCAATGGGATCCTGGGGTGCATTAAGAAAAGCGTCTCCAGCAGGTCGAGGGAGGTGATCCTGCCCCTCTACTCAGCCCTGGTGAGGCCGCGTCTGGAGTATTGTGTCCAGTTCTGGGCTCCACAGTACAAGAGGGATGTGGAGCTGCTGGAGAGAGTCCAGCGCAGGGCTACAAGGATGATCAGGGGCCTGGAACATCTGCCCTATGAGGAGAGGCTGAGGGACCTGGGCCTGTTCAGCCTGGAGAAGAGAAGGCTGAGAGGGGACCTGATCAGTGTCTATAAGTACCTCAAGGGAGGGAGTGCAGAGGACGGTGCTGGTCTCTTTTCAGTGGTGGCCACTGATAGGACTAGAGGAAATGGCCAGAAACTGAAGCACCAAAAGTTCCACAGGAACTTAAGGAAAAATTTCTTGACAGTGAGGGTGACAGAGCACTGGAACAGGCTGCCCAGAGAGGTTGTGGAGTCTCCTTCTCTGGAGATCTTCAAAACCCGCTTGGATGCAGTCCTGTGCCACGTGCTCTAGGTGACCCTGCGTATGCAGGGGGGTTGGACTAGATGATCCCTAGAGGTCCCTTCCAACCCTAAGCATTCTATGATTCTATGATTCTATGTGAGATTCTGGAGTCAGACATGCAAATGTAAAGTTACTTTAAATTGCCAAAACTTCAGTATGTCACAGAACAGGAAAAATAGGCAGAAATAGAAGTAGGAATTTCTGTATTTTCTTCCTTTCCTAAGAGGTCTCAAGCATAGACTGGCTGTGCAAAGGAGGTGACAGTGAGATCTAGTTTGCATTGGTGTTCAAGAAAAAATCCAAGTATAGAGTAGGACTGGGCAGATTAAGCAAACCTATCCATAAATCTGGTAGAAAGCAGAATTGGAATTTTACTACCTGAATGATTCCAAAAATAATCTATAATAATGATCAAAAAGAAAAAAAAATACAAGAATGGTCTTACAGATCAAAGAAATCTAAAATATTTTGACCGTGTGAAGAAGTCTAGATGTCATGCAACATCCTCAAGGCAATTTGCAGGGATCTAACTGTCCAAGTTAGGTCACAATATATAGTTGGAGAAATTAAGAAATTATACTGAGAGATTTCTCATACCTTTTTTTTTTTTTTTGCCAGTTGTACAGCCATATGGTATCAAGACATGCTACAAAAATATGCATGCCTATTTTCATTCAGCGTTTACTGTACAGGTGCCAGTGGCTTTATCTAATACTTCAGTATGAGCGATGGAATTCAGTGTAAGGGTTGGAATTCATCCCATCAAAATTTTGGCCTTCTAAATACTCAGTACTGCCCCTAAACTAGTTTTTAGGCTCCAGAAATTATCAATGCAAAGGGTGATTCATCCTATTCTAAGATAAGTCAGATATTACAATTAGGGCAAAAGACTCTCCATGTAAGGCCCACTAAGGAGGTCTCTGAATACTGCATATTTTCAGGACTCCTGTTTAATACAATAGAGTTAAACAGCACTAAACCTCGGGGTGCTTGGGGCTTGACTGTCCCCACATAGCATGAAGATTTCCACGGGGTATATATGTTGAGGGCATCTCTGTGTGGCACCAGCTCCTGTGCACTGGGTGCACAGTATGGATGCATTGATGGCTGCAGCAATTCCAGCTTTGTAAAGACTTCGACCACTGGCATACAGCTCCAGCCTTGTACTTCATAGGCAATCTGATGGAAAAATTCCTCCCATTCCTCCCTCATGGTCTGGTTACAGGCTTTCTACACAGATTTTCTGCGCAGTAGATGAGTATCTCCTATGCTCTGTAAACACAACAGTATCATTTAAAACAGCACTTGATAGGCTTTATCATACATTAGATATATTTTGTTTGTCTAGATATTTTAGAAAAGACTGACTTAACAGGTCAATGGTAAATAAAATTGAAATATTTGTAGCAGAAATTACTTATATTTCTTTCATTCATCAAAAAAAAGAAAAAGAGTCTGTTTTGACAATGAACACAGCCATAGCTATTTTGTTTCTTGCAAAGTATATTTGTATTTGATAAAACATAAAGAAATGAGCAATGAGACAGAACTTGTACTGTTCTGTATTTCACTACAGTCATTTATTTCAGTAACTGACTTTCAGTTACTGAAAATCAAGAAAGACTATCAAGTTAGGAACCCAAAAATTTAAGTTCTGAGAGTGAATAAGCGAAAAGAAGATATAAAGGATGGAGCTGAAATCTGAGGTCAGGACAAGATGATTCTCCTGCATATAAAATCTTTTGAAAAATGGCTATACTTGGAAACTAGATTCCACCCTGCCTTTTCTAGAACTTAAACTTGCAGTGCTAGAAATCAGATATTACCAAGTTTCATAGAAACAATGAATTTATTTTTTTCCCTTTTTACCTCTTACTCTTATCTCTTTCACGAAAGGTGTACCACATTCTTGCACCAGCTAAACAAAGAATTCAGTGTGTACATGCATCTCTCTTCCTTGGGACAGCACATTACTTCATTGCAGTTGTGCTACATTTGAGCTAGAAAGCTCACCATTTTTGACTCTAGCCCAGCAGACCATTTAAAAGTGCATGATTCTAAGTATGCATTTTTGCCCTGGACTGAGTGAGACATTAATTGTAGGAAGGTAGGAACATGGTAAAAAGCATTAACAATTAAGCACATACATCATTGTTTTGCTGCATGAAGGCCGAAATGTGTTTTCTTAAACTATTTATTTTGTGCTCTAACCCTGTGTGTTCGCAACCAGTGAGAGTCCAGCATTTCAGCTACATTCCTTCCATATTCAAATGCCTTCCAAAATTCAGTTCCACTCTGTGGGCTAAAATGAACACCAGTAGGAATACTGTAATTAAACACAATTACAAGGATGTGCACATTCCATGCTGGATAACCACAGGCATCTTTCCAACAACTTTTTTGTTCTCTTCTCATCATCTATAATTTTCCTGGCTTCTTGTTTGTGTTCCTCATTTACTGAGTCATTTTTGAGTGACCCTGGCAAATTCTTTGTAATTTTGTTGCTTTAACAGAGTGCCTACCACAACTCCTCTGAGGTCTAAAAAAATACAAAACCAGCAAGGTGGGAAGGTTTAGTAGTTTAGTAATCTCTAGAATCAGAGTTTTGAATCACAGTTTCCATTGGCTTTGCCAGTTTTTTCTCAGAACATTATTTATAAAATAGCCTAAGCAGCCACAAAAAAAAAAAAAAAAAAAAAAAAAAAAAGTGGTTCAATCTAATTGCTCCCAGTTCCCAGTCCATAATAAGTTTGGTGGTAGATTTGTGGGGGGTCATATTAGGACATCAAGGCCACATTTGCTCTATTAATCCTGGGAGATGTTGGTGTCTAAACAGCTGTACCTTAAATTTCATAAATATTAATAATCTCTAAAAAGTTTTGCTAAATGAGTGTGTTAGCTCTTTATGGAACTTCATTGTAAGGCCTTTGAGTTAGTCAATTAAATAGGATTACAGAAAATGCAGCATTTTCATATCAATTTTTTAATGCTCTCTGGCAGAATTACTTTCAAAATGTACATATCTTGCAATCAACTTTTCTTTCTTGCTGCAGGTAGCTATTTTATCTGTTGTCAGGCAGCACTGATTGGTAGATCCCTCAGGAGCTATTTGAACCAAGGAGAATTACAATAATGTGAAATGGTATGAAATGTGAATGTATGAGAGTATAAAGCATATTAACCACTTCAAAGCCTTCAAATATATATTGAAAGCAGTAGTCACAGTGGATAATTCTGCTATTAATGGTTAAATTAGCAGGTTAAATAATGGCTAAAAAAGTAGAAATAAAAATACTTTGCTGGGTCAGATGCTTTATGGCTGTACTGCAATATAACTCTTCAATGGCTGTGGTGTTTGGCTTATTTATCTCATGTAAGACTCAAGCTCCAATGTGCATTCCTCAGCCTTCAAACTGTGCTTCTCTTCACCTGGAAAAATTAATGCTATGTATGCTATGTAAGACAAGGCAGAGAAACTAACCTGTTTGTTAGGAGAAAGCTAGTTACCTTGGGCTCCTAAAGTAGCCAATAAGTATATAGACTTCTCCAAAGCCAAATGCAGAGCATTCAGCAGACTTTGGCCCTTCCAAGGAGCCTTTCCCTCTCCCCGCTATTGACAAAGAGGGCCCAGAGTGACTGGAGAAGAAGCTAAGTGGAATGTATGAAATTATCTGATACAATCATCCCCTGCTGGTCGTTGTTCTAACTCAGCATGCCCATAGATGATGTGGCTGCAGTCATCTATGAGCTGCCTGACAAATAACACAGAGAAAGGGAAAAGAGAAGAAAACCGTCAATTATTTGTCTACATATGTGCTTTACAACTTCCACTACTGAGAGCTCTGTGAAATGTTGTTTTGTTTAACAAGGATTCAATCATTATTTCTTTGATTTTGCTTCTCATTCTTCATTGTCAACTGTGGTGGGCTTTTGTGTTTATTCTTTTGTTCAGTTTTGTTCATTTTGGATTTTTTTGGGGTGCTATTTCAACCACATAAATCCCATTATTAGGGATCTCACATTTAGACTCACTCAAGAGAGGCCCAAAGCAGGACGAGTAAGAGTTCAAGGCAGATCAGGTTTGTAATGTTCCTTCTTAGGGACAGGTTCCATATGCAGAGTTGTGCATAGCAAACATGCTTAGAAAAAAAAAAAAAAAAAAAAAAGAACTCATGCCCTCATAGGGGATCAGGAACTTCTGAACTTTTAGGATTACATTAGATCTGAATATTTTACTACTCTTTCTGAATTCCAGAAGTTTTAGGGCTTGCCCTTGCTCTTTCAAGCTGTGTAAGGGAATGTGTGGCTGCATACTTTGCATTCTAGTGTATTGCTTTATATTGGAATGCACAATAACTAATTTTCCTAAGTAAGTGATGCAACTTGTAAAATGGCAATATCTTTAAAAAATGAATTTAAAAACAGCTAAACAAATTGCTAAAGCATTTTTCAAAGCAAAAAAATGATATGAAGCTACAGGAAAAGCAATTAACTCTGTTTTCTTGTAGGTCTGATTTGATTGTGACATAATATTTAAATTATAATTATGCAGAGAGTTTTCCCGGGAAGCTCCTCAGCAAAAGCCAGAATGCAGGTACTGCCTCTGCCTTTGAATCACCTACTAACAATTTTGCCTCCTCTGCTCACATCACATGCCATCAGAAGCCTTACTGAAATCAGCAGGATGACTCATGAATTAAGGACTTTCTCAGTATAAGTAAAGTAAAAGCAGCTCTTGATCTTTGCTTCAACTGTTTTTGAGGAAACTCATACAGAGTGTTATTTCTCCAGTCTTCATTTAGCCTTAAGTAGTTTATCAACACATTTCTCTGTGAAGGTTTTCAGTAGAAATCTCTCTAATGCATGTTTTTACACATATTTTCATTTAATTTAAATATGCAAGTACTCCTACTGCCTTCAGTGGAATTACTTGTGTAAGTTGTGCAGCTATACATATTTTTAGAATCAGGGGTCTAAATCTGCAAATTCAATGTGAATGAAATAATATATAAACTTTTATTTCTATATACTACCTACTCAGACCCTTTAGAATTAAAGGAAGAAAGATTTTTGTTTGTTTGTTTGTTTACATAAATTATTAGATTAAATACAATGATCCCCCAGAAATGCAGAGGAAATTAAGGACCTCCAAAAATCAAAATACCAATAATAATTTATCAGGTAAATTCATTGTACTGCATCTCTTCATCAAGCCTCTCCTCTAAGGTCTCCTTTGAGAAAGGTAGTAGCAAGTGGTAAGACCTTATAGTCCAGTACAAACAATCATTGTATTGATAAATACTGACTTCTCTTTAGAATATTTAGCTATTGAGTATATATTTAGCTTAAAATTATATTGTTTTGCTAAAGATATTAAATACATTCATAAAGTTGGATTATTTAGTGTTTACCTTTGTATGCATAGGTTTTTGAAAGATATTTTTTGCCAGAATTTTTTGTTTTCTTTCAAAGTTAGATTAATAAAAGGCTAAATCACAAGTTAATCATAATAACCAGAATTGAAAATCAGTTATATAACATGCCGCTGTCAGCAATTCCCATTTCCTCAAGGTGCGCCATGATCCAAGACTCACTAAATGCAATGAGAATGTTTCAGTGACTTAAGCACCCTTTGAAATAGACAGTGTCAGAACAGTGTAATAGCAAATACATATTTATATGTCATTTTCACTAAGCTCTGCATTAAAGTGTTTGCCAACTGAATACAACTGCCTTCAAGCAATAAGTCACAAATGAAGTTTAATGTTGAATTGACCTGAAACAAGTTTTCAAGGGATATGTTCAACAAACCGAAAATTAAATACAACATTAAAATCAAAATATTTCTTTGAAAGGTCTTTCAACCTTCATATTAGTTTTTCAACACCAATTTGAAATACCATGACGACACTAGTCCCCCTCTCCCCTGCCTCCCTCCCAAAAATACTAGCTCAGCTTCTCATTCTAACTTTGGATGAAAAAAAAATGATGTAAGGAACACTGAAGTTTGCTAAATCCTAGTGAAAAATTACAATGGATGGTGCTAAACCCTTTGGAATTTGAAATCAAAATATTAAGTAAAAAGATCACCTTCTTTGTTCAATATTCAGTCACCTATTTAAAAACACAGCATCTTTAAGAATACTAAAATATTTCACAATTTAATTGCAGTTAACTGCTTACAAGCTATTTTTTTCTTTATTTGGGAAAATCTAGTAAAAATAATAATTTAGGATGCATGAATGATAATGAAAAAGAGTTGTAATAAAGGCTGAGTCTGAAAACAGATGGATAAGCTATGCTTTATGCTTAATAGAATGAATTGGAAGAAAAATTCTAATAGCTCTAATCTTGTTAAAAAGATAAAAAAAAAATAAAATAAACATTTTGACTGGAGGATATTTTTTTCTCTGATGTTCCTAAAGTGCTTTTTTTTCATAGCTCTTGATTTATCATCATCAGAATTATATGAACAGTGCCCAATAAAAGATTGAGGCCATGTTTTTCAGATATTTTATAACTTCACTGGAATACAAATTTTCTTCTCCTTCTAAAGTCTCAATTTTCACTCAGTAATTCCCGCTCTTTTTTTTTTTTTTTGCATAGCATACCAATCTTAACCCACCTCTGTCATACACGTATTTATTAATTATTAATTAAACAGTGATCACATTCAAATCTATCCAGTCGCAAGGATGGAGAACACAGGCCAGAAGACTACAGGAAAGGAAGATTTCTTTCTTATAACACACCGGATCCAGTAATAGAATACAGTTTCATTTTTTGATGTCGTTAAATGACCAATTGAAATTTTTTATATATATAATGGTAATAATGGTAACATTTGTTTTTTCTCCTGCCTAATTTTCTTATTTCTGTTTTGCCTATTTACAACAGGGATTGTCTTTACTTGATAACCTATTCAAAATTCTTAAAAAACTTTTAAAGGTGTAATTTTCAAATTGGAAATTAAGCATCCTAGTTGTTTTTACATGGGAATCAACAGATGCTGTCACCTGTTGACAAGATATTGCTATTGTCTGCTTGATCTGTTGTATCTTCTTTCAGCTGGCAGCTCAGACTTCCAGCCTGTGATTCTCTTGTGAGACCTGCTATATTCCAGTCCGTATGTGTTCCTATTGTTTGAAACACTTTCTAAGTTATTAATCCTAACTAACTTGTGAAAACAAAACGTTATGATCTAAAACTATCATTTGAGGTGACCTATTTTGTACGAGGAAAATGTTTTCAGTTCTCCCACTTGCAAAATATATTAGTGATGCAGATCTTATTAAAGTAGGCTTTGCATGTAGAAAAGATATTTCCACTTCTGTACTCAAGGTACCTGGAACATACAGATCGTATTACTTTTCTGATCAGTGTATTATCCTAATATGGCACTTATGAGCATAATTTTGTTTTTTCAGATGTTACTGTTTTTTACACAGAATAAAGTATTTTAACATAAGATAAAACAAAATCAAAAACTTTTAACTTCCTGTGCTTCCTGCAAAAATTATTTTGTTGGCCACACCAACGGTAGGAGCAAAGGAGGCAGGAAATTGTCTTGCTGCTATCCAAGTTCTTTTCATTGGTGAGTTCTAGAAGATGCTGGAAGAAATACACTTGTAAAATGAAAATTAAGGACCTATATCAATATTTATATTTTCAAACAAATTTTGCATAAAAAATATATATGAATAATATTTTAAATTTCTTACCAACCATATGTCTCAATTACATACTTTCCTCTCTTGTGTTTCAGTCAGAAAGGCAGAGGTGCATTTTGTGCATAACAGAAAGGAAGAATGAGATTATGATTTAAAATAGCTTCAAGGAATTCTTGGCAGAGAACAGAACTGTGGTGGTTCTGAGAACAGAAAAACAACACGGAGTATATACTATCAAACGCAAATTGCTCTGCATTTTAAAAGAGGAAAAATAAGAAACTGGTCAAATCATTAAAGATTAACTGCCATGAAAAGTCTCTAACAATATCTAAGTAACTAGTTTACTGTTCTCTCTGTGATAGAAAACAAACACCAGGATATAAGAGAGTAACACATCAGCTGGGTGAGATACCAGTGAGTCACAGCATAAGAGTTTGATCTGAACAGAAAGCACATATGAAAATGTTCAAGTTGATGAGAAGTACTTGGAAATCTGCATATTTATAACAAGAATAGTCATTATCAAGCCCTCAGCCAAGAAGAGCAAATAGTGAAAAATATTTCTGGCACTATCTATGTGACCTTTTTAATAAATACTTGAGTCATGTTACATTGTTTTGCCTGGTTTGTAGGTTTTTTTTATTTCTCTCAGGGTATTTTCAGTCACAAGTATTCAATGAAACTAAAGTATAAATCACAGCAATGACTAAGATGTAAGTAAAAGTGGTAAGTACACATATGAATATTGAGATGAGAAATTATTTGCACAGTTATCCATGAATTGTAAATACAATGCAAAATAAATGAGCAAGATGGTAATAAATGTGAAAATATGTTTATCAATAATTTTAAGTATTTCTAATCTAAATAAGTAATTTGAATTTATCTGATAGCATACAAACATATCAAGGTGCTAAACTCATCAAACCAAACATCTTGGTAGGCATCATATGCTTATTGTTATTTCACAGCCTAAATCAAGCAGTCATGATTGTCAAATATTTGAACAAGGAAAGAATATTTAGCATGCGAGCATTCACAATGCCATGTATTGACCTTCTAACTTCCTGATAAGTCAATTCTCTTTTCAGTAGTTAATGGAGATTTCTTCAAGAGAACAACGCTGGCTTGGTCTTCACTTACTATCAGGAACACAAAGGAAACCAGCTTCCTGACTCAAGCATCTACAGTCCTACCATGTGAATCCCTTTTCTGAATAGTATGTGATGTGAAATATAAATAAACAGAAGGATGACTTTCCAATAAACTGATCTAGAAACTGCATGTGTAATGAATGTAACAAACACATCAGATCTGATGCTGTTCTGATGTAGCAAGGAAGGACTTTCATTTTGATAGGTACAGGATTTGTCCCATTTCACTGGGAATATTAGAGTTCTCCCAGAAAATACTCGATCAGGAAAACATTAAATCCTAAAACAGGTAGGGATTCACCATCCAAATCTGACATCTCAACAATTCAGAGTCATTCCTGACAAAAACTGCATGAGATTGAATTTTGATGAAATGCTGCATGTCTTGCACAAGGTATGTCCTTGTGCTCATGCTATAGTGATATAAAATCACAATTGCTTATGAAAAGCAGGAAATGTGTGCCTTATACTTTTGTTATTTAACTCCGTAAAAGAAGGTCTGTATTCTAATTTCATGTTCATGGTGTCTGTCTTAATCATAAAATTATCTTTACTCAAATTTTCTTTTCTATCATGACTTGCAAAATGAATTTAAGGAATTTCAATGAGTTCATGCCAAAATTAACATACCTCTGCTATAAGGGATGGCCTCTCTTGGGGCCAAGTCTGAACTAGACCAAATAGGTTTGTCTCAATGAAAGACTCTGGGCAAGATCTAAAATTACAGGCCACCTCCTAAAAGGCCTGATTTTAGAATTAGAATGTTCATCATTTTCTAAAAATCAGATTACTGTGTGGAGTCTTAAATTAAACTGTCAGTCATTTTTGAAACTAGCATTTCAACTACTAGAAATGTGTGTACTACTAGAGCAGCCATTGAAAATAAATGGTTTACTGCAACAGATCAATACAGTTTCTCAATCTTTAAACATCCTTGACAAAAGACAGATATGAATTCCTCATGACGATAGTACATAACATTTTGTCTAGGATCATAACAATAACTGAAATAGTCATAGATGAAACCTTTAAGAAAAAGTTGCAAATATTCACTGTGAAGGAAAAGGCAAAGGGTATCTGGAATTTGACACTGCTACAACTTTTTTGATTTCAGAATGCTACAGAAAGAGATCAAATGATCTGTTATACTAGATGTTTATACAACTACACTTTAATTCCATGTTTGATAAATGGAAAGTATAGTTGCCTAAGTGATCTGCAACAAATGATTTCACTAAAAAAGGTAGCTCAGAACTAACTGGAGACCCAGTTAAACAAACAGATGCATCTGGGCAAAACTTTCATGATGATGGTCTGGGCTTCGCTTTTAAAGTGGATCTGTAGAAGGTAGCACACTCATCTGATTCACTCCAGAAGGGTAAAGTCCATCAGTTCCTCTGTGTTATTGTGTTCTACACTGAAACCCTTCCTCCAAGAGTCAAGTCCATGGCTTGACTCCTTGGCTTCCCTGCAAATAGCCAAATTCAAACTTTTCAGAGGTCTCAGAACAACACAGGACTAGTCTCCTATCTCTTCCTTCCCTCTCATCTACAGAGATACGTATTCTATATCCATAAAAATCGTCCTTAATCAGATCTTAAAAGACTAAAATATAAAGGCTTCTTCCTATACTCGTTCTAATACGAGACAAAGGAAAAGGCGCTCTATTTTGATGATCACAAACTGGGAGGAGTAGATGATACCCTAGAGGGCTGCACTGTCATTCAGAGAGACCTGGATAGACTGGACAACTGGGCGGTGAGAAGCCTCATGCAATTCAACAAGGCCAAGTGCAAGGTCCTGCACCTGGGGAGGAATAACCCCAGGCACCAGTACAGGCTGGGGACTGACCTTCTGGAGAGCAGCTCTGCAGAAAGGGACCTGGGTGTCATGGTGGACGACAAGTTGACCATGAGGCAGCAGTGTGCCCTCGTGGCCAAGAAGGCCAATGGGATCCTGGGGTGCATTAAGAAGGGCGTCTCCAGCAGGTCGAGGGAGGTGATCCTGCCCCTCTACTCAGCCCTGGTGAGGCCGCATCTGGAGTATTGTGTCCAGTTCTGGGCTCCACAGTACAAGAGGGATGTGGAGCTGCTGGGGAGAGTCCAGCGCAGGGCCACAAGGATGATCAGGGGCCTGGAACATCTGCCCTATGAGGAGAGGCTGAAGGAGCTGGGCATGTTCAGCCTGGAGAAGAGAAGGCTGAGAGGGGATCTGATCAGTGTCTATAAGTACCTCAAGAGACGGAGTGAGGAGGATGGGGCCAGCCTCTTTTTAGTGGTGGCCAGCGATAGGACTAGAGGTAATGGCCACAAACTGAAGCACCGAAAGCTCCACAGGAACTTAAGGAAAAATTTCCTAATAGTGAGGGTGACAGAGCCCTGGAACAGGCTGCCCAGAGAGGTTGTGGAGTCTCCTTCTCTGGAGATCTTCAAAACCCGCTTGGATGCAGTCCTGTGCCACCTGCTCTAGGCGACCCTGTGTGTGCAGGGGGGTTGGACTAGATGATCTCTAGAGGTCCCTTCCAACCTTAATGATTGTATGATCGTATGATTCTTGTTCCAGGATTATTGTTGCATAGTTGCTTTTTAAAGAATTTGAGGTGGCAAGAATAGTGACGTGACATTAAATAATAAGAACAAAAAAGGACAAATAGGACAGTCCCATGAAAATATTTGTATTTATTTAAGCAGCTAAAAGGCTCGAATTCCAGGCTTTTATATTTTTATTTGTTGGCTTGTAGGCATGTCCTAAAAGAATAAAAAAGAGAGAAACCAGAAGTAAGTGGACATGCACCCATCATCATTCTGAATCTTTCTGTTTCTCTCCATCTTTTAGCTCTTCAAAGACTCTGAGCATTTTGGGAGACAATTTATTTCTTACCAGCAACAAACCGAGAGACAGAAACATAAATCTTTAAGAGACTCTGTGGATACTATTACAAAAGAATCAATAATGCAGCCATGTTATTTAAAGACTTCTGCAAATAACCATCTGGTTTTCTGTAACAGTTCTACCTTTATTATTACGTAGATTTCCTTCCTCCACAAATCTGTTTCCTATCACACCCACACACCCTGATCCATGATTAGAAAAAGCAATAAGCTAAAACTGTATAAACATAATATAAATCTTTCTTTTCAGAACAAAAACTACCCACTACATCTACCAATTTTAAAAAGGACAAATATACGGTTGGATATTCTGTCTGAAGATTCTTTAATAATTGATAAAACAACCTTGATGCCAACCTAGTCTATCTTTATCCCTATCTTTCTTAAAAATTCATATGTACGCATTGATCATAAATTATCTTTTCCTGGGGTTTTATTTTTTCATGAAAATTAAAAGGAAAAGTCTTGCAGTTTGACTACTTTCTAATACTGGCCAAAGAAGTAAAATGTTAAAGGCACAGAATAACAGTAGAAGTTTATAGCATTCACAGTTGTGTAGAAGACACTGGTGAAATTCTCAACATTAGGTAGGGAGACTGGCACCCATACTTCTTAACCAAAGGCTGAATGAACTTTTGGGAAGGTCTTTCTCGGTCTTGCTTAATGCTCAGAGGTTTATTAGGGAATGGACCCAGGCTTCACTTGTCTCACTTTATTTAAAATGGTTCTAAATAGGAAGGTAAAGAAATATCCCCTGTGGATGCATGGGAAGTGAAACAGTCTGGCAGAAGAGAGTGAGAATTTATACTTTTTCTTTAATCCTGAAAGGTTGATGACTGAGTTTTAACCTGTGCAGCAAGAGGAAGGAATTAACCTGTGTCTCTGTTGTCTTGAATGAATTCCCTCAGAATGGCTCTACTGGATAAATCAAGATCTGTGGGAGTTTTGTGGCTAAAACATCGTCTTACCTGGGTGTACATGCTGAGAATTAGGGTAAGCCCATAAGTGAATGGCTACATTCTTCTAAAGTTTACTGCAAATTTCAGAACTATTTGCCAAGAAGAAAGAAGTATCTCAGTGGCAATTTCATCCAGATTATTGGGCAAGCCTGTGTCATCCTTGTAGTTTCCTATACCGTATTTATTGCATGTAACCTCTCATTTTTTTTCAGTAGATTACATTCCTGAATGCTTTACTAAATGATTTACAGTCACTTTTGAGTAAGGCTTTTTGACCTTTCAAAATAAGTGCCTTTGGGTATGGAACAGTGCAGCTGTCTGTGTATGCCAATGCACAAAGGAGAGAGGGGTAAATAATATCTGTTTTAATTTACAGAAATGGCAATTCAAGCAAGAAATGTTGTCTGATACTGTTCTGGAATAGTATGCTATCAGCAGGTTCATCAAAAGAAGAGTGAAACCTAGTGAAGCATTAACACTTCCAACATTTTTGAGCGAGATGATAGAAATAATAGGGGTGGACCTCTTATTAATCTTCCACCCATTACCTAGGACCAAATATCCTGCTAAAGTTGTCATGAAATTTCTGCCTGAAATTATTTTAACAGTATTAGACTATATGACAGATATTAAATAATTATATTAGGTGTGTTTGGCATATCTAAAATTTTGATTTTGACAGTGCATCTGGCATAAGCCTTCTGCAAGACACAAGCAACTTTTCCCTTATTTTTTTCCTCAAGCACATCATGACATAAAGAAAATGTAAGACCAGATTATTTTTTTCCTTTTTTAACATTAATTTCACATTAACAAACAGTCAAGGAAACTCACTTTGGACCTTATAAAAATTTGTCCTTTTTTATTTTTGTGAAACCACAATCAACACCTTCCCCATGTGAAAGAGTGGATATTTTTGACTGTCATACACTGGACAATTTTAAAATGATTCCTTTGTAGGACTCACTGATAAGCAGCTGCTATTCTTTCTTCATTTTAACAGCCTTTACACATTTAAAAAATCATTTTTCACCTTTTCCTTAATCTGACTTCTACTATTGCTTTATGGTTACGTTTAAATGAATGCAATTTTCCTTTTCTACCTGTTATTTTAATACAATAAAAAAGTGTTGGTATGCAAATACTTTTTGTTATAAAATAGGCCTTTTTCCTTCTTTTCCAGTCATAGAAGTAGAGTCAGTCAAAACATACGAGCAGGTCAGCATGGTGACCTGCAGTTTCCAAATCTGATTTTTGGCACTCAAATCAGATGGATTTTATTGCAAGAATCTATCTGTTTTACTATAATAATAATGGCACCTACTTTTGGCAAATCACAACAGAGTACAGGACAACTTTATTGCCAGGAAAGCAAATCCATCACTTTTTTAAAAATCAAAAGCATGTTTTAGTGGTGGTCCTGTGAAAAGTGTCACTTGAGATATATTGCAGTTATCAGAATAAAATATTACAGTCTTCTCTAAGTCTGCATTTTCAGATTGAGCTATCCACAATAATAGAACGTCAAAGTCAGCAAAATCACTAGATTGCTGCAGCATGCCATGAGTACTAGGAGGCCAAAGCACTGCATCTATTGTGAAACAGAGGTCCTAATAAGGAGATACGTTTGTGCCAAAACTTCAAATTCAGTTATCAGGAAAGACAATAGATTTATGTTGATTTATATCAGCTTAGTATCTGTTCGGTTTTATTAAAATATATTATGTGCTGCTTGTGATCTTTTCTGAGTGGAACTTTCAAAATCCACCTGGACCAAAATGATGTTTAGGTTAGTATGAACTTTTGTGAAAACAAAGTAGGTAATGCAGCACATTCTAGAGTCTCTAATTCCACTGAGTCCCAAATGATCTTGACCAGTGATACCTTTCTTCTTAACTACTGCTGGAAAAGGGGAGCACAGAACACATCACTCCATCTTTACTTCACCTGAAGTACTGCTGAAATTCAATCTTCAAAATTACAACATAGCATCTCCTACAAAAAAAAATAATAAAGTGCTAATACCCCTCAGAGAGCAAAAAGTCAGTCATACCTTTTGCCTATCTTTTCCAGAGCTAGATGTACTTATCTGTAGAGTAAGAAGCACTTGAATTAATATTGCCCAGTATCAGTGTTATTAATGCAGTTATTAATGGCAGGACTTTAAAACCTTAGTTAATATTCCAAGAGGCACTTTTCTATATCCAGACTTCCCCAGAGCTGCATTATCCTTGAATTGTTACCACGTGTACTCTGATATAAATCCCACAGTGCAATAGAGTACATTACAGCACTCATTGCTACAGTTTGTGGACCTCATGCCAATAGCAGCTGGCGTGTAAAGGCTCCATAAAAGGAAGCATTAGGGCACTGTATTTCCAGATTAGTAGGGTGATAAAATGCAATCAATCACATTCTCAGAAAAAAATGCAAACAAACATAGAAATCTATATTCAGAGTCATAAAAGGAGAGAAGAATGGCTAACAGCAACCATACTTCTGGATAAGAATACTGCTCAAATTCATTACAGTAAGAATGCCAGTTCAACTCCATCAATAATATAAGAAAATCCACCCAGAAATAATTTCTTAGGAGGTTCTTATTGTTCAAGTCAGAAAATCAGCATTTGTCAAGTATTATTATGCAACTGGTGAATTTTTCTTCAAAACAGTGCCTTCTCTACTCCCTCCCACCCTCAAAAAAACAAACAAACAAACAAGCAACAAGCTGTAGTAGTATTTGCTGACTTTTTAATACTGGCTAATCATCCTTAAGTCTTTGATTCCATGAAGATATGGACTAAGTCTCAATAAAGAACTCTGGTGCACTTGGATATCACTGTGCCTACTTTTTTGGGGCAAGCGTGTTGCCCGAAGTGGGATCTCACATGTGAATTAGCTGTGTTCTGTGTGAGGTATATCTGCCTCAGACAGCCAGGCTCTGAGATCTGCAGAGCATATAACCTGTGACACAGCATCATGCTAACCCTGCTGAATGGCTCCTTCAAAAGCTACATAGTAATCTGACAGAAATGGTTCATCTCTTTGAAATTCGTATCATCCAGCTGATCCGATTTCCTCTAATAGTTCTACAGATAGAAATTTCCCTATTCAAGTTTAACTAAATACACATGAGGAAAGAGAAATGTAAAATTCAAATTTTGATTCTCTGTGGGCTTTTCTGTGTCTCTCATTACAGTCGTTCTCACATTCATTTATTCATTTTCCCAGAATCCTTATAAGAAAAGTATTATAATTCTCTTTTCATCGATCAAAAACTCAGGTGCTGTCAAACAAACTGGTCCCTCACTTAAAATATTTTACAGATCTATAATTGGAATCTGGCCCTTCTGCCTTGCGGCCAGAGCTTTGGCTTAAAGCTTATGTTGTCTTTTTTCATTTCCAAAGAAAGATGAGATTTCTACAAACCATATATATAAATCAGATCAGATGGCTTCCAGCAGGAGTATGCTAGTGGGGAAGTGAGGATAGGAAATGATCACAGAGGATCCTCTTTCACCCCTCCTGGGAAACCTGCAGGCTCAATTACTTCCCTGAAATGCCTGTACACCAATGTGTGAAGCATGGGGAATAAGCAGGACAACCTGGAGATCTGTGTGCGATCCCAGCGTCATGATCTCATTGGAATCACAGAGACGTGGAGGGATAGCTCACATGACTGGAGTGCTGCCATGGAAGGCTGTGTGCTCTTTAGGAAGGACAGGCTGGGAAGGCGAGGTGGTGGAGTTGCTCTTTATGTGAGAGAGCAACTGGAATGCATGGAGCTCAACCTGGGGGTAGATGATGAGTGAGTTGAGAGCTTGTGGGTAAGGATTAGAGTGCAGGCTAATGTGGGAGACAGTGTGGTGGGTGTCTGCTACAGGCCACCTGACCAGGATGAGGAAGTTGATGAGGCCTTCTATAGTCAGCTGGATATTCCCTTACAGTCACAGGCCCTGGTTCTCCTGGGAGACTTCAACTACCCCGACATCAACTGGAAGGCCAACACAGCCAGGCACAAGCAGTCCTGGAGGTTCCTGCAGAGCATCGACGATAACTTTTTGACGCAGGTTGTGGAGGAACCGACGAGGAGAGGTGGGCTACTGGACCTCGTGCTAACAAATGGAGAGGGACTTGTAGGAGATGTGAAGGTGGAGGGTAGCCTTGGCTGCAGTGACCATGAGTTGGTGGAGCTCAGGATTCAACAAGGAGGAGGCAGGGCTGTAAGTAGCCTTGCAACTATGGACTTCAGGAGGGCCAACTTTAGCCTCTTCAGAGGAGGAATCCCATGGCCTAGAGCTCTAGAAGGAAGAGGGGCCCAAGAGAGCTGGTTAGTTTTCAAGCGGCACTTCCTCCACGTCCAGCAACAGTGCATCCCTGTGTGTAAGAAGTCAGGCACAGGGAGCAGGAGACCTGCATGGATGAGCAGGGAGCTTGTGGCAATGCTCAAGCAGAAGGCGGCGGTATACAGAACGTGGAAAAAAGGACAGGCCTGCTGGGAGAAATACGGGAATGTTGTCAGGGAATGCAGAGGTGCGAGAAGGAAAGCTAAGGCACATTTGGAATGCAATCTGGCAAGGGATGTTAAAAATAACAAGAAAAGCTTTTTCAAATATATTAACAGCCAAAAGAAGATCAGGGAAAACATGGGTTCGCTGGTGAACGGGATGGGCATCCTGGTTATGAATAACACAGAAAAAGCAGAGTTGCTGAATGCCTTCTTTGCTTTGGTGTTTACCAAGGGCAACTCTTTAGTGTCCCAGACCCTGGGGACAAGAGAAGAAGCCGGGGGAAAGGAAGACTCACTCTGGGTAGAGGAAGATTGGGTCAGAGAGCACCTAAGGATACTCGATACCCACAAATCCATGGGCTCTGATGAGATGCACCCCAGAGGTCTGTGTGAGCTGGTGGATGTCATAGCTAAGCCACTCTCCATCATCTTTGAAAGATCCTGGAGAACAGGGGAGGTGCCGGAAGACTGGAAGAAGGCCAATGTCACACCAGTCTTCAAAAAAGGCAAGAAGGAGGACCCAGGCAACTACAGGCCAGTGAGCCCCACCTCTGTCCCCGGAAAAGTGATGAAACGGCTCATACTGGCCATTGTCTCCAGGCACATGGAGGGCAAGAAGGTGCTCAAGAGTAGTCAGCATGGATTCACCAAGGGGAAATCTAGCTTGACTAACATGATAGCCTTATATGATGGAATGACTGGCTGGATAGATGAGGGGAGAGCAGTGGATGTCGTCTATCTCGACTTCACCAAGGCTTTTGACACCGTCCCCCACAGCGTCCTCCTGGGCAAGCTCCGGAAGTGTGGGATAGATGAGTGTACAGTGAGGTGGATTAGGAACTGGCTGGATGGCAGAGCTCAGAGGGTGGTGATCAGTGGTGCAGAGTCTATTTGGAGGCCTGTAGCTAGTGGTGTCCCCCAGGGATCAGTCCTTGGTCCAGTCCTGTCCAATATATTCATCAATGACCTGGATGAAGGGACAGAGTGCTCCCTCAGCAAGTTTGCTGATGATACCAAACTGGGAGGAGTAGCTGATACCCCAGAGGGCTGCGCTGCCATCCAGAGAGATCTGGACAGACTGGACAACTGGGTGGTGAAAAACGTCAAGCCATTCAACAAGGCCAAGTGCAAGGTTCTGCACCCGGAGAGAAATAACCCCAGACACCAGTACAGGCTGGGGAATGACCTTCTGGAGAGCAGCTCTGCAGAAAGGGACCTGGGTGTCATGGTGGACAACAAGTTGAGGCAGCAGTGTGCCCTCGTGGCCAAGAAGGCCAATGGGATCCTGGGGTGCATTAAGAAGGGCGTCTCCAGCAGGTCGAGGGAGGTGATCCTGCCTCTCTACTCAGCCCTGGTGAGGCCACATCTGGAGTATTGTGTCCAGTTCTGGGCCCCACAGTACAAGAGGGATGTGGAGCTGCTGGAGACAGTCCAGCGCAGGGCTACAAGGATGATCAGGGGCCTGGAACATCTGCCCTATGAGGAGAGGCTGAGGGAGCTGGGCCTGTTTAGCCTGGAGAAGAGAAGGCTGAGAAGGGATCTGGTCAGTGTCTATAAGTACCTCAAGGGAGGCAGTGAGGAGGATGGTGCTGGTCTCTTTTCACTGGTGGCCACCGACAGAACTAGGGGAAACGGCCAGAACCTGAAGCATCAAAAGTTCCACAGGAACTTAAGGAAAATTTTTTTAACAGTGAGGGTGACAGAGCCCTGGAACAGGCTGCCCAGAGAGGTTGTGGAGTCTCCTTCTCTGGAGATCTTCAAAACCCGCTTGGACACAGTCCTGTGCCACGTGCACTAGGTGACCCTGCGTGTGCAGGGGGGTTGGACTAGATGATCTCTAGAGGTCCCTTCCAACCTTAAGCATTCTATGATTCTATGATTCTAAATGCCTGGAAATATTTCCTGACTTATATTCCATATTTCTGAAGAAAAGCTTCAGAGCATAAAGTAAATGAAAACTCATCAAACTATGGGAGAAGTCCAGATGATTTTTTTATTGGTCATGACTGCATTAACAAATATTGTGGACATATCTGTAGAGATCATCAGAGGGTGCTGAGTGCATAATGTTTGTGATATATGTGTTTCAGAATGCTTCACTTTGACTCATCTCCAGTCTAGGTCCATGATCGCTTTAGCTGTAATCTAGGAATGCATCTCCTAGCTTGATTTCATCCAAAAGGAATCCAGTTTGAGACTGATCCTCCCTGCAATAAAAAACAAAGCCCAACAAATGAGGACCATTGTGTCCTGTTTTCTCTTCCATATCCGTTGATTATGTCCAAAATTAATAAGGTGGCAGCTATAACAGGTAAAATCATGGAATTATAGGTAACCATTTGTAAATCATTTATGTTCAGTAAACAGTATTTCAAAAAACCCTGACACATGAAAAATGCTTAAGAATTGAGATGTAAATGCCATGTGCTGTCTATCTTTGACCACTCTTCCTTAGTCACAAGTGACTAAAAAGTCATCGTTTGACTTCCATTTGGAGCCACCACCCTGCCGCTGTTGGTAGTTGTGTTTGGATTAGCCACTGCTTTTGGTTTTTATGTGCAGGAAATGGAGAGCTGACTGAGCACTGGGGCAGTTTCTCTGGAGTGGTTGTGAAGTCTGACCTCAAAATCTATCTAGACATAGTCCTAGGCGATGTGATCTAGGTGACCTTGCTTGAGCAGGTTAGTTAGACTGGATCCCCGGAGATCCCTTTCAATCTCAATCATTCTGTGATTCTTGTGATCCTATGAAAATTAATTGTAAATAGATGGAAAATATTTTAGTTCCTGTCATCTGGAACGGAGAATTGGATGATAGGATGACACAGTTATTATGGATAAAGGATACTGGAATTCAGGATGCATCAGAAGTAGCCTAAATAAATAAATAAATAGCTTAATTTATTGAAGTAAAAGAAGAAATAGCTATTTACCATTTAGATTAGTCAGATTCAAGGAAAGGAAATATTTGTGCTAGACCTTTATATAAAAGGAATGAGAAGCCTGTGAATACACTCTGAAATATTTAAGACATGTTCTAAGCAAAATATGTTCCACTAACAGCACACTGAGTTACAGATGCGTGCATACATTAAAAAAAAAAAAAAAAAAAGACACTCCAGTCCAGTGATTAGGGTATTGTGGGACCTATTTTAATGTCCTGGAAAACAGTCTGGAGTTTGGTCTCCTGTCTGTTGGGAAGGCCATTGGGCACACAGTGCGAAGGCAGCGTAGAAGCATCCATGGCTCTCCAGCAAAAATTCCCACTTCTGCTCCTCATCTAGCACTCATAGAGAGAGTTGTTAGGAGAAGAGGAAGCAACTGGGGCATTTTTTGGTTACTAACGAAAAGAGGAGAAGACAGTGGCAGACCCTGTCAGTACTTCTGTTTCTCCTGGGACAGACAGGAGACAAACAGTACGGGCACTTTCTGCAGAATAAAGAGAACAGATAAGCTTTCCCAGATTTGATATTTTTCTTTTTGCATAAGTTGACAGTGTTGCCTATCCATTTGGAAAGGCTAAAACCCATTAACTACAGGATCTGATTCTTATTTATTGTTGTTATTATTTCTTTTTTGGTGGTGGTGCCATCTGCCTAGTATAAAAGGGAAGGAAGGAAATATGCTTGCCTTCCCTACATCTAGGCTGTTCACTCTATCAGTTAATGATGGTGAGTTGCACTCTTTCTTTGATTTTTTTATTGGGTAGTAGAATCCTTCCTTTGGAAAAAAAGTAAAGATACAGAGCATGACGACACATTACAGCAAATGATCTCAGCTGAATAGGAAAGATAACGGCAAAGCAACAAGTATAAAAATATCAGGCAATAGATTCTGCGATTGGGCATAGCTCTTGTTACTACCGTTGCTATGCTAGGCACTAACTCCCTTTATTTGGGAACGCCAGTGCCATTATTTTTCCTAGAAATTTGCCCACAGTTGGTCTTTCCTATCTTTGTCTGCAGAAAGCTCTGTTCATTGCGGGTAGACTTAGGGAGTGGTAAAACAAAATGGACCATCACAATCCTTATTTATAAGGCACTTTGCTGAGAACTGTACAGTAAGTTGTTACAAAAGCCTCTGGCCAGGAAATATTATTGTTAAGCAGCGGGAGCTTGAAACAATATGTTCGATTGCGCAAATAAACACAAAGTGGCTCCGAGGGCCAGATGGCAGGAATGGGCCTAGCCCTGTGCGCTGTACTGGCAAGCGAGAGCAGCTGAGAGCTCTGCAGACGGAAGGCTTTGCAAAACATATGTGTTTGCAGCTGTTCTGTGACAACCGGGTGAGACGGCACTGGGCAAACGCTGTCCTGCCACATGAGAAAGCACAAAGGAAACCACTGGAAACAGAAAAAGCAAACAGAGTTCATACAGCGGAGAGGAGAAACCCATGAGGGATACACGCTTGTCAGCTTTATAAAGTAGCTGGCATGGCACTGGTTTCTTCCCAAGCAGTAGTTTGTTTCAGAATCTTTTAGGAGTTTCCCATTTGAAGGAAAGGTGTTAAATTGCCATATTTTCAAGTTGTTTGTCCTCATAAAATGCATGCATATTTTTTAATACTTGACAACGGGCATAGTGCAGGGAAAATTAATAATGAAAATGGCAAATGACTGGATCTTCTGTAAAAATGAAAATAAAAACTGGATATTCTAGTTGCTCTAGCCCAAGAAAATAGTGTCTTTTAAAATACCTACAAATGTAAAGCAATGCAGCTAGGAACAGTAACAACAATATGAGACTTCTTTCAGGGAAAAGCTTTTTGGTTTAACCTGAGTTTTTTTAAAAAACAAATCATGCTTGGCAGTGCCAGTCTAGGTTTTGACTACTTCTGCAAGGTCTCTCCCCACTGGTGTGAATTTTCATACTTCTTCATACTTCTTTTCAATCTAACTAACTCCTTCGTTGACACCTTCTTTCAAAAATATCTTAATAATTCCTTTTTAATCTGGCTGAAGGTCATTTTTAATGTGATCGGTTTATGGCAAACACCTTCCTAGACAGTTTTGGTCATTCCAGTCACACTCACCCTCCTGCCTGGGCAAGCGCTCTTATTCGCAGCACTTTTCTGAAGGGGAGCTAGGAAAGCATTCCCAGAAAATCTGTCCAGGGAAGCAGTGATTTTGAAAATATCTTGGTTCATGGTACCGAGTCAGCTGAGCAGGAGCTCTCCACGCAAGCCATCAGCAAAAGAGTCCACTAAACCTTGAATTTATATGCTGATACTGAGGAAGAATAGGGAAGCTATCATGTCCTACGTTTGGATTAGTCCAACATCCTGTGTCTATCTCTTCATTGCATCCCCAGTTAAGCAAAAATAATGAAAAAGTCGAGGAGTTTTCAGACCTTAACCACAAGAATTACAAAAGCACTGAGACACGCAATTTGCAAGGGCAGGCTTCTGAAATGAGTCTGCGTAGAGTAAGCTGACTTTAAATTGTAAATACATGCACAGAGGAATATCAAAATCTAGAAAATAATTCTTTCTCAGCAGAAGGTAGCTGAAGTTAGCAAGATCAACTAGAGAAAAGACAAATGTTTCAGATGAAAGTCTCACATCTGTTCTCTTTAAATAGCTTTCTTCTGAATACTTGTCTTTCTTTATCTTTTATAAACTCCATTTAAGCATCAAAGTAAAGTAATTTCCTGAAAGCTCAATATTTTTTGAAACACAGAACACTTTCTTCATGTAAGTTTGCGTGCCATGTTTTTCTTTAATCCTGATCATAAATAGTATGATAGTACTATTTGATAGTATATATCTAAGTTTTCAAAGGTACAAATATATGTACATAAGTAACATGAATAGGGGAACCAAAAATATTCTGTGATGTAAGGGTATGCAAGTCCAGGTGTTATAGTTACTAGATCTGAATGGAAAATAGAAATAAAATATTTATAAAAAAGGCAGTTAAGTTTTAGTGACTTCTTTTCTTATGCAAGGTGAACATTTTGTACTTAGCAATGTCATCTACAGACCTCAGAAAAAGAATAGCTGCTAATTAGTAGAATAACTGCTGAATACAAATGCAATTATTTTAAGACTCCTACAAAAAACCCTCTTCGTTGAAAAGAATTATAAATTAAAAGCTCAGAAGAAAATTCAAATAATTAGTAAATAATTGACATCTGTGGTGATTCGATTAAAAAGAAATTAATGTTAGAGAACTAGAACAACTAGTTGAATGTCACTAACTAGACAGTCAGTGGGGGAGGCATTGAATACCTGTAGGTAGCAAGAAAGCGGTGGGAGGAAGCAAGCGCTTGTTTTTTGTTCTGTGATCAGTTCTCTAAAGAAGCTGGTTACAGGCAAGTATAGTATGGCTGTTACACAACTTCTGTATTTCTTGAAGCTCAAGAAAGATTATTAATCTTTCTTTCTGAAAAATATAAAGTTCAGAGCCAGAGTTTTCTTTCACCTTAAGTAGTGCTTCAGTGGGTTCTGCTTATTTTTCTAAAATAACTTACAAAGTTTCTCTTCACAAATTATTTTCACATGTGAACAATTGAGTTCTTTCTAACAGTTGAGCAAAGTGAATGGGGAACACTGAAATAAAGAACTATTCTTTAGATAAAGAAATATTATGTGAAACAGACTATAAAAGAGGAATAGCAAGATCAAGTTATATCATTTAACCAGCCATCACGATGGCTAAAAGATTTAACTTGGTACCACTGAATATAGTCAATCAAATGCTCCTTAAATGTTTAAATAATAATAAAAAAATGCTTTCCCACACCTTTTATCCTTCAGATTTTTCAGTTCTTATTTTCACAATGCATATGTTTAATCCTTTACTGACATGAGAAAGACAATTGCTGAAATATCTTCTATGACACAATCATACATTTTCTAGCCCACTTTCAGATACTGCTGCCAAAAAACTACCTTTGTCCTTAGAATCAGCAGAGAGGTAGATCAAAACTTATTTTTAAGAATCAACTCAAAGGCAAAATGTAGGGTTAAAAAAAACATTTTAAAGTATTAATTGTTGTGTTCACTTTTTAGGGAATTAGGCAACAACAGATTCTTAGTACCATTAGAGAAGCAAATGATTGGCTACAGAATGCCAAGAAAATGAATAAGAAGGTCTTGGGCCTGAAAAAAGTATAGTCCTCGGTGTTAATCAGGTATACTGTTACACCATATCTCAGCAGTCACATAAGCCTAGGGGAGAACCTCTACTTGACCCTGTTTTTTTTTTCTTTTTTTTTTTTTCCCCTTGAGACAACTGCAAGCTTCAGCTCGTGAGAAGTTGTCTCCAACACATAGATTATTCTCACAGAAGTTGCAAGAAACCTATTATTAAGATAAGTAGAACCTGGGAAGAGTGACAAACACTTTCAGCTCTAGATTAATGGTAAAACTCCTTCTCTGAATGCAAACTCCGACTCTGTTTCAAAACATCACTGAATATCTGTTCTTTTTTCCTCTAGGAAAAACTAGTTTTCATTTTTTTGGACACAGTCACAATTTTTTTCACAATTAGACCAAAAAAAAAAAAAACAAGGAGTTTTCAAGTGTATTCTAAAATAAGAATAAAAATAGGAGAGTTGGACTTAAGCAATGGACTTGGGCCATGTTAGAAGTGGTGCTATCTGCCAAGATAGGGAGAAGTTCTGTATCTGTAAAACAAACAAACAAACAAAAGGTGTTTTTTGCTCACTCTCCACATTTGGCAGTTGCTATATAGTCTGGCTGCCCGTACGTATCTGATGGATCAGATCAGTGCAGATCGAGGGCCACACCGAGTGCTGATATAGGGCTGCTGAATTGGCCAGGCAAAAGAAATAGGGTCCCAGCCACATGCCTTGGAAAGCTGTGCCTGCTTGCTTGCTGGGACAGAAATAAAGCCACCAGGTAAACACGAGGGTGAGAAAAGAACTGACGTATCCCCAAATCAATGTTAACATAAGTACCACTTTCAGGCAGAACAGAGACTGGTTTAGGGTGGAAAGATGAATGAAGCTGATGATAGTTTTTGAGTAACTTTCAAACAGAGAATCATCTCTACTGCTGAGGGGCAGCTCTTTTCAAGGTGAAGCTTGCTATATTTACGAGTGGGGTAGTATGAAGCCTGTGACAACAGCAAGCTGGACAAGGAGTTGGACTAGAAGACCCTGTGAGTTCTGTCTAGAACTTTGCATTCCTTAAGCAAAAGACATTGACATTGAATATAAAGGCGGACTTGTCCTTAGAAGGACTGCATAACAGCCCTAATTTTTATCTGGGGAAAAGTATTTTCTAATAACATTAAAAATACAGCTGGATAAAGCACACAATAATTTACTCTAAGAAGTAAATTAAAAAAAAAAAAAAGAAAGAAGGAATTTTCTGAAGCAGCAACTTGAATGTCTGAAATCTTTGATTCTTCAAAGAAATTATGGAAGCTGTGCATTTGTAAAAATCACTTAGAAACTGTTTTTCACAATGGATTTTGGATCAGATAAAGATTCTTAAGTTGAGAAAAATCCCTCATTTTGAATTGCATGTGAAACTTATTTTCCATTTCTACTTTTAATGTGTGTAGATCTCCCTTGCCCGCCCTTTCCACCTAGTACAGTAGACTTCACTGGACTTTTCCACAACGATCTGTTAACTATCATTCTCTCTTCCCAAAGAGTAAACCTCCCAAAATTTTACAGAGGCAAGATCTGATGGAAAAGATGAGTTGGAATCTCTTAGGAGCAAGGATCTTAAGGACCCTGACATAAATACCAGAGTCAGTGAAACTGTAACATTTAAACTTTATACCCTTATACCTCTTGATTCTAATTCCTCATGACTAAAAGATATATTGATCGAAATGCATCTCAATTGAAATGTAAGCTTGGCTCTATAATAAATATAGTGTTTATAATTATATAGCATTTTGGTGACAATTTCACAAGTTATGTGTAAGTAGGACTGTGTGATTCTGTTATGGAAAAGAAGGGATAACATGAGAGAAGAGCGATACAACTTTAGGTGCCGCCTGTTAAAAAGAAAATAATGATATGTTAAATAGGATTTATAAAAATCAGATTACAAGCTTCCAAGATAGTCCTCTTTCCAGAGCTTTATGGAATAATGGCCCTCTTTATATCAAAGTAATCTACTCTTGCATTTACGCAGAGTTCGTTTATGAACCCTTGTAGGAAGTATTTCATTTTGCTGCCCGGCTTAGCTAATTACTTTAAAGAAACAGATTAGTAGAAAAGAAACCTTCTAATTCTCACCAGCTTGATTTAGCATTGGGAGAGACGCAAATGATGGTAGCAATGTAAAACTATTTATGCTCCTGATAAAATTTAGATGAAACTTTAAATTGGTAGTTAGGAGCTGAAAACTGTAATATTTCATAGTCAAGAGTTATTCATAATAAGACTTTGTCATCTCTGCAAATCAATATTGTAATGCCATGACTAGATTCCTGGTTCCTGAAATATGTGTCCAAGTTGCTTTATAAAAAGAATGAGTAAACATAGATGCTTGAAAATGGCAATCTGAAAAAAAGTCACACACTGAGAGGAAAGTTGCCCAAAACAAAGCACTGAGAAATGCTAACTGTGGCTGAAATCTTGCCTTTTACAACTAGGACAGAACTAAAGAAAAAAAAAAAAACAATTTCTTACAAAGGATCACAAGCTTTGGATCCTTAAATAGTGTAAATGACTCCAAAAATCTTTCAAGAATCTGAGCTGGTTACACTGTTTGTCTTTGAAGTAGGATGGAGAAGAAGATGGAGATGAAGAGAAGATGGATGGAGAGAAGAATCCTTTTATCTATTACCTTAACTGTTAGAACACTGCCCAGGAAATGGGAAATCAACGCGTCTTCAGCTCAAAGCCAAATTCTCTATGAAGAGAAATCATTCTCGTTTGTCCTATTAACTTTGCATTACTTACTCTCAACTTTTCTTGTAGCTATACTACAAGAAAAGGTTGCCTTCAGTGCTTGCTTTTCCAGGTCAGGTCACTATTTTTTTTTTTTTTTTTCAGGGTGCTGCTATTTAGACAGGCAACAGGTACAATACTGGTGCTTGAACTCTGGAATTAAATTTGTCTTACTACAGCCACTTCAAAGCTACCATATAGTCTAAGGAAGCCATCTAGGACCCCTGTATACTCAGAACAGAGAACGGCACTTTCATTTCACCCATCTTAGACACCTTGCAGATACTCAAAATTCTGCTGGACAAGGCGCACAGCAACATGGCCCAGACTCCAAACGTTCAGATGTGGGTTGGACTAGATGACCTCCACAGGTTGTTTTCAGCATAAATCATTCTGTGAACTTAGGATGCAATATCCCACAGAGTATCCCCAGGATGAGGCTGTCAGCAGAAGCTCCGAAATGGCTTGTTTCCACTGTACTCAGTGGGAGCCAGCATACACCCATAATTAATATGACAAAAATAATGAATTCAAAGGAAGTCCTAGGCATCTCGAAAGACTAAACAGAACTAAACATTGCTGCCTAACAACAGAGAGAGTCTCTGTAAACAGAGAATGGAGAAAAGAAATAAAGATATTAGCTGCTAGGAGAATAGAAGTGAGAAGGCAATTTCTGCTTCTGAAATGGGCTACTCTCTCGTAGCAGCTGCCAACCTAGTCCTCCCTGAGCTGCAGCAACAGGGAGCTTGGTCTCATAGGACTCCACAACAGACGAAATACCTATGGCTGTTTGCCACCTTTGGGCATAAAATTCTTTATTGGGCATAACTGTTTTATTTGTCTATATATAGCTGTAATCTGCTATGTCTATAGCTGACCAAGCACAAGTACACCCCTAAAATCAACATGTTCTTTTTCAAGCATCTCTTTCCTTTATTTAGCCTGGGTCAATATAAAAGAAGTTTATGCAAATTCACCCGCCAAAACAAAAAGAGAATGGATGTCTACAAGTCCATAATCTGGTGAGTTATTCTGGAGGAGTCAGAACCAGGAAATGGCAGAGGCACACACAGGTGCTGCTACTCTGTCCCAATACTAAATGCACCTTCAAATTCAATCTACAACTCCGTAAGAATGAAACAAAGAGAGTCCAAGAGTCCTTTTTTTTTTTTTTTAACCTCCAGAGCTGGTTGTGTTTATTCCTTCCCAGCTCATTCCTTCCTTCAGGGTTTTCTTTTAGACTCATATCTGGGAGTAATTTTTGTGAGGACTGTGATACCCTTCTCTAAGTTTCAGACAAACCCCCTCAGCCGCAGCAGAAAACATCAATTCTGTCGTCTTGGGTTGCTGGAGTGAGGGAGTTAATCCAGTATTTCTGTTCAAACGTGAGACTAAGCAGTGTTATATCTGTTGTGACCACAAGCTTTACTGACAGAGCCTGCATTGTGTATGTTGTGTACTGCTTTGTGTGTACGACTCAGGCGTTGATGCAAATGCAGATACCTACTCAACATTCGTGAAATCCCAAATGTACACCTATTGTGCAAAATACAGTGGCATCTTAAGTGCAGATTCACCAGGTTCAGGACCCTGTCCTCTCATGTCAAAGGGGATGCTGACGGGTACCCCTGTATCTTTAAAATGGGCCTCGCAAGGTCACAGAAGGATTTTATGGCTGCAGCCACTTCTGTGGTCAATCCAAAACCCTGCTTGTGCATGTGGAGCAGAATGCAAGATACAGCTATTCTAGAAAGACAATAACATTGCTGACATCAAGTCTTTACACTATCCCAGAGCCTTTCTGACTTTTATTTCCATAGCTGTCATTTTCTCTATCACAGTGAGTCTAAGCACAGATCTCACCAGGTTAGTAAAAAGTCCCAGGCATTCTATTAATAAGTTAGACTTTGAACTAGTATGTTGTGACTTTCTTTTTTGATCATTCTGTTGACACTTTCACTTTATGGTTTCTCTTTACATCAAGCTATAGCTTGATGACAGTTTCCTGAGAGTTTTGAAAGATGCTAAATTAATTAGGGTCCAAGAGAAGTACGTTCAGAGGGTGGTTAGCTTTAATGAACTTTTGCAGATTCTCCCTCATTATTCCCTTCAGATTCATAATCGTTCATGACATTAACTTTGATTCCCTTGTGTTTGTTTCTTCTTATACATTCCAATTATTTGTTTAGCTTGTACAAACAGCTCTGATATTTGCCCTGGAAATTCCTTATCTTAAATATAAATGACCTGCTGAATCTTTATTTCACATTAAATCTTTTAAGGGATTTATTGCAAACACTAGAAAAATTCACCCAATCAACATAACAGTAACCCCAAACCTTTACAGAGGTTAAAGAAACTTGTGTATGTTTTGAGTTTTTATTTTAAGTGTCTTTTACATGCTTCTGAAATGCTTTCTGTGATTTTGAAAGAGCCTCGGCAAAAATGAAATGGAAATTATTCTGCTACTGAATTTTCAGGAAAAAGTCTGGAACACAGGAGAAAGTCTGTTCCTGTGAAGCATCAAGCAGAATCTGCTTTATGATGTTATTTTTAGTGTTTATTTTAATGTTTTAAACACAGGCAATCATAATTTTAGACTATTCTTTGAATCTCTTGGTCTTCTGAAATTTAGCAACTATATGTTATTTATTTATAATTTTCAGAGGCCAAAGGTGCAGGTAATTTGCATGTTCTAAGTGCCCTAAAATATGTTTCAGCTTTTTGTTTGCATGCAACACAATAAGTACATGCCACACCAAGAGAAATACTTCAGAAGCAAATTTTAAAATTGTACAAACGAAAGGACTGAGCTCATTAGTAGTTTTTTTTTTTTTCCCCTTTTTGTGAGATAGTTACATTTTAGCTGGATTTGTACCCTGATCTGGATTATCTGTGAGTGCCCTTAGGCCAGGCCCTGCGAGGGGGTACCCACCATCCCTGCCCTGGCCCAGGCCCCGTTTCAGTTCAGTCCCTGCTCCACACACCACACAGCGCTGCTGATTTCCAACCCAACACAACCCTGTCCCTTCCTGGCCGCTGCTCCTGTTCAGCACAACCAGCAGGCCGAATGCCTGGTCCGGCCTCAGCTTGTCCCCATCCCCGTGGTCCTGCCTGGCCATCATGGGCTGTGTCTGACCCTGATTACCTTCTCCAGGCCCGATATTGACCACGAGCTGCAGACTCCACTTCAAACTCGCCTCTTCACCACAGACTTTCCTGCTGATCCGACCGGCCTGTGATCTTCGTTCACCTCGCATGGACACCGTGAGATGGGCCCCGGCCCTGCCAAGCACTGTTACTGCTCAGTTCCCGTCTTCCCATCCTGGAAGGAGCAGCCAGCCCTTTGTGCTTCCTGACATTACCAAACGACCAGACAACCAGGAAACATTACACTGGCACAATGGGGAAATACAACCAGCTCCACAGAAAAAAAAAAAAGGAAGAAAAAAAAAGAAAAAAAAGAAAAAAAAATCCCCAAACCCACCTGCTTCTGTGACTTACCTTTTCTGTTTTCTGTTGCTTAATACTATTCCCCAAACCATTCCCAATATATGACAGACAGTAAGGAAAAGGGTAATGTCATCAAGGAAGAGGATACCTGATGCTGCAAATGTAAGTTTTTAAAAACTGGCAATCAGAAGGCTGGTGCTTTTGTTTCTTTATTTTTACATGTTGAGTTGATGAAAGTATTCTCTGTAGTTCTGTAGACAGTGCAGGAGAGGATCAAAAATAGAATACCAGGAAGAGATTTATGAGAGGCAATTATTTCTAAAATAGTTGCGGTTCAAATGGAGAAACAAGAAGACAGGCTAGTTTTGCAGTAAAGAAAATGAAGACAGTCCAAAAATGAAACAGAGGTCTCTGGTGTCTGCCCAAACCTTAAAGGCTTTGTTATTTTATCATAAGCTTAACTGCTGCTTCTCCTTTTAAAATAATGTTTCTGTCATTACAATTTGTTTTAAAGATATTTGACTGAATCTTTACTCAAAGCCCTCATTGAGCAGCACTTTTTGATCATTCAGAAGGCTGCTGTTTGGCTCCCTTACCCACTAGACACATGATTTTTCATACTTTTTGATTCTTGGTGAAGTCCAAACACTGACTCTGACTAGAAGAGGTTTTAGCATCAGTCTTGAGGACTAAGAATGTCTAATCTGACTACCAAGGTCCTGGGACTAATGCCTCTCTTCCAGACCTATATTCTGAGGACATTCATTTTTCGGGGGTCCAGGCATGTGATCACTATGATTTACAGTACAGGTCTCCAAAGATACAGAGTAATGGAAGGTCAAGGAAACCAAGAGTCTCCACATTTTTTACCACCATTGTTTGTATTTAAAGCCGGAACAAAAACACAGAGCAGAAAAATCTACGGAAAAGCTACACACCTTCCTCTTCTTTAATTTTCTTGCAACTCTGAGTCTTGTATGAGGCTTTGTCAAAACTCTTTTACATTGTGCAAGATCATCCTCTTTAGGTGTCTCTTCCCATTTCCTCTCCTTATAGTCAGTGAACTTCCAGTCTTTCTGAAGTGGCCAGTGAAACCTCTCTCATACCATATCAAGTATTGTATGGTTCAGGTAAGTCTTCGGTTAGTTTAAGCAGCAGGTCAAAATCTAGAGCCCCTTAATGTCGATTGCCTCCTTCCTTAACACACTGAACATATAGCCTTTGTAGAGCTGTTCAAATATACATGAGTATCAGCAGTTTACTCATCTGCCTGACATATCTATAGAGCTTAAACATGCTAGCTTATTGATTACCACTGTGACACCCTCAGATAAAGCATCTGGGAAAATGTTAACCCTTTGACGTCACATAACAATCAGAGCAAGGTTGGGAAAAGGTTGCTGAAAATGAAAGATTGTTTCAGTGTACCGTATCACGCCGTATTGCATTAGAAAAATACAAATTCTAATTTTCTCCCTGCATTCTAAAAGTGAGCAGAAAAAATCTCCATATGTGTCAAGATTATACTTTTAGGTGATGATTAATGAAACTGTGAGTTCAAGCTTATCACAATGATGAATATTTAATATAAAAATAGGAAAGTTAACCAATATAAGAGGAAAGGCCTTGGAAAGGAGAGACAAAGATGATTTCTATTCAGGCTGCTATCACACTTCAATTATCATCTGATCTTAAACAAATTGCTCCAGTGTCTTCAGAGATCAGTTACTCACATATTGATCATCAGCAAAGGAAAGCTCATTTCTCCCCACCGAACAAGCCATTGACTGACATATACATATGTGTATATGTAAATAAATATATATATTTTTTTCCGATACAGGATGGTATTGTGGCTCCACTGAAGAAAATAAGAGTTCTGCTGTCATCTTTGCTGGGATCAGGACTTTTCCCACTGAATTTCTGAAACTGCAGTTTTAGAGACAAACTATTATCTAGGGATGCAGGGAATGTAGCATCATACAGAACACCAGTAGATCTCACTCTGTGGGGGCTCCATTGGATTATGATATTCACATTGCTAAATGTGAACAGCAACTTACTGAGAAATAATAGCTAATAAGTTTATTGACTCAAAAGACTTATAACCTTGACTAGAATAAATACCAAAAGGCAATAGAAATTAATTTACTATCAAGGCTCCAGCATTGCATTTTGCTCAGTTCTCAACAGAACATATTTCACACAGCTTCTGGACAAAACAAAAGGTTGAAAAAGAAAAAAAAACTGCTTGAGAATAGCATGGTAGAAAGAGATTCAAGACTCTTTTCACTTGTGGCCTAATCTGCAATTGCATTTTAGCAGAGACAGCAGAAATGAAGTCTACTCACAAGTAAGCGTTTCTCATCAGTGTCTCACTGAACTTCCTTCCTCCCTAAGCAAAACCCTAATCAATAATTGCAACAATAATTTTCCAAATTTTATCTTGCTTTGTCAAAGAATGACTATAGGAGAAAGGATTGAGGATGGATTTTTAAAACAAATATGGGAAAAAAAGAAAAAGGAATGGCTACATTTTTTGGATGAGAAATGTGCTTTAAGCTTAGCTGGAGATGGAAATTAACAGAACTGTCATAGGAATGGGCAGAGTGGGGGAGTTGAGGAGAAAATGGGGGTGTAGCTGGTACAGTACAAACCCTCTGGAAGAAAGCAAGTTGGGAATTTATCTGACAGCAGCCTGGTATAAAGCTGCAGAGCAGAATTTTGGCAGGGACTGCAGAAAACCAGAATGTATTTAAAGAATTTCTTCATTGTAGCATTTCAGATTTTAACAGCAAAATTTGCAGGCATCACATATAGGCTTGGAGAAAACAAAACAAAATAAAACAAAAAAAATCCTCTTTAAGATGAATATATGCCATTGTTTTGCATCAAAAACTCAGTCTTTGGGTGAGTTTTCAAACGAACTCTGAAAACGCCTGCTTGCTTTTTTATCATTAGTTTCTGGAACAATACACTGAAAGAAAGGAGAAAAAAAAAGGAAAATTTGCATTTAATCTGCTTTTTTATTCACTTTTTACCACTGTATTTAGCAATTACACAGAACTGCAACTGAGCTGTGCCAGCCATAGAAACAATGTAACAAATATCCAAAATGACAGGGACCCCCTGGTAAAGGTCTTGTTCCTCTAGGGAACAATGGAGCTTAAGTGCTGCTCTAATTGAGGTTAATGGGAGTTGTTGGTGCACAGCAGTTTTTGAAAAAAACAGGCAGGAAACCTAGCTGTGCATGTAGAAGCCTAACAATTGCCATTTAATTTTAAAACTCTTGGCTCTTAGCCTTCTTTTGTGCCTTTCTATGGCAATTTTTGTGATCGCAATATATTGCTATCTCCTTGGCATGTATTTACTAGTGTATATATGGCATGTACATATGAAAAAATAGCAAAGAATGTAAATTTATTAATGTATTTGTTTTGCCGCATGTTTTTCAATACAGAAGAGTAAAGGAAATTAATGGCCCTGTAAATCAAGCATTATGATGGAAGCCAAAGTCGAATAACAATTACATTCAAAAATTTCTTCCTTCTCAGTATCAAGCGAGTCAGGAGATGAATTCTGCTCGGAATATCTCTGCTTGGTTTTGATGGTCATACTTCTTAACTAACTCGCTTCTTTTGTAAAGCATTATCAGAAATACTAGGAGCAATTATTTTCCATTGATGGTTCATAAAGCGGTGGCCCCTGGTGTGGTACAGTGTGTCTCCAGATGTTCAAATGTATCAAAAGTTAAAGAAAAAAGTATAGTTCTTTCTTACTTAAAATACAAGATAATAGGATATAGGATGATGACATTCATAAAGCTGATGCCCCTGCTGTAAGACATAGGAAAATAACTCCCAATACAATGAAGAACATTTCAGTGAGGACACTTTCAAAGGAAAGGCTGTGTTTTTAGAACAACTGAAAGAGGAACTAGAGATGGGATTTATTTACTATAATGTCTTTATAGTACTGACATGTAATTGTGCAGTGAATTCCAGGACAAAGCACACCATAATCTGTGATGAACATCTGTATCAGCAGGACAGAATTTCAGAATTCTAGAAACTGATGCTGTGGAAGCTGTTTCGGCGAATTTCTTGTTAGAACAGTAAAGAGTTCTGCAAGTCCATTAATGAAGTCTGATTTTCCGTGGATTTATGTCTCCTAATTGATAGGTCTGTATTTTATAAAGAATCCAGAGCAAACAAACACACAAAAAAACAGAAAAACCCTGCAGACATGATTTCAGACTTACCACTAAGCATCAGAAAATGTACATGAGTGAAACAGCACAATTATATTCACTCCATGGAAAAAAACTAATTAATGTGAGAAACATTGACTGAGGAATGAACTGAGGTTCTCATTTGGCCACTACAGTAGAAACTCTGCTTGATGCTTATCTTATAGTTAGAATATGCGGATTCTCTCTCCTTTGCATGGACTCTCAGGTGCCTAGTAAGGGCACATTGACATGACATTATCTCTTTCATTAGAACATTAAGAGGGTTTTTTTTCTTCTTCCTGCTGCTTACTTGCTGTTTAAGAGCCTAAAATTTTCTAAACTGCTCATTTAAAATCTGGAAAATATACCAGTGTATATGTACAGATATATGCATATATACTAGTACCTGTATGTGAAAACATACCTATATTTATATCTGGATACTATATATATATATATGGATACTATACTTTCTAATTATATATTATAAATATAGTTGCTCTTTGAAAGGCAATCAAACAAAATGGAAAAAAAATATGAATAACCTTACAGAGATGAGAGCTAATAAAAGATGTCCCCAAATACATAAGCCACATAACACAAGGCTATCTAAACTTACATCATTATATCATAACATGTAAAATATTTATCTTCTTGCATTTTCTGTCAGAACATTGTCATTTTAGATTGTTTCTGCACAGTTATGGGATCTGAAATAAGGAGTGACATTATACTAGACATAGAGTAAAACTATGTTGAAGCTTGTGAGTTTGACAGTAATTACTCATAGGAGAAGCAGATACATTTAATTACAGAGTTCCTTCAAACAATAGGACCCATTCTAAAATCACAGCTCACATGAAAATCTTTTGAGCTATTGATCTGGATTGGGGAAGAGTATCATTAAGAATTATTTTAAGGAGGATAGAGGACATCTATCATCTGATCAGAAGTCAAACAGGCAATTAATAAAACATTAAAGCATATCTAGAGAAAACCAAAAGAAGGCTTTTATTTTGAGATGAAATGCTCAAGAAGCTGTGAGAAATAACAAAAAAAAAATCCTCCTTCCTTTCCCTCCCCGCCAAGAAATGCCGTATTCTTTGCAAATGAATATAATTGCTTCAAAGAAATATCTAGATCCTAATTTAACTAAAAGAAATCACTCTTGTAAACCTGACTGTTAGTTTAGCCTCCAGGCCAACCAAGCTAAGAACATTTTTATTGAGCTTGTTAACTGAATATTGTTAGTGCATTTTTTGGTTTTATTTATGTCAGTTTACTAAGCATTCAATTTATTTCTTAATCTAATATGCTAACTTATAATTTTATTGGCTATATATTACCTTTACAGTCATGGCCTCAGGCAAGGTGAATGTACTTCATTATTCCCCAGGAAGTCTTTAAATCACTTGGAAATATTAGAAGAACCTGCTATACGGCCAACAGAGTTGATCATCTGTAAATTTTAAACACAATTAGATTACATACAAGTCATAATCTGCCCAAGCATCCTTTTAGCTATTCCCACCAAGAGAAGGAAAGCCATAAACATTTATGATAAGCTAGTGCTGCCATCTATAGCAAAAAAGACCTTGCTTTTTATCCTATGTCAAGCACAGGGGAAACTGAATTATATTAGGAAGAAAACACATAAATAGGATAGCAAGGGAAGTAGAGAGTTGATGACAGTTCCCTGAAAACTGTGAATGAAGGTTGTATGGCTGTGTCAGATCTGAGTGCAACAAGAGTCTTCATTTGATAAACATTAGTTTTAAAGGCTCCTCTTCAACAGTTCATTTCCTACTTGTGTCATAAAAGTACTAATTGACATAGTGATGTTAATCACATTCTCAAAAGTCACTTTTAATCCCGCGAATCCTAAACTGTGAACAGTCATGATGATAATGTCAAGTATATCCTTGAAACAGAAACAAAAGTGACTATTCTAACTACGTATTTCAGACGCACACTTGTAAGGTATCTGGATATGATCTGATTCTTTGTATTTATTTACACAAAACTGACTTCTGTCATAGCCAGTTCTTCAAACTGGCAGGCATCAGGCAGCTGGTAGACTTAACGTGTTTACTGGGACAACTGACCTTGCTTGCATAATCATTCTGCAGAGTGCTACCAATTCCCGGCGTATCCTAAATTTTCAGCTACAGGGTAGGTCTCCTAATGGTCACTTAAATAACATGCTGACAGGTAGCCACTCATCAAAGGTAACTGTCAAACAGTGAACACGCTGACTTATTGCATTCTGTGGCACTTCTAGGAGCTTCAGTGATTTTAATGACTCTTTAAAAAACATATGTTAAAACTAACAGACCTTATTTCCTTAGCACTGGCAGTGCTGATACATGGGACTAATAACTATGAGGAGCACACTGGAAATTCCAAACCCCTGACAGGAGAATTTTGTTTTGTTTTGTGTTTGAAATCTGTATGCAAAATGTTATGGCACAGAAGTTTTTTCTCGGCATCATCTTGGCTTAGCCCTGAGACAAGTTTTAATTTCTCACCTGATTTTGCAGCTTATCATTGGATGCCACAATTTATTGATTGGCTATTTCCTCCAGATATGTGGTTTCTCTTCATAAGATGATAAGCTAAGAGGGATGAAAGCTTCTATTAATACAGCAGGAACAGTAGCCAATACCACTCGGAAGATTTAGAATTCCTACTTACTGCTGAAGAATTGTAATAGGCATTAGAGACTAGGTGTGAAAGGAATCAATCTTCAGTGCGGTAAGAACATGTATATATATACATATATATGTATATATGAGGCAAGACACAAATGGTTTCATTTTGAATCAAATGAATTACTTCTAAAGTCTGTAATTCTATGAGGTCCTAGGTGGATTACAACATTTTTGCTCTTTATAATCATTACATCAGAAAAACACACAGATTATTAACGAATTATTACATATTATAGTTGTATTTTAGGATGTGTATTTGTTTACACAGTTAGAATGGATCATTTTATTTTGGATATAATTTAACTCTGAATTAAGAATTAGCAATGTCCCTTGCTCTAATGCTCATACTTAGTAAAAAACAAAAAAGAAATCTTGCAGCTAAATTAAAAGAAACAATGATTGTGATTACCAGCAGCAGTAATCATGTAATGGGTGGTATTATTCAGATTTGTTGATGTTTATATACAGATTAAGGTAATTAATCATTGGAACAGATTGCCTAGACCAATCTTGAAATCCCCATCACTCAGAGTCTTTAAAAATAGGTTAGCTGTCAAGTGCAATCCTATCTTGAGGAAAGGGATGGACTCAGTGACATGCCTAGACATTCTGCTGCCTGTTTGTGATTTCACATGAAAAAAACTGCCTGCAGCAATACTACCTTGATGCATTCCTGCTCTGCCTTTCACTTCTCCTTCCCAGCTGTTTCCTGCTCAGAGTTTTACCAGCACTATTGTTTGTATGGCCATGCTCTGAACAAACACACAAAAATCTGAAACAAAGCCAAACCTCCAAAAAATGTATTAAAAAAAAAGTGTTTTGAACTCTTCTTCTCATAAAATCACGCCCTTAATTTCTCGGATACTCTAGTTTTCTACAATAATTTTATAGCAGCACAGGAAATTATCAATTTCTACAATGTATTTTGAGCCTTACTTTTGTCCTGATTCAATGTTCATATAAAGCTATATACACCTTAGCCAGAATCATTGCTAACAACAAAATCTAGCCTATACCCAGCCTATAAATCAGTAACTATAGCTCGTGAACCATTTGTATGAAGAATATTTATTATATATCTCTTCTTCTTGCAATCTGAGAAGCAAAAAGAGGAGACAGGAGTTCTCGTTCAGCAAGGCTTTTCCGCAGATGTCTGATTTGAAGTATGTGAGCAGTTCCAAAATCAAAGCACCTGCTTGTGTGCATAAGGATTTTGTTGAATCTCCTGCAGTCGTGGGTATGAAGTGACTGAAGGATGCCATAGCAACAGTAGCTCAGAAAGCTCTTGTGGAGGACGACGGAGTTCATAGCACTTCTCCGTATTTAAGAAGATTCCTGTTGTGACTGTACAAATGCAACATGCAAGAAATTGTCTTAGGGTGCTCAAGAATAGTGTTCCCCAAAAGTCATGAGTTTGAAATGGTGAAACGGATCATTCAACCAGCAGGCCATGCATTGATTCCACTGACTTCATGCGTTAGATGTAAAGACAGAGAAAAATAAGTTGTTTTTTATAAGTACACCACCTGACCATAACAGTCATATTAATAGCTTTTTCAGCGTCAAACTTGTCATCAGTTATGCAAAGTAGTATCACTGGATGTTTCTTGGAAACACGCAAAATCTTGGAAGGCAAGATGCTCAGCATCTCTCTTGAGAGTGGCTAACAGAATACCATGCCTGTATATCATTGCCACATCTTTACGTACATGCTGGTGGGAATAGATACAGAACTTATAACCGAGTTAACTTCATGTTTTTGCCACCCATGAAGAAAGATACTTTTACTCGTCCTTTGGCCAAAGCACTTAAGACTAAAGGCTAATCATTGGTACTTATTTCTGGTGATTCATCTCACCTAAACCATGTATTTTTCATACTGCCTTTACAACAAATGGAGGGAATTGAGAAACTTCAAGCCATCTATAGATAAATGTCTCAGGTAGGTGGGATGATGTATCTTCTGTCTTTCCTTTTGTACTGAATATTTGAAAAGCCTAGATGATCACCTAAAATAGGCAACAAAATTTTAGGTTTAAGAAAAACATGTAGAGATCATATTTGGACATTGTTTTGGTCATTGCTCAACCCTCGCAGTAGTATTGTCAAATTTACACAGAGAATTCTATTAACTTCACTTGATCCAATTGACTGGATTGTTCTGCACAAATGAAAATTTCCTAATGCACATGAGGTTTGTGCAGACTACTTTTTTATTCATGACATTTTCTTGAGTAGCTATTTCTTTTGGAAATAGCTTTTTATTACGGTATTTAGTTGGTATATATGCAGACATGCACTAAGGACCACAAGGCATAACTTCAGCACATTTCTCTTCACTAAAAAAGTAACTAATGATGTACATCTGTGAAATGAGATGCTATTTTAACTGCGGATGTCTGAATGAGTCAAAGGTATGAATAACTGCACTACTGCTTTTCAAAAGATTGACAGGAGAGAACTGTCATAATGCTTCTTTCTTTTTTTTTTTCTTTTTTCATTTCAGCCAATTTCTCATTTTTATGGTCTTTCTAATTATCCTTGCAGCATTTGCCCACATAATTAAATCAGAAATACAGGTCAAAAAGTATTAACTTACTAACAACGAGACATGAAGTTCAAATCAGAATTACATTGTGACTAAAGTAACACTGAAAAAGTAGACAATAGGATAAAATGAATTTAATGGTATCATTTTGCAGGGGAAAGGAGTAAAAATAGCTACATGTAGCTGAATTAAACACAGACCTGCAGAGATCTGTGCACCTGCTTCCTTTCAGACACGTGGGAACCCACTGACTATCCACGAGAGGCAAGGAAGCATGCAAGTAGCTATTCATTGCTTCGGGTTTGTGAGTGTCATTTACTTCTCAAGAGGACCAACATTACTTAAATCTCAAAATATATCTCCAAAGCTGTATAGTGCTAGGCAGGAATTTCACTGGAGGAGAGCTGGGATTTAGTGCTCTTTTGCATTAGTATCAGACAGATTGATTTACTTGCATATTGCATAAAACAGTCATTGCCTATGGCTACACAGACACTCCCATTCACATTGCAGCTGAATTAGCATCTGAAGCCTTCACTAGCTCTTTGTCCAAAAGCTAATTTCACTACAGCTTTGAAACTGCTCTGGATGCATCTTCTTAAAATGAAAAAAAAAAAAAGCCTCCAAAGCAGCCAAAACTAATGTTAATTTGACAAGTGTTGCCCTTCACTATGAAACAGATGATTGAGGTCTTTGGAAAATACCTACTTGCATGTATTACCATGGGTCTTATTTTGCAAAACTTTTTTTTTTTTTTTTTTTTTTTTTTTAAGAGGAACCATGCTGTACAGACACAGGTAGACTACTGTACCAGTGGTTAGCATTTCTCCTTTCATATAGTATTTTCTTTCTCTAACAAAATGTGAAATCTCTGTATCTCTTAGGTTCTTTTATCCTTTCCAGATGAGATTTGGCAGTGTTTAAGTGAAGGTGCAACATGGAATGAAATTAAACAGGCTGCTTTCGAAAGCGAGAAACATGACTGTCAATTAAGCTGTGTCAGAAGTTAATTTTATAAACACAGTTAGTTCTGCTAATCACATCATTATTTAGTGTCTTTTTCCAGCCTCAGTAACAACACTGCTTGCTTAACAGAGAAAAAGAAGACAACACAAAGCAAAGTTGTCCAAAACCACAGAAATCAAACACAGCGGAGTTTCACAAAATAAAAAGTTTTCCTTAGCAAATGTGTCTCCTTCAAGCACCTTCACAAAATTTTATATATAGATGTATTCCACCCTCCACCCCCAGTCACTCTCCCAAGCAATATCTGAGTCTGTTGGAAAAGCACTGCTTGAGGCAAATTTGCTGTTATGTGAAGAATATATCATAGGTATTTGCCAAATTGGCATCTCTGAAGGGAGATCATTGTTCCTTTTTGATAAAGTCCATTTTCTCAATGGAGTCTTAACTTAGAAACACTCACTCATGTTATAGCTCTTGTGTGGATCTCAGTAAACTATATTTAAGTCTTAAAACAGCACAGACAATTGCGAATGTGCCTGATCCAGCAAAACTTATTTTTGACAACTGGATAACTGCAGTCTCTCTTCACTGAACAACTTACACTTGAGAGTTGAAAGGACAGCCACAGATATATATATGTATATATATAAATCTCAGAAACAAATATTGTAAGAGCAATTTCTAGTCAAAAATAAACCTAAAATTCCCAGCTGGAATGCCTCACCCTTATCTAGATGTAAGAAGAGGTTATTAAGATAATTGGGATAAAATGTTTATTCACCATTTCACCATTTAGTGTTCCTGTTTCTGATTAGGCACTCAGAAAAAGCAGTGAACTAAAACTTCACTGCATTCAGGGAGCCTTTTCACCAAAACTGACAGGAGTTTCACTTAATTCACTGCAGATCCAGCTTGCAGCCTCTGCCTAACCTGACATAGCTTCACATGGTGCTTTCAATATGTAGATCTGGGAGCATATATCATTGATTATGTCACAAAATCACAGTTTTTCTGGGCTGGGCATACAGTTGATACATGATAGTTAACAAGCTCCATTTTAAAAACACGAACTAAGGGATATCAAAATAAAAAGCAATCAATCTTCTAGACATCTGACAAATGCAGAGACTTCTAAACATGCAGATTCTTGTTCAAATTTCTTCGGTATGCCTATTCACTTAAATCAAAATAGAAAGCTAGTTTTCAGAATAATTAACATAAGCCATGGTTCACTGCCTGGGATAAAGATATGCATGTTTTCTAAAAGGACCTCTGTAAACACTACAGCTATTGTCTAGCATCAAATCAGCATCAAAATACAACTTAAGCAATCGTGTAGCTATTTGTACCTAGCAAGTTATTTTTGTAGCTGGTGTAACTAAACAGACATATTTTTAATGCAACAACTTTAGAAAACAATGAGGTCTGTAGCTGATGCATCAGTATCCTCTCCATCAAGTAGATGTGATGCCATAAACCTATGCTAATCCTTTAGTCAGAAAAGGGATTATTTTTTCTTCTTTAAAGTAGGCTCAGGTATTCTAGTTTAAAGGTCAGAGTGTCAGAATTGTGTTTTCACCTTATGTTCCTGAAGTATTTCAGAACAATGTTTCTAACAGTAAATATGATGCATAAGGTATGAAATACATTATCAGTTACAATTCCCAAACATAAGCATGTACATGAAAAATGCTTCCTGAATGAGGGCTATGAATGTAATATATTATTAATATACTATAAAAAAGATCCTAAAATAATTTCTCGAATGATATAAATTCATGTAGTTCACTCTAAAAACAGTTATGTCTTTCCATTCTAAAAGCAGTTATGCCCTTCTTGCTCTGGAAAAAATCTTATTAAAATAATAAGTTACAGAATGGTGCCTTAACTCTTTGTTGGTATAGTCCTTCAATGTGCCTTCCATAGCTTGTGCACATCAAGGAAAATTACCATAAATACATCACAAAAAATGACTCCAAGCTCTTAGAAAGTGCCTTTCTTATATTCCCCCTTCAGATAACATTATGTAATTCCTAGTCATCCTAGTGGGAAGGTAAGCGGAAGAAAGATTGCTGTGGGGATTCAGCTCAACTCAACATGGGAAAGAGCTTGCTATAAGAGAGTAGACTGCTCACCAGCTAGGTTCAGGGTCTTGGAATTAGGCTGTAAAAACAATCAATTTCAGAAATACTTCCAGAAACGGTAGATATTGGATACTGACAAAATTTTGGTCAGGAATTACCCTTACAAGATTTTGAAAGATAAGGCAAAAGTCTGTATATACTCTTACCAGTTACTAGAGATAGACAGCAGCTATAAAATAATTTCGGAGTGAAATTAAAGTACAGAATAGTACACCCAGTGACAGCAAATGTTAGCGAAAATAGCATATATTTAGCTGTTTTAGGTCAATGCTCAGTAGCCACTTTCTTGGTAAACAGGCAATTCACATGAGGTCATTCTCTGTTACTTACCTTAGTCCCCAAAGTGCCACTAACTAGCAAGTAGTATTTAAAGCAATCTGATCTAAAGCTGTATTTTTCTCCCACAGATGTTTTTAGAACATTTCAGCGAAGCTGAGGAAATTGATTGTGGTCACAGTTTTTATCTTGGGAAAAAGGGAGGAAAAAAAAATAAAAGGAATTTTTTGAACCAGAAGTGAATGTGTCTATACTATATATGTGTCTTGACTAAAAATTGATCTCGCTCAGGGCAGAAAAAGCCAATTTTTTTGTCAATAAACTTTTAACCCTACTCCTGCATCTTTCTACTATGCAAAAATATTCATCTTCTTTTAGTAAGGCATTTCTAGGCACATTTGTACTTCTTAAGACCTAAACCAAAACAATTTATGCAACAATCAGTGCCTCCGTTTCCCATCAGCAAAGTGTTCAAACGTATCATAAGAATAGTCCCTTTTGTCACCCATTTTCCACCCACTTCATCAAGGTAAAATGATTGTACATAAATCAAGGCAAAAACAGTCCTAGGGTTTTATCTTCTTCTGGAGAAAATCAAGAAAGACTTATGGAAAAAAAAAAAGTTTAAAGGGCATTTTCCACTGAAAGTTTGATTTTCACAAAGAAGAGTTTCTTTGTTGTGGACTTTGTTAGAGGGGAGGTTATAAGTTGTGATTTTCAAATGACCTAGAAATACTAGAAAATTATGTCTTGTATTTTTTTCTCTCATGAAAGAAATTGAAAGTTTATTCCCAGTTTGCAGCTCAGTGAACAGACTAGACGCTTTACATCTACTAACAAGCATTGAGGAAATACTGCAAGTTCAGTTTGTTCAAAAATCTCAGAAAATCAAATGGTATTGCAATGCATGTGAGCAGGTTAAAAATTAACATTGTGCTTCATTTAGATAGCTAGTGAGTTCAAAATAAAATGCTAGTTTATGCATCCTGGAGCATCTCTTAGAGTTCTTACTAGACATACACAGAGAAGATAGGCATATTAAAAGCAAAGAGATGTGCCAGTTATGACAAAGAGAATGAAGGACGATGATTAACTTAATAGGCAAAGAAAAGAATGGCAAAAAGTTGTAATAAAGAAGCACAAAAATAGACTATGTTAACTGGAAGCAGAGATTTGGATAAGCATCGCACCATGAATACATTTAAGTGCTGACAACGAAGCTTTCAAACTGCATATGGAATGACAGAAGAGAGAAAGAACTTAGTGATCACAAGAGAGTGGGATGGAATTCTGATGGTTAGGATAAAAGAGAGTAGATTCTGAGATAACCAAAGAAGGAAAACTAATGATATCTGCAGAGAAACTAAACATGAAGAAAATTAGACAGAGAAGCAAAAGAATATTTTTTCATTACAATAAAGGGATGCTTGATGGTATTAGATAGGCATGTATTTTCTATGAAAAACAATTATTTCAGAAGACAGGGTATGCTTTAACAAAACAATGAATTGTAAAGGTTTCTGTTTGCCACAGATTCCAAGGGAAAAACAAACAAACAAACAAAATATCTTTGATAAATGAGAGGCTTTTCTTTGGAAAAGCTGGAAACAACAACCTGATGCATGTTATGACTACACCCTGTGCCATGTATAGGGCTGTACATTTGCCACGGTACTCTCTGTGAACAATCTCAAACCAACCAACCATTCATCAACCAACCAATATAATATAGACTTTTTAGAATATGCTGTGGAATTGACTAGAGATATACTTATATCAAATTACAAAACCTCATCATTTCTGGATTTAAACATTTCTTTTGTATTTGAGACTGATTTATAATGAAAAGATTGCATTTGAGATGAAGGCCATCGTAATGGACAAAGGCCATTGAACATACCGTCCCCTTCACAACAAAATACTTTCTACTAGTTGGAACACTTCATTGTAGTGTTTGTAAGCAAAGAAACTCATCACTGCTATAAAGATAGCAAGGCAGCCAGGAACTTACTTCTGAAACCTACAGAGAAAAAAGGGTGATGGAATGTGTTTTAAAAGATGATTTTCCTTAGTAACAGAGCAAATAGATGAAGAGACCAAATTAAGAAGGCAGAAAATGCTCCCTGTTGAACAAATCCAAAATTCACAAGAGTGAAGGTATGAATGCAGGTAAAATGGTGCATTAAAGTGCATCTCTCCACTGATCCTTACACTTCTATCTTGGGTGAGGAATTCCTTTGCTGAATATACGATTCTGTGATATAATCCCCAAAGGGTTTAGTTGACATTTAGGGCGTGCCATAAGGGCTCAGAACTTAAACTTGGAATCTGCGAAAAAGGTAGAAGACCAACACAGATTAAGGATGAGGGGACAACCAGCAGTGGGGACATCATGCTACACATCTGTTACAGCCTCTCTGATTGAGGAAATGAATTACATGCTTTCTTTAGACAACCTAAACACAGGAGCAGTTGCAGTGTTTGAAGCTGTGGGAAAAACACAAAGGTTCCCAGTAGCCAACATAGAGAGCACAGTCTGTGGTCAAGTTGGTCAAGTAAGGCATCTGCATAAGATCTCTGCTCTGTGGAAGGAGGTCCCTTCTCAGAGTAAGCTCTCCTTATCACTTCCCTGCCCACTGACCTATACTGGATGACCTAAAAGAAGAGGCCTCCACACAACAAGAAGTCTCATGGCCTAGTGGAGAGCACCTGCTTGTGGGTCTGCAAAGCCCAAAGCCAGAAAGAAGCTGCCTCTGCCTCCTTCGGACTGCAAGGTTTAGCAGTGAGTAGAACATGTGACAGAGGGAGCCAAGAATGGTTTGCTGTCATTTCAGAGAGAGAAAGGCTACAAAATACTTATATCCAAATTTCTAAAGACAGCTTGTTAGATTGTGCTTTCTATTCTAGTCTGTGCTTTTATCTGATGCTTCCATATCTGCAATACTCACAGAAAATCCACTTTACCTCTCCTGACCTGACATGTTCAAAAGAGAAAGGATTTTGCACTAACCTTCCCCACCTGATCCCTAAAGATTATTTATTGCCTGTGAATTGGGTTGGAACTAGTTTGATTTTATAGTGAACCTGATCTCAGAGATAATATTAACTGATATAAATTCTCATGGTGCTAGTGAAATCTTAGTTCGATTTTTAAATCAGGATGATGGAATATCCCTGTTAATACTAGTCAGATGCTCCACAAGCTCATCTTCACACTTAGTGCCTGAAACACTCATGATGGATCATCAGTTAGTATTCTCATTTCTTAGCTCTTTTGGCTTGCGGCACTGATGCTGCTGATACTTTTGTCATTATCGTTGTTGCTATTATTAATAATAAAGCAAGTTTCTGCTACTGCAATGAAATTCCATGATCAAACAGTCTCTAAAAGAATACCTAATGAATTCAGCCGTTGTGTGCGCATGTGAGCTATGGATGTGTCAAAGGATTAAGAAGAAGGCAACGGTGCTTGACTTCCCTGATTCATTCAGTGACAGACGTTAGATTCGGGGATGAGGAGGGACGTTAGAAATGAGCATTTATTTATTCGCTCCACAGTCTCCTGCAACAAAAAAAAACTGCAATAGTGACAGTGTTCACCCACACTGAGCAGCTTAGAGATGTCAATTTATGTTTAAAAAAAAGAAAAAAAGAAAAAAAAAAACACCCTGATTGTTCTGTTAACATGGAAACCTCTCATAGCACAATAAAAGAAAAAAAAAAATCTGCCTCCAAGAGCTTACATATACGACACCATATTACCAGAACTTTTATTTATTTCAACTTTGAGGACAATGGAGCAGATTTTAGCAAATTTATTTTTTTTAAATAGGACTGAATCACTAGCGCTCATGCTGACCCTTTTCAGAGAGCTGAATGTGGCCCAGTATATTAAAAGTCCCTATAAATAAAACCAGTGTTTCTTGGCAAAGGAGTGAATTTTACCCAGACTGTAGATGCTGCATAGAGAAGAACAACCCTCCCACCTCTTCAGTCTCTTCCCAGAATTAAAGCTGCCACAGGAGGTCTTACAAATAAAATTACATCGCTGCAAGGTCAAGTGTATATCCCTCACTCTCTTCCCTCTCTACACAGGCAGGGAGGAAGTCACGCAGCTTCAGCATTCAGCACCTCCTTCCCTTCATGTATCTGAGGACATCAAAGCTCCCCTCCTTTCCCTGTGCCACTGTAGGCTTTTATCATTTTAAAAAGGGTGTGAGGGGAGCTGGAGAGAGAGGGCATTGGAAAGAAAACCTTTCCATCTTTTTTTTTGTTTTCGAGAGACGAGGGAATGTCTGACCAAAATTAAAAAAAAAAAAAAAAAAAAACACGATCTTACACTTTAGCATTTATATTTGCCTTTCCTTTGTTGGCCAAGCTGACCATGAAAGAATAACAAAAAAAATCTCAGGGCAGAGCACCTGGCTGGGAAGGCAGGGGGCAGGAAGGGTGCGGAGGGGCTGGGGCCGCCATGTCACAATCTGACACAACATGGCGGTGGCCACGGCCTCGTTACCGCCACACCCAAAATGGCGGTCGGCAGCCCTGCAGGGGGCCGTGTGATCCCATGACCACCGGTCTCTCTCCAGCAGTGACAGTTGAGGCACCTGCGGGCAGCCATGGCACCTGCAGGGGCCGATGCCTTGCAGGACCTATCCAAGAGGGGCTCAGGGTAACGGCTGATGGCAGATGCCAGCTACTGCCTGCAGTCAGCTCCGGTGACCCGCATGGATGTGGACAGGGTGTGTTAACAACACCTCCCGGGCAGTGTGAGCATCTGTGCAGTGTTTGCGGTAACTCGGTGCTGTGATCAGAACAAGCCATATCTAAAGCTCAGGGTATTTACACCCTTACACAATCGCTGTGTTACGATATGGCCCTTGCAAGTCAGGAATGTGTAACTTTAATGCCTAATTGGAGAAGACTGTCCCAGAAGGAAGAGGAAGTTAACGCTGGGATCCCAGCGCAACAGCCCACCTATGTATTTCAAGTTTTAAATCACTTTTTTTGCTAAGATCATCAAAGTTAGGCACAATATTGCGTAGGAGAGTGCCAACTGTTAAATACGTCATGATAGCTCACAGAAAAATCCCAATTTTATACACCTGATTATTTCTGTTGCTCTTAGAGAGCACATATCATGACTGTCTCCTGTTTAGGCAGTTTTATTCTTCAGAAAAAAAAAATCATTTGCTCCACAGTTTTATATATTCACTGAAGGCCTGCAAAACAGAAGTGTAAAAATGTCAGGTACCTTGCAGCTCTGATTTGTATCTGCTCAGCATTCAGACATTAGTTCTCGCCTTCTGTGAGCTTTTAATTGCAGCTGGGTGCAAACTTTGTGCTCTCTGCCTGTCTACAAACACCCTTTGATACTGTGCTGAGACGCGTTTGAAAGCTGAATCCTTCCTCTCTGTAGCAAATCAACAGCATTCCTACCATTTCCCTGCCTGGCTGAGTGCTGCCAATGCTCAGGGGGATCAATTAGAGGCTATTTCATTTGTGCACCTAACGAAAGAGACTTTCAGCCCTTTCTCCAATGGAAAAGAAAAATTAAAAAAAAAAAAAAAAAGGAAGAAGAAGAATTGAAAACTTATTTATCTCAGCCTTCCTTTCCACCTCAATCAGAACAATAAACTAGGAGTTTCATCTGTCAGTAAGACCATGTATAGTATGTGCCACATAAAAGCCTGGCCAGAGAAGGTCCACCCTTTGGATCATCTGTCTAACTAATGCCCCAGAAATGGTTTGCAATACACGTAACTCTGGACTCTGTCTGGCTTCACAACAGAGGCCAACCATTGGAGTGCATGTGCAGAGTCTAGTGGTTGTACATGATACCCATGGTCTCTTATCCCTTAACATGGCTTTTTCTTTTCAAACTCAGGTATCACAGCAATTACATTCATCTTTTATTAGAGGAAAAACAGGCCAAAATCTGTATTAATGAAGCTAATAGTTGGTTCTGATTCCAGAAGCTGTGAGGAGGGACCTGTGATAAATATTTCACTAAAAAAGTAACACACAGAACAGCTCCTGTGCAGGGAAAGAGACTCCTAAAAAAGGTAAGACATTGTCTGTTTTACATTTGTGCTGAGTTAGTCTCTTGTTGCTGTTTCTCGTGTGTATTAAGAATACAAAAAGTGAAATTCCATTTACACATTTCTCTTCCACTGCATCTACTTTTTTTTTTTTTTTAGTATGCAAGCAGAAACTCAAATGTAGGACTCTACTACTCGAATGTAGGATAAAAACCTCTTTGCAATTAAGACTGCTATTTTGAAAAGATCCTCTCGTTTATAAAGCATTTGGTGTGAAATACGATCTGAAAGGAGGTTGTAGTGGGGCAGGGGTCCATCTCTTCTTCAAAGATGTCCTACTGACAGGACAATAGAAAATGACCACAAGTTGCGCCAGGGGAGGTTCAGGTTAGACAGTAGGAAGAATTTTTACATGGAGAGAATAGTGAAGCATTGGAACAGGCTGCCCAGGGAAGTGGTGGAGTCACCGTCCCTGGCACTGTGCACGAAACACGTACATGAGGTGCTTAGGGACAAGGTTTAGCAGGCATGGTGTTGAACCATTTATGATCTTAAAGGTCTTTTCCAAGCATAATGATTGTATGATTCCATGATTAGCCTTAGAAAATCTTCTATGCGTCTTTTTTATTTAGGACACATATACTAATCAGAAAAATACTTTTCACAAAGAAACGGAGCTAGAGCTATAACTTTATGAATAAAAGCCTTGAACATTCTTCCTAGAAGAGCTTCCCTTTATATTTCAGGTTTTAAACTGAAAACTTTTTTCCTACCCCCAAAGAGTTGTATATATTTCATGTGGCACTTTCTTCAAAGCTAACTTCTGATGTTTGAAAGACCCTTTCTGCAGATGTTTTGAATTCCAACCTGATTAACTTGGTCCTTTTGATTTCCCTTTTGGTCACCTACAGGTACATGATCCACTCTAATTAACCACTACAGATGATGAAAATAATCATCTTATTAGCTAGAAGCCATGGCTACCATGATACCCTCATTTAGTGCACCACAAGTAAGTTACACTGAAATAAGAAGCTTTAGAAAAATTTTGAACTTACACAAATTAATAGAAATATCAGTCTAACTCCCCACCCTACAAAATATTTTATAGCTCAGTCTTAGGATGTCTGAGCATCATGAACTCCTCAAGAGGAGATAATATGGAAAGTGGGTGTGCTGCTGCGTTTGATTCATCCCTATTAGCAAAAGGGCTTAGAACAAAAAAAACACAACTAAAAGTATGCATGACCAAGTAAGGTTGCTTTTGGCCAATCACTTGTCATCTATGTATATTACTAGGAACAATCAAAAAGCCAAAGACTCACTTTTGTGTGATAAAGTTAGGCAAATTACATTTTTAAATCAAAATTTATTTTCCTAGATATTATTCACAAATTTCAGTTTAATTTGGGGAATATTTTGGGAATGGAAGTCCATACTCTCTGTCAAAAAAATTCTTCTCTCTCACAGAGTACACAGCAATTTTCTCACCAGATTGTCCCATATAAGAAGTGTCTGCAGCAGACACATCTGACTAGGAAAGGTTTTTTTCTGGGCTGAAATAAATGTACCTGCAGTCTTAACTAGCTTGCAGATTGATGGTGTTTATCATGTAAGGTCAGTTCAAATAACTATTGTTCTATAGTTGCCTGATAATGAGAGACTGAGGGGCTGAGTTTGCCAGTGCCCAAAGCAGGAGAGTGTTTGTAAAACTAAGCAAATGAGAAGGGGGCCACTATGGGGTCTATGTCAGGGAGCATATTGCTCTCTGACAGTGACGATCACTTTGTGTGAAGCTAAAAAAAGTTACAGTATTTTTTCGCATCTTTAAGAGTGAGTCATTTTTGAGAGTATAGAAAAAATATATTCCACTTACAAATTGAAAATGTGAGAGAGAAGGTGAACAGTTTAAAAAGCATCCAACATTTTGTAAAAAAAAAAAGAAAAAAAATAATTTTAGTTTGGCTACATGACATTTAAAAAATCTTTAGTTTTAGAACTCTATTTCCTCTGGCCTTAGTGCAATACTTAAGATTCATTTCTGAGCTATTTTGTGAAGAGAACAATCTTCTTGAACAGTGTGAATACAACAAGAGTCTATGGTAGATGTGTTTAGTGACTAAGCGGAGGCTTAGAACAGTGAATTGTAATTTGTGTGCAAAGAGCCAGTTAAGGAGGGAGTTCTCTTCCTGTGATGAAGATAATTATACTGGTATTGCCAGTAGTATTTTGAAAATAGTGCTAGGAACTTTCAAATCCCTCGGCCAAGAACACTTCCTGTGACTGATGGACTACGTAAGGTAAATAATGCTCCTGTTTAACAGGCTTAATGGCTTAATCTATTGTTGTGAACTGAAGGAAGAAATATTAATGTGGATGCTTCATGTTTAATGATGTTGATGTAGTGCTGATGCTTGCCTTCCCTTCAGCTGTCTCCTATCGATGACCATGTTAAATCCCTTTCTGCAGACATTCCTGAAAAATACACTTCACAGGTCCTTAGCAAGATTTTTGTATCAAAGCTGACTCTAAGGGTCAACAGCACTACAAGGATGAATGTCACTGAATCATATTACAAATTGGCCATTTTTCTGATTATGTTTTATAACATACATAATATTTATCAAGTTAAGCTCTGTAATTTTTTTTTTGTCCTGGTTAGTAATAAAGATGGTTTCCGTATATCATAATGTTAATCATCCTTCAGCCTTAGTAAAGTCAAATCAAGAAGTTTGTATCTAGGGTATATCTCTTTTATATAATTTATTTTCTGCTTTTTTCTGATTTTTATGGCAGCATTATAGAATTTATCATGAATCTTACTTCAGAAAAAAGTTATTTTATAGCCATTTTGCCTCTTTATAGCTTTTTAGCATTGTGCGTCTTTAGCAGACACATGCTATATTTGGTATTTTGCCAGGATTTGAAAGCATCTTGCCAAATAAAAACAGATTTATTTTTCCATCTTTATATACATACAGTGCAAGTCATTGCCATTGTCAGTTACATGGTGTTTCCAGTTGCACTGGGTCAAATTCCAGTGAAGCTGGGAATTTTATCCTTTAATATATGCAGGTGCAGTATGAGAAAGCTATAGCACACTATCACAAGTACCATCTGTAAAGATGCTTCAGGTGTCTCTGGAGACATAAAGGAACTAATGAGCTACTAATATTCACTGTTTTTCTCAGGCATGTATTTAAAGCCATAGCTATCTCATGGATCAATACTGTAAAGTAATAAGAAAAGGAGTAAAGTATTTTAATGATGAGATCAGAAAACAATTTGCTTTTCTGTCAGGCTTGATCTGTATCAGGAAGATCAACTGAGGTGCTCTAAAATGTTGACAGAAGATCTTTGAGTGGAAATCAAAGCAAAAATAAAACCCTGGAGTAACTGGAAAGGTGAAAAAGGCCTTACTGATCACCATATTAAACTAAAGGAAAGATCTTTATTTTTCACTTCAGTTGGATTTGAGATTTCTTTTTTAGCTACAATTTTTAGTGGCTGCTTGGCTAGACTTACTTAGTCATGTTCTTCAATAAACATTTTTGACTTCATATTATCAAAGCAGAAAACTTAAATCATTTGTAGAGTTCTTTTTGACTTGTAGTGATATGGGAGGGAAGGAGATTCAATTTGTCATTTATGATACCTCGGGTAGGATTTAGTTTGTAGCTAATGACACCCAGTGTAGGAATCTTCAGGTAGATCTTCAGAGCTACTTTAAGCAAAGCATGTAGGCTGCCATTTTAAAGGGTATATTTAGAATATACTTTGAAATTTATATACCTGTGTGTAGGCAGCAAAATTTAAGTTCTTTATCTGTAAGCTACATTCCACATGTTGTTTTACTTAGTTAAATTTATTAATCTTGAATCTGAAAAGTAACTGATTTAGTTGTGCAAAAAGCCTGTTACTTCAGTTAAGGGGGGATAAATATAAGTTCACATGAGATTCTTAGGTTGATCTCTGTGAGCCTGAATTTGATAACTTTTGGGTGTCATTAAGAGGTTTACCTTCTTTCTTTTTTTTTCTGTGACAAAAAAATCGGTAATTGGCAAATGAGTTTTCTTGGAAAGACTATGGTTATATTTGTACTAGTGAAATGAATGTGTTTGGGATCATTCTCCATCCCACTAAACTTTCTTACCATCCAAGTAGGCTGGCTGGCCTTGTAACTGTCTAGTAAGAATTACCTTTAGCCCATCTCAGCTGCTGAATAGCACCCAGAAGTTGTCAGGATCAGCGTAAGTTGTCTTGACCCTAGGTCACTACAGGATCCATCCTAACAATTCAGCATTATAAACAACCAGTGCAGAACCCGAATCGCCTTGCGGATGTACAAGATGAGAGTTGAAGATGAATGCCATAGGAGAATGCTATGGTGATGAATGCTAGGTGATGAATGCTAAATTTGTAACAGGCCAGTGCTGTTCAGAGAATAGCAAGAAATGGAGGAATCAAAGTTCTGAAGGGCAGATCTTGGATGTCACCTTTGCATAGTTGATTCCAGTAAAGTTAGGATATCAGTGTGGAAATCCAGATTTATCCACAGTACTGCATTCACAGAAGTACAGGAGCAGATGCTTGAAGTGGGGACAGATTGATCTTTTTTTTTTCTTTTAAAACATCCAGCAATTTCAGGAATTTATATCATTTTTCATACTGCTTATATAACCTTTATTTATTTATTTACTTATTTATTTATTTGAGTCTTGCTTTCCTTCCTAGTTTTACTTCGACAGAAGGGACAATATACTGACTTATCTCTGCATCTGTTACCCTGGACTGGAGTTATTAAAACTTGTTGCAATTTCAATTTATGTGCCTTAAGTGGACAAATTATCAACATTATCTACACGTCTACATTATCTACTTTGTCCACAGCATTATCTACATGTCTTCTCTTTTCCTCTCTTGCAATTTTTTAGCTGTGTTTATTTTTGCTGTTTACAGTTGAGGGGAAATTTGAACAAGGTCAGAATGCTAAAGAGAGACAAGGATTCTCAGGTTTCTTAATTACAGGCAATTAAGACTTTATCTACAGTCAGTGCGCACTGTCATAAAACCTGTTTCAGCAAGGGGATGTAATGACGTGGCTGGAGGTAGTGCTGTTGGCTGCTGTCCCTGCACAGGTACTCCCAAGAGCCAAGTGAAAGCTACAGCATAGCCCTCGCGTCCTGCCTCTTGCTCGGCGACCCTAAGTGCGAGACCCAGCTCTTTGGAAGAACCAGTCTGCTGCGTATGGGATGTGACATGCTGAAGAAGGAGAGGGTCTGTGCCGGTGCAGATGATTGCGTGCCTGGCTGCCTAAGCGCCACTGCAGCCGGGTGGCCTGTGAAGCTGTGGGAGTTCTTGCAGTGACAGCGGCCTCAACCCAGGATACAACGATCCCCGTGTGAGCGCAGCTGAGCCATGAGCCTCAGCACCGCTGCAGGTGGCCCCGGGCTCGGCGGACCCAGAGCTCTGCAGAGAAGCAGGGGCTGCAGTTGCTAGGCTGTGGGTTCTGGATGTGGCTGTCACAGAGATGCCGCCGCAGAGGTTCTCCTCAAAGCGCCCGCCCCACCTTAGAGTGCAGCCAAAGCATGCTCGCAAAATGTGAGGCTTGCTGAGATACTTCCTGCATTGCTAACGTGGTGGATGGTGAGCAGTGTGGGATTCAAAGGAATAGCAGGAGAGGAGCGGAAAAGGAAATGCCACCTTCCTGGGGGTGTCAAAATGCTTTGCTCTGGCCTGGCTTGCCCTGAAATGTGTCGATTTTGCTACAGAAGTCCTATTGACCTGGTTGTGTTTGATCAGAATTTACTTTATTCATGTTCATGAAAGAGAACAGACAAAACCAACAGGTTTGAAGTTGCCCAGAACAGTGGCGTATTATTTTCCTTTTTTCCTTTTTAGTGAGCTTTTCTTTTTTTACTAGTTAAGAGTAATAGTAGTCTCAGCTAAAAATCTAATAACAGTGTATGCAGTATGGCATTGGATACTAATCAGTTGAAAGTAGAAGTATCTGTGGAGTTATGTGGATAAAAAAGAATGTCAGATTATTTGATCATAAATGTATCTTTTACACAAAAATACTTCACATCAAAACAGAAAAAGTGGTCATGAATTTACTTAGATTTTTTTTTTCATTAGATATTAATACTTGGCTTCACAGTTTGATTTCACAAAAACAATACCTGGTTCAACTACAGTATCAAAAAGAATATTGATTTTTCATCAAAGCGTAAGCAGTTTCAAGTGCTGAAATTTCACAAAAAAATGATTTGGCTTGTCCTTAGCAGTATTATCTACTGATACTTTTATTACGATGTGAGGATGTGCTTCAAGAGATGTTTATTAAAAATGATTTAATATTCTATATCCAAATCCTCTTGCTCTCTGTTCCTCAGAATTTGTGGAATTTATACCCTATTCACCTTGTAATGTAGCAGTGAAAAAAAATATTGTATAAAAGAGTTGAATGGATTGCAAAAGCCTGCTAGATTAAGGCTCTCTTAAGACTTCAAGTTAATTCTATTCATCAGTTTAAAGAGTTTTATGAACTGACTTTGAGAAGTTATATTGTATTGAAATTAATTATTGAATTTCAGGTCATGAGCTTTCTGACAGCTATAAAATGGATTTTCCTTGAAAGATAAATACATGGTATGATAAGGGAAATGCTTAAAAATGAGCGTTTCCTTTAAATGATCGCTAGTTGCTCCCTAGTTCCATGATGCAATTCTTAGGGTTTCTGGCACAACACCCCATGATCATACCACAATGCTAAAATAAGGGAGAAAAAAAAAAAGAAAAAAAAAAAGAAAAGCACAAAAAAAGCCTTGATTTTGGTAAAATGTACCCTGGAATATTCGTAGAGAGAAATGCCTGTTAATGAAATGTGTGGTCTTTTATTCTCTAGATATTTGGTTGTACAAGAAGTGTTATCACTCAGACAGCTTTTCCTTGCTGTATTTTATTGTAGCATTAGGAGTTCTTTCCATGTTATACTCAGGGTGAATATCTCATATAGACTGGAAAAATAAAATCGTGTTTGGCCTTTAGAATACAAAAAATTTTTGGAGACTCTTGGATTCATTCAGAAATTTATCCATGAATTGTGCGTTAGCAGCTATATGAACAAAGGATGAGTTATGTGCCACAAATTTTACCCCTTGTTGTAGAGAAATGTATGCAGAATGAAATAGGAAAAAAGTTTTTAAAGGAAAAAAAAAAAAACGCTCATTAAGACATTTTGAGAATTTTGGTCACCACCAAAGACCCAGGAGCTGTGTCCAGTGGGAGGGTTGCTGGGATGATGTGGGTAGCGCGCTTTGAGGCTTTTGCCATTTCCCATTTTTGCTCTGCAGTTTGGATTTTTAGCGGCCCCAGTTCAAGGATGAAAAGCAGTAAGATCAATACGGAGGTGGCAGCCTGCGCTTGGGAGTGCGCCACATCTTGGTCTGCTTCTAGCTGTCTCAGGACATTATAGATATTGCCTTAATTTCTTACTGTTTGGCACATCTTTAATTTTTAGCTTCACAGCAAATGCTTCTTCTTTCAGAAACTTATTTTAGAAGTAGGTACAGATTAGAAACTTGCAGTATTTATAATTGCGTTTACTTCACAAAAATAATTTTGTTCTACAGAGAATGCTATACGTTTATATAGTAAATACTTTTAGATTTGTGTAAAACATTGTGGTTTTTATTTCAAGTGCACATTTAAATCATGGCCTGCTGCCTTGACATACCGAGAATGAATTTTCAATGGCGTAGCACTCCACTAACCTTTCCCTCCAACATAATCTGCTCATTTTCATGTTCTGCACAAAAATCTGTCAAAATAGACGTTTCAGCTATGTTCCAGAAGGCCATTTTTCATCTCAGAACAAGCACATACGCAGCACTTGCTCTTCCATGTTGGAGAAGTCTCAGAGGCAAGAAAAAGCAGCGCTCTCAGGAATCCAAGGATTAGTCAGCAATGCCTGCTGCTGTCTTGAGCAAACATGTTAGTCTGTTGCTTAAAACAGATGCGGGTCACGTTCTCCGGGCTAACGTGCGCAGAGAAGGTTGTTGCGTTTCCATCTGTGCTTAATCTGTCGCTGAAGAGCAAAGGAGGCTGCTGCACTTTTCAGAGGCAGCGCGGGCTGGTGGGAGCGCGCGCAGCGCTAGAAGGCCCCCAGTCGCAGGGCTGTGTTAGTTGTGCCTTCTGTTTGAGTGCTAGTTAGCTAATTCTTTTAGGCATTTAACCTTATCGTGTTATGAGTTTCTATGAGAGTGCTCGTCTTTTTTGGTCTCTTCATTTTTTAGTTTTTTTAGAAAGAGACTCCTCCCACCCCCCCAATTTCCCTCTCAAAGTTAAAAGGGACCCATCCTCTATTTCTATTAAAAAAATATTTTCAGTCAAACATTAACAGGAACAGAAATGAGGACCCTGTCATCATCATGGGTACTCCTTTTCTGAATGGATTAATTTTAGCTCTAGAGTGTTTTCAAATGCAGAAGAGCTTTATATCCAATTAATCTAAAAGCTGGAAGCCTTCATGGCCAAAGCATCCATCTGAATCAGTATGAGTATTCATTTAAAAGTTTTTTTTTTAATTAAGTTTCTACTTCTAGAAAATTTCAATATATTACAGCATTTTTGTATTTTCTGGACACGTCTGTTGCAATTACCCATCTTCTTGTTAACCAACTCCCGTTTTTAAGACAAAATTTAACAAAGTATGTGCTTAGGGATGTTAAAATGCAAAGAAAAAACAAAAACAACAACAACAACAAAACCCCGTACTTTCAAGCTACTTTAATATGCTTTCTAAGTGATTTTTTTAGAGACAATTGACACCAGAGCATCTTTTCAGAAGAAATGTTCTGCCAAAACAGTTATATTGCCAGTGGGTTTTTTAGTCGTTTTTGTTAAAGTAGAGATACTTTCATGGATTAAAAGTAGATTTTACCCTTCCCAAAACCAACTTTTGTCTGAATCTCTCCTACATATACACTAATTCATGCAGCCAAAGAAAGGATGTAATTTCACAAAGCGTGTATTATGACTCAGCTACTGTAGCAACTAGAAAAACATATTAAATTACTTTCTCTCTAGAGACAAGACATCTCTTTGATAATTAGGCAAGGCTGCAGAGAAACTTGGTGAAAACAAGTTCAAGATGAATCTCCCTGGATTTTATAATACGTGTATGAGATCTATATGGTGCATGAAATAATACAAGCTGAGAATTAGGTTTGATGTGGCTTGGGTTACTGTAATTTATTTAACTAACAAATTAGCTACCTGCTACCATGGACTGGGTACTCGGGGGAAGGATAAAATACAGAGAGTTGGGCAATTTAGTTTCCAACACAGAGAGAGTCTTCCGAAGAGGTCACTGAAAAAGGAGAATGATATAGCTGCAGCCTCAGTTGTGCTGAAGATCAAGAGAAACTAGAAAACTCAGTGGCCTGAACTGGGTTACCTGCAAAAGAGGAAAAAATATGACGAGAAAAGCTTTAGAGCAGAATAATGTGTTTATTCAACTCTGCATTCTCTGCATTCTATGTGTACTCCTCAAGCATCTTTTGTAACCTTGTTAGTTTTCTGTACAACAAACCCCTTTATTCCTGAAACTTACTGTTGTATTTCAACACACGTGTGGCTCCTCAAACAATTGATAATAAACAGGACTTCTCCTTCTTCTAAGGATAGGGAGATCCCTTGCCTATTTTGTGCTGAACCTAAGAACAAGAAGATTCAAACCGGGTAACATTTTGTGTGTGTGTGGTTTTGGTTATAAAATACAGTTCCATACTGCGTCTAATATATCGACCTCCATGAACATCTCTTTGGGTTTTATTTTTTTAGCTTTTTGAAATAGAATCTTCGCTGTACTTCATGCTCGGGGTTGTTTTGCACTCACAAACCCTATTATATATGGAAAATACCATTGAAAAGAAGTGTGTGGATTTTTAGTCTCTTTAAAACAAGTCATTTTTATGCACCCTTTGCGGTATATCCAGAACGCACAGCAGTGGGATATAACAGACATTTTCAGCATGGTTTTGGGACATATGATGCAATTTGATCCCGGCTTTGTTACCTTGAGGTAATTCAGTTTCCTCAAACTTATGCTAATAAAAATAAAATATTATGTGGAAGTAGAAACAAAAGCTGTTTTGGTTTTAGCAGAATCTCCTCTCTGCTGCCATTGTTAATGGCCGTGCGACCTTGAGTTTCATTTTAATTTTGGCAAATTGTTTCTAAGCAGGCAAATGTTCCGTTGGGTTTTTTTTTTTTTTTTTTTTTTTTTTAGCTATCTCCACATACTAGAGTTGAGCAGATGGAAAGCAACTTCCAGTACTCCCACCAGCAGTGAGATTCAGGGGGTTGATGCTTTTCACTTCCCAGGAATTTTTACTGGCTCAGAAATATTCTCCTCCCACTCCCAGCCCTCATTCCTCCATGCAGCTGAGACCAGCTTTTCTGCTGTTTTTTTTTTTTTTCTCTTTCTTTTTTTTTTTCTCCCAGTTCTTGCTTGCTGTTACCTGTTAGAAATACTCCCCACCCCATCACCCCACAGAAGGGCTGGGAGGACCCTGCACAGGCACTTGCATTTCTCTCACATTCAAAACTTTCTAAGCTCTTCATAACTGATGCAATTTCTCTATTTTTCTATTATGACATCTCTGTAAAACATCTTGTAAATATCAGTATTTTACCTACAGAAGAATCGATGCTCAGAAGAGCTTGGAAACTAACTTAGCACCACTGACTGTGCCAAGATTGGACAGGAGAGGAAAACTCAGGTTTTACATGGTTATTGGTCCATTAGTCAAGCTTTCCTGAACCATTTTATCTCTTAAATGGCAAAATATTACAGCACTTATTATTTTGGCGTGCCTTTTAAATGCCTTTTTAAATGCCAAAACGATAATGAAGTACGTTAGTGCCCAAATGTCATTCCTGAGGGGAAGCACAAGGCGATCTCAGACTTGTAACTGGTTCTTTCAGTCTACTGCCATTTGGTGCATAAAAAGGACGGTTTTTTTGGACAGCGAAGGAATTCACTGCAAAGGAATAAAGGCTCTGATAAAAAAGCTACAATTAAGAATAAATCATTTGTCTACAACACAAGCGCCTGTCCCGGCCTCCCCGCGACGCGAGCGCCACCTGCGGGGCGCGCGGGGGAGCTGCTCCCCGCCGCCGCCTCCTCAAAGGATTCGAGAAGGGCGCTCAGCCCCCCGTTTTGACCCTCTTTTGGAAGGGGGATCAAATTTTTACACCAATTTCAACTACATCTGCCCTCAGAAACCAGCTTTTGCCCAGAAGGCTGGATCTAGAGATGCTGCAGATGGGGTGTGGAGCCAGCCAAGCTCTGTGTGACGTAGAAATCTTGCACCTTTCGAGGCTAGGGCTAGGTCAGGGGACAATTGACACTGTAGATCTCTAAAGTTAGGTACGAATCGTTTCACAGTAGATTTAGGTCTGAAAACTTTGGCAGGCACCAGCATTCTGCATTCCGTCTGTTTTACTGTTGTATTACATCAACATACCCATTTATTGAGGGTGGTATCATGGGAGCATTTCACATGTACGTTATTTGTTGGTAGTTCAGTGGTTTGTAATTCTAGGCACACTGGGACTATCGGAGGGGAAACTGGTTTAGGATCTGATTAAAGAAATGGGAGAATAAGAGCTAACTGACTTCAGAGTGTACACTTACTAGGAATGAAGAACTCCTGGATGGCAAAGACTGGAATCAGAAAGTAATTTAATTGCAGTATTTTGTAAACAAGTGTATCATTTTAGGATACTGTATTCTCAGCTTCTAAACATCTGTCAGAGTAAGGTGCCTGAATCTCTATCCTGGTGTAGCAATAATAGCTGACAACAAGCACAGAATGATAAACAGTCTAGTGCTTGTAGTCCCAGATTAGATTTCACCAAGTTTGATGGCTGTTGTGTCTTTGTATTTTTGTAATGGTATCAATACATAATAGAACATAAATCATTTGGCTGTCTCACCTACAAAATAATTTTCATTACATTTTGGATTTCTCTTAAATTTATCCCTAATCCTGAAATTAGATTTGTATGGCTTAGTAAGGAAACAATTTCAAGTACTGTTTAATGTTCACATTTCAGATGCATATTCCAAGACTCATCTCCCATTTAAAGTATAAACTCTGTGTGAATTTTCTTGCCCTTTAAAAGGTTAATTTATTATCATTATCGCTAGGACAGTAAATGCAAACCAGTCTTGTTATATAATATCAGTATATATATCAGTCCGTGTCTCTGTTGTGCTGAGGAGTGCACATCTCTCTCAGTCTGGGCTTGTTTATAACAAAGCAGTGTGAAAGTGAGATTAAAATGAACTCATCACCAAACTTCCCTTTTAAGAGGTTCTCAGACTAGTTCTGTTCCATTTGTGCTAACACTGTTTTCTCAAGAGAGCTGGAGAGTCCTTCAAGTGTCCATCCTCACACCCACTGTCACGTCATCCACGCATCACAGCAGGGATTCTGGGGCCAAACATTTGCTGTGAACCAGACCATAGCTATAGGGGAAAATAAGTCAATAATTTAGCTTATAAATGAATTTCCTCAAATACAGACTGCAGAAATTGTTTCAGCATCTTTTCTAGCTGCATGGAGCATCCCTTTGCTATTGAGATTGTTGAGAGAAAAGAAAATCTGACAGATGCTTGATTTGTTGGGAGGAACCAGTGTAAAGCTCACTTTAACTCATAAAGCAGCAAGTGTGCATTCTTAGAAGAAAAACAAAAGTATTATTTGAAGTGGTATCTCCATAACTTTGGAGACAGTGTATGCTTTGAAGGAAGAAGCAAAGAGGATGAATCCTGAGAGGCTGTGCTGTATGTGTGATCGCTCCCAGATGGTACTAACCAGTTCTGTGGCTATGACGTTCAGCACAAGAGGCTTAACAGGTCTGTGCTGTACAAGCAGGTTAGAAACCTGGGGGTGTGTTTCCCTTCTACTTTGACAAGGGGAGTGAAGTGGCATAGTAAGTTGAATAAGCTAAGCCCTCAGAAAGCCTATCAAATATCCTGTGTTTCAAGCACGAATGTATTTGTGTTCTGTACTGTCTTTGTGTCCCATCACTCATACAAGTGAAAATAATTTTGATCAGTCACAGAGTCAAGTAAAAAGAAACAACTACACAGTAAATGATTCTTTGACAGTGTTTTCAGGTTTGTTCAGAGCTAACAATTTGCCTTCTCAACTGCTATTTGATAGTGGAAAAATACTTCTATGAAAAATCTTAGGAACTACAGACCTGATAAGGAACAGGACTCTTTTCCATTACCTTCATCAAAACATACATAAATAGTAAAAATAGCCTCTCTGCTTCATTATTGTACAAAAAATAGATATCAGCAGTTTGGTGATGTGCCATTAATAGCATTCATAACCATATCCTATTGGCTTCATTTACCAAGTTGAACATATACTTAACTAGAAATGGCAAAAATATTTTTGTTTTAGATTTTTACCTCATGAATTTTTTTTATTTATTTATTTACATAAACGACATCTGATGGTGCATTAAGGTCAGCTTGGCTTTGACATCAGAAAAACTTCATTTGTTCAGATAGAGTTCACAGTATGTTTATATTCAAGGTAATTTCAGGAAGTATTGGTCACAGGAAATCTTCTCTTTATATTTAAATAATCTAAGTCATTTTGCTTTCAAATATGTGGCGTATGTGTTGATATGCCACATATTTGAAAGCATTTACATGTCATCTTAAAATTATTAGATGCTGCATGTTTGTAGAAGTGATCTTAGTTATAAAATGTACTTTGATAAACAAGATCATTACCAAATATTGACACAGAGTTACAGTGTTGGGGCATTTTAAAGGGAACTGTTTTGCTACATGAGCCCACATTTAAAAAAGAAGGAAATAAAAAGCAAGCTGCAATGTTCTCTCAGCTATTGTTTTTCACTGTGAACTTCCTATGTCTGCCTTCTGCATTCTTGCAATACCTTTGTCTATAATCCCTTTAACACAAATTTGCCCATGCACTTTTACTGCTATCAAAACATACTGCATTTCATAACTCATGTTTTCTTCTTGCTCCTATCTATTACATCCATTGCAATAGAATATATCAGTAAATTAAAAATGAAAATTGTCTTTGTGCTCTTGAGATAAAATGATAGTCAAGGGCAGCACTAATCTAAAAACTATAGTTTCTTTTGTGAGAAGATTGAAATGTTAAAAATGCAGTAAACCTTTTCTCCCTAGAAGCTTCTTAAGCAGAAAAAAAATCAATATTTAAACTATGCTCTGCTATATTATTGAGCAGTTCCGTAGAGTTTCTTTTTCTAATTATATCACAAGAACAACTGGAGTAGAACAAACCAACAGATATTCAAAACTTAGGCTTTAAGACTTTTATTGCAAGATTAAAAACACTTATGAAAGATTTAGGTAGATATAAATAATGCCGAAAGTTATTCTGAGGAAAGATATTTCAACTCTGTGAGCTCATATTCAGGATTGTTTAAAACATTGTATCCTGCATGGCAATATATTGCAGTCTTATCTTTTTTAGTTCCATAATAAAAAAAAAAAAAGAGAAATTTCAGCTTCAGAGGGCACTGTTATTTCACTGGTCCAAGAAGTGGTAGATTAAGAAACAAGAATTTATTCTCTTAATTTTTAATAGTAATATATGTTGCACAATATAAATTCCAACATTTTATGACTGCATTATGAACTACTTGTAAAACTGTGGTCATATAGTACTACCAGTCTGTATAACTGGAAAATGATTAAAAACTAATAATAAAAGAATTAACATAAGACAAAGAAATGTGAGCTTCCTGTTAATTTCCATATGGAGTGAATGAAGGCATAGTAAGTAGAAAAATCAAGTTATTTCACTACTAATCATTTTAGCAGAAATGGCCAACTAATGTACTTATTTCAAACACTGTTTGAGCCAACACACCTTTCTTTACACCAAAAGCTTTGCATTTCTTTGAATTCAGTTATTTTCCAGCACATTGGAATTGAATGTTCTGTCAAAGTAAATACTTCACAAATACAGTACAAATTGGGTTAATACAAAACTCAGTTTAAGCAAAATATCAATTTTTCAATGATCGCTAGCCTCCTGTCATTTGTAATTTCTGTCAAAACGTTTCTCCAGACAGTTTTTCCTCTTACAAGCAGCCATGAAATAAGTGGGAAGGAAGAAAAACTTGTTTGCCTCTTCTAATCTCAGGCAGTCTTAGGAACTGTCTTGATATGGCACATCGTAACTTGTTCCTGTGCCACCCCTCTCCCCCTTTTCTTTAATAATTAGAAAAATCTGTCTTCATCCGTACAGGAAAAGACATATTAATATGGGAATTTAAAGTCACATTTAAATAGAAACATTCTGCATGAGAACTCAGAGTAGTTAAGAATTCAGTTTGAAATGCCTTTTTTGTGTGTGTGAAATGATCTTTTCTGGTCATGTGACATTGCATTTTTGTTAACCATTTTGTTAACTTTTGATAAGCCTTGTAGCCTTAGAAGACAGGAATATACAGCAACGGGGTACTAATAATGAGGCTATAACCCTTACATTTATTCAGACTGTGTTCTTCCATATTAACACTATTTTTAAAAATTTTTCTATAAAAGAAAGGATTGAAAACTAAACTGGCTTGGGAATAACCTTAGTCACATAGTTTTCAAATAAGTAAGGGTTTTAGAAACCTAATGTAGCAGTAATTCCTGCTATTTAATTTAATTTATGATATATCAATCCTTCTTACCTTAGTCTCTCTCAATCCCACCTTCTCCCATTTTAGTCCATGATATTGTCTCACGAGTTGTCTCAAGCTATGGCTTCTAAAACTAAGGATTTCTGCCAAGTGAGAGGTTTGCATTAATAGCGAGGAGCAAGTTCTAACATTTTGAGAGGGTTTACGTAACTAGCAATGAATCAGAACATGAAGGAGAAAGAGCAAAACATAATAATTATGAGATTTAAAGTGAATTTCAGTAAGAGGCTTGGACTATTTAATCAATTAGTTGGAAAAAAAAGAGATAAAAATAAGCCTATATATCTACATTGATACTTAATTCTTGTTCACAGTTTCAGGAAATTTAAATATGTATATATATATATATACACATAGTTGTTCTAAACAAAAACATCGGCATTTATACCAAAATAGTAATTAGTTTTGATTTTATTTCTCTTTTGGTTTTCTTTTTGATACAAACATGAGAAAAGAATGCTTTTTATTGCTAGCTGAGTTTTAGACATTGTCTCTACTTAGACAAAAATTAGAAAAGGTTTATGTCACTTTCCCCTATCTCTGTCCACAACTGTAAAGGTCAGTGACTCAGTCTTTTCCACTAACTCCATTTTTCCTTTTCCATGTATTAAATCCCCAGCTCACATAAGCATTTTTCCCTTTTAAATAGCAGCTGTGAGGCAAAAAGAGCTTCTAACTATTGCTTTTCTGTTACATTTCTTTTTCTTCTGATAGACACACATGATTGAATTTCACCTTGCAATTAAAATATTTGTGTATTTGTGATGGTTCTTATGGCTGTACTTTCAGCTTAAAATGTGAAAGTAGGACATGCCACTGAGCCTCTTTCTCTTCTTGTCCTTTGATGAAAGGCAAACGCTACTGGAGGCATGTCAAGATGCATGGACTGGGAGCTGTTGTGCCTCACGTGAGATTTCTTTTGGTTCTATTTTCTCCTACACTTATCTCGCTAATACTATACAATGTATGTATAAGTAAATACACATTTTTGCCATGGGTTTAGCAGGTTTTGGTGTTTGTTTATATCAAAAATATATATGTTTCAAGTACTCACTATTTTTAATGTCCAAACTAAGCCTCCACTCGAATGTGCGCTTAAGTATATAATTTTGGTTTTGTTTTTAATAATCTATGCATGGCCCTCTGATTTCAGTAAGATTTAGTAATGTACTCAAAAGCTTTTCTGAATAAGATGTGTATGCAGAACACACATGTAAAAGACAAATCCGCAGGGCAGCTGTTTTGACTACTTTGGCACACACAGTACTAAACTTTTTGGTTTTCTAGTTTTTCTTCTGACAGTGTGTATCTGTCTCAGAGTGTGCAAATCACTAGGCAGTAAGCATCGAGAATAGAAGTGCACATATATATTTATTTGAGTGCTTCAAAGTGAGGAGCTTGACTGCTCTTTATAGCTGATGATTACAAGTCATGCACTTCCCTTGTGCTGTTGCTCCATTTTAGGTGTCACTGTGGATATCAGCTTGGCACTTCTAGCCTTGGCAGAAAGGCTCAGACTGTGTTAAGTGCTGTCCGCTCTCCTCTTCTCCCTCTTCTGTGGAGATATCGTTCTTCTGGGCTGTGAAAGTAAAAGGGACCTCAGCTCCTGGCTTGCTGTTTTCTCTGAGGGCATCCACCAACAGCTCCTCTTCGTCTGTGTTAGATATTGCTGCTGCTCCACTGTTTGCTGCTTCCTTCTCCTGCTTCCGCATGTCCTGGTAAACCTGGTTCATAATAAACTGGGTTGAGTTGCGGGGTGCGCACATCCCTCGAGCGCACCATCCCCACAGGTTCATGGGGCGAAGAAGGGTGGCCAAGACTTCACGCACCCTTGGCGGCACCGGGAACTTGGAGGTCCAGCGGTGTTGCTTGACGTTCCAGTACCTCAGATTCCTCCTCTGGGGTTGAATGCTGTTGCCTTCCAACGTCCAGCAACATTGCTGTGACTGCATCCCTAAAATAGTGCAGTAGTAGCATTTCTGAGTGGGATGGGCAGCCTTGCGCTGCCTCTTCCTGCTAGTGGAGTAGGGTTGTGAGGACTCTTTTGGGCTGCGCTGCCCTCGTGACCGCTGTTGGCGGTGGGGCCCAGGCTGGCGGTGCTGGTTGCTCTTGTTGTTTTCACCGTGCCGGGCGCTCGTGGTGGGCCCTTGACCTTGCTGTCCCAGTGCAGAAAAGCCATGCTGGCCATACTGCCTCCTCCAGCCGCTTGTTGAAGATCCAGTTGAATCCTGTTCCGTGCAATACTTTCCCTTCTCACGTTTCCCTATCTCCGTCTGCAGCTTAAAATATGAATAACCTTGGTTCCATCGTCGTCTCCTGCCTCGACCAGCCCTCCTGGGCCACTGTACAGAGCCGGGCACTTCTGCTTTCCCCCCCCGCTGCTTCTGTCCTTGTCCCTGGTTGCTCCTCTTCACTTGCCGTGTCCGCTGGCCATGCCGCTCATCGGCAGCGTCCGGTGGCATGGCGAATCCCTGCTGCGAGGCGCTGCGCAGCCGGTGGCAGGGACGGCGGGGACGGCGGCGCCGGGGCTGGCCTCCTCTCCCTTTGGAAGTCCTGTCCACACTGAGCACGGCATCCCTGTCACCGCGGGTGACAGGGAGCCAATCACTGTGCAGAGCCCCGGGGTGAGACCACCGCAGCCGCGGGGGCGTCCCTGGCCGCGGGGTCCCCGAGGACGCCCGGTGCCTGGCCCAGCGCAGGCGGCACGCTGCCTGCACCATGCCGACGTCCCGCAGCTCCTGCCACGCGCCACACGCAGGCCTTGCCCGGCCGAGGCCTCGAGGCAAACTGAGGGTCCTCGAGCATCCCCACCCTGTAGATATACTGGGGTGCCACTGTGACCCGTGGGTGAGCAGACACTTGCTCTGCCCTATGACAAGGACCCGCCTTTGTGACCTGGGCCCGGGTCAGGTGGCCAACGCGGGAGGGTGTCGGCACATCACTCCCGCATTGCACATAGGCCCCAAAGCGCCTCCAGCCACAGCTTTTGCTTCACCCAGAGTGTCTCATGAAAGCCAGTGAACATTACTCTTGCCCAGTTATATTGTAAAACGTGGAGGATTAAGTAATTTTCCCAAGCTTATGGAGCAAGTAATTGGCACTGGCAAAAAGCCTTTTTGGCTCCATATCCTGCATCCCAACTTTACATGGCTTTTTGTAAGCAAATTTCTGAGATGATGTCCAACCACAAGCAAAATGTAGCAACTCATGTCCTGTAATGTGAATATAATTGCTCTCCTTTTATTGTGAAGGGGAACAATTTGGAAAGCAGGTATATATCAGCATTCATTTATCAAAGTTCCTTATTTATATCATGCAGTTCACTAGTTAAAGCTTTCCTTTTTAATTCCTGGATTACAGAAGAAATAAATGAACTACCCTCTTATTGTGAGAGTAAAAGACTTATAAGAGGCATCTAGGTAGAAGATAGGTATTGTACATCAAGTGCTGAGCAAAACAGATATGTGCTAATTTTTACCAAACAGTAAGACAAAAATAAGATTTCTTGTCTCCATTTGTTTCTGTATAAGTTCACAGTTCTTACATAGTTAGAAGTAAGTGGGAATTTACGTTTTTTAGCCCTCCTCTGCTTTGGGTAATGGTGACAGCTAAGGTTCATGCTTTTGTGTTATGTATATACATACACATTTGCATCAGGTTCTGTGTCCATTTTTTGCTAAGAGGACTCTGAATCAAAAAGTAAAATTTTGAGTTTATCTGAGTTGATCTGAGTCAACTGACCTGAGTTTGAGTTGCCCTGAATTTACCAAATACAAAGAAAGACAGAGTATGTATATCCTTGATAATAGGGTTTGGTATGATAATAGTGTTACTACTTATCAACACATGATGGCAGTAGTAGTCCATGGAATGATTAACTGATAGTGCATGCTAGTAAAGAAAATTGTTCACCTTTTTTTTTTTTTTTTGTACAGATAGTTACCGTTTTTACTTATGAATCTTGACAGCTGAGCTGAGTTGAGCTCAGCTCCTCAGAATATTGAAAAAAAGATGGAGGTTCTTGGCCTTATTTAATCAAGGTGGCCTTGTGAGCTCAACTGAGATGCATAATGAGTCAGTCTGATGATGTCGCTACCCATAGTGTCTTTCCAGTAAGTTTTCTCTAGCTCATCATATTAACCATAGCAGTCTGATTGCAGCATTTAGAGGGCTGTCTCAAAGCCTGTTGCAGCTAATCCAGCTAAGAACATTCCATTATTTATGATCAGTTTTGGGTGAGGGATAAAGAATGGAGAGAAGCAGAGTCTTCCTTTATTGACTAAGCAAACATATTTTTTTGCCAAACTATTTTGTCACTACACCTCCAATACATCAAGGAAAAGACTTTTAGGCATGTGACAGTAATTTAATACTCACAATGATCTATTTCATATGATCTAATGTCATTACTTAACTCCTTATTGAGCTCTGACATCTTCAGCCTTTCTGTAAGATGTGCTTGCATGGATTTCTTTTTGGATGAGCTCTTCAATAGAAACTAGACATTTAAAATCAAGTCACTGAAACTGAAAATAGTTGCACAGTATTGAATGATGGAGACTCTTATGGCTCTCCTAAACTGAGCCAGATTGTTTCTGTAATTTAAGGCACATTTGGCACAAGGGTTAGCATAGATGCATTGTTTCAGACACCTAATATGAACCCCCAGCATTGTTCAATCCCTTATACTGAGACATAATTCAGAAAATATTTATTTCTCCTGCCATTGTCCCAGCAGTGATTCCCAAAGGATGTCTAACACACAAATGCTGCTTTGAGCTATCTATGAAATGTGACAGCAATCATTTTGTGTTTAAAAAAGTAAAACAGAGCACTGATTTCAACATTTTATGAAGAGAGATTTTCTGAGAGCACAGACCTCCTAGGAGCCGGGGAAGGAAGCAGAGACTTACTGAATGGGCGCAGAACTGAAATCTGGAAATTTCTGAGGTGGAATACTGACCCTTCTTGGAGTCAGAAGGTGTTTAGTCACTGACATTAGTAGAAGTAGGATTTCATGTTCAATATCTGATGCTGAATGTTTCAATTATGCCTTTCTTTGTCAAGATTTTTAGTTCCGTTTTTATCTTTCACAAAAATCAGTCAGATTAATGCACATTCTGTTTGTCAAAGTGGTGTGAAGATAACTTTCAGGTAGAAGACCTTTAAAGACTTTTGTCTCACAAAAGTAAGTTGAAAATGAAAGGTACAGTACTATTCATGGCTTTAGCAATATTGCCTTGGTGTCTCCCAGTCTTTGGAAATGGAAGGCTCTAATTCAGTAGTTATTTGATTCCTGCAACTCTAGCATTGTCTTTTTGTCACTGGTGAGTGCCATGCATGGCATTTTTGACCCAAGATTGCATTATTGGAAATGTGTCTGTTTTTCTTTTATACTGCAACTTTTCTTTTGGTGAAAACTTGTACTTTTTGCACAGGCACAGCTGCAGAAGTGAGAACATTTATTTTTCCTTAAGAGAGACTTATGCGAGCATCTAGCATAGATGCATTGTTTCAGACACCTAATATGAGCCCCCAGCACCGTTCAATCCCTTATACTGAGGCATAATTCAGAAAATATTTTTTTCTTCTACCATTGTCCCAGCAGTCATTTTGGGAGCATGTATTGAACAGGCCAATTGCAAAACTGCTTGAAAAACAGCACAGATTTAGACTATATGTTTAACTATATGTTAGACTATATGTTTAACAGCTCTTTCAATGAAATCAGCAGGTTACCCATATGCTCTGTGTGCTGAACTCCTCAGTGCTCACCTGAACTTGTGCAGAATGGAGTATGATGGTGGGCTTCAGAAGCACTGCTGACATGAAACAGATCTGCACCTTAGCATCACAACTGAGCTCCATGAGACTCGATCAGATTTATAAAGTGGAACAAAGTCTAAAGTCCAGAGAAGCTAAACAAAAATGAAAAAATATTGTACACAGGGACTGTGAGTTCCCTAGCTAGATTCCCACAACAGAGGAGGTCTGCATTAGATTAGAATACCTGATCGTTATGCAAGGGCTGGAGTTCTGCTCTGTGGCTTTGGAGGTTTCTTCCAAGACAGACTTTAGAGACGTTAAATTCTGTGTAGTAGTTCTTGACTTCTGGAGTACAACAGTTGATTTTTTTTCCTAACACAGTGAGTTGCATTTTTTGCAATGTTCCTTTGCTTACAACCCCAAACTGAGACGTATGGTACGCATCACAGTTAAGTGCTAGGGAGCCTGGTTTCTGAACACTCTCCTCCTGCAGTGTAGTTCAAGTGCATCACTCTTACCAGAACTAGCAGGAACTCTCCAGCTGTTGTGACTCTGCCACGGTGCAAATGTGGGTGGGCAGCACAGCTGTCTCTAGGACCATGGTATGATGCCTTACCTCTGCACAAGAACTGAGAGCTGATTCCTACAGGAATTGTGAAGCAAGCTTTCATGCTCCCTGCCGGCTCTCTGTAAGCACACATACACCACAGGTCACATTAAGAGACGCTCATGACATGAGGAATGGTGGGTAGAGGAAGGAATGGCTAAAATCTCTTTAGCATAAAGAGAGTTGAAGCAGGAGTTCAAAACTTCTGGAAATTTCCTGCTATCTTTAGCCTCTCAGAAAGACAGGAGAGAATAAGGTCTCTGCTCTCAGCCGCACTCTGTCTCTCTGTCTTGCTTATTCACGTCCTGTCCTTGCCTTGCCTCTGCTCCTCCCTCCCAGCTCCATCCCATCCACAACTTTCTGAAGTTCTCTAACAACACAGTTCCCTCTATTGTAGGCTATCCTTGGAAACCTCGTGGTCCAAATAGTCCAAAATGCCTCACCTCTGTTCATTTTTTCTCTCTTGGTAGACAGGTCAATCATTCAAACAGAAAATCCTTTGCTTATACCACCCTTTGTAACATGCCGGAGGTCAAAGTGCTTCATAATTGGGGTGTGAAGTTGGCACATCTTGTATAAGTAATGAAGCACGTCTGGGTATCAAAATAACCGCTTTTCTGCAGAAATCTAATACTAACTAGGTTATCATAAAATACTACAATAGAGTGTTTTTTTCCTTTTTTTTTAAATCTCATAACCAGTTTTCTGATGCTTTCAGAAATATGAAATACTTTATTTTTCTCTGAAATTAAATACTCAATTTGGTTTTGAATTCTATGCTAAAATGTGTATAATACTACCATAATTAAATACTACTAATATCTGTACAGACCGCCTGTCTCTGTGACTAAAATATCTCTTTTCATATAAACTTCAGTATTTTCATGTTCTTTCAAACAACAGGAAAAATATGAATCACAGGAAATGTTGGTGTGTGTTCAGTTAGGAAAAAGAGGAATTTTCGTGTACTCAGGACTAACTGACTTGAATAATTAATATCCTATTATTCAATTTTTTTAAGCTTTCCCCCACTTTTTGACTCTTTTCCTGGATTCATTTTGCTGGTAGGACAGCCAAACACATGTTTTCCCTCAAGAGCAGTGTTAATAAGAATGGCAGCCTAGTTTTAAGGGCTCTTAAACAAGAATGTTTATTTATGCCATTTGAGTGCAACTTCATTTCTAATGCTAGCATGGCAATCCTTACAAACTTTGCCCAATGGAATAACTAATGTTTTTCCTTTCAATATTAATTTACATTTGATTGATAAAATACTATGAAGCTCATTATTTATATATAGATTGACAGAATGGGCAAGCTGAGTCCCAAAGGTAAGATGATTCTACATACTAAAGAAAGCATTGCACATTGTCCATCATTCTCTCATCATTAAAACTGAACTGCTAAGTTTAGATTTTAGACTTGGAATGGGGCCTGCAGCTAAGAGGTTTTCTTTAAAAAAGATCGTTGACCTTTCAGTTAGGAAGTGGAAGAAGAAATATTGCCTCAACACTAAGAACATAGGCCTAAAAACAACTTCTTTGGAAAAAATGCAAAAATGAAGAGAAATTTTATTCTGTGGGTTTTTCTGTCTCAGTCTCCAGGGGGGGAAAAAAAAAAAAGAGTTTAAACGCAAATGAGGAGTCCAGCTGTTATGTTTTTTGTTTGTTTTGTCTATGTAGGCTGCCAAGTTGGTAGATATGTAAGTTGTAAAATCGTAGTCATTGAAGCCTGCTGCACTTCCTCAACTCTGATTTCCATCTTTCTGAATTTGGTGTGTACAAACTCACTGTTTGTGTTTCTAGTGTGTGATCTTCTGGAAGGTGGGGGATGAGAGTGAAGAAAGTAAGTGGTCTCTGGGCACAGACTTTCCATTGAACGGCCAAGGAGATATATAGCCTGTCAGCTCCACTTTTCCAACTAGTGCATATGCTCAGATAGATGTAGATGAACTTTCATACTAAACAAATGTCAGTTTTTTGTAGGTGGATTTTTTTCTTTTTTTTTTTATCACTTTGTGAGTTTATTTTAGATGAAGTCTTTTGCTAAACCTTCTGTAACCAAAATTTGCAGATGTTATTTTCTTAATGTTATTTCCAATATTAATTGTAGAGTGAAATTAATAAGTAGATACATGGTATCTGTTGGGTCATTTCTGGCAACAATTTCCCTAGAAAAAAATGTGCTAAAGCTCTCCACATAAGCAGTCAGAGGCCTTGCTCATCTTTAACAGATAAGCAAAGCAGAAAAGCTCATTGAAATGGCTACAAATAATTAGAAACTTACCCATGGCTCTTCAAGGATCTTTGTTTTCATTGTGACTTAGGTCTCTGGAAAATGGTCCATAGTGTATTGAATTGAATTTATTCGACTATGAAAATAAGTCAAAGGGAGTTTGTCCACTTGACGTGCAGAATAGAGTTCAGTAGTTCTCAAAGAAAAGATTTATCGTGAGATTTTAGCTAGCCTGGTAAAATAGTGGGCTAGGTTATGAAAGATTCAGAAAACAGCCTTGGATCTCTTTAGCATTCTAAAACCCAATGCAAAGGCATCAATAAATACTTTATTTATCTTACTGATACAAATTTAATCTCTACATCTCATTATGGGTTCAAAGAAAGATTCCATGTTTTCTAAAGAAAACCTGCTTTGTTAAAATACAATTATTACTTTTCCAGAAGAAACAAAAAATTTAGGAAAGGAGTAGAAAAATGTGCCTGTCTCAAAGACTAAAATATTTAAATAAATAAAAAGAGGATAGACATTGAATTCTGTACACATATTTCTTTTTTTTTCCTTTATTTACTGTGTTATAATTAAGTTTTAACATATAACATTACTTAACTTTAGAATTCCTATATTAAATTGACTGATTAATCATGAAATGATGAATTGTCACTGATCTTTATTGCCTTCAGAACAGTTTTTGTAATAACATATTTTTCTTCACATTGAATTGCCCTACAACATATATTTGGCTAAATAACAGATTTATCTTTTAGCATTTATATTATTCTTTGTATCTGATTATCATTTTAATTATTTTTAGAAATATTTCCTAATTGAATGAGATGTGAAAAAATGCATTTTGCTTAATGCAGCAAAGACTTAAGCATTTGTCTGTAAAGATTTTCGTGGCATACGGCAGTACCGGCTCCTGCAAAAGCTTAGATGAGGTTACCAACTGGCAAACGGGGTAGACACATATATGGTGTTTTGCTCAAGTTGATGGGATTACCATCCAGTCTGACATCTTCAAGAGCCCTACGGACATAATTAAAATCTTTCATTTTGCAGAAAGTATCTTCATGCATCTCTTGAATGTTGTTGTTCTAAAAAAGAAAATACATAATATCTATCAGGATAGCTTCTTGAAAAACATTTTGAATCTTTGAAGGCTTAAAGAGATTCTAGTTTGAACCCAAATGCCAGACTGTGGCTGTAAGTAGCCACCTGAGAAGTCCCTTAAGCAGGGGGAATCTCTCAGACAGTGTAAAGCTTCAGAGTAAAATAACTCAAACTGTGTAGCAGAAATGGCCTTTGCAGAGGAGCCTGGATGAAGAATAGAGCAATTCTGCTTTCAGGGATCACGCTGAACAGTCTTACTCCATACGCTTTGGGAACATCATAAGTCAGTCAAAAACATCAGAGAACCATAATTATCATCCTGACAGCTTGAAATGTTCAACCTGCAAAGCCACAGATCTGGAATTTGATGTGTGACAAATAACTTTCCCTCAGGCCTTCTCGCATTAGCCAGTCCACAGTTGTATTTTTACAGAAAATGTGTATATACGGAAAATTGAATGCTTCAGAATTTGTTTCTTTCATATAAATCCCTCTTATATAGCTTATCTTCACTGAGCTTTTATTCTTGAAGCGAACATTTTCAATAATGAAGTACTAAGATCCAACACTATATGTAAATTGAGACTAAAAAATTACCTAAATAATTATCTTTAATGATTCTAAAATAAAGATCATCCAAAAATTCTTGCTTTATTACGCTATTTTGTACTCAGGAATTAGTGCTGAGAAAAATCTAGCTTACTAGCTTTATTGATCTGTAACATGCAGTACTGACTAGTTATTTTATAGTTATGGCAAGATGAAGACAATACTTAAAAACAATATTTTTAAAAAAATATGTATTGCAAAGTCTAATGATTGATGTACACCTGATTTAAATTTTAATTCTTCCAAATCTTGCAATCATTAATCAATTGTATGATTGCAACAATTTATTTAGTCCAGTCAAGGACACTTTTGAATAAATTGAAGAAACAAAACAGAAGATAATAGTTACTCTTTCCAATTTTACTTACTATTTGAAAATGATATATAGAGTCTTTGGTTTTGTGGCCTACCTGAAGATGAAGAGCTTGGAGACTTTCAGGGAGTGGCAAGGGAATATGATCCAAGTTATTGTCAGTGATGTAAAGATGCTGCAGTTCATGCAGATCCTGGAGGATGAAGGAAGAAAGCAGAAAAAGAAATGCATGCATGTTAGAAATTTCTTGAAAATCTCTGGAAAATAGTTTTGAAATCCACCACTCTAATAAGCAACATTGGGTACTGGCTCACTTTGTTTCAGTGTGGCAGGGATGATAAGGTACAAACTGAAAGATAGTCATAGACTTTCATTTACACAGGTTGAGGCTATTACTGATACAGATCAACCATTTGGGTTCAAATAAGGGAAAAGTGACTAGAGACTTTGAGATGTATTTAACTAGAGACTTCATTTCAGTGATGTTGTTCTAACGTGAAGAATGCCCGAGCCTTTATGCAGAACAGCTTTTTGTTCAGTCTGTTTCCTTGCTCTTACAACAAGCTTACTCAATGTGGCAGAAGCCCATTGGTGGTGAAGCAAATTACATCTGAATAACAAATGTCTAAGCCAAAAAGAATTCTTTCACATCCCTTTGATAAGGTAAATCATGCAGTCCCATGGCATGGTGGAAGAAGCAGCTTGATCTGACAGTGTAGCGAGAACTCCTGTGAAAGGAATGGCAAGGAATATGTGAGCACAGGCCCTATGCACACTGACCAGATTCCCACCAAGGTTGGATGTGCATACTGTGTATTGTCAAAGGTGTCTATATGCTTCTCAGCCGGTAGCTGCTCAAAGATAACACACCTGAGATAAGGAAATAGTCTTGTAGATTTAAGGGGCCCTTACACTACAACAAATTTGGTCCTTCCTGGACCTCTGACGCTTGTGTTCAACAGTTTCCTATCAGCAACCCCTCCTCACAGTTCCCAGTGCTCGCTGTGCATTTGGTGTGTAGGCCCCCTATTAAATCTAGCCTTCTTAGCCCCTCATGAACCTTGACTGTCTCTCTATACTGGTAACCAATCCTCCCTTTCCTTGCACTCACAGATAGTTATAACAACAGTAAGATGTAAACTTGGCCAGGTCAATAAAGCTTGGTAGAATGATCTCATTTTCTCCCTTTTCCATACACAAAAGTTATTACAGTACCTACTTTGAGTGGTATAGTTCAATTTCTGTTGACAAGGGCCTTTGAGATATCAGGGTGAAAATGGCTGGTAAATACACCTATAGCTGCATGACAGTGTGTGAAGAAGGAGCACCCATAACTTTGCCCTTTAGAAGTGCCTCCTGACTACTTGTAAGGAGAGGCCAAGCAGCAATCTGGAGCCTGTGCTCCTGAATATTTCTAGGAACATGAGCTGCTGGTGTGTAGCTACAGCATGCCATAGGGTGCTGTCCTTGGTGGATCTTTGTGCCAAAGAAGAAAAGCTTTTGTCAAATCCAGTTGATAGCGCTCCTCCACCTTTCTCTATAGCCTGCCTGGCAGCCAGCACAGGTGTAGTGACTGTCACCTTCATGGCTGAGCATAAATCGACATTTGGCTGCTCTTCTGACCACATCCTGGTTTAGTCTGGAGAGAGGAAGAAAAGATTTTTTCATCAAACCCAGACTTACTTTAAATGCCTCATTACGTATTCCCCTGCGACCAAGTCTGTTCTTACTAACATCAATGAATGTCAAAGTGGATGGTAACTCAGGGAGTTGCCTTATTCTATTTTCACGGAGCACCAGCTCCTGGAGTTGAGGCAGTCTCCGGAAGGCATCTTCATGGATCTCCGATATAAAATTTGCAGTCAGATCAATCCGCTTTAAATTGCCTGGTAGGGAAATTCGATATGGTACCATATCAGAGGTATTTCTTGAAACTTTTGAAAAATAAAAAGGCAGTTTATTTAAATTAGAAAAATCTTTCATCAAATATATTCCTAGCATGTGGTGTGATAGCTGTCTCTTTTTCTATAATGCACACTATGTAATCCACATTTGAGTGGTTATTCTAAGGAATAGGAACAACATTTCCTTCTCTTGTTTAAAAACTTGTATGTCATTCTTACAGATCTTTCAGTGAAAGATTTCAAAGGCAAGGATTTTATGATTTATATATATTCTGGGAATAAATGAGTTTTAAATGAGTTTTCTGTGGAAAAAATAACATTCAAAGGGAATTAAATATTTTCTTTAGAAAACTTGTCCCACATGTTTCTTTACTGTCAACATTTCCCTACTGGAATACAATGTATGAAATCTGACACACTGTTTTTTTGTTTATCATACACTTTTTTTGCAACTGAAAAACAAGCTTGCTTTTGTAAAAGGAGAAAAATATATGAATATATATATGAAAAAATATATGGTTATTTTATTTTACTATTTTTCCAGTAGTATGTTTTGGCTTAAATATTTTTCCTCTGTCCTTAGCATTTATTTTCTTTGCTTTGCTATGTAAAACAATATTGAAGACAATTGTTTCCCTTCCCTATTTTCACCTCACTAGGCTGAGCAACCCAATCCCTGATAGTTTTCTTTCATAAGAAAATCCACTTCACTGATCTGCCATAGTAGTTTTTCTTTGCACTGATTCCACTTTGGTTACAGGTGACCAAAATGGTTCATAATATCCAGAGGAGGTCATACTCATACTTTTCACAATAGCCTATTTCACATGAGATCACATGGTTACCTTTTAAATTGTACCACAATGTGCCATAATATAAATGTACCAAAATGATCATTAAATAAGCATTCGCTACATAAAGTTAGGTCTAAAATACAAAAGAAAGAATGTGGTTTGATTTTTTAGAATGGCATGTAAATCAGTTCCTATTAAAACAGTGAGATGCTTAATACTTCCTGAAAAGCCTGAAAAGCTTAATACTATCTGAAAAGGTATCTTCAAGGACTCTCAAGTAGGAAACACAAAAGTAGAAAATAGAATGTCTCCCAATCATTTCCAGTTCTGGCTGGTTTCGGTCACAAAGCAAGTGCTTCTGGAAATATTTTCTACCTTTTCTTAACATTTCCCTAGGTAATTCTGGAGTAAACCAATGAAAATATATCTATATAAAGGCAAAGCTCCTTTCACACAGATATGCTGCTAACCTTACTAATATTTGAATGTATGTCTATATGAGAGCTTCTCTTGTTTAGGAAGAAAATGATTTCTAAAATGCTGCAGATTTTCCATATTTGTTTGTTTGTTGTTTTTTCATTTTAAGGTTAACTAAAAGTAACAGCAGAATCAGTTTAAAACATGATTATTTCTATTAAATTTTAAATTTGAGACTCTACATTCAAACCTTTAGATTCAAAAGTAGCAAAGAGGTTTTGTATATGTGTATTTATGTGTATAGTCCTACTGGCATTATATGCCAACATTATAAAAAATAAATCGCTATGCTTTAGATTAGTATGAGCAAAAAGAGTAGAAATTCAATATAATTGCATCAATACTATCATCCATACTCAAGTTAGCAAAGTCATTTCTGTTGATTCTTCTAATTCTATTGTAGCGGGAGTAGAAGTACATGGTTTTCTTAGGCAGTGGTGGAATAACGTGAAGCTCACGATCATCGCAGTAGACTGTGGTCCCTAGACATGTACACAAAAGGCAAGCTGGAAGATCTACAAAAGAATTTGAAGAAAAGCAGTTAGTTTTGTATGAAAATAAATAAATAAATAAATAAAAACAGAAAACGGATGCATACATTGCCATAAAATCATAGCACTTTGTAGATAATGTATTCATTCTCCCCCCTTTTTTATCACTATATCGTATCACTTTTCAACAACAAAGTTATTAAATTCTTTCTTAAAACTATTTACTTTTTACTACCTATAGCGATGAGAAGGTTCTACTTGTTTGTTCTAATACAGTGTTTCTCAGTGTATACAAATAGAATATTAGATGGCAGCAGCCAGCCAAATTCCATTTCCCTCTAAGCTGTCAATGGTTTGCTTCCATCTAGATGAAGAAATAACATCTGCTGTTATGACTGGCTGTAAGAGTTTACGCTCATCAGGGGTCATTTGACTCCCTTTAGTTGTTGACAATTCATTCCCCCTGTGAGTAGGGGAACATAATTTTGTCTGGCTCCCACTGTCCTGTGTGGGGGAACTGAACTGCTCTCAAATGAGAGTGACACACATGGGAGTAAGGAAGTGCATACATTTATTTTTAAAAATGCTGTGACAGTTAACAGTTAGATAACTAACAATAATAAGATTTAACTAACAGTTAATAATAAGTAGTTAATAATAAGATAACTTTCTTCATGGAGAGTCCATACACAGTTTTTTCATCACCAGCCTGTTCTCTAGGTTAGATCGTCTAGGTTAGATGCCAGTATGTTAGCTAGATGCCACCTGCCGGGTTCCCTAGCCTTTATCTGCACCTGTTTCAATTTGTACTCTATTTATTTTAATAAGAGTGATCAGCATTGCATTTCAGGTGAGAATTTACTAGTACCACCTGCAAATATGGCGGAATGGACTTGTTTCCTTTCTGTCACTTCCTAGACTCTATTCATTGTCAGACTCTTCTTAAAAAAAAAAAAAAAAAGATCAAGCAGTCTGTACTTTCTGGGCTATGCAGGAATTCATGGGAGTTCATGTGAACTGCTTCAGAGCAGTTATGCAAATAGTAAAGACTATTTATATGTTGCAGTTTATTTCATGAATGCGCTCACAGTTTGAGTGTCAAGCTCTTGTTTAATAGTGTAAAAATTATAGATGGTACTAAGATCTACTTATGCTCTTCTTGTTCTGTTTTGTAACTACATTTAACTGAATTCCATCTCAGGCATTCAAGGATGTAGGTCTTATTTTATAAAACTAGCTTGAATAGTAGATGTGATGCTTAGTTTTACACTGTTTATCCCCAAGGCTTGTAGCTTACTGTAACATCCCAAGAAGAGCAAAGGTGTTAATTTTTAATGGCATTAGCAAATTTGCTTTGTTTCCTTAAATAGTCATAATCCACATTCATGTATACAATATTTGTGTGTTGACATTTATTCATGTCAATAAAACAATTTGGTTTATTGTTTCACTAGAAAAAATAATAGGTATGTGATCAGTAACTGCCAACTTCTTGTATGGGGTCAGTACACAATCCCCATATAACATTCAGTGATGCCTGTAGCTGCGTAACTCCTTTGTGGTGAAATTATATTAAAGAGTAGATGAGACGAAGAAGTGGTAAGAAACATAGCATAAAAAGAAGCAAGCAATTTCTGTTAGTAACTGTCTTAGAAGGAACAGAAATTACTTCGTATTAATGTTGAAAGGCCATAGTTATGCTGCCTCTATAGCTGCTCTTCTACCTTAAGCATTCAAATACGATGATTTTCCTAAGTTTAGTTTTGTAAATATTACTTCTGAACAATTTGTGAGGAAATTAATATTTTTCTACAGAGCTATGGACACATAATTCAATTTCTTTTGCATTGTTTTTAATTATTATTTCTTATTCAGAAATTCAATGTCAGGATATTTTTTTCTTTCTCTCCCTCTGAGTTAAAATACCTTGGGAGCTGTGGGTTCATAAAACAAAAACATTTGGCTATCACCATAAGTCCATGAAAATAAAAAAGCAAGCCATATCATTTCAGTTAAATTGTATGAGGACAAGGAAGTTTCTTTTCATTACACTATTCAGATTAAGTGAGAACTGCAACATTGACCAGATGATCCAAGTTCTGTCTTGAGTAGGAAATGTCATTAGTTTCAATATGCATTGACTTTTGATACTTTTTTTTTCTTTGCTTAAAGGTAGAAATCAGCATATCTGTTTCTCATCTTTTATTACCATGGAAATACTTTCCTGTTTCATGCTACATTTTTTTTCTCCTCATAGCATATTGGTTGCATATTTTGGTTTAATTAAATAGTAGCATAATTAATGGATCTAAAATGTGGTTGAACATTTTATCCTTTTTTTTTGCCCTCCCTCACTGATGAGACCATTTGCCTAAGCAATTGTGGTTACACAGTAGATTTGTCTTCTTAATCTGTTCAGAAATGGCCCTTACCAGCAGGCAGCAGTAACTACCTGAAGGACAGCACACACATTTGCAGGCGATATATGTGTTGTATTTTAAGGCAAGACTAAAGAACCAGTGCCCAATGAAATCTTTTTTGTTGCTGTTGTTGTTGTTGAATCACTACTTGGGGATCCAGGAATAACATTTCTGGAGAGATGAGACTTTTTCTATATTTTGCTTCCTTCACAGGATTTTTTTAAATGAGCTGCAGGCAGCAAGCCCGACACAGAAAGAAAATAAATTGCCACACTCTGAACCATTCAAACAAATTTAGGCTTACATGAATGTAGAGTTCATGATGTCTGCCTTTTTACAAAATATTGCAACATAGACCAGGAAGAGAGTTTCTCTGTCCCTTTTCTGAGCTTGGAGGAGTGGTGCTTGTTGCCTTTGACTAGTGTAGGCTGAAAAAGCACAGAGATATGGGAGAGGTTCAAAAAAATGTCAACAAGAAAAACGAACTCGGCATTTCTGAGTCCTGTAGTCTTCTAGCCAGTAGCAAGCCAAGAACAGCAGCAATATCTGACATGAAAATATGTTACTGAAAACAGCATGAAGACATAAAAAACTCTGACTTGGTATGTTATAGCCTCAAGCTTCCTATTTATCTCTAGTCCATGCACTGATGGTTTGCGTTCAGTGCTCAAAAAGGTCGACAGATAAAGAATTCATACTGAAATAAATTGCATGGGTTTTATAGAAATGTCCTGGGAAGTTCTCCTTCCCATTTTTATTTGTTTTGCCATCAATAAATATTTTGTCTGGTCAGGGTTCTGAAGCAATTTATATAAAAACAAGACTAGGAATGATTCATTTCTTTTTACTGGACATGCAAGTTTGGAAGCATGACCTCCTTTTAGTCATTTATCTTCCACAGCAGTCAGTTATGCTCTTAGACATAGTAAAAATAGTCTTTTAAGCTCTTCCTGTTGTTCTGTGCTAATCACCACACAACACAGAAACTCATCACAACAGTAGATAACTCTTGTGAGTTTCAATTTGAGAGTTTGAAGTAGCTGCTAGTGAATCTAGCATGGTGATATATGCGGTGAGGGACAGATTGCGTTTTAGAACTTTAACCCCCCTTTGAGATGTGGAAAGTTTATGTCGGAATACAACCAGTCAAAGGAACAGAAAATTGGCTTCATAGGATTTCCCCCCCCCCCAATTTCATAAGTTTCATTTCAGAAATTCCTAGTTCTAATTATGTTTTTATGAACACATTTGTCAAAATCGTGTAACAAACCATTACAAAATGAAGATGTCTGGTAATGATATTGAAATCCATGCCAGTAAAAATATAGGGATAGCATTTGACAATTATTAGCAATGTTGAAGAAGCAAAATTTTTGTTTGAAAAAAATCTCTTTGACTAGACATTCTTGTTGTAACCTATAGTGGAATTATTTTGCGTAGGTACCTACCTGACCTCAGTGCGTTCATGATAGACATGATAGAAATCTGTTAAGAGAGGTGTAGATTCAAAAGCACACAAATTAGGCTCACCACACAGGGAAGCTACATTTGCAAAGGTCATTTCTCCTTTCTACTAACCGTCATGAGCCTGGGGCCCGAGCACACCTGACCCTTGTGCTGAAAAGCCATCAATTAGTTTTGGCGTTGATGCTTCCTCCTCAGGTTCTTCTGCCAGCGGTGCAGAAGAAAAACTCTCGTGAGTTACAGAAGGCAGAGCTGTCCCAATCTCTATCTGGTGAAAATTAAGAACATAGAGGAAACGTTATTGTTGATATCCGCTGGCCTTTGCACCTCTAGCAGTGCTTCCTTTGCTACCACTAGAGGTCACGTATGTTCTGAAACTCAGTCCCGTAGCCTCATTTTGTCAGGCAGCTGTAGCGAATGTTGGCTGTGTGTGCGACACACATTGCACACACTGCACACACGTTTATGAAACTCCAACATGTTTATTCACTTTTTATCTCAGATTTTTTTTAAAATATTTTGTTGCATGCACACATGAACACACACTGTTTATGTGCACTTCATTAATGAGGATATGGACAAATCAAATGATTTTTACATACTTGGAAGTATGAAAATTTCAAGTTAAACCAACGAGTTTTGTGGTAAAGCTGCATATGTTCTGTGTGATAAGTGAAAATTCAAATCAAAAAGAAAAGAAGTCATTTAACAAAATTGCAAACTACCAGATAAATCCAATTACAATGTAGTTATGGAGAGTCTGCTTTAAGAACAGTAATATGCTCAAAAAAATCTTATTCTCTAAGAACTCGGCAGTCTAAGTACACTTGCCATGATTGTGTTTGTATTTGTGTTAATTTTTCTTTCTCATTTTAAATCGCTGAAGGTCCAGATTAATTTCATTCATTAACAGTGAAAATTTGTAGTAATAAGAAGTGAAAATGTAAATTTAAAATGTGGTATAAAATCTTAATTTAGAAGAATCTATAAAATTTTACATATTCTGTCATGGAACCAGAACCATTATTGTTTCTTCTTTAAATCCTCCAGTGAACATAAGCAGCCAAGTAATCAATTTTGCTGTGTTAACTGTAATTGTAAAGCTGCATTCTGTGGATTTTGCTACTTGACAACTTCAGCATAAAAATGAAAATGCAGTAATTTTCTCTTAGTATATTGTCCCTCATAAAAGGACTTGTCAGGTGTTTTACAGAGGTCTACATTTTTACCATTTTTACCTTTCTCTCCAGTGGGAAGGCATTGAGACATAATTTTAAGCTTTATGAAAGCTGTTCCTCCTCTGAACCCTTCAGCAGCACTGAACAAATTCAATAAAACTATTGAATCCCTAGTGTTTCAGTTGACCTAGTCCCCATTTTTACTGCACACTGTTGTTCCAGTGGAGAACTGGTTGTTGACATCTCTTGCACTAGTGCCCATAAATTCTGGTTGTAAACAGTATAGTGGGCAGTCAGGTTATTTTAGACTATGTAGACTACACAAGTTAAAGGAACTAAGAGACATGAGACAGTTGGTGTGGGTCCCACATACGAAAAAAGCTTTTCCTGTGTTCTAATCTCTAGTTTAATTATACAATATTCAACAAGAAGAGTTGGGAGAAAACATTTTACACTTTATAATAGGCTCTCTGGAGCATGGAGTATAACTATATGACATTGCTAGCACTATTAGACATCTGGACATCTTGGAAACATTATAAATGACCATCTAAAACCTATCCTTTGTACTGAAAGAATATGGCTTAAGCTAGATAGTGGCCATGGGTCCAAATATTTTGTATTGGTTTCCCTGAAGAATGAGAATATGGCAAAGAGGCAATGGAAAACCTTGCAGAGCACTCTGAAACTCACAGTGCTCAGATTTTGACTGAACATTCATAAAGTTCTTTGTATATTCTTTAATTATATTTCAATAAGCCACAGAAACTGCTACTTGAAAAGGGCTTCAAGATAAGCGTAAATTTTGTAAAATGAATAATGATTTAGATGAACTCAGCGAGTAATCCATTGGTATAAACAGGAGGTTTTTTTGCTTCGTGCAGACAAACACACAATGTTCCCACCTGCAGCACTGACATTAAGACAGCTTAACCAGGAATGGACTTGGGGACAAATCAAAAGAAGACTTTCCAATCAAAGGAAATGGGGACAGATGTTCTCTGAATGGAGGAAGCCTAGAGGGAAGGCACATTCCAGACTGTTATTGACCCAGGGTAGTACTGCACTAAAGTGATTGCACATGCTGTCTAGTCCTTCACCAGTTTTGTGGATATCAGCTAAGAATCCTTGTCCTGAACTTTGGAACTACAAAATCCAAGGAGATTTTGAGACCTATTAACAGCTTTGTGTACATTTTCTTGTGAAAAGTTCTACTGAAAAGTGTGTTCTGGAGAAGACCATTTTCAAAAGACAGTTGTAAATGTGCTTCAGAGCTAAGATAAAGCTCCTTGCATTTGACATGGGATTAAGGCCGTCTACATTGATTGCTGTACACCTGAGTAGGTGAAGGCTTTTACTTTCTTAACTCAAGTTTAGCAATTTCTTTTCTACTTCTGTTGTCCAAGTGTTCTTTGCTGGTTATTCACTGGAGCTGTTGGGCACCAAGGCAGATATACTAACTTCTAGTAATTTTGTTTTCTGCCCAAGAAAGGAAATCTGTATGTAATTGCTAGACTGTCACCTCTCACTTTTATAACTGGATATTAGCTGGTTTTAGGGACACACTACTGAAAGCCTCTCTCTACTTTTTCTTTGACAAGGTACTGAATCAAGGTTCTAGAGAAACTATCCCAAGCAGTGAGTATTAATATCTATTCAGTTTTCTGCACGAGTTATTATGGCGAGTTTTGTGGTGTTGCCATTTGTATGAGGGAAACTGAGCAGTTCACTGATGCAGGTGTGTTACATATCTGTCCCAAAATAAAAGCAATTGTTGCTTGCTATACATAGGCTGGATTTGAACCAGTAACCTAGGGGGAAAAGTCTGTTTCATATTACCGAGTCAGCTTTCTTTTACATACTTGATAGATCATGCACAATTGTAACAAGAGAAAGATGTTTCTTAGGCTGTATGCTGTACAGAGTGGTCCTTTGTCTTCCAGATGTTTGTTTTTGGCAACATGAAGTTTATTGAAAATTTTGGGTAGATTTTTTTCTATATAATTTAATGACATTGTTTTCTGTGTTTTTTTTTAATTGTTATTATTTCTTATGCTACTCAAAACAATGTGTTAAAAAGTAAAAAAAAACAGAAAAAATGCAAAGCAGCAGGATATATGCAGGTTATTGCAAAGCAGCATTTCCCTTAGCCAACATATTCAAGTCTTCAAATTATAATCAATATTCCAGAGCCAGATACATGGTATTTATTAGAAAATAGTGAGAGAGAATCATATCACCTACCTTTAGCTACCTGCATGTTTCATAGTTACCCTACTCTGCCTTTGAAGTCAGCTGAGAGGCAAGGGAGAATATTGGTATAGAATATTAGCTATAGTAAAAGCAGAGCAATAACAGAGTAATATCTTTTTGAAGCTTTCTACAGTGTGACTGCATTTTCAAATGAGATCACCTAATGTGGATGGCCAATTTAGAGATGAGGAAGCAATGAAAATCAAAAGCACAAAACCTAAGCGTATTGACAAGTGATGAAATGCAACGAGTAAGACTTAACATTAGCCAGCCATGGGCAAGACATCCAGTCGAAACTAGACTCCTTTCACAGTCAATAGAGAGAGAAGGGAATTTCTGCAAAGTGTCGCACATGTCTTCCCATGTGTCACATACGATTGTTTTAGGTACTTGTTCTCTCTACACTGACTGAAAAGGGAGGTGAGTCAAATTTAAAGGTTTTTAAGATCAGAAAAGTTTCAGGTGGCTGACCCATGGAAAGAAAAATAAGATGACAGAGTGCCAGCAGAATAGCAAGCAGCAGGGGAGGAATACGGAATAGAGGGACCTGTGTGAGAACTATGAATTCATGTAACCCATACAAAGTAATAAAACACAGGAGATAGGTAGAGCTCTAAGAAGGCAAAGAACAAGGCTTGGAGATCATCAGTTGCCACACCTTACTTCTGAGGTGGTTTCATTCTGGTGGAAGATGTTCTATTGTTTTATGTCTAAAAGATTTTGGTAGCCGTTAGTATCAAAGTCGATATATTACACATAGTAGCTTTAAATGTGCAGGGTCCATTGTCTAAATGCCTCTTTTACTGTAGAAACTTTGCTTTAAAACAAAAGCAAAGCAATACAAAAGTTTGCAACTTAAAAGGAAACATTATGAATGTCAAGGGACGCTTATACCACAGATCTGTGAGTCAAAAGAAACCAATTCCGCCACAGCAGTTCTGAAACTACCAAAGCTTTCTTCTTACAGGAAAATGTCTAATTATGAAAGAGGGTTTTGGTTTCTTTTCCTTTCCAAAAATGGCTCATAATTGTTTCTCATTTTTGCCTTTAAAGTCTTCTTTTCTCCTTCTGTTCTATCTTAAAAATAATTAATTTTGTAAACTAGGGAAACTGAAGGAAATTGTATGTTAGTGAATAACTGTTTAGACTGCAAATTCTGAAGCTCAATAAGTTGTCATATGCTCGTACAGAACTGCATAAACAACAAGTTGTGTTGGGAAATTAGTGTAATAAAACTCATTGTTAGCTGTTGAGGGAGGGGGAAAGTGATACTTAGTTACCAAAATTCAAAGTGAATTGATTTTGCCTACTCAAACTCATTCTGTCATAGGTTTTAATCATTTACACATTTTTACCCATGAAACTCTCAGCTGCCTAGACATGAATTTGTGTGGTCTGGCCAGGATCACTTGTGTTCAACACAAAGCACAAGGGGCATAAGCTATTGAATCCTAATCATGCTTCTGGGGTGGTTCTTCTTGACAGGCAATGAAATCTATGGACAGATACTTTATATTCTTTAGGAGTGGTCAGCTATTCTGGAGCAGTTTTTGCCTCAGAATTGTCGATGTTCCAGCCTCCATAAATCTTGGGTGAGGTTGCTGCCTGTTTCATCAGTCCAAATGTGCTTTTTTCATGAGGACTACCACAGGAAAAAATAGTATATATGTTATGTTACAACCTTGTGTCTTGCCTGCTGGTGGTAGGATACAGAGTCTTTCACTGAGAAGTCATCTGCCCTGTAAAGTTTCCAGAGTGTAGGCACTTTGGTTTTGGCATAAGCAATGCATTCCTCTTTTTTTTTTTTTCTTCTGGAAACAGTGCTCTGAAAATGGTGCAGCTGGGTAAAATGTGCTTCCTTATCAGTGTAGGCCATTCCTTTAACCCTTCTATTAAAATAAAATAATAAAAACTTGTTTTTTTTCTGCTGTGGCTTACACACACGCACTCATACACACACACTCATACTTAATTCAGACCAGTTCTAGTATTTCTGTTACAGAACTCTACAGTTGTAACCCACTTCTTTAGAAATTAATATCTCTGGTTTCTGCATTAGAAAACTTAGGTAAATTCTGGTGTTCTCTTAATGAATATTTCCTAAGAAACAAAGGTAGTCTCTTTATCACCTTGACCACAGAGTTTGCTAAAACTTCTTGTTTCAAAAGTAAGCATATTTGTGTCATATATGATTTTATCTGAGTAAGAACACTCATGCTGCACAGCATTGCTGCTTAGATTTTTCTTACAATTCTGTTTTCTAAGAATGCATAAAGTCCATATAAATAGAGATATTCTGGGTTTCCATCAAGTCAGATGAAGTCATACTCCTAATCCATCATTTTACTTGAAGTTGCAGATTTTATTTCTGATATTTTGGTTTGAGAGCTGTTTTAATATTTAAGTCAGGCTAAAAAAGACTCTTTTCTTTGCAAAAATGCTGAATGACAAAGTTTTGAAAGAAAAATAATATTTTGGAGGGTGATAATATGACATTTTTTGAAATCAGAATCGAACCCTAGTGCACTGTTAGGAGACATAAAAGAAAAACTAGCCACAGCTATTTAATGAAGATTTCTCCATTAGGTTAGAGCTCCTGCTGATCCAAGGCAAAAGTTGAATTACACAGCGAGGAACATTACCGAGTGCTAAGGAGCTGCCTTGGGTTGAATTCTAGAGTTCTCTGTAGAGAAGAGATTGGTGCCTCAATACTTAGCCATGTAGTCTACAGAGGTTGCTCATTGGTGTAGCTGAACATGCTTTTGCCGAGTTCACCAGTGTGGATTTTCCTAAATGTACTGAGATTGCGTTGAATCTGAACTAAACACTGTTAAAAACATGAAAGGAAAGAAGTAACTAGGCTCCCCTTACCCCAGACATTGAATTGTATTGTATTTAGCAGCTTGGAGCTCTTAGACTCTCTAAGTGGTCAGCAGAGGCTGATAACCAACTCCTAAGGTTGGTTCAGCCCATATATGTTGTGAAACAGCTTCCTAAGCTTCCTGTCTTTGAGGAAGTCCACACGTCTGCACCATATTTCTGCCAGAAATCATGGCCAAAGTGTGGTGTCAGATCTCCTCTTCCCCTCATTTCTGCAGTATACGGTGCACACACTTTTTCTCTAATCCAGTCCAAACTGGTACATGTGTGAGAGCCGTGGTGAATCAGACGCAGTGCTCACAACCGTTACTGCTCTGGAAGCAGAAAGGTTTCTGCTAGTTTCACAGGCAGAAATTTAATGTGGGATAACCATTGTACATTTTCAAAAGCATTTATTAAACTAGTTATCTCACATCTAAGGCTATCTATCCTACCTACCTACCAAGGAATAAGGCATTCCTTCATCTCGATAGTTCAGAGAACCCATCTGGAAAGTTTGCACACCTGTTCTGTACTCCATTTTAGTTTAGATAAAAACAAAAGCTCTTGTTCTCCATCCATCCAAGAATCAGGATAACTGAGATACGACTTAGGCTGAGGAGGTTGGCACCCAGTCATCTCTGTTCGGGAAGACATCTTAATCTCCACATGAGGGCCAGGAGAGAGTTTGGATGAGATATTGAAATGAAACAATAGGGCATCCAAAGAGGCAAATAATGGCGGGACAAGGAGAACAAGCTAAAGGAAACAAGGTTCTTCAGCCTATACAAAATAGCCAAAACCTGAGACCATGAGATCAGGGACCATTTCAAAGAATGATTAATGTCCTATATATCAGACAACCTTTGAACATGAACAAATATAGAAATGACTCAGAGCAGAGCTCAAACCACAGCTCTCCTTCTTCCCAGCCATATAGAACTTGCTCTCTGCAATAATCACAGGGAATAGTTTTGAAGTCTGATTTCTCTTTTGACCAGCTTTGAAATTTTCATATGTTTGAGGCTTTTCCAATGGGTTAGAATTGCAGATCTAAACATCTTATTAAGCTTGACAGTGTTCAGAAAATTGGCCATTGAGGGATTAGTATATGTACAATTTAGGAATTTGGGGTAATCTTATAAATATCTGTATCCTGTGTCACATCCCATATCAGTAGGGATGATGCACATCATTACTTCTTTTGGGAGAAGCAACAAAGATGGAATTCTGAAGAAAGGCTTGCTTAAGAGGCTGGTGAACTCAAGATAGCAAGCATCTACTGTACGGTTTATATAATGTGACTGCAGAGATTTTGTCTGTTAAAAGAGACACAGTCTGCCACTTTCCTGGACTTCTTAGAGTAAGTCTCTTGTGAACGACTGTGGCTTCTCTGCCTCTCACTCCATCAACTGCAGAGTCATTTTCTCTGTTCACTTCTCCTTTTTGCACTTATGCGCTTGGCTGCACAATATCCAGGCTAAATAGAGGGAATGAAAGTTTCTGCTGTTATGGATCAGTCTTGAACTTGGTGGTTATGTATCTCTCCTGGGAGATGGGAACTATATCTCGGCTGAGAAAAAAAAAATCAAATCAACAGCTCCAGTCCTTCAGCAAATAATCTAACCATTATTTCATGACTTATAAAGTGACATGCATGTCCCCTCTCATACAGGAATTTCAAGGAGGATGATAGGTGCATTTAAAGCACTGAAATCTAGCTTGACAAATTTAAGTGCTTTAGACCAGGAAAATTACTTTGAGAACCCCACCTAGTCTGAGGCAGGAGGAAGGATGTAGTCATTCAGTTCAACCAGGACAGTGGTACCTAATGTCATGCCTAGTATCAGAGTCTTGGGTACTTAAGAATGTTTTGCCAGTAAATTTAACCACTGTAACATTTCAGGCAACTAAGGAAATGGTCTGTATAAGATTCCCTTAGGTCTGAAGGACTCTAAGATGGAGTTCTTGCACAACTGAGATCCATCTTAATAGGTGCTATGGTAAGAACTGAGATGCTGTGTCTGCATATGGACACAGATGTGTGTGCACATGCAGACACGGCATTACTGCTGTTGTGTGTGTATGTATCTGTATGCCTCAAGTTCTGGGCTTTGTGGAGTCATCTGAATATTCTAATAACAGTTCAATTCAAATCTCAGCAAGGTAGTGCAGCATGAAATATTAGGCATTTATAGTGTTTGTTCTTGATTGTTTTGAGGATCCATGTGTATCTAGACTCAGCCCAATCTATATTAGTCCATGCAGTTTTTTGTTGCTTATTCAGTGCTAGAACAGTTCCTTGCTTCACAGTCTCACCAATAACCTATTTCACTGGTGAAAATATTTCCTGATATCACTATCTTTTAAATGACTGCTTTCTTCGCAATTTAGATTTTTCCTAACTAAGGGAAATGGGCTATTTGTGTTTAAACAGGCACTGTGATCAAAATTTTGCAATAGGATTTTTTTAGACTTTAGCAGCTAATGTATGTAAAAATCTGTCTCTACAGTCTTTTTTTTTCACATTCTATCTAAATATAGTTTTAATTTCAAAGCAGAAAATGCTCTGAACCTTCTGTTTGTATCAGTGAGACTCTTGTTTATACAATGAACGTCTTTGACAATCTGGTTTGATTGTATCCATTTTAAGGACAGAACTCTTTGTGTATGTTTGCAGAGTAGTTGGGACAGTGAAGTCCCAGTTTTGGCTGGGGTGTCTGTACCTCATGATACAAATATTAATTGAAAGTAATAAGGAAACTTACTGTAAGAAAAGAGGGTACTCAGCAGTTCATGTTTATACTAGTGCAACTGTCAGTTTCAAAAGTTAAATCCAACACGAAGTTTGTAGGCAACCTTTCAACACTCCTTTATAGTCTCTTTCTTCTTCAGGGCCTCAAAATTTCTTCCGCATAGGAAAGTGTTATAGTTTTTTTTGTTGCTCTGCCGTTTTCCCATTATCTGTGGTTGGTACTATTCTAATTAAAGTCTTTTGAAAAATGCAAATTTTCATTGAATGATGAATTACTTAAGGTGTTTGTTTGTTTGTTTGTTTTCCATAACAAATATCTTCTAGATACAAAGCCACAAAGCCTTAGGACTTCCACATCTCAGTGACCTGGGAATTTGAAAACCTAATGGCTCATATCTGACCTATCTAACTGATGATACATAGCTTTGATTCACGATTCAGAACAAGTCCCCTAAATAAATCACAAAAATGAGTACTTTCACATTATGAAATATTTGTGTTAAAGATGGGTTCCACACACATACATTGTATACAACGAAAACACTGTAAGAAATTAAATAGAACTGTCAATGTTAGCAGGGAGTGCTGGAACAATTCAGATATCTGTTGTAAGTATCACTTTAATGTCTTCAAAAGGTGCTGTAAAATCTATGAGAAAAATAGGCCTAGACATGTTTCATGTGCAAAAATAGCCATTATCTGGATAAAGACATTTACAGAAAACTGCTCACAAGTATGTGCATGTGTGTGCAGACACAAGTTGACACTTGGACGACAAGTTGACCATGAGGCAGCAGTGTGCCCTTGTGGCCAAGAAGACCAATGGGATCCTGGGGTTCATTAAGAAGAGCGTCTCCAGCAGGAGGGAGGTGATCCTGCCCCTCTACTCAGCCCTGGTGAGGCCACATCTGGAGTATTGTGTCCAGTTCTGGGCCCCACAGTACAAGAGGGATGTGGAGCTGCTGGAGAGAGTCCAGCGCAGGGCCACAAGGATGATCAGGGGCCTGGAACATCTGCCCTACGAGAAGAGGCTGAGGGAGCTGGGCCTGTTCAGCCTGGAGAAGAGAAGGCTGAGAGGGGACCTGATCAGTGTCTATAAGTACCTCAAGGGAGGCAGTGAGGAGGATGGTGCTGGCCTCTTTTTCCTGGTGGCCACTGACAGAACTATAGAGGTAATGGCCGCAAACTGAAGCACCAAAAGTTCCACAGGAACTTAAGGAAAAATTTCTTAACAGTGAGGGTGACAGAGCGCTGGAACAGGCTGCCCAGAGAGGTTGTGGAGTCTCCTTCTCCGGAGATCTTCAAAACCCACTTGGATGCCACCCTGTGCCACGTGCTCTAGGTGACCCTGCGTGTGCAGGGGGTTGGACTAGATGACCTCTAGAGGTCCCTTCCAACCTTGAGCATTCTATGATTCTATGATAAACTTTATTTTCATTTTTGCCATAAGTACTTCAAAAGGAACATTTGAAGAGCATAAGAACTAGAAAGGAACTCATGAACTTATTTTCCTCTTAGTTAACTTCAGTAAGCCAAACTTACTCTGAAGCTATTTGAGCAAGAGAGTTGTTTTAACAGAATAATTCTTCCCATTTGTTTTAGAGGATTGTCTCAGGATGCAACCTAATTTTAACCAGATTAGATGAGTAGAAGGAATCCCTCTTTAAGTACCTCTAGGTCTTTTCTCCTTTTGGTGGTTGTATGTCCAGAAACTGCCTACAGAATTCATTGGGTAATCTTCTGAAAATGTTGTAACTGTCACAGGCACCGAGGTTCAATTCCTTGAGTATAAAGGTGCCTCACTCCAGCAGAAATTAGCAGGACTATTTTGTTAGAATTAACCTGTCTCCTAGGTCCACTGATAATCATCTGGAAATACAAGCTTGGAAAAGTTTGTCGTTTTCCTAGGAGATGTTTTATGCTCAAAGATTTATACCTACTTAATCGAATTTAAAAATCTAAAATTGAAGACAGCAATGACAGAAAGTGTTATTTCATTTTTTCCCCCTATTTCAGAAATCTTAACACATGATTCAGATATTTCTAAAAGTAAGTGGATTGTATACCAGGGCTCTAAAGAGTTATTGTGCACAAGCTGGATTGAATGAAGGTCTGCTTTTGTCTGAGTCCCTGTGGTATTGCTCATCACTTAAGCTATGCATAATAAAAACTAACCTGTGACCTTAAGTAAATATAGTGGGTTTTACATATAGAGCCACTTGTGTTCCTCGTATCTTTATGACAGCAGGATTTCAGGGAGACAATAGTAACGGTGATTGCAGAAAATATATTTTCTTTAAAACTTGAGTGATGGCAATAGTATTTAAAGTGGAGTGCCTAAAAGATAAGTTTCATTACTGACTTAAAAATCCATAAAAGCTGCTTGTCTTTTACAGCACTGGTCTCTCTGAGCTCTTCTGTTTTTTGAAAAACTACGAATATTTGGGCTTCTTTGGGGTTGTACATGGTAAGAGGAATGTAAGCAAACAAAGATTTTGGCTAAAGGTCTGGGAAAAAAAATGGTTCTTACAGGGAGGCCTGTTCATCTATAAAGTAACATTCCTTCCAACTACTGTGATGGATGACTCTCACTTGAAGAATTTTAAGATGACTGCCTGAAAAACTCAGTAATGGGAGCCAGTGATGCAGCTCTGGAAAAGAACTCTACAAGATAAAGTAGGAAAGCTTTCTGATTTCTCATTCCTTGTATATGTTAAAAAAAAAAAAACATAAAAAGAACACAACACAGGGAGGTCACACCTAGCATTGAGTATGTTACTAAAAAATCTAGTGTTCAAATTAGAAGATTTCAAGACATACAGAGAAGATTAATAATGATGCTTAAATGTAAAATCTTTGCCTAGAGCCAGTGTAGGAAGTCATCATTGTAGGCCTGGTATGGCTTCATTTTTAAGAGTACAGACAGACATTGGAAATGTGACTTAGCCAATGTGAAATAAAGGCAGCACAGATATTTGGTGAATGAAGGCAGTGGTGGTGATATTCTCTGTGAAGAAAGCTCAGGTGCTTGAGTACGCAGAGCTGTGGTTGTATATGACATAGGGAAGTCAAAAGCAAAAGGCAAAGAGGCAAAAGCAATATAATTTATTTAGGTAAAGTTCTTCTCAGGCTTTAGACAAGAAAATGTTTTTCCTCCTAACTATAAGGTTCTGATCCTAGTACAAACTTGTAGGCATTTTTTTTTCTTTTTTTCAGTTCTCTTGTTTTGGTCTGTATTTATTTTGAGATTCTCTATTTGTCATTTGGATCCAGCTCAAAGTTGATCTCACCTTTATGAAATATTGATTACTGTTTCTCTTTCTACAATTATGACTCACTAAAGGGAATATATTTTCATGTATAATGTATTATATTATGTTATAAAGCACTAAAATAGTAGAAAAGAACTAAAAATGTGAGTGAAAAAGCATTATTTTTTAAATGTAACATTTGTCATTCTTCTATAGTGAACATTCGCTTTACATTCAGTCATGATTTGTATACCATGCATTTATCACCTTTATGGAAGTTTTACCCATGCCTGAACAGCAGAGTCAAGTTAAAATTATTGTGGCTTTTTTTTTTCCAGAAAAAAAAGGGGAATGTAGAGGGGAAGGGGACATTTAAGACAATAAATTGAGTCTCTTCCTTATACATGTAGTATAACATAGTTTAAATGATTATTCTTTGGTGATCTTTCTTCCATTCTCATTTTTCATTTCCTGTGCTTTTCATTTCCCTTTTTCCTTATTTTTGACTTCTTTCCTAATAGTAGTAATAACCACTAGCACTTATGGCCTGAAAGACTTGTTTTTAACATGTTATTATAAGAGATAAACTCAGGAAACAGTATTATACTAACATCATTTCATGGGGAATCCTGGGTGTCCTATTCTAACTGCCCAAGCCCTTATCCAAACTGTTAAACCACCAAGCTAATCTCAAACACGGCTTGTGTCAAAGCAAGAAAACTTGAGAGAATCATAATAGTTTTTGCCTGTACTCTTAGAAGTCACATTAAAAAAGAATTCAGAAAATATTTTGTCTACATTGGAAGAGCAGAGGAAAATATGGATCAAGTATAGTACAAAGGCAATATCAACCACAAGAATGAGCTTGTGCCCAGCTTATTTTCATGGCCTATGAAAAGTCATCCGTAGCTCCTGCATTGTGCACTGTGGAAAAAAGATGAATAAATGAAGTTATGTTTACCTCTAGCTGGTGAGACTGCTCATTTTCAAAATAGTCAAATGGGTGGGGGAGCTCTCCAAGTGGTTCTTCATAGAATTCAGAATCAAAAATTACTGTGTCAGCGATGGATACAGCACCAACAGTCTCAAAGATAAAAAATCCCAGAAAAATATTTATAAAGGTCTTCATTCTGCTGGTTTTTCTGAAAGGGAGGAAGACAAACAAAATGTGGGTAATCTGGTAATTGCAAAGAATCTATGAAAGTTTCATCTCATAAATATAGTACCTGTATGCATGCCACAATGGTTCTGATGGGTAGCCCATGCTTATCTATTATGGATGAATGGTTTATTTCATTTTATTCCATGAAGAGCCCTCAGACTAGAGAATTTCTGCAGCCTGTTTTGGCACTACTAAAAATTATTTCAATTTAGGAAGGACCTGTTGAATTTCACTATCTCAGGATGGAATGAAAACAAACTGGCCTCCAGGAGAAAAGGCCTAAAAGGGTGAAAGGAGAACATATCTTGATGTTTATGTGCATTCATATAACTTCATCTATTTCTCTATACTGTTAGAGACGGTGCTCCTTGTCTTGCTGTTCTTTGGTTTGTCATTTATCTCAAATTATCCAACAATGAGGGACATTATGTATTTTAAGAAGCTAACCAAAAGATAAATTCTTACCTTTTTTTTTGTCTTTACAATAATTCATCTTTTGAGATGTCCAACAATGTAATTTTGTTTTTCTTCTTCATCACACACATAAAAAAAAAAAACTATAGCTAGAAAATATTGGACCCGTCTCCTTGCCATCCTTAGATGAACTAAATCAAAATACTTGTTCACTCACTAGCTGTCCAGCTAGAACATGTCATTTTAACTGGTTGAGAGATGTGGTATGTTTGAAATATCAGTTCTGAAAAGCTCTAGGGGAAAAAACAAAAAGTAGTTTTGATCTTCCACAGACCGTATTCTTCATTCCTTCTTTATCCAAGCAACACAACTTTTAAAGTTGTGTAATGTGGTGGTGTAGTACAGTCACCTGTTTTCCTTGTTTGGAGAACTGAATTGTAAAATCAAAATATCACCATTTTAAAATTTCCATATTTTAGTAATATAGAAGCAAATTCATACTGGGCTTAAATATTAGCATTCATTCATTCATTTCCTCTCTCTTGTAAGTGCTGAATTCACTATTATCATATAAGCTGCCCAACACAGGGCTCTATTCAGAATTCTTCACTTTTACCTTGATTTAGCTACGCTCCCACTTATTTCACTGAAAGCAAAGACAGTGATAATGAGTAGCGTATAAGTCTAATAAATTGTTCTCCTGATGTGATGCCATAATACACACACATATTACATTTTGAAGTGCAGCTACTTAAAATAGATTAAGAAATACATGCCTTTTTTTTTTTTTTGAATGTGTGTGCTGAGAAACAAACTGAATTTTAGCTTTTGAAAGGAGGTCTTTATGAAGTTAGTTTAGGCATTAGGATATGAAATTCCTCTGAGGATGGTTAGCAACACAAGGCATTCATTTTTCCCTCATTTGCTATATTCAAAAAAACTTTTCAGCTGCTGCTGCTGGGATAAGCTAGAGTCACATTGGCTTGACTTGGAGCAGACTTAGTTGAATTGCATCTTTCAGTATTAACTTCCAAGATACTAAAGGTTTTCTGCTTCATTACAAAAACAAAACAAAAAAACAACCAGGCTCTGAAATATACTGAAGTATACTGGACCCTGTTTTTCCTGTATTTGTAATTTCTGATGTGCATTTTTGATTGGAGTGCTCCTAGACTTGCTTTTCTTTGGCTTGTCATTTATCTCAAACGATCCAACTATAAAGGACATTATGTATTAAATCTAAATATAATACTAACATATATTAACATTAAGTATATTTTTTCTCTCTGAATAAACAGTTCTTGAATTTAAAATTACTAATTATTCAACATTATTTACAATTTTTGTGTTTTGATTAGTAAAAATAGGTTTTACATTGCCTAGATGTAAAAGCTTTTTAAAGGATATGGTCTTTATTAGTACTTCATTTTGCATATATAGACAAATTAAGAACAGTATAAATATACATACACACATACAAATATATATATATATAAATCTATGTGAAAATACTTCCATTTACCTATGCTTGCAGCATCTGTACTTGCAGAGGCTGCATGTCTCTGTACTTTCCTTATGTGTAACACACTGTACATTGGAACACACTGTAAAGATATTGGCATCTGCAGTAGCTGTAAGATCAAATATTTTGATGAAGATTATGCACTCCTCTCACAGGAAGGAACTAAGACTTATCCAAGGGAAAATAAATAATTTCCTCAATCTGCAGCATTTGAATCAGTATTTTGCATGATAAAATAAAGCCATTATTATAAGAAGTATTTTCAGCCTTAAGAATCCAATTAGCTGATCTAAGAAAGGAGTACTAAAACTTACCTTTTGCTCCCAATCTCTCAAATGGCAAAGAGTTGCTCAGAGTGCGGAGCCAGTACTGTTAGACCCTGACCAATGGCAGTGGCATTCTGGGGCTGTGGGAGGTGGTACAACTTCTACCCTCAACTGGAGACCACAGCCCAGGGCGTTTCTTGGTCTCTAGACACCTTCATCTTAATTTTGCTGAATGAAATTTGAGCAAGGTCAAACAGAGGTTCATTGTAAACAAATGGCATTTATTTTGCAAGTTGCAACTTTTTTTTACTCTTCCTTTCAAATCTCTTAGTGATTCTATCAATAACCTTATACATCTGACCAAAAAGGAGAAAGAGTCCATGCATTTTAGAGTCCAAGAACTACAATTTCTACAATAATAATGACAGTACAGAACATATATGCAATGCATAATCATCACTCAGGGATAGATGGGATATTTTAATCTTTTCAATAAAATGCATGGAAGGAGTATAGATATTTAGCATTATTTTATTACTAATTCAAATGAAGATGTAAATGATAGATACAGAACAACAGAACAGTAGAGAGAAATGCAATCAAATGGTGACACAAACCATCTAAAATCAATATGGCACAACTTTGGGACAAGTAATTGAAAAGCTAGTTGGTGACAACCAGTAATTTAGCCAGTGTATTTTAGAGTCTTATAAATCATTGTATTCTGAAGCTCCCTGAGCTTGTAGTTTCTAAACAAAGTACAAGATTGAGACTGTGCCTTGATCTGCATATAATTTCTTGATAGCAAGGAACCCCTGCAAGCAAAAAATTGTGGTCTTAAGGGAAGATTTTTTTTTCTGAGCTTAAATAATTGCCTAAACTACTAGTTTATGAGCACTAGAGTTGATTGCTACCATTTCTGATTTGGAATTCTGTTAGGCTGACAGAGCACTGGAACAGGCTGCCCAGAGAGGCTGTGGAGTCTCCTCTCTGGAGATCTTCCAAACCCACCTGGATGCCACCCTGTGCCGCGTGCTCTAGGTGTCCCTGCTGGAGCAGGGGGTTGGACTAGGTGATCTCTAGAAGTCCCTTCCAACCTCAACCATTCTGTGATTCTGTGAACTTCTGATTTAACTTGCATGAGCATACGGTATTTGCAGCAAAGCTGACTGAGTTCTTCCAGATTTACCACAAGATGACTGAAGTCTTTTGTTACCTAGCATACATATATTTTACTACCGTTATTGAAAATAGCCAAAATAACACTCTGCACTGATTTCTGAAAACATTTTTTATGTCCCTTAGTGATCTAGAGGCACTACTTCCAAAATCAAGACCTGAGCAAATTGAATTACATATGTAATTTTTTTCCATGTGTGCAACATTTCTTTTTTTTTTTGTATGTGACAGTATTTTTTGAATTTCAGTCTGCTATAGGTACATCTACCATGTTTTCAGGCATGAAAAATAGCAGAATGGATCATTTTGTCTTGTTAGTTTTACTGATAATTTTTATGCTGCTCCAGGTGCTGAAGTAGTCAACATTATTTCACTTTTCAGTGTTTTATTTACTGCCTTGCTTGGTTATTTGAAAGATTAACTCCTCTAATGCTCACTCCCAATATATCTTTTTCATTTTACAAAATGTATTTTTCCTAGAATACATTGTTCATTGATTTCAATTCTATTCCCAATCTTTTTATTGAAAGAAAAGTCTTATCCAAGACAGCTCCTTCACATCTCTGTTCTTGTCTTTTTTATTATTCATTCTTTACACGATATTAAGTTTATTAATTATAGACAGTTAAGTTTATTTAGACCTAATTCAACTTCAGGCCTGAAAGTCTTGTATCTTTGTAGGTTTGTTTGTGTTTTGTTAAGACAAGTGGAGTTCAAACAATTCTGGCGCTGGATCTTAACTTATCTTGACTTTAGGGGCTTACTGAATTCCTGGCAGGCTAGGATGTGCTTTGTTGTTTACTCTTAAGATGGTCTTGCTTTTTCCAAAAACAAGGAGTCCAATAAGCAAGTAAAATTAAATGAAGGCCAAAGGCAAATGTTTGCTTAGAATCATTGTTATTACTACTGTTTTTTTGTTGTTGTTAAAGCTATGGAAACTTTTGTGAAAAAAGTATGGACATTATATGAAGTTTTATACAAGCATATGAACAAGATGCTGTATGTGGCACACAAATTTTCCAAACTAAACTAGGGCCAAAGAAAGAAAACTTTCTTTGTCTCATTTTGTGCTTTAAAGAATCCAGCATTGGAGGCTGTATATCTGTAGGAGACATGCCTTAGCTGATGCTGGAATGAATGTTTGGGATTTTGTTTGACCTTGAATGCTATCAGTCCTCATGTTAGCAACCCTAGACTAGCTCGAAACCCAAGAGACAAAACAGTGAAGCAGCTGGAGAATATTATGTCGTCAAAAGCAAAGGAAAAGAAAGATTCTTACAGCCCTGGTGGTGGTGAGCAGAAGGACAAGTGCTTAAAAAAGCTTGCGGGGAATCTGTGCTTGAGCTGGGAGCTGACAGAGATCTCTGCCTGTACTTTCTGCATCCTGTCAAAGAAGATAATGAAATGGATTGCAGAATCTGACTAAAGTACATCTGAGACTGGGCTTTGCATGTCCTCTAATTTGTGCCTTCACAGACCTTTCTTTGGTTATTTTTTTCCTCAGGTTCTCTGGCCTTGTTGTGTACTGTAAGTTACTGTTTTTGCAGTTTTTCGCAATTGTATCTAAATTTTGCTCTCTGACTTACTAACTTGGGCTTGATTAAAAGCTCACTGAAGTTAATGGAGAGTTCCATTGCTTTCAGTGGTTTTTGGAGCATGACTTCAGCTGCAAGCATATCCAGCTGTGGTCTTTGCCTAACACATTCCTAGCTAAAATGCATTCCCATTGTATAAATGTTGGCAGCATTAAATGAATTAATTTATTTCCTTGTTTTCTGAGAAGGTTTTATTCCCATTTCAGCTCTCCCAATTCTTGGAGGTGCAATGACTCCTAGCTGTGTTCTTGAACTCCATGCCAAAGCCTCGGGGTTGTCCTGCTCTTATTTTCCCAAAACCATCCTTATAAAGCACTGAGCCTTTGCTTCAGACTGTCAGCATTCACTTGATAAATATTCTTTAGTTTGCTTTGTTTTCTTTTGAACATCATGTACTTCACCCTTAGAAGCTTGTGATAAGAAATAATGTGTGGGAAAAATACTGGTTTTGCCATAAAATGAAAAATCCTGTCTTATTTTAGCCTACCACTTATTTTAGCCTACTTCTAAAGTTTGTGGAAGATCCAGCACTAATTTTAAAAAACTGTGTCAAGATATTGACCAACTTTGGAAAAAACGATATAGGGGACCAAAAATTAACCATTCTTTTGGTTGTTTGTAGTTGGTACCCCAAGATGTTCCAAGTCTGAAAATATACAGTAAAAGTAGGAAATTAAGGCATTAATGTACTCCCATCTAAAACTATAGTAATAAAAAGTAAGGTTGTCTTCTCCCAGGCCAGGAATCTGCCTACATAAGGACAAGTAATCGAATGGGTCTTCCAGCAGTGGCGACAGTAAGTTCAGAGGCTGGGGCCACATGGCCTCTTAAAAAGATATGTTACTTTCTAACCCCTTTGCATGTTCTGTGCACTCTGCAAGTGCATCTGCCACATGACCAAAATGGGGTCCCTTGCATTAAGTGGTACATATATGCTTGCTTACGTGGCAGCGGGGAAGCTTGTATTTTGGTCACTTGTGGGAGGTCCATCCTCGTGTATGGCAAGATATGCCATGTCACATGCCCAAAATGCAGGGAACATCAGCATGTTAACATTAGCATGTTACTATTAGCATTAGCATGAGGTAGGGACTCTGACTCAAAAATCAATCATAATAAAGAAGAGTCATCATAAAACACTGGCTAGAAGGTAAAAGCTATAGGTTAAGCCTACTGAGCAGGAGCCAGAGCCAGATCCAGGTTATTATGAGAATAGTAATCCAGTGGATATAAAACTTTTTTTCTTAAACACAAAAAATGACACTTTGGGCATATTCCAGATATATAAATTTACACAAAGCACTTTTCTAGGAAGAAAAAAAAAATTAGTTCCCTAAAATCCCTGGGCAATATGTAGTTCATTGTTTATATACTAGGAGAGAATTTCTAGCTGAGGTAATAAAACATCATATATACTTCTAAATTTTTTACTCCTTTGTTTAAGTGGCAATAAACAGTTACCTATTTATGTCAGATTTCAGATTATCTTGTGGCACATATGTGTCCTTTATTAACAAAATATCCACAACAAATTCATGATTCTTTTGCTTTTATATAGGGAAGAAACTATAAAGCAAATGTAACCTTCTGCAGGCACTCCAAATTATTGGAAAGACACTTGAAATTGTGAAGTTGTAAAAAAAATTTTAGAGTTTTAAATAGTACTTTTAAGTCTTTAACCTCTAATCCCTGTGTATATATATGTCTCAAGCTAATCCAGTTGAATAGTTTTAAAAATTCTGAATAAAGAGGTATTTAGTACTCTGTTTAATTTCCACTGAAAGCTCATGAAGAACTGTACAAAGAGGAAAAGAACATTCCCTCTTTGCAGCCAAATCCATCTTCTTTGTCATGCCACTTCCCCCAGAATTTTTATATTAGAGTCATCCAATATTTTGGTGAATACCATATATTGCAATAGTGAGCCTGTATCGTTTCCAAACACATATTTTTCTCAGCTTGCTCTCAGTTTGTGACATTATTATTTACAGAATTATTATTATTTATTGCTATTATTTTTTAATTTTAAATATCTGCTCAGTGCTATGTACAACAAAGAGAAATCATTGGAATCATTGAATTCAGCTGCAATCAAAGGCAGGGCTGAAGTAGCCCAGTGTTTTAGTGTTTGCTTCTGAGATAGTGAATATCCACATTGTCCTTTTTGCTTGTTTGTTTGTTTTAAAGGCAGAGGGAGAGGAGGGTGAGATAGGAAGTTGTGTTTGCCTTGCCTCTCTCAGTATCACTTGTATTTTATGAATTGCTGGATTGTGTAACCTAATTCACCCTAGGACCCTGGGAAAAAAAATGTGCATCATATGAACCTTGCTGGGACTAGGGAACAAAGACTGGAGTGCAGAGCAAACAAATGTCTCAGAGAGAAGGAGAAAGGAAGGAAATCATGTGTCTGCAGAGGGATTAACATTTCCATTTTGCTCATCAAAGTTAAACAGAGCACAAAGGAAGGATTAAGAGTGCTCCAACTGTTCCATCCCCTGTGCAAACCACCATAAAAAGAGGAGAAAAGAGTTAAAAAGTAAATATAAGATAGCTACAATTGCTTTTACTAGAAAAGAAGTCCTGCTTAGGAGTAGTTATTTCAGCATAAACAGTGAATGCAGGGAAACACATCGCTTTTTAATGAGTTATAGATGTAACTTAAAAAAACACTGTCTTTGAATCTACTTAAATACCTTATTTCTAGCCTTGGTTTATCTGTTATTTGGTTCTTTCCTCGGCTAATTTCCTTTAAATTCATATGCCTCTTAAACCTCTTTTTCTCTCCCTTCAAAATTGCTTTTATTGTCACCTCTCACTTCCATGGTTGATGAGTAATCAGATCAAAGTGATATATCTTTTAGTATAAAACTTTTTTTCTGTCATTCATATATTAATTTGATAATTAATTTCTGTCATTCATATATTAAAGTGTACTTTTTTGTACAGCCTCTCCAGCTGTTTTTTTTTTATCTTCCAGAAAACAAAAATGAATAAAAACAACAACAAAAGAAAGGGACTATTTACCTTTTTTATTTTTTAAAGATGTATACTAAATCTGGTTAATATTGATTATTTATGGTGAGATCTCGGAATATTTTCATTCAGTAGGATCTACCTAACAATGATGTTTTTCTAAATAAGTAAAGCTCATGGACAATTAAAATCTAATTTGTCATTGAATTCAATAGACCTAGAATTTCTTTGTTTATTAAGAATAAAGCAGAAATTGTGCAAATTTAAAGCAAAATCAAGCAAAACTGTTGTTTTAGTTGAAGGAATGGATATTTTTCACTTCTTTTTTGGAAAACACCACTGCAATATGTACTTTTGAAATCATTAATTTTTTGCAAGCCATGATCATGAACCAAAAGCTACTCCTTTTTGTCACGTTCAGTTACGTTTTCTGGCTTGACTGACCTGTAAAATGCAGAGATCCTCCTTAAATCTATTTCCAATTTTACCTAACATTTGTTTTCTAAATCTGCCCATAACTTAAATTCATCTCAGTGTGCTGTGACTTCCTTCTTTTTTATATATTTCCAAGCAGATGAAGGGATTTTCAGCTTATTACTTTTTATTAGAAATGAGTAAACCGTATATTTAGCTTAGAAAAGCACTTCAAGAGTCAGAGAATCCGTACTATGGAAATTTATAATGTTTGAGGAAACAGTTCTGAAAACCTTTCCAAAGTTTTTATAGTAAATCACATTTCTCACACTTCTTCCTTTTATGTGATTCAAAGTTTCATAAGAATATATTTTTTTCTCAAGTTATTTAGTAATTTATGTCTGGAAACAACTAGCATGTAATGATGAAACGTAGTCTAATTTGAGGTTGATGCTTACCATAACATTTTTGAGGGTTCAATGTAAACTTGCAGAGAAGAGATGGAGACAGGGAAGAATGCTAAAGAAATATTGAGTCAGGATGTTTTCAACCTTGTCACTAATTCTTTCATGCTTTCGAACTTAGTTATGCTACAACAAATGTTCATTTTGTGCTTTGATGCTGTATCAGTTAGGTATACACACTCAGACAGAGTATGTATACAGGTTATACTGTAGTTTATTAATGAATGTGGTCTTTGGAATTCCCACTGAGCCCAAAGCCTTGAGTCAGAGCTTCAAACTCACATATTAGGGTTATATTCCATTCACATGGCACAGAGTGCCATTCTTTTAAAACCAAATTTACAGTTTGCAGTTTAAGAGGTATAATTTGCATCAGTTTGGAGAAACTGGGAAAGGAATCTCTGTTCTTTCTTTAATCATAGTTGGACACAAGATAGCACTGCTGAGTGTGCAAACATGTGGTGTGGCAAAATGTTTTTTATTACCATCCAGAGCTATTGTCTGCTGTTCCAGCAGAGCTTGTGGATTGGTGGTGTTAGGCCCTTTAAGGAAAATTGTGTTTCTGGCCCCAAAGATGGAAAACTTTAGGGTGTTTTTGCTTAGTTATACACGTACAGTTCAGAACTGGGTTATCATATTTATCACTAAAAGAACTATGATGTTTTACTTGGGATGGAAGAATAAACCAGAAACAATTCAATAACACAAGGATTTGGAATTCACTAGAGTACGTGCTTTATATTCTATATTGTATATTGATATATCCATTTAATCAAAAGAAATGGTGAAATGTACTGTACTATACTTAATTCATGGATACAGCCTGTAAGCCATTTTATGTAGCATAAGGAGAGTCAAAATGTTCCTAAAATCTGGAGCACAATTGAAATGGAATACATTAAGTGGCTTTTCTTATGTTATCATTAGCATAAATTTTACCTTAACTCCTATGAAGTTTGAAGATGAAATTGTATGTGTGTGTTTTAAGTTGAAATTACGTACTGCATATATTGTAGTCTTTTATACCCTCTAAATATACTTCTAAAATGTTCAAAAATGCTTACAAAGCGGGTTCATGATTGCTTTCACTTGAATGTCTTCACCTAATACTGCACTTGTAACATAAACAAAAATCTGCTTTCACTGAATTCATTACAAACTGTATGAATATTAATTACTTGTATTATTTGAAATTTTGCAGCATTAGTTCAACTCATTAGTAAGTCCCATCTATCTATGATATTATGCAAAAGAAGATAAAAATATTCCACGCTGCAGAACATTATCTGTACATTCTATATAGTATATAAACTGGTCATGATTGCACTTTGCTCAACTGCCAGCATGTCAGTCATGAGGATAGCTTTCATGTTATCAAAATACTATTTGCATCTTTTAATGACATTTATGCATTCTGTCTGCTTTTGATTGCTTCTTCTAGAAGTCTAGTAGTCGAGCTAGGAGCTATGATGACATCAATATCAAGGGAAGCTATGATGTTAACTTCCACTGGTGCATTCTAATTTTTGTGAAAAATATTCATTCATTTAAACTTCAGTGCTCTTGTGGAATCAAGATTGACTGGTAGAACGTCTTTTCCTAGTAAAATCCTTGAAAGAAGAAAATTGTAGGAAGATGCTTATAATGATACCAGATACAAATAATAAAACAGCTCTCCTTTTCTCCCCAAATTATCTCTCGATATATGTAATTCTCCCTCTCCCTACACCAAAAAAAATCCTGAATTTATTTTTACTGTTGTCATCCCATATCAAAAATCAGAAATAATATGTATATAACATGCAAAAATGCTTACTGATTTTTATAAAATAATAGTATTACAACCATACTTCTAAAACCTTTCAGATATCTAGCTCTGAAGGTTTTGATAGAATTTAAAAATTTAATTGAAGTATGTAAATTTCAAAATAAATCTGACATGGATAGTAGTTTATCACCATGGCAAAATAGACGTGGCCTTACAATATTTCAAGCTGAGCTCACTTTCAGTAGGATTGACTCCTGCCTGTCTACAGTCTGACTGTCTACAACTTGTTTTCTTCCTGTTGCCTTAATAATACATTAAGTTTCCTAGGGAAAGGTTTTGTTTTGTAGTAGAAACCTTTTTTGCAATGAACTTCCTATGACAAGTTTCCTTTTCATTCATTTAAGTTTTTCCAACTTTGAGATAATTTGACAAAAGGCCATGGTCCAGCTTTGCTCCTCCCTGGGAAGTGTAATACCAAGAGTTTTAGGAAAGCTATGCAGAGAAGAGCAACTTCATCATGATGGCCCATGAAGTGACCTGTGGCACTAGTTAGTGGAACAGACAAGCTTATACCCTCTTGAGTTTCCTTCTGCTAAATTCTCCCTCTAGCAAATGACAGCTAGAGGGAATATGAAGAGGTTGATTCATGTGACAGGCAAGACCATGATGCTTGACAGATTCATGCAGTGTGATTGAGTGATACAGAGGACAGACCAATATTAGGTCATTTGATAGGGGAGCAGATATGGATCCAAGCTGTAATGCAAGAGATATTTCCTAGTAGGGCGTCTGGGGGAACATGGAGTCCTGTTGGGTAACTCACTCCAGACTCACCACAGCATTTCAGGGCCTCCCCAGCTTTTGGACGCCTGGTTCAGCCTGACTGCCCAGTCAGCTTCAGCAGGCAGTTGAAAAGTACCAGAGGAACCGCAGTGCTCGGCTGGGACTGTGTGGGATGTGGATGCTGCAGCTGGGGAATGCGCATCAGAAGGCAGCTTTGCCAATCTTGTACAGAGCGAGACCGACGTAGCCGCTCTGTGCCACTGCTAAACCACAGCTTAACTCCAAGTCCTCTGGCACAGTAAGTAAGAGACACACCATCCTCCAGCCAGCTTTTCTGTTTGTTTGTTTTGAATTTCTTCTTTAAATTGCTTCTTTTCAGAGAACGCTTGGAAATATATCCCATGAGATACTAATGAAGGATTCATGTGAGAAGACAGCATTCCATAAAAAGTTTTCATCAGAGACTTTAGAAAATATAGTAAATAATAATTTTCTTCAGATATTAGAATTACCATTGTATATGTCAGTTATCAGCAATATAAAGTGTCTCTAAAGAAGAATGAAATATTGTATTATCCAGCCATGCATTTATATGAATGAAATATTTGGAAATCATCTTTAAAGACATATTAGCTGCACAGAAGATTGACGCAGGTAGTAGTTCAGCAAAAGTGCAGATTTCCGTTAGAGAAAACTAATATTTGGTTGAAGAACAAAACATGAATTTCATTATCATTTTAGAGATCAGACATTAGCAGCACTTTTAAAGGTCAACATCCAAGAAAAATGCCTAAATTAATGTTGTATGATTATTTTGGGTTGAAACAAACTGTTACAACACCACTTTTCAGTTTTTATTTGGAATTATGTGGTATTTTCCAAAAGCGCTTATTCAATTTATGCAGGCAGAGACACAGACACATGCACATTCACATATGGGGCCTGGTAGCCTAACAGAACCTCAAGTCAGCCTAATCAAGTGCCTTTAAAAGGTGTGATTATAAAATTATCTTCTAAGGCCTTTTGTTTTTGTGTTTGTTTTACTTTATGGCTTGCACGATGTGTCATTGACTCTCACTACTTAAACTGCATTCAGCATTTGGTCAGGTAGTTTGTCTGCATCAAGTTACCACGTGGTCTGTGCCCCACGAGCTCTGTTACGTAGGCCTTACTATCAACATGAACAGGATGTGAAGTAGCTGATGGTCTTTACCTTTATTTAGCATGGCTAATATAGCTAAAATATAGTTAAGTTTATCTTTTGGGTAGAATTGTATTAATGTATAATGCATGCAAAAAAGGCAAATTCAAACATCATACACCAGATATGCGCAAGTGTGAAAGGTATTTGGAAAATGCATTAGCACTAGATCAGACATGTAAGTGGAAAGGGCAGCTTTAGGGGTCAAAGTAACTGCAGATTAAGAGAATAAAGTGATGAGTGAAGGAGCAGGGGAAATGACCCTCAGGATGTGAGTGGTAGCAATGAATCTCTCTGTGCTACTTCTAGCCTTACTGTTAATAAGCATGGGAGAGGATCATTGATGGGGAAGTTTCAGTTTGAGCAAGCTCTCTGAATTCAGAAAATCAGGATTAATCCAGATTCATTCAACTTTAGACTGAGGGAATTACTCTGACTCCAGAGAGGAAAATTCTTTTTGTATAAATGGTGCTTTCTTTTTCTTTCTGTCCTTTGTTGAGCAATTGTTGATTATAGAGTTGTTTGCCCAAATGTCCACAGTTATTTTACTGATTCCTCTTGATAGTCAGTTGTTTCATGATAAATGACTGAAAATGCATCAGTTAGCACCACAGCAAAAGGGCCTACATCTGCCACATAAAATTCAAGTGAGGACTTAAAAGTTTTCTAACTGTAAAAGCAATGGATTTTGAAGCAACTGTCCCAGTAAAACACAAGATGAAACCTTTGCTGGATTTAAGTGTCGAATTATAGAAATAGATGAATTGGATTATGTGATAACAATTTACAGAGGTTTTTGGCTCACATAAACAAGTCCCTGTGTTTATGTCCCTGACCAGAGGCTTGAATTTCATCAACTGGAGAAAGAGATGAATGGAAAAATCCAAATGTGGAACAATGTAATCAAAGTGATAAGCAGGAAGATGATTTGAAAGTCTGAATTTTTAATGTATGAAGTGTATGAGAGCATTGTGTGTCAGGAGAGAGAAGGAAAAAAGAAAAGCAGCAATTGCTTTCAGAGAGTCCAGAAGGATATTCTAACAATAAAGACTGAGCTTTATAAAAGCCACACATAGGAAAAATACTTTAGGCATAGGAAAAAGTATGGCACATAGTGACAAAATTCAGACTGTGGCAAGAGGAGGGAAGAATTCAAAAGAAGGGTATGAACATGAAGGAGCACATGTAGATGGCTTTCTGGAAAACTATCGAGGAAAAAGCAGAAAGTCCGTATTTTCCCATTTCAACCTGAAATTTCTATTCTAGTCTCCTGCAGAAGAGTGGGGAGTGCTCACCACAGATTCTAATAATTAGATAGGGATTAAATAGATTAAATGCTATCTTATCTAGTGAAAAAAAGAGACAGCAGAGCATAGAAGAGAGCAGGAGAGGAGTAAGCCCTACCAAGAAATTACCTGAGATATAAAAGGAGACCCACTAATGGATGGAGTTGATAAAGCCCAGAGCTGAGATGATGACCAGCCGGTTGCTCACATATTCATTTTCATGAAGAAAAAAAGTTTTAGTTTATCTCTGTTATACATACATATGTTAATTTTGTATGCTAAAATCTTTAATATTTACAGTAATGTTAAATTGTTTCTCCTCTGATGCTTGAATTTTAAAACTTTCTCTAAATCCGCAACTAAATATAGTCTAGTATTTGTAGTTTATGACTTCTTTGTAAAGTCTGAGGCGCATATCCTCAGCCAACAGCAGATTTATATTTAAGAGCACTATTTAATGAAATTCTGGCCCTGAACTAATGGTTTAATGAGAATAGCCAACACACAAGCATGATATGCTGAATCTACCTATTTAATTTATGATCTCTAGTTAGTAAGAATATAAATTAAAGCACAAAGCTTCCAGCACTCCAGTACTGAACTAAACCCATCATCTAGAGCCAGTGGTGAATTTGGTGGACTGGAGAAAGTCAAGTCCTTGCTTTCATTTACACCTCTGAAGCACTATTGAGCAAAGCCTGGTTTTGGCCCACATGCTACTTTACAGATCTGGAGGGTAGTAAAAAAGCCAGACATTTCTATCATTAAAAAAGAATCCCACTGAGGGGGCCAGTCTGTTTCGATTGCTACTGTACAGTGCCAATGGCTGTCACCAGATCAGCAGCTAAAGAGAAAGGTAGAAAGGCTCATTCCTAAAGGACTTGCTGGAATAGAGTTTGAACTGATTTCATTTAAATAACTTTTGGGTACGAAGTGTGCAGCTTTGGACAATTGAATAAAGATAAGAAAAAAGTGCAGGGAAGAACTCCATAATACATTAACTGAAATGAAGACTAACCAAAGGCAACAAAAACTTTCCCTTTGGCAGTTTTTTTCCCCCTCCCCTCCTATTCCATGAAACATGAGAGCTTTTATTATATAAAACTGTGCTTTCTTGTGAATTTTTCCTTTAGGCTTGCCAATGAGAGATGATGATTTAATTTTTTCCAGATATACAGTTGATTTAATATAATTTCTTTCATGTGGAACAGAATAGGATAAATGGGCATGAGTCCTAGAATATTTATTCTTTTTTACAAATCCTTAAGGGTACATTTAATAGAATCACAACATATTTTTGGCACTCATTCTTGCACTAATTACATGGTGTTTGATTGTACGGCTCACTATTGAAGATCATATGGTGCTTGTTCTGTGTGCTTAACCCTGGAATTTTTCTTTGTTTTAAAGGGTAGCCATGTATACTTGAATTGAAAATTATATTTAAAGCAGGCATATTTGAATAACAAACTCCTATCCCCAGGTTCTCTAGATACAGCTGGTACTACTGCAAACCATGAAGCTTTCATGTACCTCATTCTCATTTCATTATGGAATAGCTTGAAGGATTGATTATGGTTAAAAGCTTCATTTTTCTCTAAGTAAAAACAGTTTGGTGAAAGTCTTTGTTTCATAATATATTTTTTCACTATTATTCCACCCTTATACTGTCTTCTGTGCATGCAGTGTGTTTCTTTTGTTTACCAGGCATATATTTAATTGCATAACAATATACTGAAATGAGCACTTATTCCACTCAGTCTTATGTTATTGACAGAAAGAACAACCCTGCCATTGTGGGATTCTGGCAAGAACATGTGTAAATGTGGAGAGGGAATGCACAGTCCAGTACAACAATTTTTTTCCTTAACTAAATTATGCCTCGAAATAAAAATGCTGTTGTGCTAAGATTAAGCCAAAAAGTAATATAGTGGGTAGATGAGTTTGTTACAAGACAACTGACTCCCTTTTGGCTTTTCACTCTTATTTGTCACTGAAATTCAGACCTCAAAGTTAACCTCTTTTTGCATTATTGTAGGTGTTGTTAAACTAGAGGGAGAATTAGTGAAATTCATGTGATTCCTTTCACCCATTTCTTTTCTCTTTGTTTTTTAATAGGAGACCAAAAGGTCACCCTCGCTGACTGGAAATGACTTCTTCACTGACTTCATAGCCCAGGGTGAGGGAACAGCTGAAATTTGTTGTTATTGCTGTCATTATGGCTGCTTCAAAATAATGCTGTTGTTTTCATTGCAGATTTGTTGTTTGGAGTCAATCTGGGACTAAAGTAACCCAACTGATCCACATAATAAGCAATGCATGTTACAGTTCTAAAACTCCAAAAGAAGTAATGTCAGAAGCCTATTATGTCTCTCTCTCTCTCTCACACACACACACACACACAAAAAAAAAAAAAAAAAAAAAAAGGGTTTGTCTGGAAATTTTTCTGGTAGTGAGATTTCTGATACTCTGCAAGATATTGAAATCTGAATTAGAGCTGTATTAGTCAAGCTTTAGTATCCTGTTGTTTGTCTTTTATGAATGAAGTGAATTTACAAAGTTTTCCCATTTACAGCACTATTGTTCAGACTATATACTAGACAACTGTACTTAGAACTTCTATACACATTATTTCTGCAATTATCTGATGTAGGCTTTTCATCTTCAACAGAAATGGTCCTTTTCTGGAATTTCTAGAAAAAAAGAAGATGTATTCACTGCATAATGTTAAGTGGAAGCCAGCAAGAAGCAAAACATTTTTATTTCTGTGTCTTGTTTCAGCATGTGAAAGTATTTAAGGGGCTACAGCACTCCCTGAAAACCCCAATAAGTTACAGGGCCACTGAAAATTAGCAGACCATGATTCTTATATCAGCGAGTGTCTGGAGCATTAGCTGATAAAATTAAGCACATGGAGAACCACATGGTTCACAGGTTAAGGGTTAAGCCTGAGAGCACTGCAGAGTTGATTTGCCAGCTGACATTGCCTCTTCATGTGGTTTCCAACAAATCTTTAACGAAATTCATGGCTGTGGCATATTACTGTGTTCCTTGTGGAATTCATTGTAAAAGGCAATTCCACATCAGCATGAACTAGTGCACAAAATATAGTAATGCATGATCTGAAGAAAGCTCATGGGTGTTATTTTCACATCGGCACAGATTCTCTGTGTTTGGACAGGGCTCAAATGCTGGATTATATATTAATCATGGTGCTTTAGACAGTATTCCAAACACTAGACAGTGTTACTGAATGCTGTTGCTGTCCTGCCAGCTCCCAAAGAGTAAAGCTAGACTAGCCTGAGGCATTATAACTCTCTGATTTTAGAAAAGACCTCAGCAGTACTACAGGAGGCAGAGTGAAGCAGAAGTTTCCAAGCTTGGCTCAGTTCTCCCCAAAGCATCTGAGCTGTTTGTGCCTTATTCCCCCACCTTTTTCTCTCATTCAGGCACAGTGCCTAGAAAGAGTGTCCTTCTGATCCTGCTTTCTCAAGTGTCTTTCTTTTCCAAATTATTCTTACTTTAATTTCCATATCCCTCCTCTCTCAAAGACCTTCTTTTCTCTCTCCCTCCCCCCTCATTTTTTTTTCAGTTCTGTCCTCTCTTCTAGTATTTACCCCCTTTGTCTCTTTCCTTCTTAACCTTATGGTTATATCAGTGCACATGTGTCAAAGATGGTCACTTGCCTACATATTGGCAGTAATAAAAGACTGTTCATATAGCTGGGAGTCATGTGTATCTTTTGATACTAAAGATGATTGAAGGGGCTGTACAGCATTTTTGAGATCTTTGAGAGTTTTCCCAAAACATCATTAACAGCCTTTTTTTTTTTTTTTTCCCCCAGTTACGATATCATAAATAGACATATTTTGAAGTGGAACAGAGCATCAGTGTGGGAAGGCTGAGATAGCTTTCTAAATGAACTCCACTATTCACAGCTACTTCAACTGTAATGTGTTATTAACCTGCATCCCTTTCATTCATATGACCATACAACGTGTGAAGGAGCTGTATCATATCACTCTCTTTCCACGCTATTTCTGTGGAACTTCAGTTCAGCAACAATTTACAACCTAATTTCATGATCCTCTAATGCAGTGGGGAAGTCACCACCTAGCCCTAATCAAAGGTTAGTAATCTGTTACAATGATTAGTTTGCTGTGATTCCAGCATTATTTAGCAGCAGAATACAGAGGCCCTCAGCATATCTCACTCTCTCCTGGTTATTCTGCATTATGTGTTTGCAGTCACTAACTTGGTTTGCCTGTGGTAGGTAGGGACCCTAAGCTAATTAAACCCCTCATTTCAAAGCCAAATTCAGTCTGGTGGAATGAATAGAAATGATTTGGGCCCATCCATTGAATTGTAGTCATACAGGTTTTGGGGAAGCTCTTAGGCTTTGGGTTTAATGGTTCTATGCTCCTAGGCAGAGCTTGTTTCCTCCTAGAATATTTCACATATCTGTACTTATCTTCTTTCTGTGCTTATTTCTATGATTTTGGTAAGAAACCACATCTTAAAAATATATATTTTTTCTTTTTCTGTTGAAGGCTGATCTTTTTGTCTTTGATCTTTTTATGATCTCTTCTAATAAAGCCTTCTAAACTAACTCACTTACTTAAAATACTTGGTTGTAGTTCTTTGAGGAAGGCTTCCTGTGTCTCTATTTATTTCTGTAATATGCTGATTTCAAAGTTTCTTTGTTTTCTTTTTGATGAGATTTCCAAGAATCACTGAAGGCATACTGCAAAGGTAGTTGTGCAATTGGAATTCATTTGAAGGTTCTTCATCTTCCTGAATTGTATAAACCTCCACTCTCAGTTTATGAACATATAGAGATGGTTTTATCTGTCACCTTTGGATTTTCACCTCAATTTAAGCCTTCAAAAATGTATCTAGCTACTCAACGATTCTGTGGCAGTTCTGTCCTCTGTTCGCTACCCCAAGAGGACAGCCTTTTTTGTTTGATCAGAGGGATCATCCTCTTAAGAGTCTAGGATTTTCTCTTCCCAGCAAGCAAACAGACTGAGGTCACCAGCTGAAGTAATTTCCCAGTTCTTCAAGCATTTGCATTAATTTGGAACCAGCCTAAAAGTTAAAATATATATTTCTATATGCATAGAGTGTAGTCGGTTCAGAAGCTATAGTTTCATTTCTATGGGACCCGTATGTCAAAATGTCAATTTTTGCTTCTTGCTGATCAATATAAAAATATTTATCTAAAAAACTTCAAAATGGCTACTAATGTTGCAATATGTTTGTTCGGTGTTCACCTTTTTTAAATCAGGCGGAAGACCTGCAACTAAACTGTTATGAAAATGGTTTCAGAAATGCTGAAAAAAATCTATGAAAATTGTAAGAGTATCTGACAAACAATAACAGCTGTTAAAAGAGACAGCTGGTCTTTTTTATTTATTTATTTATTTATTTATTTATTTTAAATAAAGCAAAAGTTATGTTGACTTGATCTTTCAGTAGAACTTAATAGTTTAGGCACAGTCCAGCAGTAATGTGTCTAAACAGTTTCTGGAACCTTGGAAGAACTGACTGATGATCAGTTATATCTCATTACTATGCTAAATTTGAAGGGGGAGAACCCACACAAAAAAGCTCTGTCACCAATTTGCCTCTGAGAAGGTAAACAAATCACTCCACATTATCAGAAAACCCTGCAAAGATTAAATGAGTCAGCCCAGTCAAAAGAGACATTCTGGGAGATAGGATGGAATGGGATTTGTATTTCCGTGTTCCCAGCTCTCTGCCATTTCTCCTCTCCCACTCTGAACAGCATTTCTCTCTATCAGCTGTCTAAGCTTCACACATTGGCCTCCATAGCCTGCTCTCCCATCTGCACCGATCAGCTGAGTTAGTATGAACCAAGAGGCAGCTGCCTGGTCATTGTGTGGATGGAGTGGGAATGTAGCAGCTGTGAGACTGAGATACCAATCACGTCATGAGTTAGTCTCAAAACATGGACCAGTGTTACTGGCACTTTGTTTCACATATCTCTTAAAACTTCAGCTCCTCACATCAATTATGATCAAGAATTTCAGCTCTGGATGAAAAAAAAAAGTCCCATTGCACATGCAGAAAACACAATTTTAAAATTTCTATGAGTGCTTGTAACCCAAGAGGTAAGTAAGAAGAATCTTCCAATTTCAGGTTGTTTTTTTTTTTTTGCTTTGCTTTTGTTCAAACATCCTGGTCTAAAAGGGCTGGCTGATAATCTTTAATTGCTAGGGTTTGGTCGGGATTGCATGTGCAAGCCAAAAGAGCATCCTCCCTTCCCTTGTCCTTTACTATCCAGACAACCTTGTGGGAATGCAAGAACTTCAATGTCTATTTTCTTTCTTTATTTTTTTTCATACAGAGGATAGTCATTCAGACAGTTCAATTTGGGTGGATGGCTCCTTGAAAGGAACATGAAAAGGAGCAAAGCAATTACTTTGGAAGTATAATTGCCTCTTAGAGTGCAGCATGAAGCATCACCAAAGGGGACTGTTTCATAACACTGATATAAAAGAGGCAGTGGAGTTGTCTTGTAATTTTCTCTTCTTGATATGTTTAAAGTTAATGTCAGTTGTAAAAGAAAATGTATTTCAGGAAGTATTCCTGTCTAATTGCTAATGGAAAGCACAGGTGATATAACAAGAATTTAGTTTTTATAAAATTGGTAGAATTATTGTGAATGTCTAGTGTGCCATGCCAATGTACCAGATAGGTTTTTGGAGTTCAACCAGCATTAGGATCCTCCAAGCTACTACAGCCTGAAATAAATTGAAAAATTGTTCTTTTTTTCAGCACTGTTGGGCCTATGCCAGACAAAGCTAATTGCTGCCTTTTTTTTTTTTTTTTAATTGCATGTACTTGTAAGCCTGACAGTCTGCCCCAGTTATCTTTGTCTCTTGTGTCTTGTGCTAGATAATTTTTGGTCTGCTTGATAGTCATAAAGCAGGCTTCATTTGGCTGCCCTGATTCCTACCACTCAATGACCTTCTTTGCAACCCTGAGCTGCCAGTCACCTCCTTGGGCTCCTTGGACCCACAGGTTGCCATCCCTCCCTCATCCCAGCTGGACGATGTGAGGAGGGCCCAGCAGCAAGAGGTTTCTTCTGTTTCATCCTTTCACAGTACTGAACCTGTGAATAATCACAGTGTCACAACATTACAAATCCATCAAGATAAGGGGTCACGGCATCTTTTGTCACTTTTGTCACAACTCATTTATCCCTCCTGTTGAGCAGCTGATTCTCTTCTGGATACTCCACCTCAGAGTGGAGATTTGTTCCAGGTGTAAGGACAAACATTAGGACCAGTCTGTCCTTCACACCCAAGGCTGAAGTTAGCTCAGAGATTCAGTAGCCCAGAAAAAAATAGCCTAGCTGATCTACTCTGTCTTTGGACCATAGCTACAGTAAGAAAGAGGTAATTGAATGTTAGGAATAAGAAGTGTTTTACATTATTTTTGAAAGTAATTGCAAGGAAGACAAGGCATTTAACAGAGAAGCGAGACAAGGCCTCAACTCTGTTTCTCAAAGAAATGACTTAAACAAACATTGGTAACAGTGACAGTTGGAACAGCACAGAAAAACAGCTTTATATGCAGAGACTGTGAAAACAACAGTAAGAAAACATAGGCACAAGTCTTGTTAATAATTTAAGAGGGAATAATAAGTGGGCAGATGATCCTGTTATGTGATCCTAGAAAGATAAAAATGTAAAAAAATACAAATAAAATAACAGTGGAGTAAAGGGAAAATCTGAGCTAGAGAAAATTGACTTTTCTGCCTGTTTGTCTGCTGGCTAAACTAATATAAAGATATGCATGTTGATTTGACAAAGAACTAAATATTTTAATCTACTTTATATTGAAATGAAAAATAAACCTCAAATCATGTTTTCATGTTTCATGGAAATGGAATATTTAGGACCTTATATCAAAGCAAAACAAAAATATAAAGGACTAGCTCTTTTAAAGATCCCAAACAGCATCACTCACTGCATCTACTTCCCCTTTTGAACAGGTAGGCAATGTGGGAGGCCTGTGTCTAGTAGAGTTCTTGCACAAGGAATTATCACAAGCAGAGTAGACTTTGTATATTCTGCTGATGAGTGGCAATGGTAAGGGTTGGCCATCAGTCTATTTGTTTTGCAACAGTTCCAATTAAAAAAATGAAATAAAACAAAACTCATAAGATTCACAAAGCAGGGTGAAGCTCTAGTCTGCATTCCAATTCACTCTGCCTTTGATTCAGAGATGGATTTTAAGGATATCTTCACTGTCAGCATATAGAATCTGTATTTCAAGTCCTGAAACAAAGCAGAGAAACATGACAAGGACACTACCCTTCTTGAGATTAGGCTTTCAGTAGTAGGGGTAAATTTAGAGAAATTTCAGGATTTCATTACCTTTAGAAAGGCATATCATGCTGCAGGAATAATCTAGCAATAAGATTATTAAATAAGAATTACAGGTTGTGGTATTTTTCTTTTTCTTTTTTTTTCTTCCATGGATGAAACTGCCTAATTTTGTCTGGATTCACTAATGATGCAGGACAAGTTCGATGATAGAGTATTTTCATGAATAAATGTTTTATTGAAAAAGCCTGGCTTTGATACACACTGTTGCTATCCACATGTAACTTTCAATGCACCAGTCCCTAATTAGGAGCAGCTTTTATTTGTGGAACATGTGATTCCCATTTCTTCACTCTTCTTCCTATAAAAAGACTAGAGGGGTGGAAAAAAAAAAAAGCCTTAGAAAAAAGATTTCCAAATATATGTGTGTGCACGTGCATAGGAGGAGGTGTGAGTGCTGCCTGAGCGTCAGGCCAGGCTGTTCTGCTGTGCTACGTGTGCTGCAGACAGCAAAGCACTTCCCCTGGAGAAAAGCAGATGCAGCTGAACTGCCAGGAAGCAGATGAAATCGAGCAGCTATTAATGTAGCATGAATAAACTTGCTTCAGCTGAAAAGAACTGAAGGAACAAAGCCAAACCAAGCTGAGCAAGAGGCAGATAGGATGGCCAAATGCATATACTAGAGAAAGCAAGGCAAAAACAGTAAAGAGAATACCCGGGATATTGGCAACAGTGCAAAGAATGTGAGAAACAAAGCTCTTTTGGGAAAGGCTTCACATGCATTACAATATAGAGATGTTTGAACTAGCTCTGGCAGACCAAGCATGAGACCCAAAAGCAATATTAACTACACTAATGAGGAAGAGGTAAATTAGCTAAGGCAGAGCATGATGTAAAAGGGTTATACTACTTCAGATGCTTGATCTGAGGTGGTTAGTTCTACTTTGGATATCATTATGCAGTGTGGTGCCCTGTAGGCCTACCCCTTATTTCTCAAAGTGTAAGCAAATTTGGAAGAAAAATGCAATTATGGAGCAGACATTGAGGCAAGAGGAGGATGTTTACTAGCTGACTTAAAAGTGCCAAAGAATCTCTGCTCCACATTGCAGAAGTGGAATATTAGCTGTTCTGTGACCAATGTTGCAGTTTTGTTATTGTAATAACTAGTCTGACTCCAGATGAATAATGATAATATCTGCAATATAATATCAGCAATGATAACAAGTATTTTTTGCAGTCTGGAAGACTGAGTGTCTATAGCAAACCTTTGCATCCGCTTGAATGCAGCAAGGGTGAATGAATAGGGTGAATAAAAACTCCTTCAGTGAGACAGGATATGTTTTGGCATTAGCAATTGTAAACAGACAAATTGGCTTACTGGTGCATCTTCTGAATTTTTACCTCTTAAGAGTTTATGTTTCTTCCTTTAAGCATCATATAAGATGTTGTGGTCACGGGGATGACATTAAGTTGTGGTCCCAGTTGTGGTGTTTGTAGCAACCTACTTGGAATATTGAGCAAGGAGCACAAAATACTTGAGGAGAGTATGGAGCAGGGTGGTTCATGCACAAGGCTAAATTTTTTAACTATACTGGCAGCTTCTATAAAGGGCTTTTCTTTCTGCAGAACCAGCTGAGCTATAAAACCACACAATCTTTTGTTAGATGCCATATGCAGCCTCTGATTGAGCTGGCAGATTGGCCTTCTATTGGAAATGGCTGGGTACTTTTCAATTCTTGAGCCTCTAACTTTGATTTAATGCATCTCCTTACAAAGCCATGCTCTCTACTCTGGGCCAAGGTGGTAGCACATCTGTGTTAGTTGCAGGAATTTTAAAATTAACTCATACCTAATATGCATTTCTGGCAAAGTACTAGGTATTTGTGAAATTTGTTTAGTGGTTGACAGTCACCATGGGCTCCCACAGCTCCTGATGCCTACTTTGGCCTGGGCATCTTATACTTTTTGTAAATTTGTCTGTGTACATGCTATTGTATATTTGTTTGCGCACATGCTATTCCACTCAAAGCAGCTTGTGGTATGCATTAACAATCAAGTGAAACAAACGACAACTTTCCTAAGGTGACTATGAGTTTGGACTGAACAAAGCCTGAAAAGTCCATTTCTCTGCTTGCAGTGGAGGAGACTACAATTTTCTCTTGAACCAGAAAACATCAGTGGGGGGACTAAAGCAAATCACTAACTAGGAAGAATGAACAGCAGAATTTAAAGCATAGTAATACTTTTCACATTGTTTTAGTAATCCTCTTCATAGCATAAATGACATCATGTTTTATTTTTTCCTTCATAGTCTTCTGGCATGACAAATGCATTGGATGAGGTGTGGCTGAAAGCTGACAAAGCTGAGTTCTGCATGCTGTTTCTTTTTACTGTACAATTTATCTGTAATTGCAGAAAGTTTGAGACTGATTTTAATCCTATGACTGAAAAAAAAATGAGAATTAGGCCTGCTATTGTAATCTGAGGGAAAATTTCACTGATTTTCCCAGAATATTGAGAACATTCGTACTTTTGTAAGTAGAGACATACAGGCAGTAAAATTGCTCACCACCCAGCCAGAGTTGATCTAGCTTGTAAAGGTCAGTAGAGAAACATAATTACTTTTCATTTCACATCACTGCTAATTCTGGGAGATGGAATCAAGATTGGACAAATTAACCTAAAAGAGTATTCTTGAATTATCTTTTATATAAAGAGTTCCCAGATATATAGTCATGTGGTTGCATCAAAGGTACAGGACATAGTGTGTCTGGCAGCAGAATCTCTTCAGCCCAATAGTCTTTTCAAGGATGTATCATGAACTTTTTTCTTTGCCAAGATTAACAGGGGTTTGAAAGGGGCAAGTCCTTAGGATCAGTATCTGCATGAGTCCAAAGACAGTAGCACGAGATGATGTTAAAGAACTGCTTTACAATCAAGGGTCCTGATTCTCAGAAAAGCTGTTGGAAACTGTTATGAGTGATTATATCAGAGAATACATTATGCCACAGTAAAGAAAATTCTCTACCTCAATGCTCCATTGTCTCTGTGGGTTTTTACTTGCCATATCTTCTCTTACAGAGGCTGGACATCTCTTTGGGAAAGGCTAGTCTTTTGTTTGTTTGTTTCAACACATATATAGTGCCTAAAGAGTCAAAATCTTTGGTTGAAATATCAAGATGTTTTTGCAATATCATAATTTAAGACTGCTCATGATGTGTATATATGCCTGTGAAGATTCACATTTGTGCATCTTTGCTTGTTGTGATAAGTAGAATTCATTTCCAAGCACAATAAGATAATCATTGTATTAATTTAATTGTTAATATTGTCAAAAAAAATGCTCAAAAAATAAATTACTATTGCTAAAGAACCTAGGTAAACATGCATAGGTACTGTCGCAACTTTAAAAAATTCTTCTGTGTTTATTCATACAGGGTTACTGCATAGGTACAGAAAACATTTTGCAAGGAGGGAATGTTTCTCAGCAATTACATAAAATGAACTGCAAAAATAAATCTTTTGGTGATAGGATCTCTGAACATTTTATTTCTATACAGGGTTTCCATAATGAATTATTTTCATGAGTGCAGTGGAGCAGAATAAAGTTGATTTTTCAAATAAACAGACTCTGAATATTAAAAAATGCAGTTCTCAGTACTTTTAAAGATCTACTTCTAAGAAAATGTTTCATCTTCAAATGAAAAGTATACCACATGCAAATTCTTGTTACTGAGACCATTCTTAAAATGTTAGAAATAGATGCAAGCCATTGAAGAACAGTTACTTGCTTTTATCTACAAACACAAGGAGACTAAATGAGACTGATGAATAGTCTGTTATGCTGGCTCTCAGAAATATCGAAAATGTCATACTTTGCCGGTGAATAGCAGACTCAAGTTGTATATTGAAATCTTTGTCTTTTCTTTGAAAAAATACAGAAAAGAGATTTTGTGAAAAGGAACCCTGCTGTTTTTTCTGTTTTTCTGAATTGTGAATGTGGTGTACTCTAAATAAATGAACTTCTCTAAAATCCGGTGTTACATGAATTAGAATACTGAAAAACAAATCAAGAAAAAATTAGCATTGACTTTGACAGAGCAAAATTTCATCTCTTATTCTCTTGTCAATTTTGTCTTATTACACTGAATTAATCCATTTAGCAATATATATCCAGTACATTGCTTTGGACCCTGAGTCTCATACACTTAATGTCTTGAAAGCATCAATATAAATCTTCCTGTTCTCAAAGGATAACAGTAATTTGTGAGTTATTTACATGTTAAGTGGCTGTTCGCTGTTAGGCATTGGCTATCTTAAGAAAAAACAGTGTCAGTTCTGTTAATTCATGGTTATGTAATAGATCATTTTTCTAACATATGTATATTTAGCCAAGTGCACCCTAATTCCTTATATTAGCTACTGTGTGATAGGAATAGACATTCTAGGACTGATAACAAAGACAAAGTAGGTACAAGATTGCTTTGAAATATTTAGGATCTTATATCAGATAATTTTAAATATTAGGAATATTAGGAATTCTTAAGCATTAGGGATCTTAAGCAAAGAATTAAGCATGTTTCATGTTGGGAGACCTTTGATGTCTATTCTAAAAGAACAACAATCTTTGCAACTGTAAAAAAAAAAGGTGTAAGGAAAGAGAATTAGTTAACAGGAACCTGATATTTCTTGATTGAGTCAGAACAAGCTTCATTCCAGTAAAACTTGTATGTTAGCACTCCTACATCACAACAGTGACACGGTGGAATCTTTATATGACAACTGCTTGAAGTAGTTGGAAACATATCATGATGTCCAGTGGGATTGGAGGCTTAATTTCATTTCCATCCAGGCGAAGATAGCGGAGGCGGGGGATGTTACCATAAAGACCATAGTCTTCTGCTATGGCAATTGAGACAGGGCATATCTGAGTACCATTGACACCTGCAAATATTGGATCAGATACGTTAGTTAATTTTCAGGAGAAAGGCATATGAAAATAAATGACATTTTGAAGTATTTTTGGAGATATTTTGTCTTTTCGGAGTTGAGAAATGCTGAATTAACCTTTTTCTTCAAAAAATTATATTAAGATAATTTGATCAATATCAGTTAGTCACATATTTAATGTGCTGAAACAATGACTAAAGTTACTAGATGCACTAGATAGCTCTTGGACAAAGAGAAAACTGGCTTAGACAACTACAAGAGTAAATATTCATTAAGATATTGCTCTCTGACATCAGAGAGCAGAAAAAGTTTAATGCTGAGTGATTTTGAACATCTTACTTCAATGACAGTCCATTAATTTTAGCAGATAATATTTTCCAGTGAGGATCTGACATTCAGAACTTAACAGTTGAATTGGAAGTACTGTTTGTATAATGCAGATTGTCTGCAAATTTTAATAAATACAATTTCCTGTTCTCTCAATTTTGACAGTACAGTTGGTTTTAATTTCATGAATATACCTTGTGGGATATTTTTCCTCCTAATCTGAAAGGCAACACGTATTTAAAATTGTTTATAAGTCATGCATATTTCGTTTTAGTTTAGATTAAAATTGAAACTATGGCTTAATTCGTTACCCACTTTCATAAGAGTTGAAGATGTTAACTTATTTGTGTTGTCCCTTATATCTTATCTATCTCTGCAGTTTTACTTGGCAAAAATACTTTTCACTTCTTGTCTTCAGCTGTTGAATAATGAGCCCACCCTGTTATTGCCTCAGAATGGCTTTATTCCAGAAATCACTAAAGTGCTGTTTATTTATCAAAGACATCAAAATCATTGGACTAATTTATAGTGTTTAGTATAGGACTGACTGCTTGAGGATCTTGCTGGCCCCAGACCAACAGTTAAGAATTGAACAAATGCTCTTTGAGCAGCTCAAACTACCAAAAGAAGAGACAATCATATTCAAAGCTTTCACACTACCATTTTTCTCCCTAACATTTTTTCTCCCTAGCCTTATAAATACGTAAAATGTCTTCAGATTACAGTACAAAAAATGATTAAAAATTATGATGGAAACAAAAAAAAATAATTTTATCTTTTTATTTTCTTTTTCGCCCAAAGAGAAAAATTATTTCTGAGTAGCACTGTCCAAAACTTTTTAGCATCTTGGAAGCAGATTTTGTTTTTTGTCATGGAAACTAGAAAATATGTCCAGTGAGCCAAAGCCTAAAACATCTGTCATAACTATCATCTTCCCCTCTTTACCTATGTTGTGTATTTGGTTGAATGTTTATAAAGCAGTAGATATTTCCAGAAGAAACAAGCTACAATTTACTCTTATGTGTGAAGATGCGAAGCAGGAGGATTGAGAGGTTTCATTATTAAGCAGTTATTAAAAGATAGTGATAGTGAATTAATACTGTCTAGTAGAAAATGTCTTTTCATGTCATGCTGGATTTCAAAAACCACTGCGATACTTAAAAGACGGTGGTTGCTAGAGTGATCTAGAGACTATATCTACTTTACTAGTCTTCTAGAGTTAATTGCTGCAACCTTAATGTGAAGAAGCGGGTATCTAATCACAGGGCACCTATGAAGAAGTGATTTCCTGATATGAATGGTATGAAGTGGTTGACTTTTACAACCCTCTTTCCATGAACAATAAATCCCACCCAAACTATAAGAGAGGTAAATATGTCTCTCCTATTGCCTTCCTGTTCATGCATATAATGCCACTGATTTTTGCCAGGAGATGAGGAAGGGAGATAGACATGGCAAAATGTTCTATTTCCTCTTTTGGCAGAGCTCTGAGCTCACACTTTCTACCCTGAAAAAAGCACTACTCTGAGAAACGATCTCCTTGGATTACTTGACCACCTCAGCCGTTAAGAATTCTCAAAGGCAACTAGAATAGTCCTTCCCTAGTGACAGGAACACCTTTCTCATAAATCCTGAAAAGGCAATCCCCCTACATGGGTACAATTCCTCTCACCTAAACTGATCATTGTAAAGGATCAGTCAAAGTAAACCTTTAGACCTTGTTTATAAACACCGGAGAGGGACAGACATCTTCAAAAGATGTGTCCACTGCCCTAGATATCTATTTTAAGATGAATTTCTTTCTCACATTGTATATCTCCTGTTATTGACTTTGTAGGGAATCTCTATGACAAATTCAAACTAAACTGGGATAGTTAGTTCAAATATGTTGTGACAGTGGCCAAGGAAGATGAGGGAAAGAGTATTTCTGTTCTACACTTGTAACCCCTAGCTGCACTCACTTTTCAGATATCAATTACCTGCAGCGGCCTTGGATCAGCCTGGAAATTCACATCTTTCAAGGATCCTTCAGCAAAGAAACTAGTAGCAGTAACAGTCCAGGGTTCATAAAATAAGTTGGCATCTTTATTTTCAACCATCTTCTAAATATCCTATGATGAACTCTGATAGGCCAACATTGCTACCAGGCTTTGTTCTTTCTCATGGCATGGAACAATATTCGTTTGGAAGGGTTTTCCTAGCTTCCTGGCAGTACCCAGGGGAAAATGGGCTGTTATTTTCACTTTTATAATTCTGTTCATAGCACTATAATAACACCTGATCATCTTTGCTCATACAACATCATCAGAAGAGAAGATGAGAGAGCCTTGGTGAAGAGACCACAGTTGAAATTTTGGTTTCACTGAGGCCAACAATGAGGCTCTCATTGCCCTCACTGGACTTCAGGATATTGCTCTTTATTTTCCTAAATCATCTCTGGCAGAGAAAAGCCATGGACTTATATGGGGCACTGATGTTATACAGTACTATATAATCAAAAAAAAAAAGTAGGCAAATGGCATTTACAAATAAATAATTGAGTGAACCACTATGAAACACAAAGAGAAAATAAAATAGCAACTGGTAAGTGATGCCTGAGGATTAGTACTCTAAAGAGGATTCACACTGCACATATAAAAGTAAAATTTCAGGTGGACTCTTTTGTGGAGAAACCAGATTCAGGTTTTGTGGAATTATTTTTTTCTTTACAATTCTTTTTCTTTACAATGGTTACCTTAGAGTGATGACTAATCATTATCTTCCTGAGTTAAGGAAAAACAAACAAACAAAAACAATCTGCAAACCAGTGCCACATCTTACTAGTCTTTCCTGACAAAATTACATTATTTGTCTTTGATCTTAAAGATGCCTTGAGATATTATCTGTTAAGGAATTATTTAGTGGAGTATATGGCATTATCTCTTACCTCTTGAACAAAAAAAAAAAAAAGGCTTCTGTGATAACATTTGGTCTACACAGTATATGCACTTGATAACTTTATATGCATTTGCTAAATATAGCCATTATTTTTAATACTGAGTGAAACATTTCAAAGTGCTTATGCAAGGGAAGCTTGTCTTGTTTTGAAAAGTAGTGAAATAATTTAAGAACATAATTCATATTGAAAATTAATGTGACTTGGGCTCACGAGTACTGATGTGTCAGTGGAAATTTGGACTTGCATGTACAAGTACTACATAAGTTGCTTTTAACAGGTTTTTAACTTCTTTAATTCATTCAGTTCATTTGGCAGATGTTTAAATACTTGTTTGCTACTTAACTAAAAAGCACTTCTTAACCAGACTGGTTGCATTCCATTGATTTCAATTTAGTGTCCATTTAATGTGACAGCAGATAAAGTGTGCACCTGAGGCCCTGAAGAGAAGAGATTAAAATAAATCCTTTTGTAACCAGTGGACAATGAAATTTGTCCAGCAGAGCCATGTTTTGAGCCCTAGCTGTAATTAACCATTAGATTTCTGGCAAACCATTTAAGTAGCAGCCTGTTGTACATATTTGATTTTTTTATTAGGTGTTCTATATTTTATTTGCTAAGTGCAGTCTGAATTAACTTGAATTATCAATAGGTATCTTTTTCATGCAGAAGTCAAACTGTTTTTTTTTTTTTCTTGTAGTTGTGATCTACAATAGCACTCCACAGAAATAAGGAACAAGGAATAAGGTGTATTCAGTTAATTTATCATGATAAGAAGACAAATGTGCTGCACTATTCATTTTAGGTCATGGTATTAGTTATTAGTTTCCTACTGCATAGAGAGATATTCAGAAGAGATGAGCACACTCCAATTCTGTTAGTTTAGTGAAATCTCTAAGGTGCTCAGCAATTTTGGAAATCAAAGGCATACAGATGTGGATTGAATAAGTTATATCCACTTTTTTTGGTTTCCATAAAATGGTTACTGGCATCTTTATATGGGAATATGAGTGGACAAATTCTCCTAAATCCACTCATATTTCTGATCTGTTTGGTAAGTGCCTCTTCTATATACAAATGCACATTTTTCACATCTGATATTACTTCCATACATATATCTCATAGACATATTTTAGATCTTGACCTGAAAACTGGCCTTGACTGAAACTGGGGTCAGATGTCCTCCTCCTATCTCCCTATCATCTCTAGCACATTTTACTCTATTTATATTGAAAAAGTAATTTTCTTTCAATTCATTCTCTCATTTTCATTCTAATATGTAAAGATATGTGTCTTGTCTAAAAATATTTTGGATTCCTTAGGAAAATAAAGGAATGAGTTGATTCGGAGAAAATCTCCTGTTTTGCTTATATACATATATATGCATATAATTAGATGTTCTGCTGCATAACCAGCAATGAGGTGTCTTTTCTGTAGTTAAATAGACATTTAAAAAGAATTACATCTTGGTGGGATCCCACAATGGCAGTACACACTTACTTTTGATTCTGTTGTGGTCAAGGTGAAGGTGCTCAAGATGAGCATTGATAGGTGGGATTTTAGTGAGCTGGTTGTGAGACAGCTGTAGGTCTAGAATAGATGAAACATTAAACCCATTTGGAGGAATACCATCATCAGATAATTTATTGTAGTTCAGCCTTAGGAAAGTCACTTTGGGTATTGTACTGAAATAGTTCTCTGGTATCACTTCAATGGAGTTGTTGTCTAAAAACAGCTGCAATGTATTAGCTGGAATACTTAAAGGCATTTTTTTGAGAGAATTTTTTGCTATGTTGAGTTGCATGAGATTGTTGAGGCCTTGGAAGGTGTCACTTTGAAGAGCGCTGTCCAACAAGCTGTTGTGATGCAGATCTAGCATAGTAAGGTTTTCCAAGTTGCTGAAGACTCCTTCTGGGATTCTGGAGATCTTGTTTCTAGCCAGTCTTAGTTGTTCCAAGCCCCTTGGTAATGGTGCAGGCACCTCTTCCAGCTCATTATCTTCAAGAAATAAGTAAAGCAGCCTTTTCAGCTTGCTCAGCACACCACTTTCAATTCCAGCATTGGTGATCTTATTCTTGTTCAGATTTATCCATCTCAGGTGAGAGGCATTCACAAAAGGCTTCTCTGAGATTGTTTCAATAAAGTTGTTTTGAAGATACAGGTACCAAATTCTTGCTGGGATTGCAGGTATTTCTTTAAGTCCTTTGTTATCACAGTATAAGGCATTTGGGAAACTAGGAGGACAAAAGCACTCTTTTGGACACTCAAAAGTGTAGTGAGACCAATGCTCCAGATCCAGCTCATCATAAACTTGTCTAACAGTTCGAGTCCACACGGAATTGAACAAGAATAAGAGCAAAAAGTTTGGATAGACTTTTAGAGTCATTGTTTCCTTTGAAAGGGAGAAAAGCAATTAGCTGTGTCTCAAAAGAATACTCGAAGAGCATACTAGATTAACAAAGCAGTACAACATTCAATAAAATATTTCTCATGAAAACAGCCAAATTCTATATTCTATGGCATTCCCTATGTGAAGGGAAAACTGAACAGTAGTATGAGGCATAACCAATGCAATGCTGTATTTTGAATGATATTTTCTCATTTCAGCTTAGATTTTGCATTGACTTGCAGCTAAGCTAGTATTCATGCAGATGTTATTTCAAACAACCTGAAAACATTGATAATTTTCTGACTGAAAGTCAATGCTTCTTAAGTTTCCATTAAGTTTCCTATAAGGAACTATTTTGCATAAGCTAGCTCATGTACCATCTTCAATAAAACCATCAAATCCTGATGATATTAATTCCATTGTAGTCCATGTTCTCCTTTTAAATTAATCATATTTTCTTTTTTTTCCAATCTCCTAAGCTATTATGGCATCTGGATCAAATTTTCCAGGGTCTTTTCTCATCTCAGAAAAGTAAAAGATCAAAGAGTGTTTTTACAGCTGTTTGTTGAGCATGTTCTTGTAAAGCTTGGAGGGAAGCTGTTTGAGTAATCTTTTCCCCTCCCTCATTTACTCTCTCATATTCAAAGTTATGAATTTTGTCTGCTAAAGCAAAGAGCCAAAATAAATGCTCAGTGTAAACTGCATAATGAACAAGTCCTATATCAACTTATATCATATACACTCTGGTATCTATTATACTTATTTATTCATTTTGTTTAGCAACTTCCATCATTAAACAGTGAACAACACCATTATTATTAATTTGCTCCAACAGACATTTGGGTTGCACAGTACAGCATTTCACAAACTGTGTTATCCTTTCTGCTTTTTGATAAGGATTAGCAAGCATTTTGCAATGCAAAGGCAGAAGTCAGACAGCTGGGATTTCTGGTGAAAATTAAGATGTTAGTTTTGGCAAAAATAGAATTGAAATAAAAAGGCGATTCTCTCATAAGTTTAGTGTATCAGTAATCTTATCATCTCAGTTACCGTTTATGATATAGAATTATTTGATACTTTTCATAATTGTTAGCAGCAGCAAGTGCAGTATCCCACAGATCTCCCCACTTCAGAAACTGCTATCTGGAAGTATTCCAAAAAGAAAAAAGACAAATAAAATATTTCTAAATAATAACACAACTCATTTACCCGTGAAATTGTACCTTCTCACTATGTAAATATTCATAATCTTAATAATATTTTCTAAAGAACAACATAAAGCAGTTTACCTTGTTAGTCAAGCTTCTGGAGCTATCTGAAGCCTGTTAGAAATCACTTTAAATAGCAGTCTAAATAGCCTTTGGCTGCTAACCACTGTGTTTGCTTCCTGTCCTCCTAAGAATTAATAGGATATAAAACTTGAAGTACTTGCTGCTATTCCCAGATGTATGACCATGCACACCTTATTAGCTATTGTTCCCAGTTTGACATCGCTTCAGCGTTTGGGCTTACCTCAGCTTTCTTGGATCTTCTTCTCTTTCTATTGGTCACTGTTGTTAGACTGTAATAGCTTGAGTCAGGCTACAAGCCGTGTTCTATGAATACAGCCTCATATATACGCATCAGTGACTACAGCTTTTAACCCCTAAAATAACTAAGGCACCTCAGCACCTAGGCAAGAAAAGACAGGAAATCCTGACTTTAATATCAAGCAGCCACAGAAGGCATCTGATTGTTAGACTTTAGCAGATGAGAAGGACTGATCTGGATGAAACAAATCTAAGAATATGTACTTTTATTCAAAATTTTTATGAAATGATACTTTAAACACAAGGCTTGCATGCATCATAGTTCAGCCTCATAATACCTGTATTGGCCACAAAGAACTGAAAACAGTGCCATCTGTTCCAGCGGAAATCTTTTATTTGATTTTGATCAAATGCAGATGCTGCCATGCGATTTAAAGATATAATTCTTGATTAGGAGAAGAAAAGAGCAGAAGTATTTGCTAAGGAATTTTTAAAACCATCTTCCTTTCTTTAAGGATTAAAGCATGCCTTTTCTGTTCAGAAAGAAATTTACATATTCTTCTACAAAAATGTCATATTCTGCAGTGCCTCCTGCAGTAAGCTGTTTTTAATTATTAAAGCACCAATTAATTATCTTGTTTTGTCACTGGGTTAAAGTAAACTCTTTCCAACCAATTTGCTATCCAAGGCATAGGCACATATTTCTCACATTAAGTATTTCCTGGGGTTTTGGTTTTGTTTTTAATTCAAACTTTATAGCTTAGTATCAGGAAAACTAGCCACATTCAAAGCCAGGGCAATGCACAAGTGTTTTAAGAAAAAGGCTAATGTGAAATGCTGCAAACATAACATATCCTGTTATCTTTTATGGTTATTTATCTTACTAATATATTATTTTAGTTCAATTTAATCTGTTTTAAGTTCGTAATAAACCTCTAATTGCCTATTTCATGTTTAACACTTTGCTGCCTAAAATAAGAATGTCTCAAAAGACAAATAGGATAAGAAGATAACTAACCCCTCAGTCCTCACTTCAATCCTCACTCTTTCATGTTATCTTGTAAAAAAGGAAAGCAACCCTTAAGTACACTTGCAGTTTCCACTGACAAGGTTAATATTAAATATGAAAATTTTTGTTAATAGGTAATGTTTGCGCTCCCTTTTTCCCTCTCCAAAAAAAAAACATGCTTATTACCTATTATTTTTACAACTTCATTCAGAATAATTTCCTTCAAAATCTAAAAATAAAGGTTTTAGCTGTAAACTGATAGACTAATTATGTGCGGAATAATTAAATATATTACTATAATCTTTTCATTAGTAGTATCTCTTTAAACTCCTAGGCCATAAAATATTTCCTTTGACCACCAGTAGCACATCTGGCATTGCATATTAATGAAGAGAAATCTCTTCAGCTGAGACCACAAATCAGTGGGGTGAAGCTAAAACCACCTTTACATGAACTTTAAAATACAACTGTGTGTGCAGTTACAAATGATTTAAGAGGCACCACCATGGAAAGTGTATCCCTGGTTCTCGAAAGGGCCAGCCAATGCAACGTAAATCTGGTTTGCATTTGTGCTAAGTCTTCACAGAGTGTGTGGAGAGGATATGGAGTTACTGAGACCTGTTCACCATTAAAGAATGAGCTGGGACATTCCTGATTGCTCTACTGAAAAGCTAAAAATAGTGAGTACTAGTGACAGATGCCTGTTGTGACACACACAACCATGAGTTGCCAGATGTTGCACATTTAACAAGAGAAGAAAGATTGACTTATACTTCATGGGGGTCTGGATTTACCCTTTAACCTGGTAATCACTTACAGATGTTAATTACGCTGTTTTCACAAAAGTTACTATCAGAGGGACATAGAGGCCAGCTTGTGATGGGCAGTGGGACTGTTTGTATGAATTCCTGTTTGCTGAGGGCAGAAACAGGTCATAATCCGTCCTCTGCGGATTTGGGGGTCAGGTATTTGATTGTGATCAAACACAGATGCTGCCATCTCACTTAAAGATACAGTTCTTCACTAGAAGAAGAAAATAGAAAAGCATGTGCTAAGATTTTTATAATAGCATATATTTTCCTTTCTTCTGATGGAAAAAAAGGGAAGGAAAAATGGGGAGAAAGGGTCCCAAAATCAGGAAGAAAAGTATGCAACGGCTATAATATGTACTCGTGCATGCATCCAAAAGTTTTGCAGAGAGCTCTGCAGGATCAGATGATTATTTGGGTGCCCAACCCAGACTTCTTTGCAGAAAGGACTACTTTCCATGAAACCATCAACATTACCCACAAATTCCTCATGTATATGTTGTGTGCACTTATCCATCATTTGGTGTTATTATTTATTATTGAAAGGGTTCAATATATGGTGATAAAGTTTTACAGACTAATAAAAGACCATAGCCAAGGTTTTCAAAAATGACTAATAGTTTGGGAGGCTTTTCTTTCTGAATATCCAACCTGTGACACATTCCAGGACCTTATGTTCAGTAAGAGAATGCTAAAACTTTTGTTCAAAATCCGGCTCTTTCTAAGCAGTAGAAGTTGAGCAAAGACAAACAATTAGTCAATCAGACTGCTCCTAAGATCATAAAGAGTCTTTTAAAAGGTAACAGCATTCAAGATACTTGCACGACATGAAAGGGACAGGCAACAATTATTATAGTACAAATCCTGTGGATGCCTGTGAAGATCTTTTGGAAAGCTACTGCTATGAGTTAAAGTTGTTGCTGTGATCCTAAGTTAAAGATCATGTCTCAAGCAGATACAGGAATTTTGCTCCATGCTTCTCCAGGAAATCAGTGTAAAATGAGAATTCTTAATAATAAAATCAAAAGAGAGGAAGATCAATGACCACGGATCATAGGAACCACTTCTTAAGCAAAATTGCATACATTCCTCAGACTGGAAGGGCCCACCTGTTTGAGAAGGACTAGAAGGGCTAAAAAAATAAAGCCCACAAAGACCCACTTCCATGTAATATGGACTACTGAGAGTGCCCTGTGAACCGTTTGCTCTGTTTTAGTGTTGCAAGCTGCTGACAGGGAAAAAATGTGTTGCTTGCTTGCAGTAATGGCTGCCATATGTCTCAGATATAGCACGAGGCAAGGTCTGTTAAACATCAGGCATGTGTATAGTTCATTACCAGCAAGCCCAGGAGTATAGTGCAAGCAGAGCTAATTCACCAGCCCTGCAAATTGCTCCCTTTAGCAAAAGCTGGAATCCAGTGTGCCTCATCTGAGCACAACTTTGCTAAAATGCTAGATGTCCTGCCCCATACAACAATCAGTTTGCCTAAATCACACCTTAAATTTTTTTTGTGATTAATGAGGAAATTCTCCAAATTCTGCAGAAAGAGATCAGGTGCAAGCAATTCATTCACCCTTCAGCTCTTTCCACTTCCTCTGTCTGTAGCCCCAGGAAGCTGTGTAGCCTGCTTAAGTCAAGTGTTTACATTAGCTTATGGTTCACTCTGACTTCCACTTCTGAAGGCTGGTATATAGTGGTGATACGTCTCCATTTTTGGCATTGTCAGAGAAAGTAGGGAGTTCTTAATTCCAAGTCCTACTTAGAATCATAGAATCATAGAATGCTTAAGATTTGAAGGGACTTCTAGAGGTCATCTAGTCCAATCCCCCTGCACACGCAGGGTCACCTAGAGAACGTGGCACAGGACTGTGTCCAAGATGGTTTTGAAGATCTCCAGAGAAGGAGAGTCCACAACCTCTCTGGGCAGCCTGTTCCAGGGCTCTGTCACCCTCACCATCAAGAAATTTTTCCTTAAGTTCCCGTGGAACTTTTGGTGTTTCAGTTTGTCGCCATTACCTCTAGTTCTGTCAGTGGCCACCACTGAAAAGAGACCAGCACCATCCTCCTCACTGCCTCCCTTGAGGTACTTATAGACACTGATTAGATCCCCCCACAGCCTTCTCTTCTCCAGGCTGAACAGGCCCAGCTCCCTCAGCCTCTCCTCATGGGGCAGATGTTCCAGGCCCCTGATCATCCTTGTAGCCCTGCGCTGGACTCTCTCCAGCAGCTCCACATCCCTCTTGTACTGTGGGGCCCAGAACTGGACACAATACTCCAGATGTGGCCTCACCAGGGCTGAGTAGAGGGGCAGGATCACCTCCCTCGACCTGCTGGAGACACTCTTCTTAATGCACCCCAGGATCCCATTGGCCTTCTTAGCCACAAGAGCACACTGCTGCCTCATGGTCAGGTTGTCATCCACCATGACACACAGGTCTTTCTCTGCAGAACTGCTCTCCAGAAGGTCATTCCCCAGCCTGTACTGGTGCCTGGGGTTATTCCTCCCCAGGTGCAGGACCTTGCACTTGGCCTTGTTGAATTGCATGAGGTTTTTCAGCGCCCAGTTGTCCAGTCTGTCCAGGTCTCTCTGGATGGCAGCACAGCCCTCTAGGGTATCAGCTGCTCCTCACAGTTTCACATAATCAGCAAACTTGCTGAGGGAGCACTCTGTGCCTTCATCCAGGTCATTGATGAATAAATTGAACAGGACTGGACCAAGGACTGACCCCTGGGGGACCCCGCTAGCTACAGGCCTCCAAATAGACTCTGCACCACTGATCACCACCCTCTGAGCTCTGCCATCCAGCCAGTTCCTAATCCACCTCACTGTCCACTCATCTATCCCACACTTCCGGAGCTTGCCCAGGAGGATGTTGTGAGGGACGGTGTCAAAAGCCTTGGCGAAGTCGAGATAGACGACATCCACCACTCTCCCCTCATCTATCCAGCCAGTCATTCCATCATAGAAGGCTATCAGGTTAGTCAGGCAAGATTTCCCCTTGGTGAATCCATGCTGACTACTCTTGAGCACCTTCTTGTCCTCCATGTGCCTGGAGACAATGGCCAGTATGAGCCGTTCCATCACTTTTCCGGGGACGGAGGTGAGGCTGACTGGCCTGTAGTTGCCTGGGTCCTTCTTGCCTTTTTTGAAGACTGGCATGACACTGGCCTTCTTCCAGTCCTCTGGCACCTCCCCCGTTCTCCAGGATCTTTCAAAGATGATGGAGAGCGGCTTAGATATGACCTCTGCCAGCTCCCGCAGCACTCTGGGGTGCATCCCATCAGGGCCCATGGATTTGTGGGTATCGAGTTTCCTTAGGTGCTCTCTGACCCAAAAGAAGGTTCTGTCTTAGATAGTTCTGTCTTAGAAAGACAGTCTCTGTCTTGCTGTCTTAGAAAGTCTGTCTTAGTTCTGTCTTAGAAAGACAGAACTTCACTTAGTGGAGACCGTCAGCCTCACTCAGTGAGGCTCAGCACAATTAGCTTGAACAGGTAGCAGAAATGCTTCAAACCCAGCAGACCCTTTCTCTCTCTTCCAGTAAAACTAAGTTCCTCCTTTCCCTGTCCATAGCAGTTGCTTTCTTGTTTGGACAGAGTTTCAGCTTCAAGAGGAGAGAGTCTCCATCATGTTGGACCAACTATACCTGCAGAAAAGGAGTAAGATCAAACCTAAAATTGCCTGCTCCCAGTGGAAAGAATAGCCGCTCTTACTGAATTTGGCATTTTGGTGCACATGCAAGCAGCCAAAATACCCAAGGAATGTTCACGTGAGATTATGAGGAGCTCTGGAACGGATGGACTGTCTTATTTTATGGAATGTGAATGTCACCTGAGTCTTAATTTATAAGGGATTTAGAAAGCTCTGATTCTACCCTAAAAGTCCTGACTCAAAATTCTGATAGTTTGCTTTTTGCATACCCTCACTGCTGTGTAAAGCTGAAATGAGAACTAATTCATCTTAAAGATATTCTTACAGAGTAGCAAATTTCCAATCACCTTTTATGGGAAATATAGCACTTTCCTGAATATGGCTCATTAAGGAATTATTGGGCTGTCTGTTCTCTGTCTCTATTTTGAGCTCTTTACCACGGTGACACCAAAAAGGTTCCATGATATAATGCCAAGATCTGATATTTTTCTTGGCTAGCTAGGTTTACCTTACCTACTATGGAAATATGGCTGTTAATCTGCTGCCTTAATTTGTTTCTCGTGCTTTTGACAATTTCGATCTTGAAACAAATCTATCCCATAAAATACGAGGAACCAAATACTTAAAATGGTGGGTATGCGAATATGTATGCAAATGTCTCTTAAATTAAATATCTAACTTTTTAATTAATCAGTGTTGTATATATAAAACTGTTTTGGGCCTGCATGTGGTAATTTATATGATTAATGGACAACTAATGGTTGGTGAATTAAAATGTAAATCAAAATGCATAAAACATTGAATGCATGTTCTTTATACCTGTTGTTTTGAAAAGCAGGCCTTCATGGACTAAATATGACCTATTATCTTCAAGAGAAATACACTTTTACAGATACTTTTCAAGTCTCCTTGTAATTTCAGAAATATGTGTTCTAGTCAAGCTGATGAGAAAAAGCTGCTATCTTGCATACTTCACTCCATGCTCAGTGTCACCGGAAATGTTCCTCTGGCCGGTACAGTAGTACACATATAAACCCGAGAATCCATGATCTGTGCAAATATAAAATCTCTATGTAAACTCAGACATTTCTGTAACTATGTATAAACTAGATGGGCAACACAGGATCTAATTTAGTTGCAATAGGAAAGACAATAGGAGCTACAACCTCCATATTAGTGTCTTCTGGTATGGAAGTCCTCCAGATCAGTGATATAATAGTAGTTTTTTCAATAGTGCTCCCGCATCAACGCCTGTAAGGAGATCATGGAAAACATCTATCGATCTGCTAAGTAAGTACATATTCCTGCCTCGCAAGAGGAACCAGTATGCCCAGATGTGGAGCTGGCAAGTAACCAGGAATATGAGCAAATGAGTGATTCTTTGTATTCCTGATGAAGGTTCAAAGCCTAATATTAGTAATTTCTATATTAATAAGCAGTTGGTTATCTTTTCTGGCATAGAAATATGTTGCAGTTGTTATACTGACTCCTTAGTAATCAAGAGTTGTTTTCAATTCTGTATTTTCTGATCTAAAATAAAAATTTTAAGAGTTTTGACATGAAAGAATAAATAAAAAAAAGACATAGATGGGGTTACATGAGCAAAGAATCAGACTTCATAACAAAAAATTCTTCAGTGCATAATTCTTCAGGTACTCTGACCTACCGAAATCCTTAGCAAATGAGTGATGCTCACTGAAATCCTTATGTAACTGTATCACAGAATCACAGAATGGTTGAGGTTGGAAGGGACATCTAGAGATGATCTAGTCCAACCTCCCTGCTCCAGGAGGTACACCCAGAGCACGTGGCATCTAGGAGGGTTTGGAACATCTCCAGAGAAGGAGACTTCATGACCTCTCTGGGCAGCCTGTTCCAGGGCTCTGTCACCCTCATAGGAAAGAAGTTCTACACATTGCATGGAGAAGGCAGACACTGAAAAAAAAAAGAAAGTAAGAAAAAAAGAAAAAAATATATAACCTTAAGAACAGCAAACTGAGGACAACTTAAAATTTTCAACCTGGAATCTTCAGAGTGAAGATGTCTGTGTGTTCAGTAACCACAGCCTTTTAGTGATTCAGTCTCACCTCTGTACTTGTTGATATCCTTTTTGTGCTTAGAGTGTGAGGGCATGTGGGCACAATTATTTCCTGTCTAAGGCATAATTTTTTTGAAACATACTTTATCTCTAAAGTTGCAGAATATGGTGTGTTTGAAAGTTCTCAGACTCTTCCTTTTAGGCTATTTTGCTTTGCATAGTGAAATGACAATTCACTTAAGACTCTTGAACCTGACATTCGAGGTGAGTGCTCTGGAGAACAAGCTTAGAAAACCTTTTCTTTATCTGTGCCAACTAATATTGCATTATTCATATTAAGAAGAAAAGCTTTTAGAGGCATTCATCCTTAATTATAGCCTACTGATTAAGTTATGTTCTTACAAATACTGAGAAGAAGATCTGAACCAAAATGTTCTCCATGAGCCCTCTGTCCATTGAGATGCTCCCTGATAAGATTTCTTCTCTTATTTTGTGTAGTCATCTTAGCACATTTGCTGGCGCCATCCCACATGGGAGAGTTAGATGGGATGGGTGTTTGATTCCATTTTGATGTCCTGTTGCTCAGTAATTCAACACTGTCAAAATAGAAGCATATCTGCACAAGCCTGTTGTAGATGTCTAGACATGAAATAGTTTCCACAAATTTTAGCTATGCAATATATGCCATCTAGGAGTGAACATTAGCTAAATTATGATTTTTGTGAAGATATGTCAGAAGTCTGAATTACTGGAACCTGAAACATTAAATTTTGCAGGGGAATTTAGTGTAAAATTGTTCAGCTGTGGAGCTGACAGTTAAGACTGACTTTTATTTCCCATTACCATTATTCATAGGACAGTAGATTGATAGTAAAAATAACTTGGAAAGAATCTCTAGAGGTTGTTTAGTTTAAACTCCTACTACGAGTCTAAATTCAAAGATAAGGCTTCTCAGGGCATAGGGCGCACAGGCCTTTTTACAATGGAGTTATGGAAATCTCCAAGTCTAGAAAGTCCAGAGCCTTCCTGGTCTGCCAGTGCCAGTGCTTAATGCTCTTATTGTGAAGAATACTTTTCTTAAGACCAACCTGAAATTTTCTTTTGAAATTTGTCCTTTGTTTTCTTGTCCTTTCATTTTGCACCTTTGAGAAGTGTCTGCCTTATTTTTTCTACAAAACTCTAAAAGGCAGTGGAAGGCTGCAATTCTGAGGCTGAAGCGTATGATACATATATCTATGTATATATACCCTAAGGGGAACTGAACTCGCATAGCCTTGAAGGGGGAAGACTAAGGGATGTTCTGTCTGCAGCCATTCACCTTAGTGGTTCTTTGCTGAAATTTTTTTTTGCTTTACAACGTCTCAGTCCATATGTTCCTCCGACTGCTTGTTGCAACTGGAGGAATAACAGTCCTGATTGATTGCCTTTCTTAAAGATTTCTTGCTTTTTAGAAAAGAGTGGTGGCTAATTTCCTGTTGCTGGTTTTCAGAACGACTTTTATTATGCTAAGCAACAACCTCTTCGCTTTCAGGTGAAACTGAGCGGGGACTAGCAGACCATGTACCTGCAAAAATGTACACAAAGTTAGATTGACATGAGAGAATTTGAAGCAACCAACATTCATAGCTAGATGGAAGATCTAATTCCTTGTAACCAATGTATTGGAAGAGGTTGAGATATGTCCTACAAAAATTACTTGTATCATCAGGCCTCAATGCTGTCTAGAATAAAAGTCTCTACTTGAGAGACTTTTGCTAACATTTCTTTTCCCAGACTGAAATTGTGCCTTTGCATCCTTGCAACAAAGACAATTCTAAATGTCCAGTTTTCAGCATGGGAGCCAAAATCACTGGCCAAAAAAAAAAACTTGTGGAGTATGTTAGAATTGTTTGACATGCAATGCTCTTTCTAGGTTGATCTTTTACAAAAAAGGATAAAATAAATTTTTAATGTACTTTTAATGATTTTCTCTCAGTCACTAAACTTGAAAATTCAATCGCTAAATGTAATGTTGTAACTATACGTTGGTGAAAGTAATTCGTAAATTGGTAATGGAAACATTTTCACAGTCTCAGATGTTGTCATTATTGGTATTGTAAATATCGCTTGTTTTTTCTTTAACTTATCAGTTCTGTTAAATCTAGAAGTATCTGGATTGCTAAATAAGTTAGTGCACGCCAAGGGTGTTAAGTGAAATTGTTTTCAGGAGGTGTAATAGGTTCTTTGGGACAATCTTCATATAGAAAGCCTGTATGATAACCTAATCTCTCAACTTCTTCCTACATCCTAGAGAACTGGGAGTCTGCCCTGGTTTTTATGATGTCATCATTTCAAATCAAATAGTATATTAACAACATCCAGACAGCATTTAGTTTTATGCAGCAATTATTTGCATAGTGCCTGTTTTGTCTTAGAAATCTGTTAAAGAGAGGAGGGATAAAGAAACAACTTCCTGGTAAACTGTAGACTGTTTGCAAAGGTGTAAGACCATGTATGTGCTTTAGAAACATATCTCATGCCACATATCTCCTATGTGGTTGCTTGCGAATAATAAATGCCAGGATTCACAAGTCAGTCTCTTATTGAAGACCCCTTAAGAGCCAGACTGAACCCGTGTAAAATGCAAGTTCATCTATATACATACATATAATTTCTAAATCTCAATATTTCTGGGAAAGTTTTTTAAAATTATTCTGTTTTCAGCTTCATTTTACCTATGAGATGCACAACTTGAACAAACCCCAATTCTCACTATCTTTTAGTTCCAGTTTTCCAGTCTATGCAGAAGACTCCAAGTACATAAATCCCCCTTGAACAACAAAGCTTAGAACACAAAGCTCTGGCCATAATGAACTGTCACTTTTCACTTTGAACTGTCTGTCAAGTTTATTGTATCCATCTGTTTTTGTTCATTTCTATTCAGTGGACAATTTCTTTGGATGAGGGGCCAGGGTCTTGTTCCTGAGCGTGCAAGTGCTACAGCTGCAAGAACTGTCCTCCACCACAGTGGCTGAGACACTGGGCTGCAAAGGAGGCAGAAAGTGCTAGCAGACACTGATACATTCCTTGAACCCATAGTAAATCACTACTCACAGACTTTTTGATGCATGTAACTATACTGATTGCTTAGGGGAATATCAAATATTCTCTAAAGCCATTAAAGTTTTGTGCTTCCAGAATATTTCCAGGAATTGACGTGACTCTCAGCTTGTTCCTTCTGGGGAGTTTCTCTAATTTAGTCTAACATATTTTTTTTTTAAAAAAAAAAGAACAGAAAAAAGGTATCTTAAATCAGGCAATGCACTTATCTGAAATGTGACTCAACCTTTGTGCAAGATTGCATGGAATAAATACAGATCAGCTTCTGAATTTTCATCAGTGAGCTTTTTGTCAGTTGATTTTGTATTCTGTCTCTATAATACTGATTTTCATGAAATTAGTAGCACGCATCCTTCCTTTTTAGGTCTGCTTTCAAATTCAAGTTCTTCCAAACCATCTTGATTTTTGTCAGTTCTTGCATATGAAATTTCACATGAAAATGTCATGGTAAATATTAGCCATTTCAACCTGTGGAAAGAAGGAGGGTCATACAGAGTAAGTAAATGGTATAACTACTGTATAGGCAGCATATTATGTAGCTCTAAAAAGAGTTTAGTTCAGAATAATTTACCTACCCCTTTTTTTCCATACTCTTGAGACTGTGTTATTATCAATTCAATTTTGTATGTCTGTCTGCTTTGAAGTTACACACTCATATTTGTGCACAAAAGTATTTTATGATATAATCATGTAAAATAGAAACAAAGATGTACATACTGTGCATTTAAGTATCCAGAATACTGAAACTTGCATAACCAAGATCCATAGACCTCTCTTTCAGAAAAAGCAGAAAATTGCAAGTTACAGTGACTCAATTTACAAGATTCTGGCAATGTTAAGTGCTCCCAAATGCCTACATTTTTTCCAGTGTCTCAAAAACAACTTATGTAGTTTTTATAAATGGAGAAAATCAGTGTATACTGTGGCATATCTGTTTCTGAAGGTTTATTGAAGTTTTTAAAGGGAATTGAAGCAATTCACTGATGTAGAAGCAGAAACCTATGTGTTTGTTGTCTTACATGAAACCAAAACAGTGCTGTGACCCTTTTCTTCTTTAGAAGAATTTTGCTGTTGTTGGATTTTCCTAATGCAGTGAGTGAGATGTGCAATGTCATCTGTCCCCTAACTCACTGAGACTCTCTGAAACACAAGGCAGAGGTGTTCGACATAAAAGCCTCCAGCCAAATGCCCTTTTCTCTTTGTTGTCCAAGTGTTTGTAGCAAGATGAGGGTCTCCCAGGTTTCAAGGGAGGTCATTGGTACTGTTTGCTTTTTTGACTGAGGGCTTCTTTCTCCTTTGCCCATTGAACAGCATTTTAAAATGCCTCATGAACATCTCTGGATGCTTTATTTGTAACTGAAGCAGATTCTGTTGTTATGTAGACTGCATGGATACATTATTGTATATCACTGAATGTGAAATGTCAACTAGAAAAATAGAAAATGAGAGATTGAAATAGATTCACAAAGCCAAGCAGGAATAAGTGGTTCTTTTTTTTCGCTAGTTTTATCTATTCCCACTTTACTTGGTGAATATAAGAAAGCCCTAGCTTTTAGATTCTGATGTTTATTCTGATGTGAAAACTCTAGATTATTTTAAACAAGAGAAATACTTCCATTGTCTCCTGCATCTCTAATTTTGCTCTACTCTCATTTTTTTTTTTCTGATGCACATTGATTCTGAACATCTGGAGCTGTCAATGTGTGGACTACAAGGCTTTTTTTTTTTTTTTTTTTTTCCCCCCAGAGGTGATAGTTTCTGGTTTTGCTATGAAAACTAGAAGAGTTTCTGCTTGAGTGCTTAATAGTCTAGTATTTGAAGGGAAAACAGTACCCATGGGATGGTCTGTGTCTGCAAGAAAGCCATTTATGGCTCTCAGTTACTGGCACATTTATTTTAGTGTGTGTTCCAGAACACAGACAATATTTGGACAACTCATTCCCAGATAATATGTACTCGTGTTTTTTTGTTGTTGTTTTTTTGGTTTTTTTTTTTTTTTGGTATGAGTGCTTGAGACTGCATTTTACTTATTGCCTATAACTTCTGAGGTATTTCATTGCTCTTTTGACAATACTGGTAAATTAATTCAGACAATTTCAGAGTGCTATGACTCCCATAATGTAAATTCCATAAGGCATGAACTCAATGGCAGTGGAGTGCATAAAATCATATGTTTATGAACTTATTGAAACTGGAAATTAAAGAAAAAGGTTTATTTAATAATAACTTTTTGCAATAACTTTTTCAAAATATAATAGCTTAGATTATTTTATTTTAACCTGAACTTTTTTTTCCAATTTATAACAGACTGAAACATAGTTGACAATCATATAGATACAACAATACTATTTGCTATGTTTTATTTTCTACAGTCTGGTTAAGAGTACCATGCAAGTAATTGACTAAAATACTTGTATACATGTTTTATTTTGAAATAATTCTACCAGTAATGGATAAAAAACTTGCCATGAAAGTTTAAATGAAAGTATGACAACAAGAAGAGTAAATATTTTTTACCTGGAAAAATGTTCTTGTTTCCCTACTATATTTCACTTATTCCACTAATTCCTTATTGTCATAGGCTCTTACAATTCTTTTCATACGTTTTAAATTGCTTTTATGTTGTTAAATGACTTCATTTTAAAATGATAAAAATTTGGGAAAGGCATGAATGCTTCAGAGTTTTTGCTTGCTTGCAGGAGAATCTTGTATTTACACATGCTAGCTCATCCTGCTCAGCATTGTGCTGAAATCCCTCTGACTTCACCTTAAGTCTGTCACTGGCTGGCAATGTACTGCATGCAAAGACATAGATGTCTACAAGACTGAACTTTTTTTTTTTTTTTTTTTTTTTTTTTTTGTCTTACTGGCCAGATGAGGGCTTATCTTGTGCTGAATCAAGCCATTCATAAACTTTATAAATGTGGTCATTTGTAAATAATATGCACAAAGATACTTCCTTAAGGTTGCCAAGTGCATGCTAAATATTAACAAACAGAATGGATAATACGCAGATTGATACTTTTTTAAAGGCATATCCTAATTTTAAACAACTATTGTGGTGTAATTCATTTAGTTTTGACCCCTAGAAGGAGAAAGGAGGTGCCTCACTCCAGTGAGATCTCGGCTGCTACCCGAAGGCAGTTGTACATCTCCTGAGGCAGGTCAGCCCGAGTGAGATTGTTTCCATCCAGGCGCAAATGTGTGATTTTGGAATAGGTCAATGGTCCAACAACCTTACAGAAGCTTCTCAGTGGGAATTCTGAAATGCAAAGGAAATATATGAATAAGAGAAACCACAAGTAATTTGAAATCAGAACAGAAAATATTATTTTTCTCTCTTTTCTTTTTTTATTTTGAATTTATAACTGTGATCTTGAATTTACTGTTTTATTTTGCAATATTTTCAGTGTCAAGTGATGTAATTTCATGAGTTTTCTGGACTTTGAGGGTTTTGGGTGAGGAGAGGTTCTTATCATTAATTATGTTCAGAATTTTAAGACTGAATTTTTCAAGTGCTCCATGTTCCCAGTATCCATCTGATTTTTAAGACCTTGACTTATGTTTAGAGGTCCAATTTGTCATTTAGAAAAAAAGAAAATATGAGTAAACAGTGCAACTGGGGCTGCAGAGGGAGGAAGAAATCATGCTGGGTATATTATAGTGGAGAAGGAAAAATAGGGCTACATAAAAAAAAAATGAAGGAGGTGAAACGTCTCTGGAAAAATTGAAAACCGAATACGGCTTTACCCTTATGAAGAGTTAATCCAGTATATGCTGTATTTTCTGTATATGTTGTTTTCAATTTCTAGTTTAAAAATGAAATTTGAGGATAGAGAGGGAGTTGTGCTTTTAAAATTGTGTAACTTAATATTTCCATAACAACAGAGTTAGAAGACAAGTGCAAATGTAAATAATATTTTTAGAATGTTTTTTTCTTGATATATCATGCTATACACTCTCTTTGCTCAGCTGAAATGCATAGCACCAAGCAGATTTGGACTGGAAAACTATGTCTTGAATTTTATGAGATGAAATATTGACTGTCAGCAAGAAATTAAAAGGAGAAATTCTGTGCTTCATATACACAAGCAGACATACATACATATTGTACACCTCTGGCATTCAGAAAAGACTTATCTTCAAGAGATGATGTGTGCAAATAAATCTAATATTCCTGCATACCACAATGAGTGATTCTGCAAAGATGGTCCCGTATTCTTATCTCTGTATGTTTTGATTAAGGAAGTCAGAGAATGAGTCTATCGAAAAGCACCATCAGTGATAGAGAAGTAGTGTGAGGGTCTCACTCCTCTTAGGCCCTTTGATATTGATCAAATTTCAAATATGTGAAAGGGACTCATTTGGAAGTATGAGGGCAAATTTCACACCTTCAGGTTTTATGTTCCCCCTTACTGTCTTATGTTGCATTGACTGTCTTCTGAGAAATCAGGGTAGTCTTCTCAAAATCGGCAGCACATGCCTTTGTGAATTCCAATAGTAGCCTCTTCTAAATTCTCTTTATACATATAGCCTGCTGCGTGACACTAACTCAGCTAAGATAGCTTGTCATTACAGCTTGTCTGCTGCAATACTAAAGGAAGTAGAGGAACTTCCTTTCATATTACTGCTTTAACCTCAATGAGATTCTTCTGACACTAGAATCATCTGCTGTCATTGATAAAATATGGCTGGTGTGAATTAAGTACAAAGGTATACCCATTTGTATAGGCAGTTCTTTAAAGCATGAAGTCTTAGGTAACTTGGTGGAGACAGAGTTATGATACTGAAGAATGGGTAATGATTTGCGTGGCTTTCTCAAAAAAAAAAAGGCATTTTTTTGAGTGGAGATTAGCAAAAGTATTCAAATGTCTTCCTTTCTAAATATTGAAAACAAATTTGAATTATTTTTTTTGGCCTAGAGATTATGCAATTAATTACTTAGGTCTACTTTTCTGCAAATAGCAATGCTAAATAGCAAATCTAAATCTACTTACTCATTTTTCAATATTTGTTATTGTTAGTATTGTATTTGCTACCACAAAGCATTTAATGGCAAAATGTGTATGTATATACAATATGTATATACAATTTGGGTATAGATGCCCAACTTTTTAAACTATGTAAACCTCACACATGTAAATTACACTGTTTATCTTTGTTACTAAATCAACAAGTTTTGCAGACAGTTCCTAAGAGACTGCAGCTCTCTGAAAGCAGAATCTGATCTAGTATTTAGAGAAGTCTAATGAAGTCAGCCAAGGACTTTCAAGTACAACCTCCAATGCTTGGCCCATAGTGTTTGCATTTGGATATTAACATATTATACAGTACATATAATTGTCAATTGTTAGAAGCATACTAAAAATGTTTGCTTTCCGATTGCAATCTCCACTAGCAGCACGTAAGGTAAGTGGATTTTGTGAGTACACTTAGTGTGCTGCATGTGCAGAACTGGGATGTTCTGTTTGGGAATAGTCTCACACTCATACACCACTCTCTCACTTCCTTCTTTATTGTAGTGATTAATGTTACAGATGTTCCTCCTAAAATGTCATTGTGAATTAAGAAAATTCAGTTACAGAATTCCAGATTAACCTGTAATTTTGCCACTGTTGTGACGTTCTTATTATGTCAGCACAGAACTCCTGCGTAGCCAAGAAGAGAGATAGTAACACAGATTTCATCTAAACAATTATGTTATCACTGAAAGTGTCTGTCTCTATAAGAAATTCTGATATCCTAGGCAGAATTTTAACAGAATTGATTTTGACTATATCCTAAGCAAGACTAGATTCTTGTACAGCAGGAGAGTAAACAACCTTAAACTGAGTGGAGGATTAACCATGCTAGGGTTCTGGGTTTAGGTATGCAATAGATTTGATAAATCATTTTGAGATCTACAGCCACATAGTAATGCTTGGTATGTGCTCACATCTGCCATAGTGATTATATCTGTGTCATTTCCGCATAGACCATGGTAAAAATTCTCTTTGGGTTTGGTGGAGAACCAGACAGAAGGCCATAAAGCATTCCCACAACTCGCTTTATTTAGAATAAATATGATTATGCTACAGTTATCAGTCCAGCCAGTAGAGGCTCAATCTTAGACATTCTCTCTGAACTTGAGAACCTGAGGTTTGGAGAAGGCAAAGGTATTTATAAGCCTTCCATGATCCTATGTTAGTTTGGATATCCAGCTGCTATCTAGTATGGGAATACTAGATTAGTATGGGGGGTGGGCTAGTACTCAGCTACATGCAATACAGAGGTTGTGCTCTGATTTATTAGATAGAAATTAGAAAAAAATCGTATGAATTTGTTGACATCCTAATTTGCTATCCTCCTTGCCCATTATACCTCATATCACAAAGGAACGAGAACAGAACACAATGAAATGAAGCTGATGATTGTATTATGAAAGCTCTTGGTGCATATCAACCCTTGTTCAATAAGCTCAAAGTCATTGAAATAAGTGAATAAGACATTTCTCAGATATTTTTTGATGTATGGTAATGCATAATGATTACAGCAAGCCCAGGATGAAATCCATTGACATAATTTGGAGAACTATTTCCCTTTCTCTTCAGTAATATTGAAAGGTTGGACTCAGGTGGCTCCTCCTCAGTAAACAGATGGGCTCAGAGAAGAATAAAAAGATTCATTTGCAATCTTAAAGGTATCAGAGAAAAAGGCAAACAACAACAAATAAAGAACTCTGGAGAAGTATATTTATGTTGGTTTTCAGTATAAGTGAAAATTTCAAGCTATGTAAACATAATCTGAAGGATCGATATCCTCTTTAACTGTTGAACAAGTTATCATTAGCCTTAAGACAGACCTTTTTCCCTCACAGTACATATGTAACATGGGTGTGAAGAAATGGAAGGAAAGCTGTCATTGTTTATAATAATCCTTAGCCAAATCTCTAGCAATGGAGGTTTTCTTTTTAGAAAAGTTATTTGTTGAGTCTCAAATGTCAATGCAGTCAATTCATTTTTTATAAAGTCTAATCACTCAGAAGGCTAGGTTGGCTGCAATCAGTCAGTTGCAAATGCTTTGCTTTCTATGTATCTGGTATCTCCTTAAATTGAAATGCTTATTACCAGCAAAATCTTGTCACTCACTGCTGATGATTAGTATATCAGGGACAAAATATTGTGTCTGTGAAATTAATGAGTTAAGAAAACTTATGGAAACTTGCCACATTTTCTAGGTAAGCAAAACCAATAAATCATAATTCCCTGATGTCATTCAATACAGAAGCGGTAAGTAACTAATGGACACCTATTCCCCACACCACCACCTGCTGATGATGCCCAGTGCTCTGGAAGTACAGGTGTCATTGAAAAAGTCATTTGTCGTCATGGTTAAGTGTAAGTCCTTGGAAATGAATGAAAACTCATGCTTAGATAGCTTGCAGAAGGCTCAAACCAACCACTGTAAGCATTAAGATTTGCTCCATTTAAGTCATAAAGTGGTAATTCTGATATCACGTGATGCGAATTTTACCCATCGTCATTGTTAGCTCTTTTAGGATGAGTGATAGAGCTTGCTATATTTGGTGCTTAATGTAGATAGTGGCAATCCGTTGCTTTCCCTCAAAATGGGAGGATCAAAATGAGTAGCTGATATGTAATAGGGAAAAAAAGTCACCACATTAAGGAAAACATGATTTAAAAAAAAAATTTTTTCAAAAGATGGCCTTTCCATCTTTCTAGCAAGACTTGCATTATTATTGCTTTACTACAATAGCTATGTCTGTGTGGAACATGGAAAAAATTATATCTGTTAGCTAACACTAATATCCTAGGAAAGTCCCTTAAAGGTTACCAATAGGCAAATAGAAGAGCATCTGGGGAGTCATATTGGTAATGTAAGATGCCCTAAAGAAAAAAAAAAAAAAACAGTGATGTTTGATGTGTACTACCTCTCTGTTCGGGCCCAGCTGCCTAAGATGGTTCTGAAGTGAGGGCAGCTCCAGCTGTCCTAGTTCTCTCCAGCTGTCTACCTGGGCAGATGCTCCCACGCCAGGATTAAAACAGCCTAGGAAAAGCCTGGTCTCACTAGAAGTTTATTTGCCTTATGGACTTCCATGATCTCATGCAAGGTGTGATATTAATTGATTTTAAAAGGAACTGTTTTCAAATTGTGATTGAATGGAGTCAAACTAGTCATCTGGAAATGGGAATAAAAGAGGAAACAGTAGGGGCAGCTCTTCAGAAGTTCAAGGTGTGTTTCAAGGGATTCTGCATGTGAGGAGTAGTGGGGGGGAGGGTGCAAATAGAATAAAGCAGCTACTTTGTGGTATCTTTTTCACTCTACCATGTGCCTGGGCCCTTTTGTTTTTTTCTCCTCCATCTCTCCACCTCTGCAACACATTCACTATCAGCTTTTTGAATAGCAACAGATACTGCAGTTTCATCTGCACTGGATATCAGTCTCTTTTGGTTGTCTTAAAAATTCTGAACATCTTCAGCATGCATTAAACATTTTGTTTTTCCTCAAATGTATAAAACAGCTCAGTTGACTTCTATAGTTATTCCAATTCACATGAGATAAGGATCTATAGTACTCAACAAATCATTCTGCTTATGTATTATAAAAACTAAAACTGCCAATCTGTACTGTTAATTTGGATATCAATCAGTGAAATGCCCCTCTAACAATATTTTTAATAACAAAGAGGGAAATGCCAATGTGCTAACAGTCTGGCCTTTAGACTGGTTGAAGTGCCCCTTGAGATACATCCACCAGGAGTGCCTTGGCTATGATAACCATTAATAAAAATGTGCAAATTTAACTCACTGTTTATTTTGTTGACTTGGAGGTAGAAGTTTTCGAGGTTCTCGCTGACGGTAGGAATGCTTTTCAGCTGATTAAATGAGAGATCCAGCTCAACCAGTGATGTGATATTGAAGACGTTGCCAGGTATTCCAGAATCTGTTAATTTATTGTGGGATAAACGTAAATATTGCAAGGCTTTAAAACCTTGGAAGTACTCATCAGGAACATTGGAGATCTGGTTATTGTCAAAATACAGCATGAGCAAGGAGTGAGGCAGTCCTGTTGGTAGCTTTGTAAGTTGATTGAAGCTTAGGTCAAGATACAGGAGTGAATTCAGGCCTTTAAAAGCCCCAGAAATAGACTCTGCTTTCAGCTGGTTGTTCTGGAGGTGAATGACAGTCAGATTCACCAGCCCCTCGAGTGCACTGGGATTGACTTTTGTGATCTTGTTGTGACTTAGCTGCAGATCATCCAGCATCTTGGGGAGGGGTCCAACAGCTTCAGTCAAATTGTTATAGTTAATATGAAGTTTCTTCAGATTTTTTAGCTTAGAGAACACTTTTCCCTTAATTTTTGCATTTTCCAAATGGTTGTGATCTAGGATCAGCCACTGCAGGTCTGTTACATTATCAAATGTATTCTCTTCAATGCCCTCGATCATATTGTTTCGGAGATAAAGGTATTTTATTCCACTAGGTACAATTGGAATGGTTTTCAGTTTAAGATTGTCACAATACATGGCAGAAGGATAGCTTAAAGGACAATTACATTCTGGGGCACAGACTGCTGCAGAAGGCCCAAAAGGATCATAACCGTAATCATCTCCAGGACCATAGTCATATTGGCAAAAAATGCCACTAATCAATACCAGAAAGACAGGTAGGGAGTTTAGAGTCATCTTTGCAATGCGTCTCCTTCCTGTATGGTAGAGAGGAATAAATAAATAAAAAAAAAAGTTATAATTTTGAATCCCTCTTCTCCCCGCCAATATTCACCATATAAAATTATGATTCAAAGCTAATTAATTCCAGCTTCCCACTTACAGACAGTAATTAAGAAAAAAGTATTGTTTTGTTAGTACTGCTTTGTTGCTATTGTAAATTACTGTAACTTTCAGTCCTTGTCGTATTTTAATCTGCCTTTGTAGCATGAAATTGCAGGTCATTTTGATGAAGTAAGTAGCATATTTTCAACATCACTATGAAGTCAGTCAGTCATTCATTAGGTTACAAGAAGAAAAACAATCCAAGTTTTTCAGTCTTGTCACTGAAGAGTTTTCATTTTCGCTCAAGGTAATGTTCAGAGGCAGCTTTGCCATTCAGTTTTTATCAACTGTTCCTTCCTTGTTCCTAATATATTGAAATGCCTCACATTTAAATAACATGTGGTGATTTGGCGCAAATTCAGAAAAGCCAGGAAAGATAAAAGACCATAGCCTGATAGTTTGAAGTGGATCGCGCTTCAGTTACCCACTAAGTTTTATATTCATCTAAAGAAGAAACTAACATAAATACAGAGTGTGTTCTTCTGGACTTGTCAAACACCCAGCACTGCAAAGGTGTGCCTGAGTATACTCTATCTGGTCCAGATCTGCTGTGGACGTCCAGTGGCTGGACTTCAGGTAATGTGAATGGCCTCAAAGAATCTCTTTTATTAAAATCAAATAAAAATAAATAATGCTGATTGATTGCATTTTGTGACTATTAAGTTCTAAATCTGTAAAGTACTTGGTTCACATAGTTGGCCTTTAAATTCACATACAGCAAAAGGATGTTGAGTACCTCTGTGCTGTGGTCCAGTATAAGTGGTTTCTCCTTTTTAAGAGTTCTTTTTTTTCTGTGAAGATTAATATCTTGTTATTTCTTACAACTTAGATGGATGCTGAGCAGGACAATATAATTCACTCCAGTTACACTGAAGTCAGGGAGCTTACTTTGATTTACGCCAGTAAAAGACAAAGCTCAGTATACTTGAGCTCAGCTCAAAGCACAATATGTCTAGGAAAATCCTTATAATCCCCGACGTTCTTGAATAATTCCAGAAAGTATCCATGCACAGCTTGTAAACAGAGCACCAGATGTTGATCTCCAATGCAGGCCAGCCTCCACCAGAAAAAGTTAGTCTTGTTACTGGTTATCTATCATTTAGTGTTATACAGAGGACACTGTTAAAATGCAGAGTAACAGCTAGAAAGTTTTCCCTGTTCTAAATTTCCTTGTTTTTGTTGACATGGTAAAAGCCATGCCCCGTTGTGGTCGGCTAATAATCTGTAACAAAATGCCACTAAGCAGGACCTTTGGATCTCTTGCAGAATGGCACAGAAATTGTTAAAAAAATGTTCCAATGTTTCCTATGCCTCCTCATTCACCAAGTCCCCCTGCTGGATGTTAAGTTGCTGACTTTGGATTAAAGGATGTATATCCCTCCTATGGTGGTGCTCCTGTCCTATTTGCCTAATTAGAAATTATAGCATAGGGGAATCATTGGGAATTTTTGAAATGTGAGTTGTCAGTGCAGTTTTCTTTGTCTGTTGTTCATTACTGTATGTGAACACACCAGCTCAGCCTGCAGTCCCCTGCTGGTGTAAATAAGTATGGCTTATTTACTGTACTTTGGAGGCAAAGAAGCTGCACTCATGCAGTTCAGCTCAAATTCTGACCCTATTTAGGTATGGAACATTAAGGATGGAGGAACTTGCTCCTGTTTCTGTATTCCCAGGTGTAAGGCAGAGTGAACTCAGCTTATAGCACTGCACTCTCTGGCCTTACAGATATTTTTACACATCTGCATTATTTTAGAGTCCCGTGGATACAGTAGTATAAATGTCCTAGTTTAGATTTAAATTCCATCATTTTTGTGATCTGAAATTATATTTGTTTTGCTTAAGTTTATTACTGATTTCATAGACAGTTCTTTTAAGGGATTTGTAACATTTAAATACTCTGCAAAGCCCTGAAGTAATATAATGAGTTAGAACATAGCTTTTTGAATGATTTTGTCAACATATCAAAAATGTGATGACTATTTTGTAATGGAAATGCATATGAGCATGTATGTCACAAAACAGCCCAGTAAAGTGAACATACAGTGCAGCTGTTTCATTGCTGGGTTCTTTGTACATACATCTAAATGTTTCTCTGTCAGACAAGTAAAAGGTAATTATATTGTGCACACATGCTTGATTGTTACATTGAACTGTATGAATCCAAAAGATAACATCAGCTACATTCTTACGTGCTTATCTTAAAACATAAGCATGTTTAAACTAATTGTCTATATGCATTCTTTTCAGATCTTTTGTGAAATACTTGTGAAAACAATTGTGAAGTTACTCAGCAGTCATACAGACTCAGGAGTCATACAGAACATACACAAATTAGGAAAATGCTTACTGCAGTAGAAAAGACAAACTATTTTGGAACTAGTCTTTACCACTCTGACTCTAAAGTTGTCATGAAATAAAATTAATAAACATATTTATATAAACTATCCTTAACTAATTATATGCATGAGTTACTATTAAAAAGTTTCAATAGGGTACTTAAAATGTGCCTTAAAATGATTAACTAAAAATGACAAACTACCTTTAACTTTCCTTTTATTGCTTGCTTGGTTTCAATATCTCTATACCTCATCTTTCTGAGAAATGAAGCCCAAGTAACTTAATAAATGAAGAGAATCAGTATGGAACTATTACTAAAAGATTTGTTAAAAAGCTACTCATTCTTTATTAGTCACTGTAATAAAGCACAGTGAGTTCTTTACCCACTGTAATAAAGAATGAGTAGCTTTTTAACAACCTCTCTGCACCGTGTTCCACTTCTTCCTTTGAAGCAGAATAGCAGGCTATAAAAAAGAGCAATGTTGGTGCACAAAATATGTGAGGTTGTTTTAAGGAACCCAAGAAGGCAAATGCACTAAACTACTGTTGATTTGTGTTCAATTTTCGAATTGGCAAACTTGTACTGACATGTTTTCATGTTCTCATTACAGCTACATTCAAATAGCTGAACATTACAGTTAAAACATGCAGCAGCACTTACCTTACCGCCTTGAAGCTGCTTTCCTTAATTCCCAGAGCAGATGCAATAAGGGACTGTATCAACCAATATATGCTGTAAACAGTGTCAGGAGGTAAACGTCTGCCAGATCCTCTGTGTTACAAGAGGGGAAAAAAAAAAAAAAAAAAAAAAAAAAAAGCCCTAGAAAGCCCTAGTCACGCTGTGCTCTGAAGCTGCTATGTCATCATAGTGATCTTGTGGTGTGGTATGTACAAAAATGCAGCTCTGTAATGAAGTGCAGGTGGATACCATATTTTGTACAAGGACAACCCATCTACTATTCCTTTGGGATGAGAAAAATGATCAGTGTTTCGCAGACCTGAGAAAGTTCAGACCACTAGCCATAGCCTTGCACAAGGAATATTTGTGTTTCGGAGGGAAAACATGTTATATTATAAAACAAATCACAAACAGACTTTTATTTCCCAACTTATTTTACACAGCTAGACATGAGCTAACAAATAGCACTCAGACCTCAATGCTGCTGTGCTTTTCAAGCCAAGTGACTCATTCATTTTTTTTTTTTTAACTACCTTATGTCCACAATAGAATATTCTTAATAAATATGTTAGCTTAATGATTGCAACCAAAGATGCAGGATTATCTCTGAATTTTACTGGATTTAAAGTTTCTTCCACAACACATAGGAATTTGCTTGGTCTGGAGATTTTCATTGGTGGTTGAGTGCATGTATATTTAGTAAAAACACATCCCAGGAACAGTTTTTCAGCAGTAACTGTAAGCTCACTTTAAGCATTTGTTCATTTTTGCTCTTACAGCTTTCTCTTTTCAGAATCTGGAACTACTCAGCTTTACGTTGTCTGTTTCTTGTTCCGTGGATGTCGTTCAAGAATGCATCTTACAGCTTGGATGAGAATGCTGTTTTAGCTGGGCTAAAACGCATGCACTAAAAGAGTAACTGCTTAGAATGGATCTTTGTGTTTCTGTGAGAATGTTTCCTTATCTCTGATGGCAGATGCCTCCCTTTTTTACAGGAGAGAAGCTCTCTCTCTTCCAACTCCGGGTGGGGATAAGTGTGAAATGCACATATGGAAAGCGTACACATGACATTTTAAAGTGCTTTGTGTATTTAAACTTAATCATTGTTGGTACAAGGGTCTAGCACAGATTGTTGTGGGGTTTTTGTTTGTTTGTTTGTTTTCCTGATATCAATTTATTGGAATAAATGACTTTTTAATGACTTTTCATTACCAAATTCTTTGCTAAATTTAGTCTTGGTTTAACTGGCATGTCCATGCAAGGAACTAAATTGTCTCCCTGTATGAAAAGTCATGGTAAAGGAGCAGGTTGATTGGAGGTAGGAGTCAAGGCGAGCAAGTTCCTACAGAAGAGGACCTTGGATGCTGGGTTCACCCCAAATCCTCCAGCTGATGCCTCTAGGCCTCCTGGCCAGTGAGGGTCTCTGTGACCCGGGAAGAGCCTGATATGATTCCCTGCCCTCCACCAAGAATGGAAAAGAGGCAGCACTCCCTGCACTGCAGCTCCTGTGCTCCTGAAGTAATACCAACCTACTCAAGTGAAGAGCCAAGTTTCATTCTTTAGAGGTTCTGACATCATTCCTGTCATCCTGCTGTGGGAGAACCCTTTGCATTTTGGGAAACAGCTGATGGCAGACCATAATTACCATTTGAATTACGTAAAATAGCTAAAGGGTTAGGTGAATGTGAAAACTTTTCCATTTAAAGCAGTTTACCACTGTGAATTAAGATAAGGAGGTGCGGCAGTGTGCATGGGATCAGGAACTAGAAATATGAAAGAGAACAAAGCTGACGTTGTCCAAAATAGGAACAAATGGAGGCCAGATGGAGTTTCTCCTGCACAGTATGATGCTTATCTGAAAATTGCATCATTAGTTTCAACTGACCAAGGAGAACTTAAACCGTAGCCTTAACTGTGGATGGGGCAGCAGACAGAAGTATTCAGCAAATGATCCAGCTGCAGCAAAAGGATAGATCATGCATATCTTCCATAACTGGTAGAAAAACCTTATTAAACAAACGTGATGATATTTTTCAATCAACGCATGATTAAAAAAATATTGGTCATACAAATTTCAGCTGAGAATTTTTCATTCATACAATTTCCTTCTTGATGGCTGTTTTAAATTAACTATATAAATTGCATAGTCAAGATGAAGAATTACCTGCCTTTGATGGGTAAGATACAGCATAGTAGATTTTCCTTTTCTAATATTTCTTGTCTTGTCTTTGCGCTTGGTTTTATAATATTGTTCTTTCAGCCTCCCTTTATATGCTTTCCTAATCCTTCTGTGCTGACCCATGAAACACTTGCATTTTAAGCCTGTGTTTGGGGAAGCAGATCTAAAGCCCAGTTAATACGGCAATAGATTCATCTTCAGAAAAGTCTTTGCTGACCCTATTTTCCTTAACAATCCTTAAAAACCATGAAAGAAAGACCATGAGAACATAATCTGGCTAGTGTTGCAGATAGTTAGGGAACGGCGGCCGGAAGATATCGTGCTGTACGGAAAGATAGGGCTCCTAGTAGCCAATAGTGTTTAGTCTATGGTGTAAGCAGACGGATGTGACGTTGTAAACCTAGATATATAACACCTTGTTTCCCATCAATAAAGGCCATTTGCCGTCCACCACATTGCTGTCAACTAGCTGATAGCCCGAGTGGCTTGGGGGTGGTCGCCGTGCCGTCCCTGAACCAGGTCGCTGCAGCCATTTGAACTGCAACAAGTGGTGCCGAAACCCGGGAACGTCATCGCCTGGATGAGCGAGCAGCGTGAGCAGCAGCCAGAGCAAGTGGACCACCCCGGCGAAGGGGACACTACCGAATCAACAAGGAGGATGGAAGCCCTCATAAAGGTCGTATCGCAATTACATAAGTACTGGGGGATTGATTGTAAGCCAAAAGATTTTACTCTTGCAGTTACAAGGCTTTTGAAAATTAAGGCTATAGACCAGCCGGTGGATATTCTCCACCCTGAACTGTGGGACAAATGTACTATGGCATTAGCTGAGGAGACAATGTTCTCAGGTTGTGGGAAAAACCTTAAGGCTTGGGGAAAAGTTGTACAAGCCCTACAGAAAGCTATGAAAGAGCAGGAGACTTGGGTAGCAGTAAAAGACTGTTTATTGGCCACGTCCAAAGTGGGAATCGGGACAACTGCGCAGACTTTGGACCCCCCAGATGATGGCAATTCTGCTGAGCCTAAAGGTCAGCAAGAGGGTGAAACATCCCCTCCATCCCCGAGCCCCGCCCCGCTTACAGAGGAGCAGAAACAGCCGAAATCTGTTTGGAGCGAGCTAGCCGAGGAAGCCAGGAACATTGAAAAGAAGTCAGAGCATAATGACGTCTGGGCCAGGCCACCACCCTATGCCCCTCAAAATGGCGCCGAGCCACAAGGGGAAGGGCGGGGCGAGGGTGCCCCCGGCGCGAGTGAGGCGCCGGAACCGGAAACCAATGGGAGTGACCGGACACCTGAGGGCGGCCCGAGGGAGGGGCCGAGAGGAAGTCCGAGGGAGAGGCGGAGAGAAGACCCGAGTGAGGGGTCGAGAAGAAGTCCGAGTGAGGGACAAAGAGAAGACCCGAGTGAGGGGTCGAGAGCAAGTCCGAGTGAGGGACAAAGAGAAGATCCGAGTGAGGGGTCGAGAGCAAGTCCGAGTGAGGGACAAAGAGAAGATCCGAGTGAGGGGTCGAGAGCAAGTCCGAGTGAGGGACAAAGAGAAGACCCGAGTGAGGGGTCGAGAGCAAGTCCGAGTGAGGGACGAAGAGAAGACCCGAGTGAGGGGTCGAGAGCAAGTCCGAGTGAGGGACGAAGAGAAGATCCGAGTGAGGGGTCGAGAGCAAGTCCGAGTGAGGGACGAAGAGAAGACCCGAGTGAGGGGTCGAGAGCAAGTCCGAGTGAGGGACGAAGAGAAGACCCGAGTGAGGGGTCGAGAGCAAGTCCGAGTGAGGGACAAAGAGAAGACCCGAGTGAGGGGTCGAGAGCAAGTCCGAGTGAGGGACCTGGAGCGAGCCCGAGGGAGGGGCGGAGAACCGATGAGAGCGGACATTTCAAAAAACGCCGAAGCCCAACGAAAAAGTACCGGAGCCCGGAAGTGACCAGTCAGTCGAGTTCCGACTCCGGATCAGCCACTAGTCAGGACGAGTGGCTCACAACCGATTCAAACTTAAGGAAGGAGAAAAAGAAGGTAAACATCCGAATTAAAGAAAAACCGGCAGGGGCAGACCTGATTAAGCATGTTGCAAAGGAAGAGCATCTGACCCCAATTCAGGAGGCTGTTACCTTTAAAATAAAACTAATGAAAATTGTGAGTTTCTGTTCACAGGACCGGATCATCGGACACCCCCGTAACCCGTACACCCTGGTGACAAGCATCCCGCCCGAGCCTGCGAGTTCCACGCTGACCGAATCCAGAAAACAACAAAACAGCCTCCGCAAGAGGGGGCCGCGATGCCTTTGCATTATCTTAATTTTGCAGCTTGTCACTATAGGACAGGTAGAGTCACACCAGCCCTTTAAATGGGGTACTTGAACAGATCGAACAATCTCAAGCAATTAGTACAAAAATAACTACAGGGCCACCAGTTTTCAGTGCCATGCCTTGCCAACTAGCACCCATTGAACCCTGTTCCAAACGCAGCCGGTACAAAAATTTGTTCACCCGTTCGCCGTGGTTAACCACCCTGATATCCACCTTGATAGGGCCGATCACAATGATCATGATGACGCTAATCTTTGGACCCTGTATATTGAATAAGCTCATGCCGTTTGTCAAGAATCAGCTAGAGAAGGTTAACATCATGTTAGTAGAACACCAACAACTGCTTTAAGAATATATCCACTCAGTATTACCCCCAAGTTATCCCAAGGTACACCCTATTCCTACACCCTGGTATTACCTGTCATCCCCTACCTTCTACGCGCCTTCTTCTTTGTGCCTTATGTTTTATGTCAAGTTTATGATATGTAATTTTAAGATTGGTATAACTATAAGAATAGAATAAGATAGTAATAAGAATAAGATAGTTGTATTTTAGCTAGTTTTGTTATGCATAGGGAGGGGGGAAGTTGTTGCAGATAGTTAGGGAACGGCGGCCGGAAGATATCGTGCTGTACGGAAAGATAGGGCTCCTAGTAGCCAATAGTGTTTAGTCTATGGTGTAAGCAGACGGATGTGACGTTGTAAACCTAGATATATAACACCTTGTTTCCCATCAATAAAGGCCATTTGCCGTCCACCACATTGCTGTCAACTAGCTGATAGCCCGAGTGGCTTGGGGGTGGTCGCCGTGCCGTCCCTGAACCAGGTCGCTGCAGCCATTTGAACTGCAACAGGCTAGTTTGATGGAATATATTGTGTAAATTCCACTAGGCATTCAAAATCAATTATGAATATATTTCATACACGATGAAGTCAGGATATCTTTACTTAATGTGTTATAGAAATTTCACCTTTGCAGCAACTGTGCTCCTAATTAAGACATCTCAGTTTGTTCTTCCTCTATAGTTTCCTATTTATTAATTTTTCATTAAGGGGAAATGTGATCAGAGGACTATTTCTCTTTTAGTTCTCTTTAGCTTTTGATGTGTGAAAAGAAATGTTCCTTTTTATTCTTAAAGGCTCTTTTCCTGTTATGCTGTATTTTCATTACTGGAGATGACCAAATAGTTGTATGAGGTCACTGCAAGGATATCACTTCGCTGTGAGTGAGTCACGATGCCACTGTTTTCTCTGTCCATTCATCAGTAATGCCTCTTCTGACTTTTTTTTTTTCCTGTAAAACTATATTTTGTATAACTTCTACAAACTTCTGCATGAATAGAAAAACCTCCAAATCTGCTTTTAATCCTTTATTTCTCAAAAGATTCAAGTGGCTAAAACTTAATAACCGTTACCTAAGCCAGCCATTTCCTTTTAGCCTTAAACCTATGAGCAAATGTGTTATAAAGCAAAGTACATTACCAATACTTAATTAATTATGACTATATTTTGTAAGTAGCTACTCAGAAGCTAGGATCATCTCCCTAAAAGCCTAAAAGGATTTGAGTGCCACAAATTAAAAGTGGGATATTTGGGTCATAGAAGCATACAGCCCCTGAAAAAGACCCTGTGAAACATTTCACATTGACACATAAAATGAGATGTGAACTTTTTCACTGTTCACATGTAGTTAGGTGTGTTCAACTTCTAATACTTTCCAGATGAAACAAGAGGCTAGTTCATTTTAGTTGCTCTGTTACTTTTACTGCAACAGAAGGTGAAGAAATCTCCTCTGAAGGAGAAGGCTTTGCCGTGGACAGCTTACCACAAGCCTTTTACTTATAGGTAGTGTGGTATTTATCATAGATTATTGCAAACATAGCTTGTTTTCCATACCTATAGAGCATATATAGCCTACATACAATGAATAAACAAAAATATGATTTTTGGCTCAAAATGCCAGTAATAATTAGTTAAATGTTTTCATGAAGTCCTGCAGCATTTTGAAAATGTTACTTAGGGCTGACTCACATCAAATTAGTTCCACTAAAAACAACCCAGATCCAGAATCTGAGTGCTGTAGGTGCTTATTATTTCAACTGAAAGCTTCCCTTCCTCTAAATTGAGATTTTATTTGTTCAGTCTCTACACTGCACTTACATGTTAAATGGAAATTGTTAGAGCACATACTATAAGCATTACAAATTTTGTGGTGATCCAGATATTTTTTCCTTTCTCCTAAAAAGGAAATGATGGCTTTGGAAATTTACAAAAACCATAACAGTGGTACAATCTATTAGCAGAACGCAAGAGAGGTTTTAGTTGAGGATGGATCTGTGGTTTTGAGGTTCTGAAAAATTACTCACTGTTTTGATTCAAACTGGGTAGTTTCTATATCCGTTAGCCTCCTCTTCATTGCTTGTCAGCTTGTTTTTGTAGTAGTCAGCATTGACATTGATTCAGATTTCTTAAGGGTCAATAGCAAAATCTCTTGGAGTTCACATCTTGTGCAGAGCTCTTGTATCTTAAAAAATGGACAGGTGAAGGCAAGCTGCCCTTTTTAAAGAGTTTCCTTTATGGTATGGATGAATTTGTGGGAAAGCCATGGTTACAAGTAAAAGCTGTTACAGCAGCTGTGTATCTTAACACACAGATAAAGCGTTGGGAAAGAGTAATGGGTGAGGTAAAGTGAGCTTGCTCACCATCTATGGTTGCATAACCTAAAGCTATAGACCCTTCTTGTAAATCATTGTCTGCTCAACATCTTCCTTTAATCGAAGCATTAGCAATGTCTCTAGGGTTCAAGGCCAAAACGTTGCATGAACTACTCTGACAGGCTTTATATCACAAACCATTAAACTTCATACTGTTACTGCTGAATTGAGTCTAGGAAAAAGTCCTTGCTTCTAGAAGACATGCTGTTGTGATCTAAGACGTTACAAGTTTAAGAGTGTGCTTGCAAAGGTCTGTCACCCGCAGAAGAATCTTGAATGTAAGTGGCAACCTTTGGTTCTTGTTATCTTTTTTCCTAATAGATGAAAGAAGCCAATAGAGGTGCCTCCATTAAAATGTTCTTATATTGACATGACCCATTGGCATGAGTCATCCCTCAATCTTCCATTAGTTCATCAAGCAAAAATAAATCAAAATAAAACAGAAGGAAAAAAATGGACTAAACTTTCCAGCTAAGCTATCTGTTCCATTAATATAGCGATTTTGCTATGGCTATATGTATCATTTGGTACAAAACCAAAACACTTTCCATTCCTTATGGTTCTTTACTACTCAGCCAAGATTCACACAAGCAATTTTTGTGACAAGATTATCTTATAACCTCATCTCTGAGTACCTTTCTGTTAAGATTTTGTTACTTTCAGAGTTATGGCTTTCAGATCTGTTTAGCGTGAGTAATCAGCTTTACCTCCTCAGGGTGGTCCAAGATAATCATTTGCAAGGTGGAAATCCTGGGTTCTGTGTATTGTGCAGCTCCTATCCCTTTATCTCCTTGTGCAAACTTCTGAACTCTGTTATTCTCCATTTCCCCTGGACAGACAAGGGTCAACTCATGTTTTGATTCCCCAGGAGATCACTGTGCTGCTCTGTCCCACTCACATGTGGATCATTGCTGCTGCCATAAGAGGTGGGGCACAGGAGCTCCAAGGTGCTTTCACCTTGCCTTCCTTCACCATCCTCTCTCCCCTCCGTGGCATCTGTGCCACTGGCTGTCCATGATGGCTGTCCCCCATCACAGGGGTCTTCACACTGTCTCCCAGTGAGTTCCTACAGTCTGCAATTTTTCCACTTATTAACAAAAAGAATATCACCATACTCATCTGATAAAAGTACATCAATATTCTGCTCTTCAAATGCAGAGAACAATAACGATTGCTTTTCTTTACAATTTTAGTTGTTGTCTATTTACCTATGGTCCCAAACATTATTAGGATTTATTTTGCTCATAATACATTTCAGCTTCCTCAAACTGTCTTCAGCTGCACTGCCTATGAATCTGTGTCTATGATATCTTCAGTGCAACTCAGATTCTTTCCTGTCTTTATTGATAATATGAATAGAGACTGTATTTTATATGTTGCATAATCTCCTGTTCTCCATTTGCCTCATACATTTCTATTTTCTTTCGTTTCTAAATGCATTTCATTTTTCTACTGAAACATATGTATAAGGTTATGGCCAAAATTGGCCTTTTTTGGTAGCAAAATCAGTGGAGAAAAGGCATTTGAGGGCAATCTTACAAATTCTTTGTAAGTATAGGTATTCTTATTTTTCTTCTAATTTTTTCCTCCCAGACGAATTTGGTCATCATTTTCCTGTTTGGGGATATTCACTTTTTCTGAAGTGCTGGCTGGAAATATGCTCTTGCCCATTTTAAATGGTCAGCTTTGGCAACCACCAGATTCCACTCCAGTGATTAACTCGTCTTTACTCATCATGATGAGGTCCAGAATGGTTTTATCTTATGCTGAATGCAATACCGTTTGTGTTAGGAATTGTGCAGGAATTGTGTTAGGAATTTGTTGAGAAAGTCTACTAATATATATATATTTTTTTGCTACTAACGTTTCGCAGTGTGTATTTTCCATTATTATTTTTTTTTACAATAAATTACTCTAAATTGTCTCTGCTTAAGACTACCTTCAGCTTTCTGTGAGACTTTTTTTATAAATGGTATCAAATGCTGTATCATATACTCTTGATCCTGAGGGACAGCAAACACAGATATCTACCTTTGTGTTCAAGCATTCTTTATGATCAAAAGAGATGTAGTAAACAGAATTATGAAGCCCAGGGAGTGATTCAACTCACTTTAACAGAGACACCAGCACAGTTGCACTTGGCCTTCAGTCAGTTAGTCAGACAAACATAGCATCCACTGTATTTCTTTATTTGTGTGTCCTTTCCTGAACTCTTTGGATCCTATCCTCGCTCTGGAGTTACTGAGGGTTATTAAATTACAGAACAAGCAAATAATACTGTTTCCCAAATTATTTTAAACTGCTAATATTTTCCCAGCAGGTGCAGGTAAGTATAATTCAAGGTCTAAGTGTTGAGAGATTAGAATTATATAAAATCTGTTTTTCTGAATAATTTCTAAGGACCCTCCTTTACATGATATTTAGACTTCTGGTTACTGCCATTCAGATTTTATAGAAGGCAAAGATCTCACATCTGAGAGAGGATTCAGTAGTGCACTAAAGACTTACTTAAGTTTCCTTATGGCATATGGTTGTTAAAAGTGCCCTACTGTGGCTGGTATGTTTGGAGTGTATGTATATACTCCAGCATGGATGCCAGTTGTCTCTATTAAGAAAAAAAAAATCTCTCTTTTAATCCTCTTTTGTTTGTGCCCTGTCTTTCAGGAAATCTTAGGTACCTAATGACCTCTCTAATGATTTAGATATCTAAGTGCAAGCAGATGAATTGAACCCTGAGGCACTAAATATATATAGCTTGTTCACCCAAAATATCTTTCTGTTTCACAGTCTCTGATGTGAGATACTACAGTATCTGGAACTCTAATATGCTTTCGAAATTATTTCTTGGCATTTCTTTGTTTGAGGTAAGCCATGCATTAGCAGTACTTTGAAAAATTATTTGATTTTTTTGGTCACGGACACTACAACAGAAACACCAATGGTCCTTCATTACATAGCTACCAAAGATCATTATATAGATATTGAACTTAGCACGATTGAAACACCTCTTGCTCTGCTTCTGCTGTCATGCATCTATAATCCTCCAGTCATGCATGATAGGCCTCATTTGTCCAAAGCTCATCTACTGAAATTTTATCTATTGGTTATTTATTTGTCAATCATTTATATATTTATGTTACCTTAGCACATTGTGTATGTTATACAAAAACAAAGGTTTTGGGGGTTTTTTTGTGTTTGCTTGTTTGTTTGTTTTTTTGTGCTATGACTCTGTGAAGTGCTACATCTCTGATTAGCCCAGATTTCTAAAAATTTTAAAGGAAAAGTTTGAAAGTCAGTCGAGATGATCTTAGATATGTCTCTCGATCAATATATTATTGATATATATATTGATATATATATTGATATTGATATAATATATTTATTGATTCTTTCCTAGCCCACATTCCTATATATTATCTTATTAATAATTGCAGCCAAAAAAAGAATATGTATGATATGTCTTAAAGTCTTTAAATGCAAATGCACAAAATGTCACCAAAATACTAAATGGTTACTTTAACAATCATGAGAAGAATTGAAGATGAAAGGAAAGGATAGTGTATTATTTTCAAGAAGATTAGAAAATTCATACTAAAGTTCAAGAGTCTAGTAAGCCCTTCAGTGTGCATCATTTCATGAAAATAACAGAAGACGGTCCTACATATAGATTTGCTCCAGAAAATCTCTTCAAAGTTATTTTAGATGAATATTTAGCGCTATATCTGCAAAGAAATGTCACAGAGTTAGTGCCAAGCAAAATGACGTACACAAGTCTGGAGGCAAATAGTCATAACCATTCCCCCCAGAGTATTTTCCATTTACTTACTGTGTCTGAAAAATATGATAAAAATGCCAAAATAGGTAACAAAAATTTACAAGACAGATTTCTGCTTCCATTGTTTCATCACTCTGCTGGGTTGTTCCCTTTGGTTTTGGTCACACAAAGATTTCAAATGATTTCATATATACTTTTATAAATTATAAACAGTAGAAAGGATAGAAACAACTTAAGAGAATCTCTCAGGTTTGCATCACAGGGTTTCATGGACTTTTTTTTATTTACACAAGGATTCTTGAGGTCTAGTTTGCTCTCCATTCCACGCATGAAGGGAGAAGCTACACTAGCACTTCCTTCACCCTGTTGGTGGAGGAGAATACACAATTTTTAAGTATTCTTCATCTCCCTAAGATTTTAGAGCTCTGTGTACTGTATGGGAGTCTTTTATTTGCCTATATATTTTTAAGATTTCAGGAAACACTTGATGGATGTATCATGATAACCATGTGTTATTATTTATGTTTGTATACCTGTGTGTCTTTGTGCTAGCAGATCAACTGATTGACCTAAAACTGGAATTAGCTACTGTCCCATTAACCACACTGTAATCTCTTTCAAGCCTTTTTTTTTTTTTTTTGGATGCTTTTGTATATATATAGATCTATTACAGGAAAAAAAAAAGGCAAAATAACATTTTCAAAGACACTACATCTTTCTGGAATAGCAACACGCTTGTTGCAGTTATCATACAGAGAATTTCTGTCCTACTTTCTTTGAAGCCTGGGTTGCAATTTCCCATGTGAAGGGCTGAAAAAGATGTATTACAATAGTTTGAAAGAAAAGAAAAATAAAAGAAAAAAAAAAGGAAAAATAAGGAAAATATTCAGATTAGCGGATAGCAACATTGTCAATATTTAGAAAAATCCATGCAAAATATTTACAATACCAAGTTTAAAATGATTGCATATAAACAAGTGGGTCACAGGCCTCCCTTTTGGCTCTTTGTACAATAGTAAATCAGACAGCACCCAGGCACCGGAACTTGGTTGCTGATACTTTTAATTTTTTAATTTGCTAGAAGTGGCTCTTGCATGATTTTAGCCTAAACTGAGCCATTCCTAGGCATGGTTTGGGATTCAGTATTTCATAGACAGTTTACATGAAGGTGGGGCAGGGGAGAGGGAGGGAACAGGCTAGTTTTATAGTAGAGATGTGGCTAGGTCGTGCCAGTTGTTTCAGAGCTGGAAAATGGTGCTATTTCTTTTAGTAGTGCAGATCCAGGTTTGGACTCTGGAATATAACAAAGAGCATCAAAAAAAAAAAAAAAAAAAGGGCAAGGTGGGGTGGGAAGTGGTGAAAATTCAAATTTCTTGACCTGGGGTGATCCACAGCTTGATTTTTATCAAATTATAATTTCCTCAGTTTCTTAAAATTCTTTTTTTTTTAATATGTGTATGCTTATGTCACTCTCACTTTAAATAAAAATTTTGATGAAGATGCATAAATTACTTTTAATTTGCAGGAGAGAAAAAAAAAATGATCCAAGAATAGGATATGATTCCAAGTTTTAGCGTAGTAATAATTTTTAGGAAAAGCCAGTTTCTCATAGAAATGCTGACACAAATTTAGCTACAGCAGTAGCAATGAATAACACTGTTATTTAGGTCATATTGATATTCCACAGATAACCATAATAATATCACTAGAGCAAAATGGCTCACCAGTTTCTGTATAGCAAAATTCACTGCTTCTGTACCTCTGTCATCAAATTTTTTTGAATTGTCTCATACATTTATAATAGCTTTGCTGGTGAATGAAAGTCTTTTAGAATGATTGTTAGCAGATAAATATTTGCATTTACCATGGAACTTTCAGCACAGGAATAACTCAATGTTATGAGTTTTTTTCTGAAGGTTTTTCATGGAAATTGAGAAGAATGAGCAAGCTCATGGAAGCCTGTTTCCTCATGTGCTTTATTTCCAGGTACATCAGAGAAGACGGATGTTTCTCAGCTCGCTAACTTTTCTAGGTTCTTTACACTTGAAAATAAGCAGGTGATGGCCAGTGATGTTTTGATTCAGGGTATGGTGGAGGGAAGAAGATGCTTGCCTTGCTAATGAGTGCGATATCCTTCTCCTCCTGAAGGTCCCCAAAATGTCTTGTCCCACACTTACATGCCAAAACATTTTCAGGAGGAGTATATGTTTCCAGAGACTTGGAAAACAGGATTAGAGTTCCTAAGTCATTGAGGTATTGCTGAAAATTTTACTGTGTGCCTCTCAGCTAAAGAAAAATCACCTTGTCTGTCTAAATCCCCTCCTAAGGTAGGAGATGAGCTTGTGCTCAGGAAAACACCCCTTATCTAGAGTCTGTACGTGCAACCTCCCCTCATTGAGCAAGCAACTTGGCTTAAACCCCACTCCCAGCCTGAGATGTGTCTGGTTTTGCATCTTGCCCACACAGACATTAGGTGGTTGACTTGACTTCTGACCTTGACCTCGAACCTGCCTCCTCCACATGGACCTGTCACTGAGTTCTGTTAGAGGGCACTGATATGAGCATGGTTGTGTCCTAGAGGACTTCCCTACCAGCCTCAGAGTTGTCTGTGAACCAGCAGAGTGACTAGAGAGCAAGCAAGACACAATGTGGTATGGTTAGAGCAACCAACCCGTCACACCTTTTGCCCACCTAATCTTTATGTTTCATTCTCAATAGAAAGTGTGGTAGCTCTTTTAGCTTACAGAGTTCTACTTATTTTTCTTCGCTCTAACCTGAACTGGGAGGGAGAAGAGAAGGCTAAGTAGACCTCCCCACCTTCCTCCTCTATACTGCAAGTTTTGGTAAGATGACACCTTTGCTGAGATGGATTCTCTCTCTTTTCTATTCATGCTCTCTTTTTTTCTTGTTTTAGCTCTGCAGACTAATCTAAAGTCATTGTGCAATCTTATTTTTTCTTTGCGCAAACACAACCTGACTATTTAAGTTGTGAGGAAGACAACAATCCTGTGAGTCAGAATTCTGACAGTGAAATTCAAAGGAAATGCTATCATTTAGCTGTAATTCTTTCCTTTGATAGCAGCAAGGAGCACACATGCCTGTTTCTTCTGTAAATTCCATAACATGATCCAGTTGACTATCTCACTATTCAACATAAATTTGCAGGGTCCTGAGTATCTCCCTGTAACTTGTACAAACTGTTGCTCCTACTAGATATTTAAAATGTTTGGCATGGCTTTAAAGAGCTTGGTGCTGGAAATAAGCAGTAAGGGAAAGAAGAGGAAAAAAATGTACCCAAGAGATTAATATTTTTGTTTAATTTTGGTGAGGCAGTATGAAATATTAAATAGCCTGAGGTCTAGGATATTTAAAATGCTTTCCATTAGTCAAAACTTCAAAGACACTGCTTTGTTTCAAGACTTCATTGCAACATACTCTCTTTCTCCTTATACATTAGGAAGATGTGCATGGGCAAATGTCTGAAGGATTAATCTCAGAAGTTAATAACTCATTTGTCTAGAGTTCTTAAAACAGTCAAACAATATTTTGAATGATTTTGTCTTCCATATCAAGATATTTCAGGAATCATTTTATGATTTTTTTTTATATTATGTTTTCTGCACTCTTGAATTTGGCTTATAATATTTTGATTCCTATAAAGATTCAATACTTTCACATTAAAAGATTAAAGCATTCATCAGGAGAATACTATATGACTAGCTTAATTGGTTATTTCTAAGATACCTTTAGTAGCAGACATATCTCCTATTTTCCAAACACTTTGAACACTTTTTCATCTCAGATATTTGGGAGCAATAATTGAACTTGCCCAAACTTCTATTTTGTAAAAAACAATGAAAAAAATCCTTAATTTCCCTCAATACATACTCAAATATATTAGTTTTAAATGAATAAAAGGTATAAACATGACATATAATAAATGATGTAACTATGCTGTTGAATCATATAACTCAAAAATGTGGAAAAAGGATCACTAATGTTTTCTTTGATTTCGTGCTACTTATGAAAATAAAAAGTTTGCTAAATTTTAAGCATTTTTACAAAGAAGTACACACCTGCTACCATTCATCCTTCTAAGTGGTAGGAAAGATGAAAAGTACCAATTCAAAAGTGTATTTGTGCAACCAAGCAAAATACCCTACCGTTTGTCACCAGACATTATCATTTGTCTGCATGAATCTTATGTTCTTCAGGACATGAGCCAAAGGCAGTAACTGAGACAATGCTTTGGATCAGGGTGTTCTGGGTGGCACTTTCTTTGTTTGTTTCATAGTTAAACAATGGGCAGCATCCATTGTTTCCAAATTTGAGTGCATCTCTATAGCTTTCAGCTCATCTCACTCAAGTCATTGAAATTATTCATGTGCCTTTATGGCTGTAGACTCAAGGCCTACAATGTATTTTTGCTAAAATTTCACCACTTGCCCATCTGTGTTTTTTTGCTGCACCTCTGAGTGTAGAGTCAAAGGTCTGAATATGTTTACTTCATTCAGTCAGCTAATTCTCCAGTTATGGCATTATTTCATTTCTTAATTTTATGCTTTTATAGCATGTTAAAATCTGAAAGAGATTGTACGTACACCTGAAAAGTGGTAATGTCACTTTTCATAGTTTTGCCCCACTGCATTCTTTCTTCTACACTTGTATTCCATGCTAGTTTAAGTAAGATAGAGCGTTAAAACTGGTCTTTAGATATTCTGAATGAAGACACCAACATAGAGGTGATCTCCCAAACCTTCAAGGGTCATGATGTACATAGTGAGGAAGAGGACAGCCTGACAAAAGAGGTTTTCCAATAAATTCTTACCATATCTTTGCTTCTTTGCTGTCTGTCAAAGAGGAAATCATGGTCTTGAATATGAAGGGAAGCAGCCTCCAAGCATCCAGACTGATATACCAGCGCCTAAGAGATGTGAAGAGTCCTGAACTACTGGAGCCGCCACAGGACAGGAGACAACAGGCTGTTTGTGCCACTTTAAATGTTGTTGTGTAGTTGTTGAGTTAGGGAGTTTGTGTTGTGTTTAATGTAAATACTAAATCTTTTTTTTTTTTTCCACTTTTCGGGGGATGCACAAGTCTTATTCCATTGATGCTCTTGGAGGATAAGGATCCACCGCTTCCTCGCTATTAGGGTGATGTTTTATGTTAAAACTTACCACAGAGTTTTTGATTCCACAACATAGCTCCTTAATTTCTCTTTGTCATTATTGAATTACCTCTTGGTAAATTAGAGCCAACGAAAACCCTTTGTTCTCATTACAAAATAAAAAGGAGAAAAAGAGAATATCCCACTGTGTAATATCTGGGTGATGACTGCAGAAAATATGGCCACTTCTTAAACAAAATGACAGAGATATCAGTCAATTCCTGCAATAAAACTGACTTATATGCATTGTGTACATTCCGAGAGAATGTACAAAATCCATCCATGTGCAAAGCACAAATATTTGGCTTTAGCTGCATAAAAACAGGATTGAGGTTACTGTGATTCAAAAAATCACTCTGATTAAAAAGAAAAAAAAAAGCAAAGTAGAGAAGATTAATTATGTGAATTCATGTAGCTTCTTTTCATAAACCTCATGAGCTTTTTTTCTTTCTGGTTTCACAGTTAATGAATGACTTTGTTACTCTGCCTCAGTGACACTAGATGGCACTTCAGTGTAGTGATGGGATCAGACACTTTTGTAGTGCTTTCTACCTTGGTGTGTAGCTGCATGAAATTAATGCTATTCTCATACAGAAACGTAGTTCTTCAGCTTTCTGCTAATGTGTATATACAAATCTGAATTAAATAATACTATACATTTTTTAAAAAAGTAGCAAATATAAATGGAAAGAGATTTCAACATCATGGTTCACCAGCAGGTCAGAAAAAGGCAGATCGTGAGCCAAAGAGCTCTTGCCAGATGCCATTTGGAAGACTTGAGCAGCAGTCTAAGGAAGGAACTGAGGAGGATCTATAGGCCTGGAAACCAGAGTAAAATAGTCTGCGTAGTATCTGGATTTAACTCTGGTGAACTAAGCGATGATCATTTCCTGAGAATCAAACAGAAATGATGTTGTTTATGCAAGAGCAATCAAGTTTATGATCTCTGTACATAACCTGGTGCACTTCAAGTGAAACCAGCCACCTCCCTCCTGGCCTTAGAATCAAGAATATATGAACAGTCTGATTTATTTGGAGCTTTTGTAGACAAGTTTTGAAAAACAGTGTTCTTCAAGAATATTTGGCTTTATTAACAGACACTGTACTTGATTCAGAGAAGCCTGAATCTGAGAGATATCATTAATGAAAAGAAAAAAGTGAGGACACTGCAAAAGCAAAATAAGTTTACAGTATTGCCTTCAAACTAAACCAGGCATTATAAAGGTTAAAAAGCATTACTAATTTAAGATGTCATTTTCATTTTCAAGCTTAGTTAGTCAATTCAGTGAGAAAGTAGAAAGGGGTTATTTTCTTAGTTAAAAACTTCTTAAGGAAACTTTAATTGATACTGTAATAAAGTTTGTGTATGGAGGAAAAATTACACATTAGGATATCATAAAATAAAAGAAAATGTTGGCCTTAATTCTGAAAAGCTCTTTAGATGGGAGAAACTTAAGTCCAAACTTGAGCATATTCCTAAGGAGGGTGATGAGTTACAGACATCGTTAACTAAAGATGGCAGAATTTGCCTCTGACATTGGACATTTCGACAGTTTTGACTCCACTTTTATTACTCTAGCTTCTTTATCACATAAAGGATGAAATTAAAATGATTACAATAAGTAAACCCATCTTCAAAAGCAAAGGCAAACAACAGCTATTATTCTAGTGTCGATTTTTAATGGTAACTTTGTATTTGGTGAGAGACGTAAGAAGCTTTTTAAGTCAGTTAAATCCTTCTCATGTTCTAGCAGCTGAGGATCTGTTGCCTTGTCTTCTTCTTCTCATATATCTCGTTTCAACTAGCTTAAATTTGCAAATTATACGAATATGTCAAGAGACTCCTCAGTGACCCAGTTACAGGAAGGACAGAGATGCCTTAGGCTGCCTCAGGGAGACAAGGATTTTATTCTTTAATGAGTTTGATTCAAATCGTACAGGTTATTTTATGGTTGTTTACACTTTTCATACTTTATGGCAGGATTGGGGACGCACTGCTGGACCTAAAGGCTTCCTGCCCAATTGTGTTTCTGCCTTTTTTTGTTTTTTTTTTCTTTAAGTGGAAGCACCATCTGTTCTGTATTTATATGAAAAGCAGTTTTAGAAGTATTGGGCTTTCAACTGCTTTGAAGTCTTCACAGATGCTGTGTCTGAAATACTGTGTGTGGGGTTGGGCTGACTTAGGAGAGGGTCCAATCAGGCAGACACTATAGGTATGACTTCACAGTGCGTAAAAAACTGAGTGGGATTTTACACTTTTTGTCATGAATTTGTTCTGGTCTCATACGATAGGATATCTTTACTCAATTTTATTGTACAGAGCTGGGAAACAGGAAAGTCCCAGTATGTCTGCAGCCCTTACCTGTTAACAGGGTTATTTTATGCGAAATAGGTTGTGTTTTAACACAAAGGCAGGAGTGCTTGGTATACCATGGGTATTACATAGCCAGAGAAAGACAAGGCCAGGACATTTACTTCTGGAATTAATGTTGATTCTGGTTTGAAGGAAAAACCTTATTTTGCAGAGATTCTAAATCCTTGTAGGGGTTGTATGTATATTTATATGGCCTTTTATTTTTTGTACTAATTCATTTTTATTATTTGCTAGATAAATCTCTTCTTATATAATTTGCATCTGTTAATTTGAATTATATGCATATGAACTATGAACTATATGCATATGAACATATATGAGACTTTCTGGCTAAGAAAATGCCTCTCCTCTATTGAGTGCAGTGCATAGCTCTCTGCATGACCTCTCCAGGTGAATAATATCAGATATCCAAGCAAGAATGAAAAGAAAAAAAAGTTCTGAGGATTTTGTTTTTGTGATTTTTTTTTCCTCCAGTGACAAAAGGATGTCAGGTACTGCTAGTCTTATTTAAAAATAAAAGCCCCAACATGAGAAAGCCAGAAAAAAAAATCAGATGTAAATAGGAGGAACTCACTGATGCCATCAAATAAGGATTCAATGACAATCCTTCCCTATTGTATCATTATACAGTGATTTACTATCACTTCCAACTATTTACTGCCTAAAAAGATGAAAACTATAAAGCAAATATATTTCTTTTATTAAAGGAAATCTATGACTGTTAATACAGAGACATGATTTTTCTCTTTTTTTTTTTCCAAGGGAAGAGAACTTTCACATAACTTGTTCTTATTTTAAACATTTATATGCCAAATATATTCCTTTTTTTTCTGGACTTAATCATAATTAAAGTTCTCACACACTATATTATGCTATTAAAACAGAAAATAAAGACAAACACTGGAGTTTGCCTGTATTACAGTATTCTTTAATATAAATGACATACAAGTTTTACAAATTAGAGAGATTGACTTTGGAGAATTAAGAGGCTGCAGAAGACTATTTTAATGAGACACTTGGTCTGAGCATATATTTAACTTTGTAAGTTGACAGTAGAAATATGCAGCCTACCTTTGATGTGCTTGCTACCCATTGTATGGGTTGAAGAACCCTGATTTGCAGAGGGCTTTCAAATCATGCTGAGAAGATACCTCTGTGAATGATGTCCAAGCAACTTTCAGGTAGGCCTGGTAGTTATTTCACCTCATATTTCACTATAGCTATTCTTTGTCTTATAATCTAAATCCCACAAATTCTTCAGATGGGGAACCTGCACATCTCTACTTGGCAATTAGAAACATAGTTTAAACACAGTAACACAGTAAGAAATACAGACCAATGTACACTGCAGAGCAAGTGAATGATGAACTTGACATATACACGGACTGGTGGCTGAACCCTGATACCTTACTCTGCAACGTAGTCTCACTGAAATTAGTGAAACTGCCCATGTGATTAAGGTGAGAGGGATAGTGAGATCCAGACATAGGTTAAATGTTTTGCACTGCAAACTATTCTTTATTTTGTTCAATAGGATTATGTTAGCCTAATTCTGAACAGCATTGCTCAAGAAGAATGGCAAACTTAAAAGAAGCATGTGTACAATATGAATTTATTTTATTTTTCCCAAAATAATGACATTAGCAACAACTTTTATTTGCCTCTGCTAAATAGATACATTCAGAATTAGCTTAGTGTTATAGTGGATATTTTAAAACCTCCAGGGCTTGAAGTAAGTTTAAAGGGGCTTACTCTCCCCAAGAATAAAAAATAGATTGAGAGTCATCTTTTTTCCTTTACCATGTCTTTTTTTTGTGTGTGTGTGACTATAAAAATACCCTCAATTGCTATCTTTTTTTTTCATATATATCATAGCTTGACAAATATTTACTCCGAATCTCATATACAGTGGAACCTGTAGCATTCAGCAAATTGATAAACACCACAGAAAGCATGCTGGAAAAGAAAGCTGAAATAAATCAGATTAAAGCACAGTCAACAATTCTTTTTGGTGGTATGCTTGATCTTGTACATCTGTAATGATTTGTTTCTTTTACATCAATGGATCATCTCCACTTTACAATGAAGTTTCTGGTATTTGGCTTTAATTGTTAGCAAAATTTTTCAAACAACAGGCCTATTACAACTGGTACATTAACTGAAATGCAACCGAACCCTGTCTTTAGAAATCTATTTGTAATTTCCAATCTGTACCGCAGAGCGTTCATGGATACACCGGAAAGCAGAAGGCTGGATTTCCCAGTATTGCACAGGGTTGCTAAAAAGACTCACGCCAGAGTAGGTAGCCTTTTTGGTGTTGTAGCCGAGAGGGCAAAAGTCGTTGATACCAACCGAAGCAATTTTGTTGTTATGAAGATAGACTACCTGGAAGGCATAGAAGTGTGTAAGTGAACAATAGTGCTGAACAGTGTAAAGGACATAAATGATTTGACATTAGATAGTTGGCAAGGATTGTACGGTACCATGTAGAGTAACAATATATCAGTTTTCTCAAAGGTATGCTTTATTCTGCTTACATTTTGAACTATGGAGATTATACCCATTTTGAAATACTTTCTAGATAAAAAAAAAACACAGAGGAAAGTAGAAATTGCGCAAGGGAACTTAGTAGTATTATTGATTGTACGATATGATCGTTCCATAACTGAAACAAGAGTCGCATATGTGAAAATATTAATATAGTGCTGTGATTCATCAGCATGTGATCTATACAAAGGATCTATTTGGTTTCTCTCAAAATCTAGTGCTTTCAATCACTAATAATAATTTAAATTAGCTGATGGATATTATGTTGCTCCAGAGTTGCCACTTCTGATGAATTTTCTATGCTATGTGCAAGTGGTGATTTATATTTGGGAGTCTTCATTCTTCAGGAGCTTTCTTCCCAGTAAAATCTTACACCCAGTGAGAACAGATTGTAATGGATTCCAAGTGAACCATATTTTCAGCTATTCAGTCACGTACATAGTGTGAAACACATTTGCCTCCCTTTGCCTCCCTAAACAAATAACTTTGCGGGATACCAAGGAGAATGTTCTTGGGAAAGGTTGAAAAATGCCAATGAGTAGTGCTAAAGCAATTGCAAGTGAAGAAATGTTCTTAGAAAGAATGTTTCCTGAGCAAAGAGGGAATAAAAATGCAGAAATAATTTCATATTTGTTGTACGCCTACACACAGAGATACAAATGCACACCTACACACACATAAATCATATACAGTAGGAGTCCTCTTGTTGTTTTCAACTTTTCAATGCACATTCAGTGGTTTATAAAGCTTAGTTCAGCTTGCCTTTTACACAAATACTGTGTACATTGTTCAAAATTGAATATTCAGAGAACCTTACCTGGATATATTTATGGTCACCCAGCCCACCAGGAACTCTGGGAAGTTCGTTGTTATTTAAATGAAGCTCTCTCAGGTGAGGTACGTTGTTAAGGGAGCCATTTTCAACTGAAGAAATACTATTGAAGCTAAGACCCAATCTGAGAGACAAAACAAAACAAACTATGTTAAAGCAGATGATGATCATAGTTCACAGAGTGTTCTCTACACTACTGTTATATTATAGACAAGGCTGATTGATTTGCAGAATTATTCATGAGGTTATGTAAGTTTGACATCTGCGGTGAACTATCATAATTAACACCGCAACATTCAATTCATGCTCATGGCACTTCATTCTTTTATATTTCAATGACTACTGTCACTGTAAGATATAGCACGTACCTCGGGAGGTACTAAACTTTCTTTAAAAGACAAATAAAATTTCTTACATGGCAGTAGGAATAACTTTCTTTGTCCAACTGCTTGATCCATGGCCACAGAACTGTTAATTTTACATCTTCACCACAATCTTCTAAGATACCAATATGTTTATAGCTATTTTACAGACTGAGAGCTACAACTGAGTCATACATGACGTTTGGCTCAGCGAAACACAGGAAGGAAAATATACACATTTCTCCTGGGTTCAAGCACCCTAATCAGAAAATCCTTCTTCCTGCTTTAGACATGTTCATTCTGGGGTTATTGGAACAATTGATATCCAACTTATAAAATGTGGTCCTACCTGTATATTTCTGTGCTGACTATTAGGATTTGCACTCCACAAACTATTGAATCTTTTCAAGACTAGCTCATGACATAAGTTAAATATTCCGTGTTGTAGTGAGGAATTCAATAGTTTTACTGCAGGAGTTGTGAGCAGAAGTGTAGTCCTTTGAGAAACTATTTCTATAAAGGCTAAAGCTACTTCATCTAGTTTCCTTTATTTTATTTTATTTTATTTTATTTTATTTTATTTTATTTTATTTTATTTTATTTTATTTTATTTTAGCAATCATGTTTAATTTCCAGGGAAGAAAAATGCTCTGACATTTATTAATTACTAAATCAAGTAAAGAATTTGACAAAGGTAATCAGAATCTTGATGATATCATAACTTGCTATGGAGTAATACTTTTAGAGAAAGTCTGATTCACAATAATTTACCACTTGTAGTCCTCTGTGCCATTTTCAGAAGACATACTGTAGACCTAGTATAACATCACAGTGCTAAAAAGGCCTATTTGGATTTTGTGGCATAGATGTCTCAATAAATACGTCACAAGCACATTTTATGTATTTTCTTTAAAAAATAAATAAAATTCCTTTAAAAAATAAATAAGTACATATCCTTAATAACTACTATTACATAACACAAAGTCAAAATCCTACTTCTTTAAACACTGAAATGTTGTTAAACCAGCAAAGGACAAATGAGAGCTTAATGAGATCTCCTGCTGACATCAGTAGGGTTTTACCTCACTCACAAATGCATTTTGCATTATCTCATATCCTTACTAAAAATTGCTCATGGAACAATTTTTATGACTCTCATTTAAAAGCTATTAGAATAAAATCCTTTTGAGTACAGTCCATCAAGATTTAGTAAAGCTTGGGGAATTTGATCCTACATGTGCAATTTGGTCTGGAGAAACACAGAATTCCTACAAATAACTTGTGTCCTCATAGTGGGTGTTTTTAGAAAGATTGGAAATAAACATTTTGTCAGATGATTGTGTAAATTCTTGGTGGACATTTATGAGAAAATATATTCAGTAGATATTCATGTCTATAAGCAGATGTGTCACACCTAAGGAGAAGAGCATGAGAAAAGCAGATTTGGCTTTGATATTGGTCTGCTGAGATGAAAGTGAACACCTTTCACACTGTAAAGATGGACAAGATCCAAATCTGGAATAGCTCATGCAAGGAAGAACTCTTTTAGGGAAAGAGTGAAAGCTGGAAGAATCTGAATTAAAATGGACTTAACTCTCACAAGCAGTGCAAGTATATGTATGTAATTATGTTTAATTACATCTCATCTAAATCTCTTACAAGAGAACCCAAATGAACTCTACGTTACTCCAGGGTATGTTTACAAAAGAAATAAAGAAGTATCTGTGTGTAAAGTAGACTAAAAGTGCTAGGAAAGGATATGGTCTCCATCTTCTTTCTTTTCCTCGTGGAAGTGAAAAGGCAGGAAGCTGGAAAATCACTCTTGCATATTCTATATAAATATTATCTATACATAAAAATATGTATATATATTTTATATATATATGCACTTTCTCATATGCACTTCAACAATCTTCATGCAGCTGAACATCATCCTTATACGGGACTTGATGCAGCTTCTGCTGTATGTAGCTAGTTTCTTCAAGTAAATTTTAATAAACTTTAGTAGACTCTAGAGTTTAGTAACATCAGTTGTGTAATACGTTTACTCTCCTGGGGAGCTCCTTCTTCATTAAACCAGCAGAGTCCTCATTCATTTTACATTCATTACTTTTTTTTTCCACTGCAGCACTATGTGAAGACTTTTGAAGGAGTATGGTAGTGAATATGGGTATTATATATGGGTAATTTTATGAGGAGAAAAGAAATATGACAAGTACAGTTGGTCTACTAGAAGTCAGGAATTCAAAAGTGAATAAAAACTCTGCAGTTCTCCACTGATGTCTCATGTGAAGCAATTTACAGTTCAAAACATATTAGCACAGACAGTCAATAAAATGACCTGTTACCCAAAGGCTACCTGTGCTTTGAGGGGACTACTATTGTTGGTCAGCAGTATATGCAACAATGTTGTGTCTGTGTTGTTTTCCAAGGATTAATGTGAAAGAGCAGGAAAATTCAGTTACTCCCAGGACAGCTGACCTACCAGCTGTCCAGGAAATGATATTCTTTATCTAAGTTATTAAGATCTCATTTTAGATTTGGAAGGTTTCTTCCTTCTTCTATAATTACTGTGGAAAATATTTTATATTCTTAATGCTATTTTTTATATTTTTATAGATGTTAATCTGTATTTTCTAAGATGTTAATCTGTATTTTCAGAATTTTCCTTTATTCATGAAAATCCAGGAGCAGACCGCTTTTTGAGCAAGGATAAATCTGCGATAAAATCTGAACATCAAGCATGTATTGAAATACTCTACTGAAGTCTAGAATATTTTATAATTGTTTATGTAGTAGTTATGGTTTTGTTTGTATATATGTGATAAGAGGAAACAAATCCTTACTTAGCCAAGTTGGTGAGTCCAGACAGACTGTCAGCATCAATTTTGTTGATTTTATTGCCATCAAGGTGAAGTTCAGTAAGGGATGGAGGAAGCCCTGAAAGATAACTTCATCAAATTACTTTTGGTAGATTTTTTTATTATTTTTTTAGTTGTCTTGACGGGTGTTAGACTCTTTTACAGCAACAGAAGAATTTTTACCAAGCATAGACAAGATAATTTCCATGAATGAATGAACACTGAAATATCATCAGTAAAGAGAGAGCAGTTGTTTACTTTGTACATTGAAAATCACTGAATTTAAACAAAGAACTTTCACAATGAAGGAAACCTGAAAACAATTATTTTTCAAGTAACATTTTTTTTGAATGAAATGAAATAAGACCTAGTTCTAGGTCAGCATACAACTCAGTTCTTAAAAATAGATAAATTACATCCTTCACAGATATTAATTTTGGTCTTCATGATTATATAAATGGGACATATGGGACATATATAATAATGTAAGAAAAAGAGCCTTCATTTTACTCAGGTTATCCACATGCATAAATCTATAAACATTTTGGTCCAATGCATTTAAAAAATAACACTAGCTAACAATAATATAAAATAACAATAAAGCTGCGGGAAAACATTTTAACCTTCTCTTACGTAGAACACCCACTATTCCGAAAATTTATCAGGACCAAATTTTTTCACTGTCTGAGCTCCCTCAAAAGAACAGCCAAAACAGGAAACATTGGAAGAAAAAACAACTAATATTAACTTTCAAAAAGGTAAAGCTATTTCAAAACAATCTCCTGTCTCAAGTATGAATAAATTGACTATAATTTCCTCTAGATCATCATTTTGTATGTCTTTCCTTTTGAAAGGTTATATTGAAGATGTTTTTATTTTAAAATGAAGTACTTCTTAAAAAAGTGAATGTTTTTGTTTTGTGCAGGAATGGTCTTTTGGCTCAAACCCACTACATGGGTTTATATCTGCATAATGTTGTTCAGGTTAGCGAAGGAAGACTGGAGGGCAAAAAGATTCTTTCACTTTATATTTTGGCTCTGAGACAAAAGAAAACAATATGACATAAAAAGGTTTACCTTTGAAAATGCACCTCCTCTGGAGCTTGTAATAGTGAAAAAATAAGATTTGCCAAAACAATAAAAGCCAACTGAAAAAAAAAAAACTGTCTTCTACTAGCAGTCAAATTATGAATACTTTAGGGACGGGTGCAAAAGGCTTTTAAGTTTCTTCTTTATTTTTAAGTTAGATAACTAGAAATTACTACATTTTACCTGGAGAAATCTAACAAAGATTCATTGAAGTTCTTACCTTTTGGGATGCTAGTAATGTTGGTATCTGCAATACGGATATAAGAGAGCCTCTTCATCCCCTGGAAAGCTCCATTTTCAATGCCTGAACTCTTGAGTGGATTGGTGCCCAGTTCTGCCAAGAAAACACATTTGTGAGTAAGGCTGTACCATATACCTCTATATCTGTCAAAATTCAGGTGCCTACCAGGTCAAAGTTCATATGGAGGTATAACTTATTGAAGCAATTCTTGACTTTGCACATAAAATCACACTCTATGAGAACTAAGAGCAACTCCTGGAAAACTCTGCAGAGTACTGAGTTGATATAGTTATATTTTTTTTATGTACCCACCTAGAACAATCACTTGATTCAGTCCATTAAAGACAGCTTTCCTCAGCTTGGAGATCTCGTTCTCATGAGCACGTATCTCCTGAAGAGACTTGGGCATGTTTTCTGGAAGCTCCTTCAGGTTGTTCTTGGATAGATAGAGTCTTTCCAGCTTCTTCAGAGGAGCAAAAGCTGCTGGGCTTATTTTGCTGATTTTGTTGTTAACAAGGATCAATGCCTGTGGAGTAATAAAGAAGGAGATCCCAAATGACCACCAAGAAAATTATTCTGAAAATGAAACATTAAAAAAAAATAGTATATCTAGTTAATAGTATATTTTTGATGGCCAACCAAGTGAGCTGCACAAAATGCAATGCAAGACTAAAATATTGAGGGCTTCTGAAACAGTGAAAGACGAAAAAAAGACCTGAGAACAACTACGGGTGGCATCTCGTTGCTGAGGTACATGCAGCTTCTGTGAATACCCATGAGAACCATAATCAGTATCCAAGATGAAACACAATCCTTTCACTTGAAAGCTGTGAAGTCATTTGCATAGGATTAATAACATTACCACATTTATCTATCTATCTATCTGTCTGTCTGTCTATCTATCTATCCCGAGGGAAGAGAAGTTTCTGTAACAGCTTGCTTAGGTGGTCTGTGTATGCCACTAATAGTACTCTGATCTGGAAATTTTACAGTGGTGCTAACTCTCTTATTGTTTAACCAGCTGTGACATAAAAAGAAAGTCCCATGAATGTCAAAAGAGAAATGTGTCTAATGGAAGGGATGTCACATACCCCAAATACGACAATGAATCTTTTCATTCCAGCTGCTTGCTGTCTACTTCCCTTAAGAATTTGCAGTGTTGCATGTTTGTGCAAGGAATGAAATAAAGGGGTTATAAAAATATGGATAGCATCATTTATTTATCTATTTTTATTTCTAGACATATTAATAAATAGTAATAAATAGCTTTGGTCACTGACTTCATCCTATTGCTTACAAGAAAGCACTTGCTGCTATACCATAATTTTCTATTGCAGTTAACATTCAGTGTATTTTAATATAGGAAACACACAAAACTTTTATTATAAAAATACTGTTTCCTGGAGGAAAAAAAAAATCTCTTAAAACTTTCAGCAATCAGCTAAGCGTTAAAATGTATCAAGAAGTCTGCCAGTGTCTGTGACAGCACCTCTCTCATAAAAATTGAAAGAGAAACAAGAAGATAGTTCAAAATTGTATTAATGTTTCCCCCCCGCCCCCAAAGGACTCGTTTTGCAGCTCATCCCAGGCAAAGCAAACAGCATTTTGGCTGTAGGTCATTTCACAAAAGTGCACATAAAGCGGTACATATCTGTTTTTAATTTTTCATGCTAGCTAGCAACCCCACATTTGTGAGAGGAGGTAGAAGAGGTCACTCACAGTTCAGCGGAGTATTTCACCCACAATAAGCCTCTCTCAAAATAATGGGCTCGTTGGCCAGTGGAAGCTATGGATACAGTTCTGTTTGAAGCAATATTACAAGACATGCCACGAGGACACATCGGTTGTGGTTTCCTAACAGTAGCTGCTGCCAGAATTTGAAAGTAAATGTATCCTCTAGCCTTAGTATAATAAAGCTACCCACACAATCCTTCATGATGAAGGATACAGCTTAAATCACGCAAAATAGCGTCTTTTGTTGTTTTTTGGTTTTTGTTTTTTTTTGCTTTTTTTCATAAATAGTATAACTGTATTTATTACTGGTAATTACATTACTTTTTGTTTATTTCATCATGGATTTTTTTCATAGATATCTAAGTCCATTCCTTTTGGACCTATAATGTAAATATTCAGTGACTAGTTGTTTTTAACACCATTGCTAAGACTCCTTCAGAGCAGAACTAGAATTAATCTAGGATTAATCTGTTCTGCTTTGCTTTGTCTCTGTTTCCTCTTGAATATTTTTGTGCTATCTCAGAGAAATATATAAAATTACTGCTTTATTCAAACATTCATAAGATTGTTCTCACTTATAGATGATCGCATCTACCAAGGGTGTTTGAAAATAATGCCACCATTCAGCGTGGCAATGTATGTACAGTGGTGTTAGGTGGGAATGTATTACAAGCCTGTGGTTCTAAATGTTTTTTGGACTCAAACTCCATTTCCCACTTACACCCCTGCTGTGTAAGTCCCTGCTCTTGCTGTTTTAAGTCTGCATTATTTTTCACCCTGTTGTGTAGCTGCAAAGGAAAAAAAAAGAAAATAAAACACATAATATGCAAGCAAAATTTTACAGTTTCCCAGAGCAACAGCAAATGATGAGGATAACATAGTAGCACTACACCTGGCAAGCCATACCCACATGTTCCTTTTCCACTTCACAATAACTCCATTATGTGCTGGACCTGGAGAAAGAAATTATTAGCCTTGGAGTGCTCTTGTTTACTTTTCTCTGAATGTGCCCCTTATGGTTTGCTTGTAACGAAAGTTAAAATCAAAATAAAATAGAATAATATAAAAAACTTGGGGGGATTTGGAGGTCAGTGAAAACAGGAACTTAGAGGAGAAACACCTAGGGAAAACATCTGCAGGCAGTGCTATTGAGGAAGGGATGTTAGGCAACATTGCGCCACATGGGCTAAATAGCCTGAATAGAGCACAAATGGCATGATAGGGCATTATATTCATCTTTTTAAAGGGTAACCATATATACAAACTTTGTGCAGAGCAAGAAATTCTAGGAGGAAAAACAACATCAAGGTACTGAAAGCGTTTGAGCCTTGGACCACAGCTAGCACTTAGAGTGCTGCTAGTATAGAGCTACTAGGCAGAGGAAAGAAATATGACAGCTTAGGGCAATACTTGAATAGAGCCACAAGAATTGGTGTTTCTTTTTCAAAAATCCATCCTCTTTTATGTTTCTATGTTTCATTTTGCAGTGGGAAAAAAGATATCTTTTTAAAATAAATTTACAAAAACAAGAAAGAAAGCATTGAACTATATCACCATTTCTCAGTAAAAAAATGCTGAGCCTATCGACACACAGCTTCCAGGATGACTTGTTATGGGTGCTAAGGTATTTAATGAGAGGCAGGAAAAGAGGCAAGAAAGAAGGAGAAAATAAAGAAGATCAAATAAATCTGGTATCACAGACACCATTTAATCAGGACTAAAGAGTTCACAGCAATTTATGATGAATAAGAGAAAAAGTAGCTTCCTTCCTCATTTTCCTGAGCTGAAGTCTTTTCCCTTGTCCATGTGACTTCATATGTGGCATGAAGTTTTCTCTGCAAACATTGATTCTGTTAAAGTATATTATTGAATACTGACCCTGTTATATTTATTATTATATGTTGCACTGTAATAATACCTACAGACCATGCTGTCATGACTACTAGTTTAAAGAGTTGCTCAGAGAGGGAAAAAAAAGTACAAAATTTGCTCCAAAGCTGCTTTGGTCCCTTCTGCAACACCTCTGACATTAGTGTAGTAAGAAAAACAAAACTCACTGTATGACAGGAATAGATGCTGGCTCAGTTGGAGTGAGTGGGAGTTTGGCCATTTACCTCTCTCTGGCCTGGTTTCTACCTCAAATATTTACTCCCGGAAACAAAAAGGAGGATTCACAATTCAGGAGGATTTTGGAAGACTTGTTGGCATGCTCTGCCCAAATATGATCTGACAAAATGCTCAGGGAGTGCATGGCAATCAGGTAGGAAGTGCTGTAGGGTTCTTCTTCATGAGGCTACCAAAGCTTTTGATTTTGCCATGAGTTGGGGGAATAAAGTCCAGTCTTCTGAAGCTGTATGAGTCTGGAAGACACTCAGAAGATTGTGCTGTGGGGTTGCTATTTTTAAGTCAGTACTTCTTAAGTATTCTTAAGCCAGTCTCTTTAAGAGAACAGTTTGAAGAGTCTTGACAAAATTAGAAGCAAATTGTAAATCTGTAAAACTGATCAGCAAATTATTATCTGCCTAAAAATACCTTGTTTGCCAGCTGGAGATGGAATTCTTATGTAACATCAAAACTCTAATGATGCACGTGGTCTTTGGGGTTTACACTGAAAAGTCAACCTACTGACCTGGCAAAAATTCTTTAATTTCCTAGGCTTTTTGTTACACTATTACCTGTTGTTTTATCATAGTCCTGCAACAATAACGTCTTATATTGTAATCTCAAGACTCAGACCTCTAAAGAGAAATGATAAGAATAAATTTTGCTCTTTTTGTTTGATTTGTGGCTTTAATCATTAAAGCATACTCATCTCCCAGACATACAGCTAAGCTTTTCTCAAAACTGTTATGACTGCATACATACTTGGGGGAAAAAAAGCTACACAAAAAACCTTCACTTTCTCATCTAATTGTATTATAGAAGGAGATAGCACTTTACAAACTAAGCAGTTCCTTAAAAATTCTTTTAGAAAAACATGGAAAGGTGGAAAACCTGAAGGAACCAAGAGCTCCTGAATACAAGGAGGTGTCTGAGAAGAATTCCAGATGTTATGTGTCCTAAAGGGCTCATATCTACAGGGTTAAAGCAGGAAAAGGAAAAAGCTAGAAAAGGCCATGAAAAACACAGTGGTAATGTGGTTCTTTTTTTGTTTGCTCCTTAAATTCTTTGGTGGGGTTTAATGAAACAGACATAGCTAAGACGAAGGAAAAGGGTTGGCATAAAAAAGAAAAGGGAAAGATGACAAGTTGTGTGGATGGAGATGGAAAAGCACTGGAATAGCAGCCTGTCAGTGCAGAGGAAAGGAGACTGTAGAAAGCAGTTTGATTACATCCTCAGTGCCTTCTTGGATAATCTTTCTAAGCCAAAGAGCCTGCTGTGGACGTAGTTTTTACAAAGTTTGAGCTCTTGCTGATAAGTATTGTGTAATATGAGTTGCACAGATGACCAGAGAACAGCTGAGTCTTGTGTGAATCCCCAATCTCCTACATTTTCTTACTCTAATAAAAAATAATCCTAATGCTCTGGCATTCCAAAGAGCCTTTCAACCTGGTTCCTGTCTACTAAGGCAAACATTTTTGTTGTCTATTTTATCATATTTACTTGTGTTATTTTGTTTTTCCATTCTGTAGAATTTCCTTTTTAATTCCTCTTAGTTTAGTATTCTGTCCCCCACTTTGTGCAGAACATCTGTCAGAAGCCTACAGATTCACCAATCAATCAGAAGTAAAAGGAAAGGTATGTCTTACACCTGTTAGGACTACCTGCTATTGATGATAATGGGAATGGGGTTCAGAGGTAGAAACAGGACAAAGATTTCTGTCTTTGCTCTTTTTACAGAGTAAAAGCTCAGTAGCCATTGAGCCTTCATTCTGTGATTTGCAGAGCAGCATGTTTACTCAGCTTCTCTGTTGATTCTGCCTGGGAAAAGGGAACTGAAGCTCTAATGAATCATCAGAAGGCTGTGTACTTTCATTCGTGTTTTTCTGATCTGTTAGGAGTTTTCTGTCACCCTGGAAGATATTCTTAGACTTCTCCTCAGTTATTTGGGCTCTTATCATTCCATAGGGAACCTTCTTTTACAAAAAAAAAAGTGAGATTTTTAACCAAATACATTATTTTCCCCATATATTTGCTAAACCTTGTCTTTTCACTTACTTATTCATACATTTACTTACACATACATTCTCTACATTGAGAATCATACATTTGATTTGAGGCCAATAATGCATTTATCGTCTTTTGCAGAACTAACACTGTGCCATTGAAAAATTCCTGTTGGAAAAGGGCACTGTTACTACGCTGTTGTTTGTGCTGTGCTTACAGTGATCTAATACACAGTAGTTTCTTTTACCTCCTTTTCCAAATGCCAGGCATTATGCTGGTTTGTTTTGGCTTTGCCACAGAGCAAGCAACTCTATGTGCTGTTTTTGTAGACTCCCACTTCACTCTGCATGAGCTCTTACTCATGGAGTATTTTGGATTCTTTATAATGTCCACAGGGTCAAAGTACCAGACTCTCTCCAGAAGTTTCAGTTTGCCTGGAAAATTCTGACAGTTTTATAAAGGCCTTTTTTTCTGTCTTCTCCAATTGCATCTTTTTTAACTGTTCTGACATAGATCTAAGTCATGACCGTGTCTTTTACATAACATCAGACAATTTTCTGGAACTGCAAAACTAATTCTTCAGCAATATAAAAAGACTCTCTCCATTTTTTTCCCCTATCCTTCTGAGTCCTGTGAAAAAAGGTGTAACTGATGTTTCATTTCAAATTCTGTTAAGTCTTACAGAGCTTTTACAGCAAAACTTTCATATTTTAGCTACTTTTGCATGGATTATTTGAAAACTATTAAAATATCAAGTGCACCTTGATCATTGACTCTGGCTTTCTGGCTGTCTTCCTTTTGCAGAAATCTATTATTTGCAGATGCACATATTCTCTTGATTACATATTTTTTTCTTTAATCAATTGTCCTATTTCCACAAAGTTTAATTGGACTTTTTTTATGCTCAGGAAATTTTTCTGTTTTACATCTTTGTAGTTATTAATTCCTCTTTCTCTTCTATATCCATGTATTGTACACTCAGATCTTAAGCAGTCACATTTGTACATAAAGAAAAGCCATTGTGAAAGGCATAGGTAGACCCTTTCTTTTCTCCTTACTTTACCTAGACTTCAACAGAAGTTGAACTTCAAGTTCAACCCAACTTGTTCATGACAGTCTCCTCTAAAACTAGTACACATAGATGCTTACAGGAGTGAGGATTAGATTTAGAAGGAATAAACTGAATTCACTCTCTATTAAATTATGAATATTCAATATAATTATGAATAATAATTGTAAGGGATAACAGGAATCATTTCCAGATATTGCACAAGGAGGAGAATGATACCTGCTGGGAGTAAAGGTGGTGCATAGTTAACGTAGTTAATGTAATTAATATTTTGGGAAGGAGAAAACAAGCTTCTTCCTCTCTCAAGTAAATGCAGGTAAAAAGTGCATTGTTTTAAAGGTGTTTTTCTAATGCTTACATTATAGCTGCTATTCTTCTGTATGATTTCTACTGGTCATTAAATGTGTCCTGAGTACTTTGGGGATTAAAAGGAAGATATAATCTTTTCCCTGAAGAGTTAACTGTTTAATATACTATTGTGTATTCTGTAATAGGAGAAATAATAAAAAAATATCCCTGGAATTAACCTCCATGAGATGGCATAGTTAAAGGTTGCTTAAGACACAGGATGAGGTATAGCAGAGACCTGCATAGCATGCAGGCAGGCAGAAGTAAGTGGGGCCAGGGCTTTCCATCTGCAGTACCCTGCTCTGATTCATTTCATGAGGTGTCAGGAGGGACAGCTAGTATCACTGACAAGGACCTGCTCTTTCTAGCATCCAGAGTGTGATCTTCACTGAAAACGCAGGACTTCTCTCAAGGATGGAAGGAAGCAAAAAAAGAAACGGGCAGTAATTAGGGTGCTGAATCTGAGTTTAGTAATTAAGATTAAATAAATAAATAAATAAACAGCTCTAGGAAGTAAGTCATCTCATTTGAGTACAAATTGCTCAAATTGCTGATTGCAAATGTTATCTATGTGACCAGTTCAGGTGTAAACACCTAATTCAGCTAAAATAATATGACATGAAGCCCATCATGATTTACTCATGTGCCTCCCTGCACTATGGATATATTGGCATTGTGAACCTTAGAAATGTTTTTAAACTTTTTTTCTTCATGCTGCATTAAGACAGAGATTTAAGGAGGAATTTAAAGGATGAATTAAAGAGAGAGAAATATTTGCAGAGTATTTCTTCCAAGCGACAGTATGGAAACCATCACACAGTTTGTTGTTTGAAAATGTGCTTCTTTGAGTGATAGCATACTTGTACAGAGTTAGCTTCTTGATAGTGCATGGAAACAATAGAATTGAAATAGGCTGTGAAGTAATAGAAAAGTGAAGGGAAGCAGTTCATAATAGTTAAAATCAAAAAGGTTTGAATGGAATAATACACAGAATAAATTCAGTTGGTGAAAGGCTGAAATATCTTGTAGTTGGGAGTATTACTTTCACAGAGAAGTAATACCTTTTTTTACTAATATGAAAAGAATGACATTTCTGCAAAAAGGAAACAAACCTATGAGGTATGAATTTTAAGATGTTGATTAAAATATAAAAATAAGGGAGAAGGAACTCAGACAGAGAAACAACAATTTTGAAGCATAAGATGGTTCTCTGATGGAAACTTGGAAAATAAGGGAAGAACCACAAAAAAAAATAAATAAAAAAATAAAAAAGCAGTCATAGAAACCAGGAAAAGAAAATACTTAGCAAAGAGGAAAAAGGACAGTAGTGTTGGAAGAGACTAGCAGGTAAAGGAGAATGAGGGTGGAGTTTTGCTAGGAGGGAGTTGTTGGCAAAAATAGTTTCAATATAGTGCCAAGGACAGACAGTTGGTTTGAAAGGATGCTTAAGACAGAATTAGTAAAGAACAACAGCTGAGAAATATGACAAATACAGTGCTCAATAAGCCTGAAAGTGAAAGGGGGAGGGATACAGTAGTGAGTGAATGACGTGGCAGGGTTGAAGAGGATTCATTTTTTAGATAGAAATGACCAAGTCACTGTGCCAAAAGAAATAAGAACATAAGTAGGGAAAAAGGCAAAAGAAAGATGATGCTGATGAGGAGGCAGGGTGGAACCACTGGGCCAAGGGGATGAAAACAGATGAGAACTTTCTGCAGTGCAATAAAAAGAAAAGAGAAAAGAGGAGGGGAATGGGAATTAAACAGGTTGGTCTGGTAGAGGATAATCACAAGGTATTTTATCAGTTTTCCTTAAAAATAATGAAGGCTGAAGACACTTTTCTCCCTGGTTTTGTAACAATTACCAGTTCAATTCTACACTTACATGAAGATTTTTCAAGTTCTTGAAATCCCCTTCCTTAATTTCAGTGATTTTGTTGTTCTGTAAATCCAGCAGAGTTGTGTCGGGGGGGAGGTCCCTTGGCACTTTATCCAGACCTAGGGGTAGTAAAAAAGAATAAACAATTGGTTTTGGAAGAAACTCTGAGGAGGGGTCAGTACTTCTCTTAGCAGCATTTTACTTTGTAGTAAACCACAATTTCTAGAACTCATTTCCTAAGAAGTTTATGAAGACGTGTCTGAAAGTATTTTTGTCTCTAAACAGTCAAAAGGAGTTTTATTTTGCCATGTCAAAACAAAATTAATTTATTCACATTTCCATTCCACCCTTTTCTGAGAATATATCTGAGTTATAGCTTGAAGCAAAGGATCCAGTTTGGCAAAAATTACTTAATTTTTTTCCGCTAAACTGTGTAGTTAAAAATTGCTTTCAGAAAGAGATATGGTATTTATTCACTTTACTGAACAAAAAGCACTTCCTACTCTTTAAAAGATACTAGGCTTTTTGGAAAGAGGATGATGCTTCATTATGATCATTTCCAGAAAATATACTATTTGTTTTACAGTAACTTGCTGTAACTTGCAGTAACTTGCAGTAAAGTCCACCTTAAAAAAAAACAAAACCCCCACTTTTTTTTCAGCTGAAACGATGTCCAAGTTTTCTGGAGAACAAATCTCTTGGTTTCACTGCAACTGCCAAAAGAACATCAGACAGTTTAAATTAAAGACTCTCTTTGGGACTATTTTCTGAATAGCTGATATGTAAGTCCGATGAAGTCATGGAAATGAAATTATTTAGTGTTAAATAACACTTGCCTTACCCAGCTTTCCTTTCATACTGTGACTTGGAATAGAGCAAATCTTTTTTAGTCACTGTGATTTACCACAAAATTAAAATGACCCATTTCTATCCTAACTAGTCTTTTTTTTTTTTTTACTTTTTCTTTTTTTTTTCTCCAACAAAATGTGAAACACTAGATGAATGGCAGGAAGAAATGATGAAAATGGACTAATAAAGTCTCTATATGTGATCTAATTTAAGTGAAGCAATCTCAATACAATAAACTTTTTACCAATAAAGCTTTTAACAAATATTTCTGAAAATATAGTTGAGCTCTTTTCAGAAAGATCTTTCTGGAATTTTGTTATCTCAATGTGATGAGTCTATCAATATGCTGATAGACTTCATGCTATTGTTCTCAAATTGATTTTTTTTTTAATCTGCATATTTTTAATTAAATGTCAACACTGCAAACACTAAAATGTATTTAAGATGCTTCACAAATCTAAGTGTAAATTTGAATGTTATGTGGTTGGTTCTTATTCGGCTGAAATATAGCAAATCATTAAAGGAACCAATCAAATTTTAACAGTCATTGATAAGTCAAGACAATTCAAGTACTGCATGTCAAATATTGATTAATTTGGGATAGTGCTGGAATAAAAAGCCTGAAGAACTCATGTATCCAGCAAGGCAATGTCATTCAGATAGCGTGCACCTGGGGCCTCCTGCTCCCTAAATGAGCATCCCTCTGGATGCATACAGCAGCCACTTGCAGACCATTGCATGATGCCGTGAGTCAATACTGATTTGTAAATGGTGCTCAGTACAGTTGTCTTATTCCATCGCCCAAAATCAAAAATCTTTGGACTTCAAAGTTAGTTATTTGGGGAACCAACTTTTCCTTTCTTCCTATAGTTACTATTGCAAAATTCTGCCATAAATCCTGGAGAGGCCACAGAGCCAGGCACTGGAGTTTTTTACTACAACTAGTGACTCACTGAGAATTCACTAAAGATTTGGCCAGGATTTATCTGCATACAGACAAGGTATCCAACCTGTATTTAGGAACTTGGTCTGAATCTTCCAAAATATCAAGCACCTGGCAGGTCCCACTGGTTCCCACCCCTGCTGGTGCGGGCAAAACCTGCTTATCTGTTGACGTGCTGGGTTGGTGTGGGTGTCTCTGGGAACCCTCACTTTTTGTTGCACCTAGGAAGTTCAGGAGCCTCAAATTCTTAGGCTTTTTTAGCTATTTATTGGGGGCTATTACCAAAATTTGCTTGCCAAATTTCAAAGTATCAAAGACAGTGCTTCTTTTTTTTTTCGCTTGCAAGTTTTCTAATGTTAGTAAAACAAGTTTCAAATATACAGATCTGATATTTTTCAAAGCTAAATGAAATGTAGAGAGTCATGGCTGATTTTTGATCACATCAACATCCAGAAGTTTTAAACAGAATCATCCTATCTGGGATGAATAACAGCATATACTTATATAAAATGACAAGAGTCAAAGCTAACATCTAATCTTATTTTTCTTACTGATATCTGTGCGTGAGTACACAGATTAAGGTTCTTAATATTTCTGAAATATTACACCTCATTTAAATGCAGTGGGAAAACTCCCTTTACTCTCGAAAGTATCTGACCAGAGCATTAGAGCACTAAATATAAAAAAAAATGTGATACCATATAATTCCATGTTGGTTGTCTTTAGAAAGTGTCTACTCTCAACAGACAGCAATGATGTCAGCAATGAAGAATTATTTTCCCAAAAGTCCGATCTGTTTAAAATCATAATTCTGTTGTTGGAGGGTTTTGGTCAATTTTTATAGCATTTTTCACATATAATACAAAATTAGTTTGATTATTTACATTCACAGTAGTGTTATGTTCTGGTTGGCAGCACATGCTGGTATCTGTAATTTAAGTGCTTATGGCAAAAAAGGGGTACATTAAAGCTATGCAGATGTAATATTATGAGATACCTTTGGAATACACTTTGTAAGAATATTTGGATTGCCACTGAGGGGATAATTTGATAAACATCGAACTTCAAATTTTCAACTGTGTATTTCAAGCTTCACTTCCTAAAAGCTCAAGCTTGATCTAAGAATGAGGTAGAACTGAAAATTTCTCAGAACAACTAAATTATACTTTCCTGTTCATGTTCAAAAGATGTAACACATAGACGCAATAAACATATCTATCATATGTTATATGTTATGAGAAGTGATATGCTATCATATAGCATACCATATCTCAAAAAGAAAAGGTTGTATAATTTCATCCTCCTGTTAAAAAGAATAAAGAAAAAAAAAAAGGCTATAGAAATGATATTTTTCTTCCCTGATTTGTCTGAGTTTTGAATATGTGAAGAACAAACCACCATGCACAACTTAGCGGGAAAGATGCACCTCTGGTGCTGTAGAAAGAGTGCAGTTTTCATTAAGCAGTTTAATAAGTACTATATATCCACCAGCTGAAAGCTGAATCAGCTAGGGCCATTGGAGGAAAAGTTTGCAAATGGGCGGATCTGGATGCTGCTTGGTAAAATCAGCAGTTTAATAATTCAGGACTAAATTGCATTTGAGGTGTGGGCTGGATCCAAGTGTTTGATCACTTGTCACATCTCAATTGCCTCCTCGAGGTGTGCTTGGGATGCAGGTCCTGGTCTCAAGAGCCACTTGTATCATCTAGACCATGTGCAAGAGCAGTGACGTGGTACAAACCTGGCTCTGTGCTTGAGCTTCCCTGCCTAGAAGGCAAACCTCCGAGTCAGTGTAGGGAACTACACTGTTAATGTTGAGGAATGAGGGATTTTGTACTATCTTGACAGCATAACTGAATTTGAATGTCTAGCAAATCATAATCCCCCTAGGAACTGAAATGACTATCGACTCCATCACTAGGATTAGCACGACCCATGAGGATTTTTGACCCCTCTGGCTTGGATACTAAAGTTTTCAGGGGGGAGTTGTAGGGTGTCCTTACTACTTCATTTCATAGAACATCAGATGATGAGCATTCCTTTCTCAAGACATGTGTGCATACTGTATGTCCACCTGCAGATCCCTTCCAGTGAAATTTATGCAATAACATCTCAAAGGGAAACTGGTGTGGGAAAATACCAATTGAGTCAATGCTTAATAGTTTTAAGAAGGGTTTTCACAAGTATTCCCACTGTTGGCGGTGACTTTATATATTAAAGCTTGCTTCCTAAAAAGTCACATGACAACCCCTCATAGCAGTTCAGTTTTTCATGTAAATTAACAGTGCTGTACAGTTTGGTATTCGGTTCCATGAAAATATTCAAGCCTCTAGTTCTGAAGACTAACTTATAACTGACTAAAGATCTAGTTTCTTCTGCCTTTCCCACTTCATAGTGCATTAACAATGCATATAGTTTTATTTATTTTGATTAAATAAGACTAAATCAGTTATTATTTAAGTTGGTAAATACATTATTAATCTACTTGTTCACATAATAAGCAGAAATGGTGTGACTCCATTCTTCCAAGCAGAAATTAAGAACCTAAACATCCTGGAAATTTAGGGACTGAACAAGTCTGAGCTTCCACAACCATAAAAGCTATTGCCATTTATGCTGTCATCTTTTCAGGAAACAATCATGACTTTCAGCTGTCAACTAAGCCCCCATTAATTCCTGCAGCAAGCTTGGAGTATTCTGTGTAGATGTCTACAAGTAGGAATTGTCTTAAATTCTATATTACCAACATATAGCACTCAGCTGTTCCCCCAAGGAGGCATGTATGTACACAAATATGCATCTATGTGAGAATATCCTGAAATTTTCCATTTCTGAACAGAAATCAAGCTTGTTTTTATGGAATCCTATCTATATGGGACATTGGTTCATGTCACAATGGCTTAAGTGAAGTAGTGGTATGCAATTACATTGTCTGGCTGCTTATCTGTGATTGCCTTTCTACCTGGAGAAGACAGAATCTGGACAGGCTGTACATCACCAGATCAGAGATTAGGCAGAAAAGAGCCAAACTAATGGCATTTTGAAGTAAAAGCTGTTTTAAATCAGCCCTTTTCCACTGCGTGAGAAAACAGCAGTCAGATAGTTCCTTTGCAGTACTGCACCAGCCCAAATATTACACGCTGCCATTCACCCTGCCAAACAGGTGTGGGAGATGTAGCAAGAATTTGGGAATATTGTGAGGACTAAGGGAGATTAAGGGGTTTGTTCTACTAGCCAGGACCATTCCTTTTGCAGCCTAGGGAATAACTTTTCAACTACAGAAGCTGTAATCAAGCAGTTATGGACTGGTTTAACCCCCCAAAGTGAGAAATGTAACTTTTGAGCCCTCCTTGGTATGAAGGGGCTTCAGCTCACGGTTCCTGTTTCTCAGAAGTGAGAGCCTAGAGTTAGTCTGCAGCTTGGCATGGGGCCACTTCCCTGCTGGAGCCATACAACTGTGCAGAAAAGGAATGTGAGATTTATGGGGCCAGCAAGAGAGACTAAGCAAATGGGAGCCTGAGCCTGGAGCCCAGGGATGAGGACACTTCCCTGGGAATCGTGTTCTTGCAACACTGGGGCCCCATAGTCAAAATAACAAATACACAAGTACTGCCAATGATAAATAACTTTAGCAGTACAGCAGGGCCCACAGCTTGTTTTCCTGTTTTTCCCCACTTATTCATTTTACAGGGATGAGTATCTAGGGGAATAAACCTTCCCCCCCCTTATTCGAGAGAAGGGGACGGGAAAGCAGAAAGAGGGATTAACACTAGCTCTGACATGTGCACAATTACATGGAAATGCTCATGATCATTATTGCAGGGGCTGTAAAATGGGACTCGTTGCAAGTCTCCTTTGGTTTCCACAAGCAGCTGCTGCCAGCTGAGGAATTTGGGCTTAGCTATACGCAATTCCCAACTTCCCAATGGAAGTGGCCTCTCTGGCAGCTGCTGGCGTTTCCTGCACATGCCGCGGTGCTCGTCCCCACTCGATGCAGAGCCCAGTTCTGGTGGCGGTGGGGACATGTGGGGATCCTCATCCAGCCCTCTGCAATGGGAATGCCTTTAGTAGTGCTCTAGGGGCAGTCTGGGACCAGGAAGGTGAACAGTAAGATTATGGGATCATGAGAGCAAATCGTGCAAAATAACAGGACATAAGAATGTCTTTTACCAAGGAAGCTGTAGGAGCAAGGAAGGATGGCTGGGATTGTAACAAAGCTCTGGATGTTTGAGGAGTCCACCAAAGCTTTCCCGGAGTATGCACTCCAGGATTTACTGGAGATTTTTCTGCATTGTGTGGAATTTGCAAATAGTAGTAATTTCATTATTTGTGTCCTACCACCCATAAAATGAGAAACAACTGTACTTCTTTACTGAAAAATATCCACAGTCTCTCCCCCATTTTCTAAGTCTATTCTCTACTTTGTCCTTGTTTACTATGAAATCATTGGTATCATGGAATACATATATATATATATATATATATATAAAGAAAAGCCCAAGAAGCTTGAGGATTATTGGTCTCAGGTGATTTTTTTGAGAGAGATAAAAAGATGAAATGCCCATGGGAATTTTTATGAAAATCATAACATAAATCTTCTTAGAGGTGACTCTCAACCATTCCTCAGACTCACAATCCATTAAAACCCACTTTGGAGGTGGGAATTTTTTCCCCCTCTACAATTTATTATTTTTATATATCTCTGACCCTTCCCAGAGGAAAGACAGAAAATGAACTCCAACCCCTGCTGAAATGGCCTCTTTCAGCTCTGGCTCTACTGACGTGTCACTACACTTTGTTTGCTTTAACATTTACAACATTGCCTCCCTGACCAGAATAAGAAGGAAAAAAAAATAGAAACAAAACTTCACATCATACTCAAACACACAATTTTCCATCATGATAGCAGCAGCAGTTACAAAATGAATGCTTTGCTTTAAGTGCTCACTTCCATTTCCACCCACTCAGTGTAGTGAGCATATACTTCGAAGTGTAACGGATATTGCAAACTACATATGTTACAAATTATTTTTCAGCATTAGTCATATTGCTGGTACAGATAATTTGAACCTCACAGCTTCAAAAGCTAATACAAAAGAGTAATGATATGTTCCTTAAATTCAAAATCAACAACATCTATTTCTGGCTTCCTTCTAACTCAGTCGTAATTTCAAAGGTCTAGGAGATTTAGGCCTTATCAAGAAGCACAGAGGTATTTCAGAGGGAGAGAAAAATATCCTGAAAGCATTATGAGTCTTCAGGGATTAAGGCATTAAGTAAAAATTCAAATATCGTGAGATTTCTGATAGAACTGCTAGAATTGCCAACATATTCCTAGTGTCATGGTTACTGGCATACAAAGCATCCCATCAGAGAAGAGCAACAGTCCTGGGTGACTCGTGCAATCTACCAGTACTGTGTGCATTGTGGCTTTAACCGCTGTTAATGCAATACAGATGTTATATCTGCGACTACTCATGCATTAGAGTGAAATATTTATCCTTACAAATATTTAGAGTAGTCAGAAGAGAGTATTTCAACATCTGGGGGAATGTGACCATTATCTAACAAATTAATATTTGAATGATCCTTTTAGGCAATACTATCTGATGTCTGTCTAGTTTTTAAGCAGCAGGTAATGGATATATTTCTAAGGATATTGCTCTAAATTTTAATTTGTGATTTAGAAGAATTAGCACTGGAATAACAGAGTAGCTGTAAAGACTAGTTTGAAAGCATCTTTTGTACTTTCCAAAAAACTTATTTCTTCTGATTCTTATACCATGCTCATTGCACAGCCCATGGGCGGTGGAGGTATGTTCCTGAGTTTTTTGGGGTGTTTGTGAAGATAACATGACCGTTTTTTTTTTCCTGCAGGATGTTTTAGGATTGCTTTCAGCCTACATTCATGCAAGCAAGCAGAGAAGAGAGTCACTGTAACTGTGGACGGACACAGTTCATAACATTTAAATACATGTCGAGAGAAAACTTCCAAATGGAATCAGGGAGTCTGTGGAGCTGTTAGTTTCCTTTTTCTACTAGCTGATGTCACACATCTAGCCTTGGGTATCCTAGATATTATGACCTTCTTACTTAATTACTTCTAGTTAGCCATCTAGTGATATTCCTTCTGCAAGTCACATATCATTTTAACAGCCATCTCCTCAAATCCATAGGATGTCTCCCATAAAGTGAGAAAAATAAAGAAAAAAATAAAAAAGGAGAAGATAAATATTATCCTCAAATAAAATCATTTTTATCTAATCTTGAAAACACTAAGATTTTCTTACACTTCTCATCCCAAATTATTTTCTTTTTCCTTTCTGTTTTTAAAAACATTTGAGTTGCTATTTTCCTTTGAAAAAAAAAAATCTCTTTCATGTCCCCCGTATTCTTTTGTTTCTCTGAAGTGTTCCTATCATATCTATATTTCTGGTATTTCTTCTTTGTCTTTTCACTGTTGTTCTCTTATCTACCTTTCTGCTGCTTGTTGCTTTTTTCTGGACTCTTCAAACAGCAATGTCCTCCTTCCTTTCCTTTCTGTTCTTCCCAGAGGTAAAAAGCAGGTATGAGCCTCCTGTTTTGAAGGTACAGACATGAAAGCTGAAGCGAACTTCTGAACAGAATGGACTTCTCATTTGAATAGTAACATCTGGCTCTCTCGCTTACATCTTTGTACCTACTCCTCATGGGCAGAGATATTCAGCAAAGACTGTTCTTTCAGACTTTCAGAGAGCGGTAATGACGCCAATGACAACACTGTTCTTCCTTGTCACACTAAAACTTAAATTTATTGAGAGACTCTCTAGTTTCTGATATCTGCACTGGAGTAGTGGGGGGAGGAAGCGGGAGAAAGAAACTTGTAGGAAAATGAACTTCTGCATGTATTGGTTAGCGTAAATGTTTGTGGCTATGTCCACAGTGAAAAAGATCAGGCACTTCAGCATAGAAATTGTAATCATGCTGGGCTTTCACATTTTAGGAGAGGTGGTGCAACCTCCTTCTGTGATAACCTAGTGCATTTCTATCCTGTCTGATACTAAAGCAGCCTATAAGCCCAGCCATACTTGCATGTCTTAAATGCTGTGGCATTCCCATAAGTAATATATACACTGGGGTATTTTTTTGACATGAAATCCCTAAATTTGTCATGTAGTAAGGTGGACAGGGAGGTTTCTGGGTTTGATTGCTTTTAAGCATGTTTTATTTCATGTTTATTCCATTAATTTTCAGATTGAAATGAAAATCAAAAACATCCTCTCTGGCAACACTAGGCAGTCCAGATGATAGATTCCAGGTAACCAAAACAAGATTGGTATGGGCTGCTCTCCTGGGTGTGCTTTTACTTAAGAGTATGCACATAGAATGCTCATTGAGCCTTAACCGCTGTTTTTCTCCCTTTACATTCCTAAATACCCCATAAGAAGATTGCAGTAGAGTTGTCTTTGTAGCAAATGTAACTCTGATGACAATAGTCTTAATTTGTACAGAGCTATTAGAAGCAACTAATCCCATGAGTTAAAAACTACAACTCAATAAAAAGAAGGTGCAGGTATGGTCCTTTGTTTTCACAGAATGGCTAAGGTTGGAAGGGACCTCTAGAGATCATCTAGTCCAACCCTCCCTGCACAAGCAGGGACACCCAGAGCACATGGCACAGGGTGGCATCCAAGCAGGTTTTGAAGATCTCCAGAGAAGGAAACTCCACAACCTCTCTGGGCAGCCTGTTCTGGTGCTCTGCAACCCTTTTAATGATGCTTTCTGTTCGAACTCAGTGCTTCCATCTCTTTCTTCACTGAGAAGCCAATGACTAAGGTCTACTCCATCTATTTTGCTTTTTTAGTGTTAAAGTCAATAAATTTCTGAAAGAATGAACCCTTATGCACATTAAGACGCAGAATTCTAGTATTTGATAGTAATGTTTGTGAGGAAAAGCACATAAAGTGGAAGAAATAACTTTCCAAAAAAAAAAAAAAAAAGCCCAAGGCATTGTAAGGAACATATTCTTGAACTTTAAAAACAAAAGAAAAAAATATATTGAGAAGAATATTTTTTTACTCCCCCCCATAACCTCATTATCCGCTTTTTGCCTTTTAGTCACATAATGGATCCAGGATAAATCAAAAAACAGACTAGTGAGTCCAAAATTGAAAGGAAGAGGCAAGATAGGTGAGAAATTACATGTTCTAATCTGGTTTAGGGAAAGGTGTTTTGAAGACATAGTTAAAACTAGGATCTTTTCTAAATGCCACAGTAACTGGGGTTTGTATGAGCAGAATATTCTTGAGCAATTGGAGGCTGGCATTAGCAGTCCCTTGCTGCAATCACCAATGGCTTCAAGCAAGATTTAAATTTGGAGGTCTCATACCGATTTGCAGTGTGCTCTCAGTGAACACAAGGAAGGAGTCCTTGGATTCATTCCCTCTTCCTAAGACTTGGCCTAGAGTCATTAGCAGATGAGAACCAGAGACTTCAGGTTGAGAAAACTTATATATTTTCTAAATAGTTTATAGAGGTTATTAAATATCATAACCTAAAAAGATGGTAAGTGCATAATACACATATATGTTATATATAAATAGAAATGATGTTAGTAGAAGATGTCACATGGAGGTAGTAATCCTACCATAGTGTAAGCAGCTAATAAAATATTTATTTACTAATATTCAGCCAGAATCATGTGAGTTGGAACTGAAATATCCGCAATTCAGGCTGCAAAACTAATGGTAATGCAACAAGACCTGGCTTTTACACTGGAGAAAGCTAATGAGAGATTGTAAATAAGAAACAGTTTACTTCCAGACCATAATTTTTTTCTTGAAATCTTATCAAGAGCTGTTCTATGCTTTTATGAGTTCTTGGCTTATTTTGTGGGCTATACTGAGTGTAGGGCTGTAATTCATGCTTTGTTTAATTTCTGGGACATTCAATAATTGTATCTAAACAGAATACATACTTAACATTGAACAATTCATGGTAAATATACTGCAATTAATGCTGTCAATTTGAGTTGCCTTTCTCATGCTATTACTGTATCTCTCGAAGTTTCATTCATCTAAAAATAGTTGTGTAGTCTCAAGTGGTCATTGAGACCTTTCTAGGCACTGGAATTCCTGACCAGTATGGTTGATCCTGTCACTGACAGCTGCCTTCAAAAGGGTGAAATGACCAAGGAGGTGGTTGCCTAACCCTCCCCACGACTGTAGAAGAAGCTGAGATGAGTTTTAGACAGGGAACTTTACCTGAGATCCATTCTGTTTCTTGTAGAGCACACAGAAATGCTTGGATGGAAACAGACCATCCACCATGGATTGACTAGTCTGGCAGCTCTCTTTTAAAGACAGTCTCAAAAAACTCCAAAGATACTGCAGTCTGACCTCCAAGATATCAGAGAGCATTACAATTCAGCCAGTTATCCTGTAACAAGCCCAACAGCTTGTGTTTGACAAGAGCAAAAGTTTGGTTAGAGCATATTGTCCAGAAAGGCAATTTCTGGACATGTGAAGACCATGATATTAGAATGCAAAGGCTTATCTCACTCTAAATGACAACATTTCCAGATTTTATGGTTCCGGTTTTATTAATATTTTATTAAATATCCCAATTCCTGGAGCCAGGGGATTGCATGACATACTCAGCTTTTATTAAACAAAATAAGAATAAATCTCTAGTCTTCATTGTTAAAAGGAAAAAAAAATGCATAAAACATGCAATAACTTATCCTCCAGGCTCAGCAAGTAGAATGTAAATTTTCCTTTCCTTTCCTTTCCTTTCCTTTCCTTTCCTTTCCTTTCCTTTCCTTTCCTTTCCTTTCCTTTCCTTTCCTTTCCTTTCCTTTCCTTTCCTTTCCTTTCCTTTCCCATTGTATTTGATAAGGTCTGGTTTCTCTTATTATCTGTTTAGATACCCATCAGCAATACATTTACCTTGAAACATTAAGTTTTTGAAAGAAAACATTCAAACAGAATGTCAGAGATTTTAAAGATAAGTGCACAACAAAAAGTTTTCTTGAACTCATAAATGACTGACATTGATCGCCAATGAAGTAGATATTACTTTTCTTTAAAAAGATTTCTTGTTGACAAGCGAAGTTCAAAACTAGGTATGCCCCAAAGGAACATAATTTCCTTTACATATAGATGAGGTTCCCAAACTGATTCATGATCAGAAAACATTTTTTCATTTTTTTCTGGAAAAATTTATGCAAGAAGATAAATTATGTTTCATGAAGAGATAAATTAACTGTTGTCACGTTAGCAGGGTTCAAGTGTTGAAGGGCCTTCAGTTAAAACAGTTTAGATGCTGTATGTTTTCAAATAAAATGCCTCATGTTGCTGGAGTAATGCTTTACACATTTGTGAGCTTTTCACCCACTGATCTCAAAGTGCTTTTCAAACACACACTCCAGCACCCATGCTGAGCTTAAATACACCCTTCTTTATTTTACAGCTGGAGAAACTCTGCATTTCTGAGCTGTGAGTAAAATTCCAGCTTGAGCTGTAATATGGCTTGAACCTTCATTCCTGACATGCATCTCTTGTGCACCTTTTGGAGACCACAAAGTCCCCATGGTGCTGATGGTAAGAGGGCTGGAGGGACCCCCTTGTGTCCTGTGCAGCCTCTAGGCACAGGCTTTTTCCTGCAGTCTGCAGAATACCACTGCTGCTCTCTTTTTAGGGGGAGACAGGCACAGGGAAGAAAGTGAGGTGATAAAAAACACTGGCCAACACCTCTGAGTATACTTTTGGAGTGTTCTGTATCTGCTGAAAGGCTGATAGTACACACGTCCTCCTGCCCACCAGAGACCTCTGGGAGGAACCTCGTCTTGCAACTCCCTTTGGGAGATGAGACTTACAGGGGAACCATTAATCCTTCCTTCTTTTATGAGGCATGTTTGGCTGGCCAGCTGACCGGATGTCTTCTCTGTATATATTATTTTGACAGATGAGGAGCTGCCTCTGACCAACTATATTGACTCCCTCCTGTATCTGTAGCACATATTAATTAGGAAGATGTCTGCAGTCTCTGTGGGAAGACTGACTATATCACAGTAATGCCACATACCTACAACTGATTAAAAAATTAACCAATAGCTCCCTTTAGGCAACAGGAGGCAGATTCAGAAAGTGCAGCATTTCCATAGCAATCCCCCTTCTTTGAAGAGAGGACTGGGCCTGTTGCACAAAGGTAATAAATCTTCTATGAGGTAGGCAGATTGGACCCTGCTCTTGATCTGTCAGTAACCACAACTCTGAGAGAATTCTTCTTCAGAGTGTGAGAAGACAGCTTTTCTTCTTCCTGCTAATTCAGCTTTTGGCTTGGAGGCAAAATAAATTAATTCAAAGGCATGCACTTAGGAAGATGTGACTGAAGCTTAAAAATACAGGAATGCAGAAATTCAGCTGACATGAGTGTAACTGGACCACCGGGCACTTTTCACTGTTTTTATTGAATTTGGACTTTAAAAAAATATTTCCAACCAGTACTCATAGGATGTGGCAGCTGGACAAAGAAGAGGAGTGTAAAAAGGACAAAGCTGATCTCTGGACTTTGCTAGTTCTCCTCCTGTCCTGTTCACATAACTGAGTCTTACAGTGGGTTTGTTCCTTACGTAGCAATAGTTAACAAGAAGTTAATGCCTCTCTGAGCACAAAATGAAGCATACAATAAAAGGGAGACCTCACCATACGTGATCAGTGTTAGGGATTACCTCAACCAAGTTCCAGAAGTTCAGGTGATAAGAGAAGCTCAATATGTGAGACCTGTCAATGGCAAGCTTGATTTAGCAGCTTTCTGAAGCTGTGGGTCTCCTGGTGAATGGAGGTTGTGGCTACTCCATGCCTCCCACAGCCAGTATGCTCATGGTTTGCTGCAGTGCGTGGCTGCAGAGGACCCTCCTTCCACAACAGATATGATGTCCAGATTTCAATCTGCCTCATGACAGGGATTTAATGCAGTAAATTCCTTGTATATCCCTGGGGGGAAGGCTCTGTTATTGCTTGCTAGTGTTTCTTCAGTAAGTGCCCATGGGAGTAGATGATTAAAATCTTGTAATTTAGGAGGAGGGAGGTAGCTAATTTGGTTGGGTAGAAAATGCCTAGAGCTTAAGGGAAACAGAGGCCAAAAGTGATCATCTGCATGGAGGCAGAATTCTCACTGGGGGGTTTCATGGCTTCTGTCTGCATTTCTGATCTCTGTGCCTTGAGCACCCCTTCATCTGGCAGCCAAGAATGCGCTGTCTTGTCCTGGCGGGACTTCCGCGGTTGAAACAGTTTGGAGTTCCTGGATCCAACTCAAGGGTTAATTTGGTACTGAATGAGTCCAAGACACATAGAATGAATTAGAGAGCAGAGAAACTGAGTGTTAAAGGCAGGTTCCCCCTGTGAGCAAGTAGGTATCTGACCTGGCACATACAGCTATCCTGCCTCTGCTCTCTGAGGGGTGGCCATCTGCCCTGGGTCCTGACAAGCCTTGTGTGTGGGTCACAGTCCATAAGGGGCTGCAATAGACATGTGTAGCAAGGACGGATTAAATTCGTGCTAAGATGAGAGAAATACGAACAATTATCACTTCCTTGAGCTCTGCCAGGCAAATAGGCCCTGATTTTTCAGGGCTATATATTTTTAATCCCAGGAAGATCTCTCTTCCTTGGTGCCCAGAGACTGGATATTATCAGGTCAGCCACTTCAAAAGCACAGTCTTCTCATTCCCATATCTGCACTGTGTGGGCTTAAGCTAAGCTGAAAATGTATTTCTTTCTTATCACCCCTCTTGGAATTATCTGGGAAACACAGACCTGGAGCTTTAATCGTTTTATTTCTGAGTCTTCTTGACAGTATGGAAATTTATTAACCCAGAAGCAATTGTATGTAGTGGATTGTGGTGCAACCCTTTGGAAACTCTGTGTGTGTGTGAAGGAGAACCCAATGAATACAGAAGCAAATAGAGCAACAAAGGGCCCTTATGTGAATATCTCTACTTTTTTGCTCAGTCAAAGCTCCCTACATTCTGCAGAACTGAAGCAGATTGGGGACAGATTCCCCAGATAATTTAAATTCCATGAAGGTTAGCCAGTGTTGCAAAAATAAAAGCCTAAGGTCTTCACGGTGTGTGTGGCAACATGCTGGCCATACTGTAATTGTTACTATCTGGTATCTAAATGGTAAAAAAAAAAATTATCTTTGAACTGGGCTAGTACTGTGAAAGCTTTATGAAAGGTAGGTTAGTCCATGCTCATTTGTGCAACTTGGCTCACATTGTTCACTGGGTCTTTGCCAAGCATATCTGTTGTGTAATTACATGGCTTGCTTTAATAAGTTCACAGACGTTTCCAGGGATGTAACTGACATTTCCTTCTCTTTTCTGTAATTATACAATGCCCACCGCAATGAGACCCAAGTCCTAATAGGTGGATCTGAGCCATCATTTACAGTAATAACCAAAGGAAATGCAGACCATCAGAACACAGAAACACTTAGTACTATGTTGAAACAGCTGAGAGAAGACCTTTTTAAAAACATGTACTCTATAAAATTGTAAGAGCAGTTCTTTGTCTGCCTGAAGAAGTTGACTAATTTCCTTATGAGAAAAAAAAAAAATCTTCAAGCGAGTTTTGCACTACACTACAGACTTACAAAAACTGAGTAACGCTGGCTAAAACCAAGAGCAGCCTCAGTGAAGTCAGCTTCATTACTTGAGATTTCTGCATGAGACATTCTGAATACAGTAATGTGGGCATGGCTTCATACTCTCAGTCTAACTGCATAGACAAGCTGTCATACATGACGGAGGAAGGGGCATTTGGGAAAAAGATTCACATATTTTAGACTTTAAAAGTGCCTAAGGAAGATATTTTATAAAGAGTTCCAAAATTGTTTTCATTGCATTGGAGTGTTTCTAGACTGTTTCCTCCAAATAACTAGTCCCAGAATATTTGATTCAGGGTTGGTTATTCCATGCTCATGTAATCCTATGGAAATAGGACAATTTCTATGTTGAGGTACTAGTCAGTATGATTGAGAGTGCTGGAATCTGGACTATACAATTTAAGCTTTCTTAAATGTTTCCAACACCACATCTAACCTCACTGAATTTATTTAATAGGCATTGCTAGGAACAGCCTTGAAAGTGATCTTCCCTACAAGAGATATCTGCGGTCTTTCAAAGAATGAATAAAATATATCTATAGAAAATATACATGAAAGATCAAACGTTGTATGGTCACAACAAATGTTCAGCTTGCCAGGGTTTTATGGCCTACTACATACAATTCCTTCTAGCTAACTGTAACCTTAACGTATCTCTTTGACAAGAATCCAGTCACAATGCAGCACTGCTCAGCAGCCCAGCCATCCTAGCTGCAAACCCTCACTGAGAAAGTAAATATATGCATATGCTATGAAGGTACTTTATGGCTTACCTAGGTCAGAGCACTGCACCACACGAAGGTGACACTGGCAGCGGAAGGGGCATATTGGTCCAAATCCAGATATGACAGGATCCTCTGTTGGAGGCAGATCGGCAGACCCTTCATCCTCTAGCATAAAGTCAAACAAGCCCTTTTGGTGGAATGGCTTGGCCAAGCATACTGGCAGCAGTAGGACGAAGAGGAAAGCCAGCTTCATGGCTTAGTTCATTGACTCCGAGCAGGACCTAGGAATCAAAGCAGAAGATTTAAACCAAAAGTAGCAGTTTTCCATAGCTGCACAGTTCCTGCTGAAGGAGGTCCAGCATATCCACCAATTGCATAACTGTTCCTTTCAGTAAGTGAAAACTGAATTTTGAAAATAGGGCAGTTATGTGATAGGAGTCTGGTAACTGCTTGTCAATAAGCTTTTCTTTTTTTTTTTTTTTTACAGAGCAGTTTAGAGGCAATTGTAAACACATCTGTTTGTATATTAAAGTAATATTTATTAGGAACAGGCAGCACTGTCAACTTTGTTATGCAAAAGAGTCAACACAATAAGCCACATTTTCCATTTGTCCGTTTTCTGCCAACGTAACAGTCTATTTGATTTCATTAGCATTTGTTTCATGGCAATGAGTTTCTTCCCTGGGGATGAACCTGAGGTTCCCAAATTCATTGTAACGCATTATTTCATGTCTTGAAAAAACTTTTTTTAAAGTGCCAGCTTGCTGTGTGTTTTAAATTATAGTCTAGTAAAACCGATTGGGAAATAGAGTAAGATCTAGTGATGGGGTGGAGAGAGAGAGGAAGATCTTTGTCCATTTAAATGAACTATACTTCTTTCTCAGTTAAATAGCACAATAAAACTGAATACAATGTTGTGTTATATTGGATGTTTTTGGCTTTCTTTCCAGATTTTTGGCTATGGCATCCAATGTTATAGCAATGTGCTCTGAAAAAGCTCTTTTTGCACTGCATAAGCATTTGAATTCGTGCTTGTAGAATTGTCAGCATACTTTATATTGGGCCTCATTCTGCCAGCTTTCAAGGAAAACTGTTTAAATATGTGTTTTCAGGACTAAGACATTCACTTCACAATACTGTACACTGCAATATGTTGTTGCATTCTGAAGAGAAACTACACAACAGCTTTTTTCAGGTTTTGCATCAAGGCTATATAGATCAGCCATTTTCTGAAAATTATTTTCCTTTGCTATCTGCATTATATGAGGAAACTTTTATTTTATACAGAACTTCATGGGACTACAAAACGGTGTCATCACCAGCCTCCAAAAAAAAAAAGGAAAAAAAAACCCTTAAAGTCATCTACTAACAGAAAGTCTTATCCTTTGGTTAGAAGTCTCATCTTAAAATGGATAACATAGTGTTAAATACAGTTGTTACTCTTTGTAAATAAGGCAAAAATGTTCACTTGCTTCTTCGGGTGCACAACTAGGGCATTGAAATTCACTTCTGGAATACATTATCAGGGTACTAAAGGTGGATTTTTCTTACCTAGCAGGAGTTACCGTGCCTATGGTTATGGCATACCATTTCTCAGCTCCATACTGACTAATCGAGAAGTAAAACAACACGGTTGAGAGGAAGAGGAGGATGAGAGTCTCCCTCTCTCCACCGACAGAAGGAAGCTGCTAGATGCCTTAGACAGCTGGTGATCAGTGAGCATAGTAGGGCCTTTCTTTCTAGAATACTGCATCCAGGTATGATAAAGGAACTGGTTAGTATAAGAAAAAGTTAAACAAACACAAATCACAAGCCTGGAATTAGATGCAGTCTCTATCATGCCTGGGTTCAATTTCCTTTATAAATTTGCTCAAACAGCTGCCCTTAATGCAACCCTGCTAAGCGTTTCATCTTCACTTCTTTTACCGTCTAAAATATGCTAGTGTTTTAAAAAGATAGCCAGCACTTCTGCCTTCCACCTAACAGGAAGGCAGGTATTTAATGCCTTTAAATGTCCTCGTGACTTCACAGCAAGCTCACGTGGTGTCAGACTTTACTTAAGTTGCCTCTGTGACAAACATGCCCCGCCAGGGCCGGGTCCTTCCCCAGCACCGCCCCCGCAGAGGGGCAAGGATGACACTGCGGGGTGGTGTGAGTCCCTGTCCCCATCCCAGCTCATCCTTTGTGTGCACAGCTGTAAAACCACAGTGCAGCTTATGAATGCTTTGAAACAGGAGGACAAACTCAGTAAACTGTTCGCTGTAGTGAGCTGCTTTGTGGAAAAGATCAATAAAATGCTAACAGAGCAAATCAGATTTCAGAGCGCCCATTAGCATCAATAAACATGGGGCAGGCTGCATACAAAGCTGGCATGGTACTGCTCCAGTTCTTTTTCACATATTGTCATATATTTTTAAAAATCTTCTTGTATTCCTGCTAATAGCACTGCTGCAGGACCATGCACTCCAGGAATGTGCATTCACCCTTTCCTGGAGATAAATTATTGCCCAGAAAAACTATTCAAAGGCACATTGGCAGTATCTTAACACTTTTTGTTCACATTAACACTAATGACTTCACTTATCTCAGTTAAACACTGCACAGGGCCTTTCCTTCATTGCTTTGCCAAAACTGTAACAAATTCAGTAGCAGTTGTGTATGAGAGAGAACTGCAGGATAACAAAGGATTGCAAGGATCTAATCTGAGGAGAAAGTGCAGAATATAACAGATAAAAACTACATATCTGTCAGGGAATGGGAACAGATATGTGTGCATACCTATCTTTATAAATAAACATATTCCAACTTCATGCACACACACCTCTTCCTATTGTTTGTATTTGTAAATTAATGTAAACAGTGAGATAAAAAAATATATACAGAACTGTGCAAGTAAGGAATGTTTGCATTTCACTTAGGAAAAAACAGGGAGGGAAAAAATTATCTGAATTCTTAAACGCCTGTGACACAGTATTTATGTCTGCAGGACATAACTGTTTAAATTTGCTTTAATTATATGTTTACAATGAAGAAGACTTTCCCACAAACAGAGGAAACTATAGCATACACTTGGCCACATTTCAGTTCAAAATAGCCTTGGAAATATACTTCATGAGTTCACGTCACCACTATATTGGTGGTCTTCTTGTCAGTTTGCCTTATTATTAAGTATTAAATATTAGTTCATTCACTGTCAGAAATCTCTTAGAACGCCACAAAAAAGCAAGCTGAACGATACGTGCATTTTCCAGAAATCCCCTACATTATATGTTTTACCCATTTAGTGCACTAATGTCTAGCTGTGGAAACCCAAGATCTGGGAGTTTAAAGAGATTAAAACTCCATTGACACAAGTTTAAACTCCAGAAATATCCTTTTCTCTATTGAATTTGCAGGCACCTTTAAATGCAAGTCCCCTGTTTGTATACTGTAACACAGCACGCTCTAACATTACAAAGGCATACATTCAGTCTGTCTAGCTATCGACTGCACATTTTTCTCTCTGAAATTGTAATTATACTCATTTGGAATACATATGAAGAAGTCTGAAAGAAAAATTTCACAGAGCATACTTTATAACCAGAAACGTACAAACTAACTCACACATTTTTAACACTCACTACATCACCCACTCAAAACTCTGTACTGCAAACAGAGAATATATACTGCTGCAAAAGTTTACAGTAAGGAAAAAGAAAGGACTATAGCAGTGCTTATACAAATCAAAACAAAAGACAGAACAGTCAAACAAACAGTAGGAAACATGCACAGCCCTTGAGATCGCATTCTCATGTTCTCAAGCAACAAAAATGCTGGATACAACATTTAACATCGCTAAACTTTTAGTAGGATTTTTCTTCCTTCTCTTAGAATTCAACTAGCTCGTGCCGTAGACTTGCCTGAAGTTTTATTAGTCTGCAGCATAGTTCAGGAGAATTACTGAAAACCATACCTTTTAATCCAGGGATTTGCAACAGGAGCTCTCAAAGCTGAGATGTAATTAAACTAAATATTCAACCCAGGCAAAAGGCTTTGCAGGTGTGGAAAGGAGGAGGGGGTAAGTTCAGCTCAGTGACTGTCACTTGGTGGAAAACCCTCCTGCTTCTATTCCATAGCACAGTTAAAAAATAAGGTTTCTCTCAATGAACACAATCCAGGCTGACACCCACATTAGATCATATGGTAATGATATGTCTCCTGTATTGTAGCCAGAAACTTTATCAGCTCTTTTGCTTTCTTTTCCTCTTTTTATTTTTTTCCCTTGCTTTATTTCTTTTTCATCTGTTTAGGATCCCAAACTACTTGTACACTATATAACATGTTCAGATGTAATTCATCTTATTTTATTTATGTCCTTAAAGCATATTTTTAGTAAAGTTTTTTTGAGTCTTAACTGTGTTTTTTTTTTCAGCTCATTACCAATAAAAAAGAAGTTTGGCTGTTTCTCTTGTTTATAATATTTGTAATTCAAGAACATGATATAAAATTAATTTTAGAGCTTGTCAAAGTGGAGAAAAACATCAGGAAAAAAAAGGATAACTTTAGGTAAAACTGTTTGTACAGATATCAACCTGCCTATATGCTTATGGTATAATCATTGTTTAAGCCAAGTAGTATAGCCTATAATATACTATTATTATCCTGTATAATAATAAACTTTTTATGTATTTCTTCAAACTAGGGCATGTTTTCGATATATATATATAAAAATCATGTTTTCATTAGTAGAATGACTCTAACATTTGTGGTTAGGACTGCTTTATATAAACTTTTCTTTTTTTACTGCGTTCTCACCAGGGCAGCAACACAGAGGGGAAATTAGTTTTAACTCATTTTTTTCTACATACAGTGGGGCTTTTATAAAGAATACATGGAATAACTTATCTGGCTCATTGTTCATATTTTATTTTTAGTACCCTGTTTTGATGCAAATAGCAGTAGAACATAAATGCAGTTTCTCTCTTCCTGAACAATTTTAAAAGTTCAGTAAGCTCAAAAGAGATGAAGTACAATAATTGCTATTTATTTAGTAACCCAAACACAGTGTGAACATGTGTAGCTTCCCTGTGCTGTTAGATGTCCTGTCTAAATACTGGAGGTTTGTCTCTCTCTGTTTTGACTTGTACCCTTTTATTTCTGCCCCTAGGCTAGGACCAGGTGCGAATCTGAAATTAAAGCCTGTGAAATGTGAAAGGTTGTTGAAAAGAAGTCTGAATTTTTAGAAACACAATCAACTATTGAAATTTTAGCTATTCTCTTCTTTTGATTTTAAGAAGAGCCATTTTAACTTCTTTCCTTTGGTGGAAGCAAGAATGGTGGAATAATTGACTGTGAGTTTTGATCAGAGTATCACAAAGATGTAATCAGAGATTTTGTATTACAGATTCTGTTTATATTACACTGTGAAAATAAGCATCATTTATTCCTCTGGAGGTAACTTCTTTCTCCTTCCTCTCCACTAGATCCAAGACTGCCAATGATTTCTGTTGTGACATTTTCTACATATGATTAGCTGTGTTCCAAGCTTTCACAATTACAACAAAGCCTTATCTTTGTCCAGAATTGTCGCCATGAGACTTGCTGAAATCTTGGCTGCGTCTTAGTAATGTCAGTTTTTTGAACCTTGGTCACCAGCTGCATCTGCTGTTTAAAAAACATTTCAAAGCAAGATTTTGATGAGGAACAGGTCAGGGTAAACTTGTTGTCAGTTTACTTCACAAAATCTATCCATATCCTTTCCCAGTAAAATCCTAATGCATTTATTCCAACATCTACTTAGGGGTTGAGAAGTGTTAGAATTTCATAGCTTAATCATCTCTCTATTTGGCGACAAAGGAGGGAATGGACAGCTCTCTCTTTTTTTTTTTTTTTTTTTTTTTTTTTTGTCTTTGGGACTATGGAGACTCAACATACTTGCAAAAAGTAAATATCAAGGTGGGAACAGGTGAATGATGAATTGGGGAGCTGCAGGTCTTCCTGAAGAGGAACCGGTACAGAGGGGGAGATTTTTCCTCCTTTTTTCCTTAAAAGTAGCCATCCCAAGAAAGTCAGGGTAGAAAACATGTTACTCCCTTTAAGAAATCACTAATGTGGGCCTCCTCTCTCTGTCAAAATCTGGAGATGATTGGGTATGTATTGGATACCCAAGCTCTCCTGAAATACAAAGCGCAATATGTGGAGGGCTAAGGGAGGAAAGGGACCTTGGGAGACTGAAGTGTGGTCCAGTACCCTACTAAGTGCATGTGAACACTATTCTTTGGGTCATTTGTATGCTCAAATGGGAATGTGAGATCCTTTCTTGTACAAGTAATCCCTTACCTCCATTCCTATGTAACTTAGAATATAAACACTTTTACCAAAAAAAAAAAAAAAGTCACTGTGTTATTTTAATGCCAGTGACTACAATCCATGTCCTTCCCAAACATCTACTTTAACTACAGCTTAGTCAATACAAAAACATCATGGTTAGAATAACTGTTTTCTGTAAGATTTCATTAGTCCATCTTAACAAACCCGTAGGACTTCATGCTGCTCCAATTACTGATTCCCAAAAGGTTATAGGCAACTGTGTTAATGTTATTTATATAACTGTATTTTTATTATATTTTGATGGATAGCGTCTGTTTCATTGGCTACTATCTTACTTTGTGGACCTTCCAAAGGGCAAGAGCAGGAAAGAAGAGCAGAAGGCATGTTCGCCTTATGTTGGCTGTTGTGCCCAGCTCCAGTGGCAATTTTTGCAGGAAGAAGAAAAGCAGCTGCCTTATGAGGAAGGATATGCCTCGGGGGAAGCTCTTCTGGCACTGGGACTGGGAGTCGAGGCAGAGCTAGAGCCAGCAGGTGCCCGGCACTGCTGGCATGGTTTGCAAGGTTCCTCAGAAAAATGGAGAACAGAGGGATAATGCAATCTCTAGGGAGTGGAAGAAAAGACTAGATTTGGTGAGCGTGGAAAAGCAGCATATCATTGCAATCTGGAAAGGTTCTAGAAAAACATGAAGGCAGGAGGAAAAGACCTATCCTTCAGAACACTGCGGTCTAGAAATTCAGGTTCTTCTTTGCAAAAAGCTTTCCCTCCTCCAATATCTGTCGTTTTGGGCTGTGTTCTCACAGATCGCAATTTTGACGAGCAAAGCCCATAGTGTTTTTTTTGTGGTAGGGACAAGGGGCAGGAAGTTCTACCTCAAAGCCCTCATTAACCAACCAGGTAAGGGATTCTCTCCAGCAGGAAGGAATGACAGGAGATCATATATTGAGGTGCCTTTTAGGGGTCCTCTCCATCGCCACCATCACTGTACCTCATGCCTAGGCTTTACGAGTTCCCATGGACAGCAATGTCATCCATAAGCTCTAATGTATCACTGACTGTCTCTCCTGCTCTTTCTGCACTGTGTGTAATGATTTCTTCCAAGCACCTGTAGGAAACTCTTCTTCACTATAGCAGTGGAGTTCCTATACTAGAGATATGGGTAAATATTGACCTAAGGTAAATATTGAACCAGGCACAGCCTGACAAGGTAGCTAAAGAGAGAGAAATCTAGTTACAGGATATTTTCAGTATTAAAGCTTTCTTCAGTACTCCGTGAGCTTAAAAATGATAGTCCTGAACTTCTTGACATTTCTACATATCAAATGGACCAATATATCAGATTTTTGATGTGTGCTTTCAAAAGCATTCTTTTTCTACAAGCATGGAAGCATCTCTTCTGCAAAAGTTTAAGCAAAACACAACCAAACGTCTCTTCAAAACAGGAGAGAACTGTCTTTTTGGGAGAAGAGTCTCTCCCATCATTATCTGTCTTCCCTCATTTCTCCACACCATAGTGCCATGTACTATGTTGACCACCCCTGGCAGCGTAATGACATTGCTGTCTTCTGCAGAAGGCTGTGGGATGTGTAGGTCACTGCAGGAAACAAATTCAACCTGTCCTCAGCCCTACAGCCAAAGCATCGCTCATGTGATGACATCCTGCACCTTAGGCTCTTTTCTTTGGAAGGGTCAATCTGTTCCTGTGCTCACTGCTGGCATTCATTTCCACTGCCCTTAGCACTCTCTCCTGGATCAAACTGTTTTGTCCAGCTGCATCCAGCAGCTGAAGGAGATAACCATATTTCAATTCAACCTTATTACACACTTTCACATGCTCTGAATTTAGCTTGCAACCTTTAGGAAGAAGTCTGTCCTAACTGCTTCTCACACTTTGGTAGTATAGACTATAGAATCACATATCAAGATCACTATTATCTATCTACCTCAAAAATACAGTGAATAGGTAAAGCTAGATCTTTTATGGGTCCTTCTAGCCACCAGCCATCCTAGAAGTACAGAGCGAGAGATAAATAGATGTAGGGCAAGAGATAAATAGATGCCATCATAGAACCAGAGATCCCAAAACCTCATCTTGACTAAATAATGGTGAAGAAAACATATGCAAAAGCATTTATTTCCAAATGCACTGATAAGCTTTTGTATTGCTACTCAGGTACTCCATTTGTTGTACCTCTGCCGGCATTACATATTGTACCTTCCTAACACCTGTGCAGCTGTTAGCAGTCTCCTGCCCTGAGGAAAATTTCTATATATGAAAGCAATAGCATTCTGGCAGATTCCCTTCACTGAAGTGTTGTGGGAAGCCAAGGCTGCACTCCTGATGGAAGAGACAATCTTGAGAAAACCTTCCCAGTAAAGAGGGTCACTCTGACAGCGGGGAGCAACGGGAGAAAAAAAAAAAAAAAGATGGCCCTTAGATCATTTTCTGAACAACTCTTACAATCCCAGCTGGATTACACAATGCCCTAGAAAAGGATCACAGTAGTTCACGCAGTTGTTGGAACTGTACGCCTTGCATGTCCTCTGTTACTCAGGGGTTATGAACCTGCATGCAAAATGAGACACATCCTGTGCAGCCTTGTGCCGTTCGGGAACCTATTCCCAGATTATGAAAAACATGTGAATGGCCAGGTCATATCCTTCATTTCCGATTTAGTCATCGCAGAGAGCAAACTTTTTCAGAGGGAAAGAATGACTGCATTGCTGAGGAAAGTCTTGAATAAAGAGTGCAGGACCAAAAAGAGGTCATTTATGGTAGGATATGTGTCTGTGTGCCTATATTAAAGTACTAATTTTTCCATATTGGCAATCTGCGAGGAAATAAAAGATTTCTGTATTAAGTTCTGCTAAGAAACATATGATGTAGTGATTTTAAAGATGTAAACAATGACATCATAAAACTTACTGCTTCTGTTTGGGTGGTTTGACCTCATTTTACTGAAGAACTGTTGAGGATCTTTAGAAGGGTACTGATGAGTATATAAGCTCCAATTCTGTTCAAACATGTGTGTCCTGTGGGGTTCAAATTCTAATTCTATCTCATTTTAAGACATGGAAAACTAGAACACAAGTTTCTGAAAAGAGTGAAGTCGAAGCTGGTAGAATAGGAAAGTGTAGGCAGGCTTTAAATTCATTTTCACAGTATCATGTCTCACAGTTGAAAAAGACATGTGAAGACTTTTTAAATCTTTGTCTATCTATGCAGAATCATATTTCTTACATTTTCAAGATCACGTGGAATTAGGGTCACCAAATATAAAACACTTGCGGGTAAACTCAGAAGACTACAGAGATATAGTGCTGGTATCAGGCTTCGAAATTTGCCATGCATTTCATTAAACATTCAAAGAGAAACCACTTTGCCTCACCATTTACCGATGACTTGAACAGTAGAATGGATAGAACAGACACTTTTGGGGACTGTTTTTCTATTTTAAGTACCTTCTACTTTTACCTATATAAATAAACCCTTCAAAGGACTGCCCTGACCTAGTAATTGCACTGATGTTCCTCAACAGCAATTTTCCATAGTTAACCTGAACAAAGACCACACTGAAGTAATGGAGAAAGGATTTTTCCAAACATAAGAGAGTTTAATTCTGCCTATAAGAACTTTTAATGTGATTGCGCTTCCTTGGGCTATTGAATTACAATGGAAGATCTACCCTACTAGTAATCATAGAAGTGAAAGACCACTCTTTTTTAACATTATTTTTTGTTGTTTTATTTCTTTCTTTACAACATGTTTTTCAATTATTCCTCTTAATTCCGAGGATGGCACACACATTCTAAACCAATTGAAGAAAAATAAAACTTTACTTTGACTATAAATATGCTTGATTTTTATTTACTTAGAGGATTATTTTTTGCAGGTCTGAGTATTTGATAGATTTATGAACACGTTGGGACACACCCACGTGGTTATAAATCACATCATTGTATTGAAATTGAAGCATTTGGGGATTTAATTTCATTTCAAAATCTGGCCACTGAATCTCTTGACTCATCTTAATCTACCATAATATAACAGGAACAAGCATTCCTTTCAGATCCAAGTCAAGATTTGGAAAAGTGACGAACACTTATCCACAGACTCTCTAATATATCAGATTTTTTAACAAACTTTCAAAGCACAGCTTTTGAAAATTTATTAAGGCAATGGAAAATGGATACCCCCAAAAAACACACTTTTGATATACTCAGTGTACCAAACTTTTTTTTTTTTTGAAAATACCGACTAAATTTAAGGATGGAGTTATTTTTCCTCACATGTAAAAATTAAAAAAAAAAAAAAAGTTGTTTTAAAATTAATTTATTCTCTTTTTAGGGTGCTTTTTTCTTTTTTTTTTATTTGTTTCTGTGAGATGGAAAGCTTGTATCTGAAGAAGCCACATATATGCTTGCAAGCAAATTCTATTCAAGAACTGTTCCTTATTTATAAAACCAAAACCACTTCAAGTTGGATCTCGAGACTTGGAGCATTTGGAGCAGTCATTTTTCATGTTGTTGAAGTTCTTCCACTGTGCTCCCAAGCTCTCTCTCTTCTCCAAATTCTTTGAATCAACTCTTTAAGAAGAAGCACCTTTATTTTAGTCACAATTAGGAAATTCAGCTCTCCAAGAAGCAGTTAAAACAGTATGTAACCCCTTCACAGCCTACCAAACAGTTACAGCCGTTTTCATGTCAGTTTAAAATGAGAAACAGTTGTCAAAAGAGGAGATGGAATGGAGTAACTAAAATGAACAATTTTTTTAAAAAATGATAGGAGAGGAGGGGAAAAAAATCCTTAAAAGTATGTCCAATAAAATTCTAAGAAATTAGAGGGCTCAGTAGAATCTTTCAAATCTTAGAAAAGCTGTCCATTCATGACTTTATTATTTTTTCAAGCATTCAAGTATGGCTATGGTTTGGGTTATATTTTATCCTAAAGGACAATTTAGTCTGAAGTGTCTATCTAATATTCATGATCTATTTGTCATATGCACCTCCAGGATAAAAAGCTATATGGTTTACAACAGATCACTTCTGTTAGCTCACCTCTCATTTCAGGTCCCAAAGATACTGCGTTCTCTCAGCTTCAACAGAATAAACCTCTGGATACTGCAGGCATGCAGAAGATAAATTCTTAGGATTAGGATTACTTTATTAAATATTTATTCTTTTCTTATTATGATCTTGAAGTGTTAAAGGCCTGAAGTTGGTGGGACTGCTTTATATCCTTAAATCCACAAACGTATCCATGTGGAGGCTGAAGGGGGGTTGTGCTCCATGCACTTTGCTATCGATATCCTTGCAGAAAGTCCCAGTGACTTGCCAGGCTCCCGGCCATTTCTGAATGCAGGGAAGTGGTGATGCCACTAGGAAGGTGGCCGGCTCTCCTGCCTACTCTCCATCACCAAAACACATTCGGGAGTGCAGTAGCAGCATGAGAGGCTCAATGGCCAGGTTGGCCTGATGAACTAAGATACCCAACTGTGAAAAGTATCACTCGGGTAGAAAAGATCTGTTTCATCCCTTGCCATCTCTTTACTTGGGGGCATTCCTCCCTTTTTTTTTTTTTTTTTCCTCCCTACGTACTCATCTTCACAAACTTTATCTTCTACACATTTTATGTGAAATTTAGTGCTGAGATATGGAGTTCCCGCCATCTATTGAAATTCCCCCCTCTAAGTCTATATATCTGTGACCTATCAGTCCTCTCAGTTTTCTGTTCATTGAGTCAGTTTAGTGGTAATTTCCAAAGCAAGATGCTTCTTCATACAATTCCATTTTTTAACAGCAAATGGAAAAATTTTTATGGTATGTTTTGGATTAAAGGAGAACAAAATTAGGGGGACTAAAGAGCTACAAAATGTATGAAATGTTATTGCCAAATATGCTGGAGACAGCAAAATGTTTTTGTACTTGTTAAAAATATTCTTTTAAACCTTGAAATAAGGTTCAGCCTGTCTGAGATTTTTTTATGGCTTCTCTTATGAGATTATATCTCAGGATATTTTATTTTTTAAAAACGGAACCACAATATGACCTTCTGTTTATAATTAAGATCAGGGTCTGTAAAAGATGAAAATTCACATTCTTGTATTTCACATCTGAACCTTTTAAAAATAATCTTAGATATCTTTCATCAAGGAAAAACAGTGTCAAATTACTACTTTATAATGAAAGTTTGTACAATATTTATTGTAGCATGAATTCATTTTCTACACCAATCTGAGAATTGCTTGGCCTCTTCTGAAAAAGCTGTGAATTTTGTCTTTCCCTGAAACAAATATGTAAGTATATATTTTTGTCTTATGCACTTAAAAAGTGATGTACACAAAGAGTTTTGTCATTTTTTATTTTAAAAGCAGTAGGAATCATTATCAGATACTAAGAAGAGAGAAGCCATGTGGCAGCTGCTAAGATGGACTCTATGAAATATTGTGTTAATTTTATGATTCCTGTGACTATAAACTCTCAATTCAAGGCAGTCGGCATTCATACTGCAAATTAGTGCAGAATGTGACTTACTTATATGTGATTTTTCTAGACATCTTGGATACTTTACCCCTTTTTTTTCTAGTTTCACTCAGTTTGTGTCAGGCTTGTGAACAGAAGTGGCTGACGTGACGTATGCAAGGGCACTACCCGTTGCTGACCTGCAGTGTGCCCTTTCCTCAGACCATCCAGGCCTTTTACCTTATGGGTAAAAGCTTCATTTTGATATGTCTACTCCTTTTTTTTTTTTTTTTTGAAAAGAAAGTCAGAAAACTCACCTTAATTCTTTCAGTCTCTTCACTTTTGAAGAAAGGTATACTAGTATTAGTATTTAAGTAACACTAAGTAATAGTAATAGTAATAGTAATAGTAATAGTAATAGTAATAGTAATAGTAATAGTAATAGTAATTAACTGGACACATGGCTTATGAGCAATGGCTTATATTCACATGTAAGTTTTATTTAGAAGTTTTTGTGTTAAATTGCTTTGTTAGAATATCCTTGCTTGCCTTTATATTCATTCATAGAAACATAGAATCATAGAATGCTTGAGGCTGGAAGAGATGTCTAGAGGTCATTTAGTCCAGCCTCCCTGCATTCAGATCTTTGAAAAAAGAAAAGACTTTAAAAAGACCAAACATCATTAGACAAGATTTTTTTTTCATCTGAACTGAGTATATGTCTTTATACAAGGGTTTAAAAACATTTAGCAGACAATCTTTTTTGTATACTATTTCTAAAAGAGCCCAAAATATCAAATATAAAATAACTGAAAAGTTATATTGTTGCTAAAGAATTCTATTTATACAAAATTTCTGCTGAAAGAATCTCATTAATTATTTCATTCTTTAGGGTTTTGGATCATTTCTATAAAGCCATATTTACTTTTATTTGAATAAGAATTTTCAATAAGTAACCTTAAGCTGGTGCCTCACATCTCCTTTGTTTAAATGTACATTACTCATAAACTAGCTACATATTGAAATAAAAATGACATCATAGAATCATAGACTCATAGAATGCTTAAGGTTGGAAGGGACCTCTAGAGGTCATCTAGTCCAACCCCCCCTGCACACACAGGGTCACCTAGAGCACGTGGCGCAGGACTGCGTCCAAGCGGGTTTTGAAGATCTCCAGAGAAGGAGACTCCACAACCTCTCTGGGCAGCCTGTTCCAGTGCTTCGTCACCCTCACTGTTAAAAAATCTTTCCTTAAGCTCCTGTGGAACTTTTGGTGCTTCAGTTTGTGGCCATTACCTCTAGTTCTGTCAGTGGCCACCAGTGAAAAGAGACCAGCACTATCCTCCTCACTCCCTCCCTTGAGGTACTTATAGACACTGATTAGATCCCCTCTCAGCCTTCTCTTCTCCAGGCTGAACAGGCCCAGCTCCCTCAGTCTCTCCTTATAGGGCAGATGTTCCAGGCCCCTGATCATCCTCGTAGCCCTGCACTGGACTCTCTCCAGCAGCTCCACATCCCTCTTGTACTGTGGAGCCCAGAACTGGACACAATACTCCAGATGTGGCCTCACCAGGGCTGAGTAGAGGGGCAGGATCACCTCCCTCAACCTGCTGGAGACGCTCTTCTTAATGCACCCCAGGATCCCATTGACCTTCTTGGCCACGAGGGCACACTGCTGCCTCATGGTCAACTTGTCATCCACCATGACACCCAGGTCTTTCTCCACAGAGCTGCTCTCCAGAAGGTCAGTCCCCAGCCTGTACTGGTGTCTGGGGTTATTCCTCCCCAGGTGCAGGACCTTGCACTTGGCCTTGTTGAATTTCGTGAGGTTTTTCACTGCCCAGTTGTCCAGTCTGTCCAGGTCCCTCTGGATGGCAGGCGCAGCCCTCTCGGGTATCGGCTACTCCTCCACATGGTGTTTATGGGGCTGCCGAGCTTAATAGAGTGATCCTCAGTCTTCCTTAATTTCCATAAAAAGAAAGAAAAAGTATATAATATCTAAAGAGAACTAGCAGTTAATCTGACACACCAGTCTCATGGGTTGGTGGTCTGTACAGGTTGTAGACAAGTGTGGTAAACACCATTTTGACACTGATTAGTTTTTGATCTGATGGCCCCATGGCACCTTATAGTATATAAACTACATGTCATGTCTGTGAAGATGAAGCTCAGCATGCAAGTTACATGGATAATAGTGATCTGGGAGAGGGACCAAATAGATCCTCTAGTTCTCCTTCCTGCTGAAGGATGCAGGGCCCTGTAAAGCACATCGGGATAGGTTTGCTCTCTCTCTGTGGCCGGTGGTGCTCCCTGGAGCAAGGCGACCCCAGCAGCTCCTGGCACTTGGTCCTATTACTTAGCTAATCTCTAACCTGAACCTCCTCTGGTGCAACTTGAGGCCATTTCCTCTTGTTCTATCTGTAGTTTTTCTAGAGAAGAGATCAACCCCGGCCTCACTGCACATTCGTCTTTTCACATGTGTCTGAGGTAAGAAATTATGAAGCAAATTTTCAGTGCGTTTGGGCCTGGACATTCCTCTTTATTGGCGCAATAAAAAGGTGGATGCAAATTTTACAGACACCCATTTCAAGTCAGCCAGTTACTGAGGGAATATATTAACATTGGGATGCACAGTGATATGATCTGTGAGCGCAAAAGAATAGCCAGGGAGCTTTAAAATTGCAGTTCAGCAGGACTATAGACACACTTCTTTTTTTTCTGGCATTGAAGAGATTATTTGCAGTCCACATATTTTCTTTTGAAAGCCGTTCTTGGAGGGTGGATATGGAAAGTTGTTAAATTCATTGTTTTCTATATTAAAGGCTACTAAATGGAAGACATTCCAGAATGCAAAATGTGTATTCCTTGGATACCTAACAAGTTTATTCTCTGATACATGATACTACAAATAATGGATGATAGCTGTGAGTGAGCATATTCTGTCAAAAAATATGCCGCTCATATGTGATTGCAAGTGAATAGTTAGAACCATTAAATAAATTAGAGGGGAAATATAAAGAAAGTAGGAAAGAAAAAGAGGGTGTGAGAGTGCTAGATGGAGAAAGATTAAAATTCAAGCTACACCTATTGCTTGCTAAACTGAATCACTTAAGGATTTCTTCTCCTAGCACATATATTTTTTCTGACATCTTTTCCCATTATTCATCAACCAGATTTAAAAAATATGGGCACCTGAACACTCCCACAAGGCTATACTTCTTTTGATTTTTCTCCCATGCTGAGAAATTTCTTCAGTTTCTTCTAGAAAAAGGAACCTGTATTTTTATGTTTAAAGGTTCTTAATTAAAAAAAAAATAGCGGGCCCTTTTATTTCAACGCTATAGATGGTCTGAACACTGGGATGACATAATTCTCAGCAAAACTCCTTTTAAATTTTTATATTGCATAAAAGCCATTGAAAGCATTTCAGTTCTGGCACAAGGAATTGGGCTGCTAAGCTGCCACTGGCTTAACTTGCACATTTCTGTTGGACTACCCTGGTGTTGTTTTAAGATTATATGGAGTAGGATAAGGGCAGAAGAGTAAAGATTTTCACAAGTAAATCAGAAAACTTCTAGGATGCAACCAAAGGGAAGCACTAGGCATAAGGTCCTTAAAAATTAGTTGCCAGTGGCAACTATTTAGTGACTAGCTTTCTTTTTCTTTTAATAAGATTTATTGCTCAAATATTATTGCATTATTTAACAAAATCATTTACTTAACAAGTACCACTGTTCTGTGGTGCAAGTTATTCAATAAGTGAGAGATTTTCCCTAAAAAATCAGCCACCTTTGCATATAATTTAAAAGAAGACTTTTTTTCCCGGGGGGCAGAGGGGAGTTGGTTCTAAATACTTGTTTAAAAGAGGGCAATGACCGCTTCCTGGTATCATGTAAAAGTAAAATAAATATTATTCACAGTCCAGGCAGTCAGAGTATAAATAGATTATATAAGGAGGCCGTGAGAAAGCTGCCTGATTTAATAGGCTGAGATATGAAAGTAGTTGGAATAACAATACTGTGCAATCATAGTACATTTATTAAAAGGCATTTTAATTATTCTAAGGCTATTCTTTTGCCTCATGATAAAATATTGCAAAATAAAAAAATGTTTCTCCCACATAGTTTGGAAGGAAATAGCTGTGTTCTATTTTGAAAAAACAATATTTATATTTATATATTTTATATATATATCACACACACACATATATATATTTTAAACTACTGTCTTTATCAGGTAGAAGAGACTTAGAAACATATTTTCCAGAACAAGTATCAATGATGAGTTATAAACATTTTCCTTCAAAATCAAACTGTTTTTGCAAAAATGCTTTTGGACATTTTAAAGGTTCTTTGGACAAAATTTCAATCTAGTGGGTGCCTAAAGCTGAAGGATAAGGCTAGTTAGTTCACAGAAAACATTTCTTTTCCTTAATTTCAGTCGATGTTGGATTTGACCATAAGTAAATAGGTCAGTTTTGTCTATCAGCTCAGTTGTGTTTGCTCAGTGGGAGATGTGGGAATCCAGCACTTCTGAAATGAGACCACATATCTGGATACAAGTATGTAAGTCGGGACATGAGTTAAAAAATGTAAGCTACTGTGATATCATGTATGAATAAAATATTATGGGAAAAATAACCAAGACAGTTCTCTAATTTTATTCCTGCATTTCATACTTTAATCTTTTCTTGGCATAGAATAGACCTTACATTCTTAATGTAGAGATTTTTGAGAAAATCATGTAATATATTGCTTTGCATTTGTTACTGCCAAGTTTTACTTCATTGCTCTACACATGTAGGATATCAGAATAGGAAGAGTATCAGGCTCTGCTGCTGAATTGAAGTTCAGTGCCAAATAGAACACACCAATTTCTTGGCAACATTCCTCTTTGCTAATAATACCTTTTATAAGTTTCTAATACACATGAAATATTGCTAAATATCAATAAGGATGTGTTTAATATGTCAGAAAACATATTTCTGTTATCTGAAATGTTGAAACGATAGGACACAACAGGAGATTGTGAAAGACTGGACATCTCTATTACAAGGTATTTGTCTACTAACAAGAAAATATACCATCTTGGTCAGTTCAGGTCCCTAGGTGTGGTAAAACAAATATTAACATGTATTTAAGCAGCATTGAGAAGTCTGATTTTTATTTTGCCCCTCTACTCAGCCCTGGTGAGGCCACATCTGGAGTATTGTGTCCAGTTCTGGGCCCCACAGTACAAGAGGGATGTGGAGCTGCTGGAGAGAGTCCAGCGCAGGGCCACAAGGATGATCAGGGGCCTGGAACATCTGCCCTATGAGGAGAGGCTGAGGGAGCTGGGCCTGTTCAGCCTGGAGAAGAGAAGGCTGAGAGGGGACCTGATCAGTGTCTATAAGTACCTCAAGGGAGGGAGTGCAGAGGACGGTGCTGGTCTCTTTTCAGTGGTGGCCACTGACAGAACTAGAGGTAATGGCCACAAACTGAAGCACCAAAAGTTCCACAGGAGCTTAAGGAAAGATTTTTTAACAGTGAGGGTGACAGAGCACTGGAACAGGCTGCCCAGAGAGGTTGTGGAGTCTCCTTCTCTGGAGATCTTCAAAACCCGCTTGGACGCAGTCCTGTGCCACGTGCTCTAGGTGACCCTGCGTGTGCAGGGGGTTGGACTAGATGATCTCTAGAGGTCCCTGCCAACCTTAAGCATTCTATGATTCTATGATTCTATGTTCCATCTGAGCAAACTTTCCGAAATATGTCATTAGTTCGCAATTATCAGCACTCAAAAAAGTACAGATATTGATAAATGCAGTGTAGTCAAAAACTATAGAAGTCTCTGAACTAGAATGACTTATTTTTAGCAAATAATGTCTTTCAAAATCAAAATCTTCTGTCTTTGAATTATTCACAAACAGGAAATTTTAAATGTGCTGATATTTGTTGTAATTTCCTTTGATCAAAGAGCTAAGAAATTATTGGACAAAACATTCAAATATTCTTTTGAAAGAGCTTTCGCATGTACATATATTTACTGAAAACAAACACAGAAACCAAAAGGAACAGGATTTACAACTTGCTTGAATGCTTGAAAATATTTCGTCCTCATATGCATATGAATGCAGAGATAACTCAGACCTACTCCCAGTTTAAACTTTTTACTTACAGCAGGTGTGTGAAAATTCCAAGTAACTTCTATGTTTTCATAAATAGATTTCCGTGGGCAAGTGCTGGCTCTTTTCTTAGAAACAACCTTACATTTACCAATTTTTCTTACAGCTGTTTGGGATTTTGGGTATGATTCATGAAGACAAGCAATCTTCCAGTTCCTACAGATAAATTATTGCTTGCATTATTCTGAGTTAAAATTATACTCTATAAGAAAGCCATAAATATTAATCAACACACAAATCATAAATATTAGTTAACCTACTGGTCACAACATGTACACTCATATTTCTTGATACACCTTATGGATACATCCAAGAAGTATGAAGGCAATATGGAATTGAAATTGTTAACAGGAAATGATTTTTTTTCTCCAGCAGAAAAAACATCTAAAACATAAATTCAAAAAAAAAAAAAAGTTAATGTATTTTCTGAACTGTAATTCTTTTTTTTTTTTCTCATTGATAAAAAATTCCCCAGGACCCAACTCTTTTCTTAAAAGTTCAATAGCTAACAGAGAAGAAGTCAAGAAGTTATGGTACCTGTAGCAAACTCAGAAAACCTTTCCGTTCCAGGCAGGAAAGCACATCCCCAAGCTCCCAATTGTAGGGGTTTTTTGTTTTTGTTTTGTATATATATCTTATTCTTGTTTCATAAATAATGATTTAAAAAAAAAATCACTTCTTAATCATCTGTGTTTTCCATACAATGATTCCTATGTTAAGGCTAACCAGTGCAGGGTCAGCCTGACATCTCCCAAAACTTGATTTTCTCGCTGGGCAAACAGCAGACTGCAAAGTCCATTCCTAGGCTCAGTTGGTGGCTTCACCCAAAAGCCATGCCATTGCCTGGGCATGCTTATCCTCGAGGTCCTCCTGAGACACTGCTGTGATTGCAGGGGAGCACGGACTGCAGCGCCCATGGGTCTCACAGCTCCTGTCATGGCCACTTCCAAAGAGGGCACGATCCCAGATCTGGCCCATGGTTCTGCATTCTCTGCAGTCAGTTCACCTGTCCAAGATGCACCCAAAAGATTAGAAACCAATTCCTGTCTTCAGAATAATTACAAAGTTTCTTTATTCATGTTTACCAGGCACTGACTATTTTTACAGCAAGGGGAGAAAGATAGCCAATTTCCATAGGCCACCCAATGAATAATAATCTCAGTAATAAGGAAAGCCAAATCGAAGGCAACAAAGCATTCAGATTGATTTCATAAAATACATGATGTTCCTAAAAAAGTTCTGCAGAAAGTTAGATGTTCAGGCTAGCACTGCTGTCTCTGAAAACTTCCCTGGAAATGTTCTGTTGTCAATTCTATGAGCAGTATTTGCAAACTGTCACAGAAGGGAAAAGTTTGGGTTTACTAGGCAGACATTAAGTTATGTTATGCTCCTTTAAAACTTTATAGGGAACAGATAGTCGACAATCTAAGAGTAACATTGAAAACTGGGAACTATTACTAGAAGGTAACTGTAAGATGGTTTTACAGGAAAAAAAAAGAAGTTAAAAATTGCAAAGGTTCAAAAATTGTTGACTGACATTCACTTGAAATTCTAGAAGGCTGCATAGATTTAAAATGAATATTGCCTGTTTAAGGCCAACATTTTATACTTATGTTATGCAACTGAGGAGCACTAATAGCAGTTAATGTAGTGAAACCAATCTTGGGTTCATGTTATGTTCCAAATGAGTATAATGGCCAGAGGTTCAATTTCTTCTCTACCAAAAAAATAAAAAAGAGGCCAAGATAATAGCACCACTCCCCAAACCTGACAGACTGAATTTGCTGCTTAAATGGAGACCAAACTTGCATTCCTGTGGAAACAAATTTATTAAATATCTTTCTGACAGCAAAGTGCTTCTTTCAGAATAAGGCTGATGGTATTTTCTGAGACTGCAAGAGGAGGGGAATGCCAGCAGCAGTGACAACAGTTCTATACACCCCAGGACAGCTATCTTCCATTTCCTTTGCAGCTGATCTCTGGCTTCACTTCCCGCCCCCCACCCAGAAAAAAACAGCATTTTGTTTAAAAAATGTGTGAACTGAGGACAAATTGGCAACCATAATTGTGAATGTTCTGCCTGCCTGTTTATTGGTTTAAAATATTTCCTCGTGAAGTATGAAGACATTTTGTGCCTCAATAGCATGAGTACAATATTCATTGTTTTGAATTACTTAGATCTAAGAGGATTGTCTGAACAGCTGTAATTTGAAGAGCATATGGGAAAACACTCTCCAGGGAGCAACGTGATACATTTGGACACAGAGTTGTTTCAAATGACGATTTCAGCTGATTCCTGCATATTCGTAGTCGGAGCAGAACTTGTGAAGGCAGAAAGTCCTTGGGAGACAGCACAAGCTTTTGGTAATGCTTATATTGCCCAATGCCAAATGAAAAAAAAAGGGACTATTCTCCCTGCTCATACAGCATTTCAGCTCTTAAGGAGTTAAACAGCACTGTGGTTCAGATGCTGTACTAACATCAGACAGCTGGGTTTGTAGGCTTTTTTATACTGAAGACAAAGAGGGAGGTGTCTGTTACTGTTTTTAGGAACTCCCTCTCTTTTACTGTTTGTTCACAGTCTGTTACTGGACTGTAAGTCTCAAATGAAAGGAGGTTTCTGATGAGGAACCATTGAGAAATAATGGTAAGAGAAAAAAAATGGGGGAAAAAAAGCAGAAATTTCCATTTGCTTAGTATGAACCCAATGAAGTTTGTTTTTCTCAGAAATTTGGAATTTGGAAATTTGGAATTTGGAAAACATCAAAGTCCTTGGTCCAAGAAAATTGGGATGCAGGTGGAGTACCTCTCTGACACAAAAACTAATTTTGCTCCCCTTGGGCCATCATAGGCCGAATCTTGTTGCTGTGACTTGAAGCATAAGAGGATGCAGCCACTGGCATATGCTGGGGATGAGACAGCAGCATGCCACCCTTGAAAGATGTGGTGAAATCTTGTGAGCTCTTAGTAGCCAGGTGTGTCCTCTGAAGGAGACAAAAATACTCCAGTGCACTACGCCTAGCCTCGAGGTCTCATATTTAAGCCCTTTTCTGAATGCAGGTAGTTGTTGGATACTTCAAGACAAGAATTTCCATGGTGCTAAGCATTTAAAACTACTAGCTGTCATCACAGGGCTCAAAGATGCTCTACAGTATTAACCAAGAGTAGTAACAAATTAAGCAAAAGTATCCAAAATTAGTAGCCCATTTGCAAATGCGATCCCATTTACCTCTCCTGCCTCATTTCTGCAGGAGCATATCAGGAACCATAACTTCTGCCCTCTTTCATTGTCAAAATGGCTATTAGATGCTTTAACTACATTTATCACATGTAGAATGCCACATTTCTCTCAGAGATTCTGTATTCAAAATTCCATTAAAATGTGTCCAAACTATGATGTAGACAAATGTGGAAGAATTAGGAAAAATAGAGAAGGAAAAATAAGGAAAAGAATTGTAAGCGGGCAGAGAACCAGAAATTCATAATTGATTTGCTCCCTGTGTTTTCATTAATTTAAGTCTTATTATGCCACAAAGTACAATTTTCCTTTCTGTTAGCTAGAAAATCCAGCCTTGTTAAATTGTTTGAAGGAGAAGGGTATTGGTTTGCTCAGCAATATTCAATTATCTTGTGTTTGCTAGCATTTTTAGTTCTTTTTTAAACATAGTGTACCCTCTCTCTCACTTTCTCTTTAAATGCAAATTTATAGTCAGGTAAGGCATTGGCCATGGCAGGAAAACCATCTGAAAAAAAATGTGAGTATATCCTGCATTCACTTATCTGCACTCCAAAGACTAGTGGTGCAGTCAGGATGGGGAATAAAGGCACTTTCCTTTATTATGAAAATTTGTCTATAATAACTCCAGTGAGCCATTCGACAGTTTAACACTATGACCAGTTGTAACTCTGCAGCTGAGGAGATAATAAACTGTGTCATTGGATGGGAATTAAAGACCAGTGGTAGTACAAGAGCAATAGGAACTTCCCATGCTGGTTTTGCAGCTGTGGGCAGCATCTCATGAATCTGTATTTATGTTCCCTCAACAAACTTTGCCCTTAATGCTATCAATTTCTGTTGAAACTTCTCCAAGTGTAGACCCTGGTCACCACAGAAGGATTTTTGGCACTGAATATATCTCTTTAATGCTCCCTACATCCTGTCAGTGTTAATTAAAAATGAATAGGAAGAAACGTACCCCTATTTTCCTAAAGAAAAGTAAGAATGCTTCTGATATTCCAGTTTAATCAAAAAAGCATACATGCCACTCGATCTAGCCTATGGTCTTTGCATTAATTCACGAATTGGCTGTCATTCAAATCTGGATTTTTTTTTTTTATGAATCTCTGGAATTCCTGTCTATTATGTCCATATGTGCAAAAATCAACCTTCTAAGCCCCAGCTGCAGGAGGATTTTTAGTAGTTGCTTCATTAGCTTTAAGTGTTAAGAACTGTTCACGCCTTAAAAGTGGATGTGTTTCTGCAAGGAAAATTTTATTATATTGATTACATTATCTTACGTATAAGCATGCTGGAAGAATTTGGCCACAAACATTACATAAGAATAAACTGGTTTGTTTTTTGGAAGAGAGAAACATCTTTGAGATGATAATTGCAATTCAGGGATTTCAGGAGCTGATGTAAACCCCAGTAGACTCTAAAAAGAACACATTACATATGTCAGGTTTCATCATTTAAGATGACAGCAACCCCTCAATGTAAAGGAATAGTGATTAGGGTTGAAACTGATTAAAAAAGGTGTAGGCCAGAGCTGCAGATGCAGCGAACTAGGCAGCATCGCTCCTGGGCTTTCTTTTCTTCCTTTCCTGTTTCCCGCCTTCCTTCCTTTCTTCTCTCCATCTTCCCTCTCAAAGCTGTGACTTACTTTCCTGTGTTATCTCTTCTTTTACACTTTTTAATTCTTTGGAGTAGGAATTGTCGTTCATGGTGAACTTGCACAGGGACTACATTAATGTGTCACAACCTCTGATCATAGCTTCCAAGTACCACCACAATACAAATAATCATTATAGTTATATTACTGAGTGGTAACATGATAATTTGATGTTGCTAAGCAATACCAAGGAAAAGAATAAAAAGACAGAGCCATACAAGAAACACTGACAGACCAAAACAGTGGAAACATGTACACAATAGCAGCTGGGCCATCAGCTGAAGAAAAGCAAAAGCACAATGCAAGTGAGGAGAAGCAGTAAAAAAGCAGATTAAGAAAGCAGGAATGACAAATGTGACATGATTGAGCAAAAACTCCTTAAGAGAAGGCCATCAGAGAGTCTGGTGAGCAAATTTTATTGGAGCAGAAAACAGTGAAAAGAAACCCTGCATGAAACCAAAATGCACACCATTCCCACTTCTCTTGCTGCAGGGCAGTATTGCTTTTGGTTGAGCTTGACTAATTTTGTTTTCACATAAACCACCTTTGCATAACTGTTATTTCGTGTCCTGGTTGCTAATAACTGCAGGTTAACTAAAGTCTTGCCATAATAAGACACAATTTTAATACCTCCACTGAACATGCCATACTCTTAGGAACTTTTGTTAAGGGCCCATACAAAAGTGTGCAATGCATGGTATCTACAGGTACTGTATTGCAGGATATATATTGCAGAAGCACTGAACTATAAATAGTCATCCCATATTCACGCCAGAAATGAAGTACTTATACCATATCCTGCATCTTTGCATGGCTCTGGATAGACAGTGTAAAGTGCCAGAGGTCCATGGAAAATGCCTGTGGAAAACCACAGTTTGAACCGTGGGTAGGAATGACTGCAGGCACTCACAATAGAGCAGGATTGAGCTCTCATTTCCAAAATTCATAAAAAATACCTCTTTTCCAAGAGTCCTTTAGCTCTGCTGAGTTGAAGCTTGGCTTTTATGTGGAAAACAAAAATGTGCTATTTGTTGGGGTCTGGTAGAATGCCCCAAGCTGTCCATTTTGTCAGTTCAGTTCTAGTTCTAATGGTAAATGTACTGCAGTATTGAATTGCTGTGATAGTATGAAGTGTACCAGGCACTATAACAGCAGCCTGCGTTAGCAGTGCAGCACTGCACTGTTTTCCACGTGTAACTTGGCAACACAAGTGTTCTGTGAGAGAGGTTTGAGCTAGCGAGCCTTATAATTCCCAATAGCATCACCTGGACCTTGTGGTTAGCATATCTCTCCCTTGAAAATAGAGAAGATGATTGCTACAGTGTGCTGTAGGAGTGAAGTCATCACAAAAACAAAGTTTCCACCATTAAAATGTATGTACAGTGAATTTGACTATGTTCAAATATACCACTTCTTCCCATATTGCAGGAGTTTTTGAACTAGACGGTACCTTTTAGGACTAAATTCCCAAAACTGCAACCACATCAACAAATTATACTAAGAGAAGGGAAACTTCTACATTAAAATGTATGATTGGAAAATTACCTTAATTGCATTGGCCATACAATAAGGTACCGAATGAGATTCTGGAACTGGAAAAAAGATTGATATTGTGCTTAAATATGTGTTAACAATAATAAGGAGAATGATTGTGTCTCAGCACCACATTAGGACAGCCCTGGAAGAATTGCTGCTGCAGCTTGCTGCAAGAAAACGTCTCCTTAGATGGACAAGATGATAGAGTCAAGGATGGTTTTCACGGGCAGCAAGAATGAAGAGTGGAATGGTAGCAGACCTCATGGTGATGTTATGATCAGGGAGATAGGGGCTGCACAGGTGAGAATATCAAATAGAGGTAAAAGTAAGGAGAGTAGAACATCTCCTTATCGGAAGACACGGGATAGTTAAATAGGGTAAGGGAGAAGGCAATAGGAGAGACAGCTGGGCGTTAATTTGAAGCAAAGGGAGTATAAGGAAGGAATTCCAAGATGAAGAGCCACGCAAGAGTCAATGCATGGTAATGAAAAGTCCAAATCTGCTCTATATAGAAAGTTTTCCAAATGCTCAAAGGACTCTCCTGGATCTGGTTACATCTGGAATTGCCTCTACAGCTGGAGCCTATGACCAGATCCTCCCTCTAAACTCCACCCTGGAAGGTAAGTGGAAAGGGAGGAAGCAGCACATGGATTTTATTTTTCCCCAAATAATCTCCTGCATGGCTGGTTCTTGGGAGAGTAGCATTTACAACTGGGTCCCATCACACCCCTTCTCCTCCAGGACAGCTGCCCATGGCATCTGGTATAAATGTGGTTTCTACCTCACACAAAGTTTCTCTCCCATCACACAGTTGCTATCAGGCCTGTTTATTCTGGTGTTATAGTTTATTCCCTACACTGCATTTTGCTGTTCCCACCCATCGTTTATTCATAACAGATGACGTCTTTGCTGGACTAGTATGGAGAAGGTGCATTTGGCCTGTGTAAAACCTCTGAGACATGCAGCAAGTCCATTGAAAGACTCTTCATATTTATTAGGCTAAGTTTATAAAAAAGCCTACTCCCTCTGTCTTTTTATTGTTTCCTTTTACATTCCTTCCAAGTAATAAAGTCTACCTAGCCCTAATCCAAATATTTAGTACCACAAACTCTCAAATGCAATCCATCCTTGTTCTTTTTCTTTATGAAAAGCAAGGCTGTGATTAGACATGAAATAACTGTAGCTAATAAATCTGTTCCCAAGGACTGAGTAATCTTATTACAAGTGGGAAATGACAGTTTATTCATCAACATGTGGAGTTCTTTAGAAGAGCTGGTATAGCCAAACTGATGTGGGGAGGCAGAGAAAGTCATCTCGAAGAAAGGAAGGAACCTCCCATAATGTTTTGCATATGTGTTGACTTATGTGGGAAAAAAAGAATACTGTGCATCATCTACCTCGGGAAATAGTTGAGACCAGTTTTAAAAGAAAAGATCTTGGTGGTTCACAGCCTCCATAAATGTCTCCCATTAATACAACAGGTTTGTCTGAATGTTCTTAACATAGATGAGAACTCACATTACATGTGGCAGAAAGAGGCTATATGTGTCAGCTAGAAGCATGTTTCCTTTCTGCTTGGAAAGGTCAACAGACCTCTTTTTCTGGAGACTTATGGTGAGATGTCAGTATGGTGTTACGTGAAATGCAATCTTCCAAAAAATGTGCTCTTTTTCAACCTAAAGTGTATTACTGGTTTAATTACATTTGGGAGAAAAGGAAAGCCCTGCAGTTTTCCAAACAGTGAGAGATTCAATCTTTCGTCAGAGTTTGTTTCTTCCTTATACGATCCATAGTAACAACACAACATCTGTAATGACAGCTGTTTCCACACAGATATAAGATGGAAATATTAGTCCAAGAAAATTACTGACTGTTGGCACTCAGCATGACTTCAAGAAATCTGATGTCCAAACTGGGATGTTTAATTAGCACATTTTTTTCCTTTCATCTATGAAATGTGTGTGCAATTTTCTAATTCACACAATGAAATTGCCCGAAAAAAATCAAGCCATAGCTGTGTTTTGTGTGTGTTTTTTTTTACATGACTGGTTGTTGCTGGTGTTTGCTCTTGGGCGGTCAGAAGTGTCATTCATTCATCAGATGCGCATGAATTGAAAGTGTTTAACTTTTTCCATTTGAAAGTGAAGCTTTATGGGCATGTCTCTTGGAGCTAGGTTTATGTCAGCCTAATCCGCATCTTTCAGCCATTTACACCTGTCAGCCTAATCTGCCAAAGAATATGTTTGTAAGCTATAAATATGGGAATTGTTCCTCATTCCAGCCAGATTGAAGAAGCTGTTGAGCGTCTACGGAGAGTAAGACAGTTGGCACGCTCTGAGCCAGAGCTCCACATGTGGGCAATGTCTTAGGAGAGGTTAAGCAACATGGGTGGAGTTGTCTCTACAAACTGATGACAGGACAGTGTGGGGCATTCTTTGGTTGAAGCTGGCTTCCTCGTCAGAAGAAAAATGACATTAGAGACCGGAAGCAGTAACAAAAACAAGCATAGGCCTGAGAAGGTGCTAAAAGAGAGAGACCAAACACGCAGAAATTGTTAGCATGGAAACAGTCTCCTTCTACCTCTTCTTTTCCAAGCAAACAGTGCTTGGTATTCACATGTCGTAAATAAGCAAGATTGTGTTAACAAAAATTCTCATGAAATCATATTCACCTTACTGAGGAGAAACAAACAAACAAGCTATGCAGATCCCCAAATATTGAACTGCTCAGACTTCATCATGGAATTAAAAGAAAAAAAAGTTTTTAGGGAAAGCAGCAAAGTAATAAAATGGTGGTGTCTAAATTTGTGCATAATGTTTTTTACACACCTAGAACGGGGAAATAAATAGACCAGCAAAGGCCAATCTAAGCTTACAGAATAACTACCAGAGAAGTTCCTTTTGAACACTCCAAATTATGGGAAGAGAAAAGAGCAGAAGGCTTTGTGAGAAGGGAAAGAAAATTGTTGACCATATTTTCACAGAACCACAGAATAGTGGAGGCTGGCAGGGACCTCAGAGCAAGGGCAGCTACAACAGACTGCTCATGGCTATGGCTAGCTGAGTGTCAAGCATCTCTAGACGAAGACTGCAGAACCTTTTTGCTTTCAAGGATAGCTTCAGAATTGAACCATGGTAACCATGGGTTTAAAAGCGAAATGAGTCACTAATGCCATTACAGAAGGAAGTTCTAATCAGAAATAATTGAGCCTCTGAAACAACACAATATCTGTCAGAAAATTGCCTATCTTTTATAAGAACATTTATGGTAACATGAGAAGTTGGATCTCGTAATACACGTGAAGAGTCCAGTTGTGCCAGCAGCTGAGCAGGGGATGAAAGGAAGCAAATAAAACATTCCAGGTGTTCCTCCACTCTTCTTCAAAGGTTCACGCTACTATTCTTATCCCTCACACACTGAGAACTGTTGACAAATCTATTTCACTACAAAGTCCTCCTTTCCTCCCTGATGCACATATTGGCAGAGAATATTAACTGGAGTGAGTGGTCTATTCAGTGTCTTGGGAACACAGATAATAATCATATAAATACAGAAGACAGTGAAAAAAAGCTTTTTTTTTTTAAAGAAAAAAGTATCATTGCCTTTCTCATGAATAGGACTGTAAAGTGGCTCATACCACGTAAAAGATAAGAAATGGGAATTCAAACCAAAAGTTCAAAGATATTTCGAAAAACAAACATGAGCTCAAATCTTCTTTTTCATTCCTCTTATCCTGCCACTCCTCCTCCCTGGCTGGCAAAGCAGTGAATGCAAAGCTCAACTATAAAATAAACCGGGCCAAAATTCAACACAGGGGAGCATTATATATAAATTACATTTATTTTGGGGTGCAACAGTATAAACTTTTGGCAAATAAACTAAAAGAAACTAAAAAATCTCTTACTCCTTCCTAAATCTGAAGCATTGGGTCTTTTTTTGCACCTAGAGAAGTTTCACAGGTCAGAAGTTAGCCAAAAGTAGTCTGAGACAACAGTTTAACAATGAAGTCCAGATTCAATCCTCCAGAAATAAGAACAATTCAAACTAAGAAATCATAAACTAAATATTATGTGAATAGTTTTCAATGATGAAAATAAAACAAACAAATTAAAAGCAGAACAGAGCTTCTCCTACAAAATACATAAATACATACATACATAAATAATAAATCTTTTCATGCACAACAGACTAGGAGACAAAACTAGCTCAGAAGTTTGGAGAGATTATTTATTTAGTTATTTCTCGAGAGAACCAGCACACACTGCAGAAGGATATACTGGCAAGTACAATTATAATCTTTCCTGTTTATGAAACACAAGAAATACTATAAATAAATGTCTGGGAAGTCCTGGTGCTTACCACTTAAATGCTAGAGCCAGTCTAGGCAATAAATAAATAAATATTGCTACTGTTTGCCAAGCTGATGGGTAAAATGGTCTCACAATATTTCCAGTACTTTATGTGTATGGCTTGGTCATAGACCACAAGCAAAACTTTTCCATGAGGATTTTGGAATTTCCATTTCTGTGCAAGATTGGGAAATGCAGAGCAACCATCATCATGGGGAAAAAAAAGATGGAGTTTCCAAAAGCTTTTACCAGGACTTCTGTACCACAAGAATGTTTAGGCTGAGTCACTTTGCCCTTAGCCAGTGCATATCATCCATACCAGCCTGTAACTCCCTATCATGACAGCAGAGCCACTGTCCACCATGGGCGTATTATTATTAAAGATTAGATCTAGGGCCTTTCAAAAAAGAAAGACCCTGTGGTTTTTCCACAGAGGCCTTGCAGAGTCTCAGAACATGAAGAAATGATCAAATGAACAAAATTAATTCTGCTTAGAGAGGGGCATGTGACTTTTTAGAGACACCCATCTTGCAGTACTGATAGGTTTCAGGGCCAGTCCCGATAATTCAATTTCATGAGCTATGTATTGGGGTGGGGGGAAGCATGTTTTTAAGAGATTCCCTCTCTCTCTTGCTTCCTCCTCTCCCACTATTTTTCTCTCCTCTGCTGGGTTATCAAGGCAGACACTTTCTACAGCAAACAGAAAATCTTCCCTGTAAGCTCTACAAAGAAAGCAGAATGCTAAATAAAGTCAGTTATTTCTTTGATTAGGGCAGGGACATCATGGAAGAGTGTGGCTGGAAGGAGGCCCAGGAGGTCAGGTATTTAGCCCTTCCTGATCATGACATACAGATATCTATGCATTTGAAAGAATAGGCACTGGGTGATGAAAGGGATTCCAGAGTTTTCCCAAGGAACTGCACCAATGCTCAGGTAATTTCTGATCTAAATTTCAATCTCTCTTGCTACAAAATAAGCCAGTTTCTGCATGCCCAATTCCGAGTAACCCTGGAATCCATCAGTCACTGTCTTCTGTATAACTGCCTTTGCATACCTGAAAACTGTTATCATTCACTTTCTCAAATCCTCAATTCCAGACTAAACAAATCCAAGGCTCTAAGCTTTTCCACATGGGTCTTATTTTCCAAATGGCTTTTTTTTAGTAGGAAACCACAAACCAGTTTACAGGCGTAACCTTGAAGTCCAGCACTGAGCTTCTATTATCTGTATATAACAAACAACAAGACAATAACAAATACTGTAAGGTAACTGACAGAAAATTTCAGGAAGGCATTTTGATAGGAGTGACAATAAAAGCTCCTACATGTAAAGGGTGCAAGTGCTCTAGCTAGTGTCTGACTGGTAAACACATGCAAAAGGAACTTGGGAAATATCATTTTCAGTACATTGAAATTTTATTTCTCTTCCCAAATTCCTCTCTCTCCTACAGCTTTCCATAAAATTTCCATTGCATAAAGCAATGGGAACTTATGTCTGAAAGCAGAAAAATGACAAACTGGAGGATCTCTGAGATTCCTCTCTCATCTGCTCTGATTGTTCACAGGCTACAGAAAGTTACTCATTTAATATTTGCAAGGGGTCACTCCGAATTTGATGGACCAGCTGTGCCTTTTTCTTCACAGCATGCTGTGTCACTTATGTTTTGTGCTGGAAGGAAGGACATAGGATAATGTCTAAGCCATATTAAGAATTTTCCAGGGAATGGAGGGCCATGACCCAGAAAACTTCAAGAATGTCCTTAATGAAGCTTCTGCCTTATTGCCTCATGAAAAAGAAGGCATGAATGTCAACGGCAGCAGGGGCATGAGCGCTCTTCCACCCCAGAGCACCCAGTGAACTTGAGGGAAAATTCTTATTCTCACTGAATAACCTGCTTGGTCCAGTGTGTAAGTGCCTTCCTCTACATTTAATTTCCTGTTTCTTCACAGGTCAGACTGCTAATCTAATGTTTCTCTTTCTAAGCCACATGGTTGCTATCAGGACTCCTAAAATCTTCCAGTACATTTTTTATCAAGGCATGAATAAGATCACTGAAAAATGCCTAGGCTTTGTAGTTTCTGAGAAGAATTACAGGTAAAACCTATTTTTTAGAAACATATATGAAATAGTAGCTATAGTAAATTCAAAATCTTGGAAGAAAACTGGTATGTGGAGCTACAACACTCCTCTCCAAGATATCCTGTAAGGAAATATAGACATTTATGTTCTGCTGTGCACCCAGAAATCATTGGGCCTACTTACTACACACATTTAATGCTATTGTTCTGTCTGTAGCAAATTTAATGATTTTGGGATAAACATATTGAACATATTGAACACTCCATTGACCTCTGCAGCACACACATATTGGGCCCAGTGCTTCCGAGATCCACGCAGATCTGGTGAATCATGTAGTTGCTTAGGGACAAGCCTGAAACTTTGAGATATAAGGTATCTGACTGGAACTTCAGATCATCTGTTAGTGCAATCAGATAGCTGCTAATCTGGGACAAATCTAGAAAATATTCAATATCTGTCTAAAAGATTCCAGATTGGGAAAAAAAAAAAAAAAAAGCCCTACATGGTAGAAAGAACTCAAGCATATGGCCTCTCTCCTTTTCCTTTCCCTCCCTCCTTGCAAGTTGCCTACAAATTACCTATTTTTTTCAATTCATTCTCTCTTTCCCTCTTCTTCAAGCAATAAACTTTGTAGAAGACTATTAGCACATAAAGAAAGGCTTGTTCTTTTTAAAACACCCTCAGTTGTGGAGGATCACAAACGGTAGTTTCAAAGTTCTCCTTTATTAAGGATCTTTTACTAGTTATTGTTCAAGTGAATCACGCTTAGGATATCACTGCAGTGAATCCCTGCCTCTTTTTCAGACAGTTTTCTCCTGTGCTTGATCTCTCTAGTCCATGCACCTCTAACATCATCCCCTTCCTGATCAGCTACACAGACCACCAGCATACTTGAGGCACTCTGTAAAAGTATAGGCCTTCTAAATAACTTGTTTTTTTAATGATTAAATCCATATGATCTCTTTCCTCCTTCCTGGGATGAAATTTCTGAATAAACTGGAGTCAAGAGGAGGGCCATCGACCCATGACCCAGGCTTAGTGACCGAGAACACATCTGGGAAGTAAGAGCAAAGTGATCTTTGGCCTCAGCCATTTCTGACATTCCCGTATCTTCCCAGCCATTTTCCTGTCTCCTTTTCTTGAATTCCCAGTTCTGCTGCTGCCCAAAACTCTTCCCCAAAGTTGCTGCCTCATTTTTCCCCATTCTTTCCCAGGTTGCATGCACATGTTGTACTTTCTTTCCTCATCACAGTTAGTTTCTGGCTTGCTGGGATACTCTGATAATATTTCTTCTACATATATATAAACAATCCTCTGGAAGAGATGGATTTTAGTAAAATGCCTGCAGACCTTTCTCAGAGAGCCAAAAGCAAGATTCAGCTTTCCATTGCTTGGGTGTGACATGGAATCAGCAAAAAACATTTCCTCAGTGAATTCAATTCACATAAGCACTGTCTCATGCATGGGATATGGGATATTCTGCTAGTAGGTGGGATATTCTGCGTGCTAATGCTCACTTTTCTGCATTCGGTGCCTGACAGTTAGTTAAATCTCTATACAGAGACTGATCTCTTTCACTCACTCACTCACTCTTTCTTCCTTCAAAACATCTCATTGGATTTTATTGCCTGTAGAAGTGGTGGATTTGCACTGAACGACTGAGGCAGGAGTGAGGGCAGGCTTTGCAACTCTCCCATGGAAATCCAAACAGCTGTACACACATATACACAGAAGTATATTTCATTTAGGAAAGGATGTTTTGCTCACAAAGCTGTATCTCAAGAACTTCTTGCTCTTCAGACTGGACATTTGGGCCATAAATCCAATCCTGCATCATCAGCAGGCAGATGATACAATTTGAGGAAGGAAATCAAGGATTTAAATTTTCCACCTTGTAAGATAAAAATCTAGTGAACAATAAGGAATTCTCTACCTTAGCTACAGAAACTGGTAATCTACTATAATAAAGTGCTTGAGGGCTCTGGCAGTCACAAGGCAGTAACCTAAATGCAGTCCTGCGTTTCTAACATAAGCACTTTAAAAACAGTTATAATGTAACGGATAAAAGAGCTCCTGTGAGACAGTGTCTTTGATTAAGAAATCTCAGACCACATCAGAGGAGACAATGCTATTGTCTCGTAACAACTACCTTGGGCAGACTCACAATACGACGTGCTCATGCCAAGTACCACGCTCAGGATGGCCAGACTCTATCACCACCAATCCTTTGGGATCTGGAACCAGGAGGACTGGCCTCAATAGAGGCCCCTCTCTTCTTAATGACTCACAGATGACTTTGCTGGCATCGCTTGCAGCTCCTCCCAGAAGAAGTTTATGAAGTGTTTAGGGTTCGATTATTGCTGAATCAGTGCATCTTCATACAACAGGAAAAGAGAAATTCTTTTCCACATCGTCTTGCACTGAGCTTAATTAAAAGCAGTTCTGCAGCTGGTTGCGGCCTGTTTGCTGGCTGCAGTTTGACAAATGTGCCCAGTGATGTCTGAAAAGTGGAGATTCTGTTCGATTATTGGGAGACACAAGTATATCTGGTAAAGGCAGCTCCGCACAGGCAGTTTTTGAAACAAACAATATATGTTCTGGAGCGTTGTTCCCTCATGTGTTGTAATTCAGCCAATCATTCATGTCATGAGCAATGTACCCAGGCTTCTCTTCCCTGTGGATGCGATCTCATTTTTGGAAGAGTTAATGAAAACCTTGCTGCAAAAGAACAGGACTTGATATTTTGATTTTGCAATTGTGACACCTCAGTCTCTTTCAGAAAGGCACATTCAGCGTTATAGATACAGACCGGTCTTGAATATACTGTCAAAAGTTTTGTTGTTTGAAGACAATTTTGTGTTGTAAATGTCATTGCTCTATAAGCGCCTTTCTTTTACTTAATTATCTTTGTATAACAATGAAGTCCCTGCTTACTGTAATATTGCAAATCAGGAAAAAACAAAGAAAAAATAAACAACAAAAAAGGGGTTGATTGCACATCTTTTGCAGGGTTACAGTCAGTAACACTGAACTGCCACAGTAATACAGCGTTTTTTTAGGTTTCCTACATGGGAACAAACCCTTTCCCCCATGGCCTTCTATCCAGTTTTCCTTTTTTTTTCCCCATCATTGCCATTGGATATTTGAAAATATCTGCTGAAACTCTAATTACAACTTAACTGCAGTAAACATAAAATACTTTTGTAGTCAAATTGTTCACATAATATTGATTTTGGTTTTGTTTTTCTTTGTAATATGAAAGCAATAAACTTTCCACAGCCCATTATAAATACCTTGAGAAAAGTTCAGAGGGTAGCAAAAGACCCTGATCACCGATGCTATTTATCTCTCTTCAACTAGCCAATCCACAGAACTCTAGCTGCAGATAAAGAAAGGCTATGGATATTCCACAGAAATGCTGAAAACAAATGGTTGGTCAGCCCAGTGGTCTGGCTTCAGTAATTCGTTTGTAGAGCTAAAGAGTCTTTTGGAAGCTAAAGTTTTGTTGTTTCTCCAGAGTTTTGCCTTTATAAAGACTAGCATGGTGAATATTATTGAACATGTAGAGCCTTCTTTCAAAAATATTGATACTCTATGTGGCTGAAGAGGGATTGGTCAATCCCTATTTGAAAGCGGGGACCGTCTATTACCAAAGAAGAGGTTCATCTGATGGTAGGTATGCAGAGCACACCTTTCAAAAATGAGATGGAAAAAGATCAAAAGCACACCATTTGGACTTGTCCTTAGTTGAGGCTTGACTTCAAGACTCTTAACAAAAAACTGCTTTGATCTAGAGCCTTTTATTACTGTAGAATATAAATGCAAGGAACAAAACACCTTAATTATTTTTCCTCTCCCCTGCCTCAGGAAAGTGAACAATTCAGAGCCTTATGCAGGTTTGTGAAACATTACTGTGTATTGTGTTTAAAAGTTCCTTTTTACCCGCATTTAACAACCAACCACAAAACCTAAAGACTTAAATAAAACTGGACTTGGGTTTATGCTAAAATGAGAGACTGATTCTCTAGTAAGCTTTGAGGCGAAAGAAAATGTACCAAGTATAATTTTATATCCTTGCCAATTGTCCTTTTTCTCCAGTGTAGTCATTCATTTGCTCTGTCACATGTTCCGTATTGCAAGAACATTATAAACAGAATTTATCAGAAAGTTCTTGGCCCAAAAGGTTTAATGGCTATGTGTTTCTCTGGAAGTTTCCAGGCTTTTTTTCCTCTGTTTCCAAAGATATCTCTCATTTCTATTTTCATGGAGAATCAGAAGTCTTACTCCTGTAATAGCAGAGATTATTGCTCTGTTATTCCCACTTCCTTCTTCATCAGAGCAATTAGAATATGGGAGAAAGTTCGTTTAGTCAGATAAAGTCAGATAAGGCTATTGTGATAAGTTAACAAAAATGTGACTCATGCAGAATTGCATTGGACTTAGCTTTTTCTACTTCGCAAAACATTTAAACATGGATGGCTAAATCTGGCTACTGGATCTAAGTAGGAGCCTACTGATTTTTCAGGATTCAAGCAACACAAGATAGCATTTAAGGCTTTGACTTGAATGTGTCTGAGGCAGATGCTCTCCTCCACCCTCTTTTATAAGCTAGTATGTTTAACTAGTCATGTTTCCAGCATTGCTTGAACTGCTGATCAAAATTCATCCAATTCTGGTTTTAGATGCTCCAATAAGTTGGGTCTGGATTCTTTAGCCAGCATGAAACTGAATCAAGCTTGCCCTAGAAACAGAGTAACGACAGACACATGATGGTTCCACCAGGATTATTTAAATAATTATGCTTTACATTGCATGAGCACCACTTCAAAATCATGACCTTGTAGCAGAACATATGACCTGCAGTTTTTCAGTGCCTGCTTTAGCGTTTGAATCAGGTACTGCCTTTGTAGGAGAAGCTCATCAAGGCAGATAACAAGATCAAAAGGGACACTGAGGAGCAGCCAGTCAGGACTGAAGCTCCCTTCCTCAGCAATCCCCTGAAAGAGGGCAATTTTCACAAGTATTTGGTTCAGACTCATTCCATTTTGGTCCAGACATTGGCCAACTGTAATCCAATGAAACCCAGAAGTCTAATTTTATTCTGGTTTGAGTCTGACAGCCACAGACTGCCTGTATAAATGCAAAGCAATAATGGTGATATATCTAATAAAATCTGAGTCTTCATTCCTTCTGTGCTGTTTATATAGTGAGCATTTGAATAAATCCAATTTAAAAGAAAACCCCATGGATTGATCTTGGCAGTTAATCATAGGCTGTGAGCAGGAAGAGAGCTCCTACTTCTCATTCCTTTAGATTAGTTGCTGAATCCTATTTCCTAACAACCGTTCAGTTACTCTTGTCAGTATTATGAAGCAGATTTCTCTGAAGAAAAATTGCTTTGTGCAAATTTTAGAGGAAGAAAAAGTGCTTCTCTGCTTTATCATGACTTTGAGAGGCTCACTGTACATAAACTAAAGTCTCTACAGGGCTCCTCTGAAGAATATATATTTTTCCTCTTCAAATTGTATAATATAAAGTAATGCTAACACCTGGAACTCTTCCTACAGGTATTTTTAATGCAGGATTCTGCATAAAGAGCAAGAAAACATAAGGAATTTGGAGGAAGTTTTGCTCGGTAGGATTTGCGTTTAGGCTTGCAGAATTCTCTGCTTTTCCAAATGCAATTTGATGGCATCACTAACATGTAGCATAGTGGCAGACAGATACCAGCTGTGCTTTGAGAGTTAATCTCATAAAGTGCTTGCAGAAAAGGTCACATTCAGAACCCCGAGGGCTTCCAATTTGTTTGGACTTGAAAGGCATGCGAAGGAGGAATTGATTTTAAGCCATCCAGTTTTAGCATGCAGTTGGGACAGGGCCCTGTGCATCCCCCGTGCGTACAGCAAGACTCCAGTACATGGAACACGTTGCGAATCACGCTCTGCATCTTCAGAAGAAAGAATATGATAACAGGAGAGCCACAAAACATAGTGATTTATTTGACATAGCACGCCTTGTGACCTTTAAGATAAAAAGGTGCACTTCCTCTCACAAAATGGACATGGATATATGCTCTGTTTCATTAAACCCCATTCTCCATCACAGTTTCCAAGCAAAAAGCCCCTAAATTTGCCAGGGAAAAAAAAAAAAAAAAAAAAAAGACCAGTTACCCTGCAAATACTTGACAAAAGAACAGGGAAAGGCAGATGAGATGTCTGAATATAGTGGGTCGGGGGAAGGAATGATTACGCAGCAGAGGGAAACAGCATATTTTTTTCTCTTGCCACTACCACTGAAAAACATAAACAAGCTCAATTCTCTTAGTCAAATAAACAAGCCATAGAAGGAAAACTTGAATTATTCTAGCTTCACACACCTCCCTGCTAATGTCCTGTAATGGGCTTGTTTTTGACTCAGTGCTCTAAAAAAGAGCATTCATACCATGTCATTCTGGCCCCAACACCAAGTGCCTACGTTGGGGAAGGTGGTTTCCATTCCTGAGCTAGTGGAACTTCTCTAATCAGCCGTTCAGAGCCCCTACATTAAAATCCCACTCAAACTCAGCTTAAGCCAATTCTCTCTCTGGTATATATTTAGTTTCCTATAAAAGGAACCAGGGACTCTGCTAACTTAAGGATTTAATTTAGCCAGCTGAAGTTAAGATGATGGTTGCCCTCTCCTCCTCACTTAGCCCATTTCTTCTTTCCTCTTATCTGCTTGCTCCTGAAGTCTTCTTTGCAGCTCTGCAGTTTTGCATGTCCAAGGAGAGCTGAACTGGAACCCGTGACATATTCACACTAAGTGCTGCAGTACCTTGTTTTAAAAAATGCTAGATTTTCAGGATCTCTGTTAAATACAAATGATATGGACTGGATTATCACAAAATGATACCAGTAAGTAAATGGCTAAGGAAAAGAGAAGGAAATTAAAGTAGCTAGCTAAAGAAAATAAAAATTAATTAGAACTTGCACTCTATGATGTAAAGGATTAGCTTTCAATATGCCATTTACACTTGCTTTGTTCTTACATAGTTGTCTAAAATATAGGAATATGACACTCACCCCCCTTTTATTTACTCGCTTTTAAATCCTTTAGAATATTAATAATGGTTGCTTAGTAATAGAGGAAAGCTATCCAGAGAGATTGAGTAAAAGCTATTCCTTTTAAGTCTGTGAAGTACTTATTTATTAAGAGTCTCTTTCATATGAACTATGGAAAAATAGCAGTGACAGTCAAGAGGAGTGACCATTTTACAAAGACTGAACAAAGTCAGAGCATCATCACAGACCATGGCACACGACCAGGGAACCCCCCATGGAAAAGTCCACTGACTACAACAAGATACCATAACTTGTATTCATAGGAATAAATCTGTATTTCAAACTCAGACCTTTTGGTGTTGGGCAGGTTTCAGGGCCTACAACAAATCATTGCACCACAAATTTTGCAGGAGAAAGTAGATGGCCTTTTTAAAACTGATATTAAAGATGATAACACCTATGCCTGCCTATGATTAATTGACTCTGCAGATAATCTCTGAGGATTTGATTTATTTGAGGCTAACAGTGTGGCATAATCAGTGAGTACAAAATTCACACTGTACAAACAAGAACTTAAAAAAAAATAGGTTGTTAGGCTGTTTGGTTTAAGTTAAAATTTTATTGTAGGTTGATTCTTAAATGACAGTTTCCCAGCTGGCATCACTCAGGGTTTATAGCCACAAGGATCTTAATGTTTCCACAACATTTCCGGTAGTCTTCACTTCCACTCATTTGCAGTCTCTCTCCGTATGTCAAAGCTGCAGTAGAAAGATGAAATAGCAGATTCCTTTGTCTTTAGGGAATAACATAACATAACATAACATAAAATAAAATAAAACAAAAATAGGAATTATGATAAACCTGGAGCTTGATTGAGTCTCCATTCCCATCTATGACTTTGGACAGAACTAGAAACTGCATATGAGAGATATTGAAGCTTTTGCCTTCTATATCACTGTTTTCTTTTTACAGATACTAAGATATCTCACTCATTAGTAACACAATAGGACTTAGATGGCTATTTGCAGCAGTAAAGGGATTTTCACTTTATCTAACTTCAGTCATCTATAAGTGAAGCAACCAGTCTAAATCAGTTACGTGTGCTGCCTTTAGTGAGTGTAGAGAGAGGCAGTTATAGAAAGTGATTCATCCTGTTAATCATACAGCCATTAAGACAGTCATACAGATCATTAAGACAAATTCACTGCTATGTGGATATACAATTTCTTTCCACAGACCATTGAAGGAGCCGAGATGACTAACAGAGATTGGATACCTCAGCTAGATAAATCACATCCTAGAGTACTGGAAACCCTTTGAAAGACATCTTTAATGATACACTGTTAAGCTTAGAGGAATATTTCTAATTTAAAATACTATTCTGGGCATTACCATTACATAAGCATGACCAGGAACAGAAATGAGCTGGTGTCTCTCAGCCAGGTTCCCCACCCAATCAGACATGCAATGCTCTCTACGCTCAGTGGTAAGAGTCATGCCTTCAGTGATTTATAAAAGAAAGGCGGTAAGCATGCAACTCACTAGATCAGTTTTTTCACCCATTACAGGACAGCTAGGGTAAGAATAATATTAGGATTTCTTTTTTCCCTAGGTCTAGTATAAAATGCTGGTACAATAGAAATATTTTTCTGTCAGGTTGGCTTACACATGGTTGTTACATGGAAGTGAAAATGCATGGCACACCTTTCCCTGGATCGTTTTTTCAAAACACAAATATATTGTAGTTAAGCCCTATGTCAAAGCTGTGCTTTATGGGAGCCTTCATAACAATGGCAAATTCCTCTGACAGACACTCTCCTAGGAGAGACATGCAAAAGTATTGGACTTGCTTGATGATGCCCTACCTCATTCATCATCACGAGTTCCAAAAATATTCCAAAGTATCTTAAACTCTGTAGATATTACCTTTTTTTGTTGTTGTTGTTGTTTACGTTCCCTAATAATGAAATATTGGCTTTGGACTTTTCCTCTGTTTCCAAGAAAGTGGCTGGTTTAAAAATGGTGCCAGTCCAGTGGATCAGTCTGTTATTTTGTGTGTTTTGAAATTTATAAACTCAGAAATGAGTACAACTGAATTTGGTGAGATTTTATAATTGCTCTGAGACTTCATAAATTTTCTCTGTAAGCCAAAGAACAATAAGGGAAATCATCATGTCCCCAGATAGTCCCTTCTAAGAAAGCTGAGGCAATCACCTCTCATTTGAGAAGCTCAAGCTGAAGATTCTGTAAATTCTGATCTAGGATTAGCATGAAGCTTTTCCATTATACTGTGTGCCCTAACCACTAGCAAACTGGGTTGTATGATCTCCCTCTGCTTCTCCCCCTTGTCATGGCTGATCAGCAATTTTATTATGAATCCAGACATGGCTTTCTTAATAGATGTGCTTAAAAGGCACGTTCCTGTGGAAAGACTCAGTACCAACAAACAGATTTTTTTCGGATGAAAAAATAGCCAAACTAACTAGTTTGTCAGAAAGCTTTTCTGACAGTTCTGCTAGGACAAAGCAACCTACTGCCACTCTCCAATTTCTTTCGACTGTGCCACTAGGAGCGCTCTCAGCTCCCACCCCAACAGCTCCACTCCTGCCTGCCTTAGCAAATCTCCTTTTGGGGTCTCTAAAAGGAGGACTTGATGTGAACATCACAGATTTCGCGAATTGCCAACTTTCACCATACTACTCTAAACATACAGTACTTTGTGGTCTTTATGAAGCCCCAGTTCTCTGAGGTGAACTTCTAAGAATTCTATCCTTTTTCTTAAGTTAATTTTTGGACACTGTTGCTGAGGAAAAAAATACTTTACTTATGACTCAGAATCACTCCAAAGGCACAGAAATCAGAAGATAAGTATGAACCTAACACTTACAGCTTTATATTTTTCAACTTATTGTGGTCTGTCATGAATTTTGACCACAAAAGCTAGGAATTTTTAACAATGGGTACATTTTGTTCATAACAGAGACCACAGAGCATTTCACAATATCGATGAAATATGAAGACAAGTAAATCTGAGGCAGAGCATGTTCAGTTCTCTGGTTTACTTTTCTTATTCAGTCTAAAGTCCTTCCATCCTGCCACCTTATTTTTTTTTTTCTGTTATAGTTCCTTTGTGTGTTTAATACTATCTGTATCTAACCCAGCAATGATTTGAAAGCCAACCCATGGAGGAGCATCTATGCAAACCTGTCTCTATATGCAGCCAGATGCAGCAGTGACTGACAACGCTCCGTGACCTTTCCTATTCCAGCTCCTATCAGCTCGTCTGAGACACCCTGAGAGTTCCTGCTGAGTGGGATGTGGACTTCAGTTCCAGTAGTTCTGGATCTACTTTTGCTAGGGAAATTTCAGAGGCATTGCTGTCATTGTGCTGTCTGAAATCTGCCTATATCATGCTTTCCTGTGAGAAGAGCCAAATGAAAGAGAGTTTAGTGGAACATTATGTATTGTGTTGTATTGCTGCTTACTCAGGATGAGAAAACACTTATTACAAAGTATGTGACCACTAGGCTTGGGACAGGCCCATGTGATATCTAACCAATATTTGAGGAACAGCTGAGTCATTTTTTTAACTCCAGTCTACAGAGCTGTTGTAAGAAACCAGATCTATAGTGTGTGTGCTTGGAAGGTTCATAATGCACTGCTTTGCTTCTTAGGATCAAAAGGTAAGAAAACTACTGGGAGAAAATAGGAAGATTACTGACTTCAAATAATGAGTTAGGGAAAACAAACAGAGGCAAATAACACTTCATTGTCACTGCATTAAGCAGTCCACTGTTTGTCCAGATGATCTGTGTTGGCTGTTCCTTATCTACTGCTGTCAAATCCTTTTCAAAGCTGCTCTGACTTTTTTTTTTCTTCTTTTAAACTGAAATAGGGCTGTCTGATGTCCTTTGTCTGTTGAGTTGGACTGAGAGCAGATTTCATGGATGGAGACCAATTTTTAGCACCAAAAGCAGCAGCAGTGAAGCAGCTGGGAGAAAGGTGCTATTCACTTTTAGCACTGAAATCATGCATTTAGAGCTAATTTTCTTGGCACTAGGAATTCCAGTGAAGTCTAGTAGCAAGCCCCCAAACACCAGCGTGGTTGAATATCACTCAGAAACTGAAGCATGTTACAGAACCGTGGAATAAAAAATTGTTCTGTGAATACGTATTGGTTATGTTGTTGTCTTCCATCAGATTCTCAAAATGGAGGGACAGAAAAAAAAAGTAAAACAATTTTGCTCTTTTTCTTAATACTTATAAAGTTCTCCCAAGATTATAATTTTTCTTTATTAAATTTTGCATGTATGTGTTTGTTTTCTCACTTTGTATGTCAAGAATCCTTGCCAGCTCCTTTACATATTCCACAGGAAGACTGAAGGAAAGCAGCAGCTGTGGCTATGGGGCCCCTTTTCATGTTTTGGGGCTTTCTTTATTTCTTGCCAAGATCCTGACTGTCTCATTTCATTAGTGAAGATGTAAAGGATCATGCAAGGGACCAAGTCGTGACATTCCTGGAATATGAACCTTAGGAACCCTGATCAGCAGATCTAGCAGCCTGGAGCACACAGCACAGCTTTGGGGCTCATGATGTGCCACAGCTAGTCCCCATTGCAGAGTATGGAAAAGCAGGAGTTTTCATTGCTTCTTTTCTTCACAGTACATGCAGTTCAGGTCTGAAATCCATGGGGATGAACAGGAAGGACAGAGCAGCTGAGTAACCCCATTGCTTCTGAACTTGTGAGCAGGGTTTTTATACAATGATGAGCCATAAGCTCTTTCGTTTCAAGCACTGCCTCAATTTACGTGGCATAGCTGCAATCTGGCTTTGATGGAGAAAAATGTGAAGGAATGAGCTCCCCGGGGAGTAAATGCAATAGACAGACAACATGAGTAAGACGGAGGCTGTGCTGGTAAATGATACACATTTCCATCCAGAACATTTTTATTAGTTTTGGAACTAAAGTAAAGCTTGTTTCCACTCTCATTTGTTAACGGCTAATCCAGATTTCTAAGAGATGTGCCCACATAAAGGTTTGATTTCTTTAATGAAAGTCTCTGCCCGTTCCTCTAGCTTTTCTTTTTCTCTTTTATTGATGTTACTACAGATATATGGCAAATAAGCAAGAAGGCAGACTATGTGGAACAGAAGAAAAAAAAAACCTTAGACTAGTGCAAAAAAAAATCTTTGGAATGTCAGTTACAAGTTCAACATAGACCGGCTAATATGTATCCACTGGGTGAGAAATGAAAGTGGGAAAAAATATGGCTGTAATACAGAGATATTTTAAAGAGTTATTTTTCAATCTAATGTTTCTAGTACACAATTAAGAATATTTTTGTTGCCTTTCTAAATATTATCCTTTAGGACCTAAAAAGAATACTAAATAAAATGATTGCTATAATTCTGTTTCCTAGCGTAGGAGTTGATATTTAGGTTGTATTTTGTCTGACGCTTCAGTCTTGTCAAAACATTCAAGAATATTTCACTTTTTTCTCCTGAATTTATTAATTTCTTCCTTTACACTTCATGAATCTCATGTTTAATCCCTTAAAAAGCATGTCTCAGGCAATGTCTCCGCAAGATTCTCCTGGGTAAAAACAGATGTTAAAACCCACCTATCTTCGTCATAAAATTGTTCCCCTCCTTAAATGCTTATTTGCCTCAGACACCCGAGGCTTTAAAACACAGAACAATTCACTCTCAGACTTCCTGATTTTGAGACTGAAATATTTTGGTTTGGAATCTTCAATAACTTTCTTAAATCCTCTTTATTTTCATCTGGCATTTTATGTCTCATGACATATGTTCCATTTCACTGACTTCATCTGATGGGATTTCCAATTTCTGGAATATTCTTTGACTCACTGAATGTTTCTATGTTCCCATTATCTGTTACGGATTTGTTGTGATCATTATTATGAATTCTTTTTTGTTATAATACTGAGCAGGCCAGCAGCATTTCTCTTCCCTACACCAGAGAGTGCTGAGGAAACATCCACCAGGGTCACTCCAGAGTTTAGGATCTCTGTCAGTAGGCAAACATGAAAAAGCAAGAGGGAAAAAACGTTAAGAAAAGATCTATCTCTAAAAGAAATTCGATACTGGACCTTTGATGAAGCACCTCTCTGCCCTGTTATTTGTATGCAAATACTCTGACAAAAATATGACTATTCCGTTTTTAGTTTAAGGCCTCAAACCCATAAAATAAATATCATATGAAAAACACTAGGAATGTTATAGATTAGACAATTAACAATATTAGATTTCTGGTTAGCTTTTGCAAGATACCAGGTCCTATTAGTGTCACTAAAGATGTCACTGAGTCTTTGGTTTACCTAGGTGCAGGACTTGTCACAGAATCAGACCACTGAGCATCTGTGGCAGAATCTTTCCCACTGAAGTCAACAGTACCCCAGTCTCTTTAGGAGACTGAGAATCAGGTCCTGATAGCAGAGAAAAAGATTCTGCCTATCTGTAATTTATGCTCCTCTGTTGAGGTGCCGTGTATTTTCACAATGCCCTACATTTTCATTAAGGACCAGGTGGACATGCCATGCAGATGCAGCTGTGCAAAAATCAGACATCTAGTTTAAGTTATCTATTCCTATAACCAGCAAAGAAAGAAGGATGGGGATTCATCCCACCTTCTATGTTTATTCTAGAATAAGAAAATTCTGTCTCTGGATCTGCCTGTGTTTCTCCACTGACCTTTTAGAGAGTCCAGATTCCAAGATGTCCATCTTTTAGGTGGCTGAGATTAACCAAACTGATCCCACCCACCAAAACCTGGGCACTGCTGTGGCTAGAAATCCAAGTATAAAGAAGCAGTTCACACTTGGCTACCTGTAAATCCTATGGATAAAGAGACCCACTGCTTTGGTTGGCACAAACGAGAATAGCCATGCCTTTTTACTCCAATTTCTGGTTAAAACTGTGTCTGAGGGAAGAACAGGGCAGTGCCTATCTCTGGTATATTTCTTGCTCAGCTCTCAGGCCATTTCTGCTGATGATCAGTTAGGTCAGGTGTTACTATGAAATGATTCTTTTCCTGCTTCCAGCTTTAGTTTTTCAGACATTTTTCTTTTTCTCTCCATGCCTGTTTCTAGCTTCCACAAGAAGTAACACAAAATATAATGAAGTGTAAAAATGTCATGGTCATTTGTACAACTGTGGCCACATAGCTAAACTCTTCGGCCCCACTGTCCTAGCACTGTAGTTTCACTTATTGCAAACAGTTTTGGTTCATGCCTTGCTGCAGGCTGTGCTCAGGCATCACTGGAAAAGTGCTATGTAGTTTGGGGTAAACCATGCTCAAGAAAATGATGAATGAACATAAGGAATGAGCATTTGCCAGTGGTTTAAATAAGAGCATGACCCTCTAGTTTACTACTAGTAGTAGTACAGGTATCACAAGAGTGACTATTATAACCAATAAGGCTTTTACCAAGCCAAGCTCTGTTGTCAAATATGCATTTGCACACATGCATTTATGGCCTAAATTGATGAGAATCTTGTCAGCATAAAAGAGATTAGACTTTGCCTTTGACAGTCTAAACCCAATGCTTAACTTGGATATGCTTATTGTTAAATACCATATTATATTTTTAAATACAGATTTCCACTTAGATGTAGTCTAACAAACTCCTTGCCTTGATGCATTTTTTTCAGTGTGATATTTTACATAGAGAGAAGATCAAAACTATTCATCCAGAATTTTACCTCAAAAGGTATTCAGTATCTAGACAGAATGGCTCTTTCAAAAAGATTAAAAAGGCTTTTTTATCAAAAAAAAAAAAAGAAAAAAAAAAGAAAACTGAGAGAAGAACCTTTGTCTCAAGAGGAAGATGAAATAGTCCTACCATTCTTGCACTCTGGATAAAATATGTTTATTCTGAAACTTTCCACCTATTTGAAATAAATGCAAGATTTTATTATGAGCAACACTTTCTGTTCCTGTTATGTCACAATTTCCCTCTTTTAATTTGACAGCCCAAACTAAAACCTATTTGTCAATATGACTGTTTTTGTCTCATCCATTCTCTTTTTCCCATTTGGATTTCTTCTCTTTCTGGAGTGTGATCAGCCTCTGACTCAGAAGTCTCCTCAGACTTTCAAATAATTGACCTTAGGGTTTAATCAGGAGTGAAAGCAGAGCAGGTGGGAAGAATTCTTGTAATTTTGTTTACAAGAACATACTTCCAGAAACCTTGCCTGAACTCTGTGGAAACATAGATTTAATTTTCCTCCTATAAAGGATGGACGAAGTGAGGCTGCCAGAAAATGATCCACTTCAAATATTTGACTGTATGCTCTTGTAGCCTGCTTAAAGTCTGTTAAGGTTATGACAGCAACGTGGCTTTATATTACTGTTCATACATTTGAATTTGCATCATGAATATAAGCAGCTTGTGTCAATGCTGGGTCATTATCAAATCGAGTTCCGCACCCTGTAGTTGGTACCAGCACTTGGATAAGGAGGCTGTGTTTGCAATCAGGATGGTCATTACCAGGAAAGAACTGTAGCTCACATGAAAACAATCATAATTCAAATAATAGCTTTGCCCTTCAAAATGCAGCCCATGAAGAGCTTTTTCAGGAATTCCAATGAGTTTTGGTATATATAAATGAAAGAAAGCAATGAATGAGCTTGTATCACTTTAAAAGGAAGACTACTGAAGTCCTCAGTAAATATTTTCTGTCTTTACTTTTTCCACCATACACATAGGCTAGACAGTATGTCCCACTGACTTCAATAGAGCCAGCAACCACCCCACAAGTTTTTGGAGTTTACAGTGACGGATCATTAGGAATTACCATAAAGGTGATGGTGGAAGAATAAGAACAAGAAAGTGGATTTATCTTAGGAAATTTAAAGGTCCTAAAAGATATGTCAAGAATAAGCTTCCGAGAGCCAGTAGACTTTAAGATGCTTACCTAAAGACCGTGCTTTTGAAGTTATCCATTTATCCATTCATGCCTCTACTTGAAATCCCCAAATCCACAAGATCTAAGAAAACAAAGATAATGTTCATTCACTGCAGTATCCTCATAAATATGTATTTAAGATAGTTAAAAATACTATCTTGTTTTGTTATATTTTACTATGTTAACCACTGTGCCGTGTCCTCTCTACAAAGCCATTCACCCAGAGGTATTTACAGAATATCAGATTAAAATATCCTAAAAATAACTGAAGCATCTTCCAAACAGTATTAGGGATGCCAAAGCAGTGTAAAGTTCTTCCAGCACTCTTATACTATGACTACTTGAATACCACGGGCTAGTAGCTAGTGTTGTGTGTCATTCCTGTGTAGGTCAGTGGGATTATTTGTTTGGCAACACATTATGCAGTGAAAAATGCATCATAAAGTAGCCGAAGGGTGGTTAGAGCTAAAAAGAAATATGAGCTGAGAACATAAGTAGCCTCAAATCAAGCTATTCAGAAAATAACAAATAAAAAAGACAAACCTTTTATAGTGTTATTCATGATTTTTTTTTTATTCCTAGATGTAATAAGAGCCTTTACTGTTACAGAACAAAACATTTGGCTTTATAGGGGTTTTCCATTTGCCAAAAGAGCTGCTAGGGGAATAAGTAGTGAAGACCTATTTATCTCTCCTTTAGAGCAACTGGGATCAAAGATTACTTATGTGGTTTTCTAAGACATGAAAAAAGAAATAACTGTGAAAACTAACTCTCAGCTATTCATTATTTGTACAGTTGCTTGTTCTTGTTTTCACTTCACAAATACACTGAACTATGCAGGTGATGCAATATGAGTAACTTCGGTTCCTTCATATTTGGAAAAAAAATAGTATTTTCCTGTTTTCAAAGTAACTACAAAGGTAATGTACTGAATATGGTATTTTATTAGATTTTTACTATTATTACTATTACTGTGATCATTGTTAGCCATGCAGTGAGGTGAGTCTATGCCTTTTTTATTTTTGCTTGAAATGAGACCTCCAGACTTACCAGAAGGAATTTAAACTCAAAGGATAGGTTTCACTAGAACTGAAATATGAACTATCTGAAACAAGGAAAACTCAGAAAAGAAAGAACAGAAAGAAAATAACTTAAACCCCTCCTCTTCCTATAACCAGTCTGACTTTGCAGGCCACATCCTCCTTTCCTCCAGACTTTGGTGCAGCAGTTTCAGGGATCTGGACAAATGCTGCACATTCTCGTTGTGGTCTTTTTTTTTTTTTTTTTTTTTTTTTGGTCCTTACCAATTTTATTTTATTTTTTCCTCATTCTGTTCTCCTCTACAAATTTAATCCAACTCATTAAATATCTGAGAAATGAACTAATGGTGTATGGGATTTCTGTACTAGGGTGACTCTCCAGGCTTGGCCCGTGTGATAGCAGAAAGTATCAGGAAGGACAAAGCAGGTAAAGAGAAAGGAGAGTCATGCTTAATACTACATTCAGGCAAAGTAAGCCTAGAGAAATCTAATATTCTGTAACAAATGCCGAGAGCTGTTGCAGAAGAAGTATTAGTTTTCTTCTTCGTTTCTCTGTCCCTCCACTGCAGTGGGCAGGAGAGCACTCAGCCCAGGGCACAAGCTGGGGCAGGGTGTGCGGCGGTGGCTCTGCTCCTTCTCAGGACCACAACTGCCCCAGTACGAGCGGCTGAAAGGTTTCTCCTCCTCTGGCACTGGTGGCCTAATCGCTTCCTGTCAGGGCACTGAGGGATGAGAGTGAATGGAAGACATTTACGAATCTACTAGCTTATCTTGGAATAAGATAAAGCAAGATCATCTGTTCTGGAAACACAAATTGCAGGTCTGTAAGTCCCTTGTGTATATAACTGTTGACAACCCAAATGTGATAGAGAAAGGTGCGTGGAATAAAGGATGTTCTGTTTAGTGTGGACTCACCAGAGTCCAGTCTAAGGCTCATGGAAGTGCTTAAATGCTCCCTTTTGAAAATCACATTAAGAATGTCTTTGTAATGAATTAGAAATAATGCAATGCAGTTTGAGCTGTGGAAGAACTGCTGTTGTCTCCTTAATTCATCAGAAAGAGCTAGCCAAAGATCTTTTATCTTGTCTATGTTTAGACCTGTTTCAGGCACTGCCAACAAGGCTCTTTCTCTTTACATTACCCTCCTGGGTTCAACAGGAATATACCTTGAATATCGATTCAAGGTATAAACTATTTCAAGGATTCTTATTATTTGCCTTTTACTTTTTGTCTCACATCACCCACCTTACTGCTAATGCAAGCATCATCTTTTTTTTTTTTTTTTTTTAGTCTTTTTCATAGGTATGGGTACAAACATAAAGGAGCTGAGGAGTGATTCTCTGCTGCTGGATATATTCACTGTTCAGGCACGTTTTGGCTCAGAGAGCTGAATTGTTATTTACTCTTTAGATATGGTATAAAACTTTTTTTTTTTTTAAGTAGTTTTACCTTATACTAGGAACCAAATGTTAACTGGATCAGACAAGTAGCACCAGGACTGGGTGGTGTAAATGGGTGTATAAAGCCATAGTTCAAGACCTTACTCTGCCTGATTGTGCAATCCTGTTTTACCACATACCTACAGAATACTATAAGCCCCTCCAACCCACAACTGCAGGCAATTTTAGGGTAAGTCTCTCTCTTTCATTCATATTATTTTTTTTCCTGTGCAGTTGAAGTATATGGCTCTATATTTCATTTTGAGACATAAATCTATCTCCCAGGAGACTTTGTTAGAAGCTTTACCAATGAAGTAAAAAAAAAATTATAACAACAGGCAATGCTTGTAAAAATAATAATGGTAATTAAAATATAAAGTAAAAAAACACAGGCTATAGGAGTTCTTCAGTCTCCTTTAATGGTAAGAAAATGAAGGTTTATTTTTAACTGAAACTTTTACTGAAGCAGTATTTCTTATGTTTTTCTTTTTATTTTCACCCACATGGGAGTGTCTGGAATGTTATTTTTTATTTTAAAAATAAGACATTATTTTCACCATCAGCACTCAGATAGGAGTCACACTAATCACAATACTAGTGGTTGAAAGGTCTGAGCATTTTTGTGGTTTCTTGAATAAATATAAGTAATTCAATTTTGATGTTCTCAAATTCGTGGAATGTGATATTTGGAAGGGTATAAGAACTAAAGATAATTTTTCTTCCAAGAAAGAAATGCCTTTAGTCTTAAAATACTGGTTGGAAGAAGGTTTTTCTTTTTACTTTGGTTTTTTTTCTATAGGGGAACAAGAACAGATAAGAGCAACTGATGAAAATAAACTCAGTGATTTAAATATTTTGTTTCTTTGAGATGTGCTGATCACACTTAGCTCATGAGTGCTCGGTTTCCCACTCCAAGGGTAGCATTCAGAGAGAATAGAATAAAATGTTAATTTTTTTCTCCCAGTGACTGAGAGAGTCAAGTTTACAGGCCTTTTACTTTTTTCTCTTCTTTTTTTTTCTCTCGAGGAAGGGAACATGGCTGTTTCTTGACTCAAAGTCTTGATAATCTGTTACTGTCTGTTGTCTCCAGCTCCTACGGCAAAACTTCAGCTAAGAACTAAGCCAATATTACAGGATTTATTTTTTGCACAAGGTCTTGAAAAAAAATACAAAGAAAAGGTCTGGAACATAATTATTTTAGATGTTATTTTAAAAAAAAAAAATTGGCTAGAGCTTTCCTTAGATTTTATGCTACAAAGCATCTGTACTTGCTGTTGCAATGACTTGATGGGAGTAACAGGAACGCACCTTCGCTCCTGCAGTGCCTGCCAAATGGGGCGCTTTCATGGGGAAGCCACATCTGAAAAGAACAACATCTGGGACCAGCAGGTACAACAACTGTGCCAGTCCAAGGCCAAATTTCCTCCACTGGATGATAACTGTTGGGTAAGAGCCAAGAATGCTTCTTGTCTGGAAAACTGACACATTGCCACAAAATGGGGAGACTAACCTCATTGGTACTGATCCAGGGCCCTTGGCACCCTGTGAACATTTGAAAGCTATTATTTTTGGAATACTGTTCATAGCATTTGGTTATTTATTTGCATGTCACTGCTACAGTTGTCACTTTATGAGCTCTTCCTTTGGCCTAAGCTACTTAAAACTGAGTGTCCAAGGGCAGGCAGAAGAAGACTGGGAGGATCTGCTATGGTTATTGAGTCTAGTTCCCTGCTCCCACTGGCTTCTCACCAGGCAGTTGCATTCTGTAGTGTCTCTAGCAACACTTGATGTATGAATTTGGCTTTTGCAGCTACTTCGACAACACAAATCCTTGTAAATATTTGCATTCATAAATACGGCATTTCTTCATGCTTTGGTTTTGCCAACCTTTCTTACTGTGACAAGCAGCAAAATCTTGAAGCCAGGGAGGAAGCAGAGGAGAAGTAACCAAGGAGACTGATGTGCCTATGCACACAAACATGCGAGGAATAGCATGAAATAGCACCAAGACTAGTGCAACTGCACACTCCCCGCTGCCTCCAGAGATGATCTGGTTGGAGGTTTCATCAGGAGACTGGTCGGGTCAGTGCAGGGCTACAGAAAGCCAAGCAGAACATGCCAGCAACTCTCCCTCCCTTCCCTGTCCCCACAGGAAGACCATGGGAGGTATAGCTGGTAAGAGAAGATTAAAGAGCATCTAACATCATTTCTTTCATCTCCAGCTACAGTATAATTCTGTAAAGGCTTAAACTGCCAGAGATGTTGACTTGAGCATTTCCTCATTTTTTTTTTTAAGTTGTGAATTCCCTGCAAAAGGAGGAGTCTTCTGTACAGTAAACCAAAGAAATGTTTTCTTCTTTTTCTTCTACAATAAAATAAGTAGCTGTCTATATCTGCTCCTGCTAGGGTCTCCTGAAGAATGAGCAAATTCACTGAAAACAAATTTAAAAAGCTGCAAGGACAGTTATTAAAAATTCTGAACATTCAGCTGGTAGGTTTAATCTTTTTATAAAAATAATTCAAAACAAAATGAAACAAAAGACTCCCTTTGTGTGCAGTAGAGCTCAAGGATTTGTGGCAGGACTTGTCTGCAAGAAACAAAGAGAAGAAATAACCGGCCTAACTGCATGGATTGCTGTAATTATAATCTTGAATGGAATTTATACGCAAAAATTCCCTCCCAGAAGCTTTTGAAGGGAAAAATATTAACCTGGCAGAAGGTAAATCTGGCATTTAGTCAATCAGTAATAGTAAGAGTGTAAGGAGAGACAATTATGGGTGGAGAACGATTAGTTAAGAGAAGTCAAGGGGTGGGAAAGAATTTAACATTTTTTGAATGCTTAACAAAACTGAATTCCAGAAATAGAGGGATTACTGCATGAATGGAATGAATGGATGCTATCTAAACTGATTTATTGACTAGTGGTCCAAATGGCAAAGGGGAAAAAAAAAAAGAGTATTTTTATAAATTCATCTAGGCATCCTTTTTGGAACTGGTGTATGCTTGTTCTGAATTGCTGTCTTCTTTCTCTGATTCACAATTGGTTCTCTTTCCCCATTTTTCATAAACAAGTGAGACTGAAATAAAAGCTTCATCTAAGAGTGGACCTAGTATTTAAGTATGCACACTTCAGAATTACCATAATAAACCCAAGATTAGATTACAGGGGAGCTGGGGAGTGGGAAGAGTGACATTCATTCATAAATTAATTGAAACTGTGGTCGAGGTGATACTGCTGTTTTCAAATATAAACATATTTAAAATGTTATTAGCACATTCATTCATAAACTTACCTCATTGCAAAATCTCCCAACTTCTTCGAGTCACTGACACACAAAAAAAGAAATTTGCAGAACTTCAAACGTAGCCTAAACAGGTTCAAGGTCCTCCCAACCCCCTAAGGCCAGCCACTGGACAAAAAAAAAAAAAAAAAAAAAATCAGAATTTGCATGCAGGTTACACAAAATGTCCTTCCTTACAAGTCCCACTTCCCTCCAAAGGCAGCTTTATTTGAATAAGGCAGCTCTACTGGGCATGGAGCCTCTAACTTGTGAATTTGTGAAAAAATACGAAGATAAATATTTCACTTGCTTTGCACTGCTTCCCTCCTTTCATTGTAAAATTATCGCAAGGAAGAATAACAGGCCATTCGTCCACAGCTCTTACTGGAAGCTCCCATCTCCCTACACTGTTGGCTTTACAGTGGCACTCTGGCAGAAAATAATGTGCCGGAGGTAGCTGTCACTGTTGGTGTTGTTTAGTGGTTTATTTGCCTTTTCTTTAAATGTCAAGATTCAGAACTGTGTGGCTTTGATGAGTACAGAGCACACCTGGGTACTTCCAGCACATGGGCTTCTTTTGTGCTTTTATTTTAGTAATGAACTTGGGAAAACGCCAGCCCAGATATACGTGTGTGTACGTGTGCAAGTGTGCAGGGAGCAAGCAAGGAGTGAGGCGCTTGCAGCGTAGCTGTTTTGTACTTATTTCTTGCTGCTTCCAAGAACAGTTGAGTAAATCCTGTGTCTTCCAGTGCAATTGCATATATACCACTTTACATTTTCAGCGGACTCCAGATGTGAGCAATTAGGCCACACTGTGCTATTATGCTGCCTCCCATATGGGAGACATGGCTGAATAAGAATAAACCAGTGCTTTCCTAAAAATGTGTGCAGCCCTTCCCAGACAGGCAGTGGTTTGCTCTCCTGGCAGGTCCCGCGAGCACTTTCCAAACTCACGGTCTCAGCGCTCGCCTAGACAGTGTCCCGACGACGTGCTGGGAAAAGGCAGGATCAACCCCCCGGCCCCTGCTTCCTTCCCTCTTGCTCTGCTGACGTGCGAGTGCTGGGGCCCCCCGGCCCCATCGTGTAGCAGGAAATTAGAGCATGCTGAAGCACAGAGCAGAGCGGGACAGACGCAGCTATTTGGACAAAACCCATCAAGGAGGGCTTCCAGGGTTGCACTCAGTCCTTCTTGTGCTTGAAGTTTACCAGGTACCTTAGAGGAAGCCTTCATTTCCACTCACTGTCAATTCAGTAATGAAATTTGAGCTAAAAAGTAGAGATAGGGAAAGCTTGTCTGCTGCAGAGAAATGTTTAGGCCTTCAGTAATGTCTAAATAAATAGCAACAAGACACTTGGGTTGAGTTTTGTTTCCTCGAGAGTTTCCAGACTGCTCTGAATCCAGTAAACAAAAATTGCCACTGGGGAAGTCAGACATTTTTCTTTTCTCTTGAGAAACTATGGATATTACTCTGTGTTCTGTGGTAGAGAAAAAATTCCTTGAAGTGATTGGAAATTTCACATCAGTCAGAAGCTGAGAGAAAGGCTTTAAGAAAGCAATCTGCTTTTTGAAATGCCACTAAAGACAGACAGGCACTACAAATAGACTTTACAGATAGACTTTAAGACATTAAAAACATCTTTCCAGCCCACTTCTGATACTGTAACATCAGATTAGCAATCAGTTGCTCACTACAGTACATAAAATGTACATATTGGAGGGATTTATTTTCCACATTCATTGGACCACACTGAATTGACTCTTGCAGGTGGCTTCCAGTGAAGGCAATCAAGGCCACCGTACAGTTTCTGTCACTTGGAAAGCAATATTAGACTTATTTTTTCAGAGTGCCAAAATGTATCCAACTTTAAGAGGGGATAAACTGACTGTGATTAAAGAGGGCAAAGTGCAAAAGAGTGTGATACTCTTGAGCTCTCTTGAAGACATGAAACAAAGACCTCAAGAAACTGCTGAGAAGAAAGGAGTATCCACAGGGTGGGACGCCTCAGAACGTTTCCTAGTGCACAGCAGGCGATCATGAGGTGCACATTCAAGCTGCATGGGGACACACAACACCAAACTGCATGCCATCTTGCAGTGCACGTGAGGCACACACTCTGGGAAGAGCAGCTTAAGTGGGTATTTTTTGCAGCCATCTTTGAAATGCATTTAATGGCCAGAGTACTTTGGCAAAACTATATTTATAAACACATAATAACCCTAAATAATATCATACCACCTCAAAAAAAGTTACCTCTTCTCTATATCCATATATGCTTGCATCATTTCTGACGTACACTGACATCCTGCATTTCTGAACATTTCTGGAATTCAGACACTTTATATTATAATCCTTTTATTTTGTGTGATCATCAAAGAATGCATTTTCTTGTCTGGCCTCATCAAGGTTTTGAGTTCATCGAAAGCCAAGAACAGAGGTTTGGCCTGTCAGAAAGTCCTTTCCTTCTGGTTCAGATTCCTGGTGGGTTCAGTGTCGCACGGAGAACACCGTGTATTTAAATTACTCTGCAGGAATGTCTGGGGCTGTTCTGCAGGAAACATCCTGTTCTCATCCTGCAGGCAGCTGGGGAAGCAGGGAATGTGTTCCTGATGGCCAGCAAGCCCGCAGGTCATTTTCGTCTGCAGGTCCTGCTATTGTTTATTACTTTGATCAGTCTGCAAGAGCAGAGCCCTCTAAATAATCCAGGATTTTATTTACAGAATGCCTTCTCTCTCTAGATTCAACTCAGCCTGTCTCAGTATGCCACTTCACACACCATTTAGCATCCCCAACAACACCATTTTGTCTTGTGTCTTCCAGGTGAAGCAAAAGCAAACAATGTCTGCTTTGCTCCTTTTTTATATCTTATTTTATTGAGAAAAGGAATGGTACCAACGCTAGGCTGAGAAGGAAAGAAAAGTTGGCAAGCCTCTCACTTTGGTCACTAAGTATAGTTTCTGCCTGAGGACTGCTGAATGCTCTCTGAGCTAAGATCATGGTGAAGGGTAATGTGAAGATGTATTTTCTCCATCTATTTCTGTGTACTTTGAATCACATACATGGCCCACTGACATGCCTAGAGAGCAAGACTGCAGTGTGCATCCCTGCCTCTTCTGAGCTTTGAATAGTCCTCACATCCAGTGGTTGCCCAGCAGAGAAATCCCATCTTCCTGAGTGCACGCACAACACTCACCTTTCCAAAAATCCTGTTATTCAGCAGCCTTCTGGGCTGGCTGTTATGTCACTGGGTTTGTAATAGGTGTTAACTCCTCAGCTACCTAGAGTTTTACCTTGTAGTGGTCATTTAGATGAACTCACTTGTTTTTCATCACTGCTCACATCCATGCAATCACCCCTTTCCCACAACTAGATATTCTTTTTGAGACAAAGAAATATTTCAACCCAAGCTTTCAGAGTGAATGCTGCCAAAAATTCTTCCTAAGATAAACATGACCACCCTTTGGCTTTAACTAACAGCTGTTCTAAAAGAGCAGAACTCCATGTGCAGGGTGAGAGAAAAATTCTGTTTTGACTCCTCTGGCAGCATGATGAAAATAGGGGATTGATACCTAGTGGAGGATTTGTTAAACTGAACGTTTAATCACTTTTCCCACCCACTTTTATTTCAATTGCAAATTAATGAAGAAAATAGTTGCTTACAAGCCTTACAAAGCTGAATGCATGCAGCATTTCAGAGCAAGAGTATATGAAACAGCATCATGAATATCTCGTAAAGTTTTAACACAGGCAGCTATTTATCAGAAAACTCTGTTATTTCATGAGGGGCTCTTCCCAGCCCCTGCTGCGTGGTATATTAACAGTCCTTCTCCATGCAGGGGAGAGGTAAGGCCTGCTCCAAAGTGGCACGCTCCTTGTTGTGTGACCTTTCTATTCGGTGGCTCTTCCCAGAACAGGGTGATGAATTCAGGACAGTCTGTTTGAATAAGCGGTTGCTGGTGTTTCTGTTGCATACGCTGACTATATGATGGTTGTTTATTTGAGGAATTACAGCGCTTGTCAACTGGACAACCATAGAGCTTGGAAGAAGACTTCTATAAAGCCACAGAAGGGGAAAAAAAAAAAAAAGGACCAACACCCATCAAATTTCAGCAAAAAGCACTCTTAGACTAGCTTGAGAGCCCTGCCTTCAAGACTAAGTGCAGATTCTAGCACTTTTAATTTCTTCTTGTCTCCTGCATTGCCAGCCTGGAGGGTGCATGGGACGTGGCCAGGGAGGACCAGCGGTGGAGGCCACAGCTCCCGGCAGGGCTGGCACACGGTGACCGCTGCCAGGGGCGCACGGCACGGCAGCCACCTCAGCTACCAGCATGGCCACGGGCTGACTGAAAATCCTGCATGGCCACGGGCTGATTAAAATAGATATTGCAAGAGGCGGAAAAACTGGAGCCTCCATAGCCCTGCAGCCCCGGGTTTTAAGCAAGCACTTTCTCCTCTTTTGATCAACGTCCATATAGTCCCTTCCCCCTCTGTATTTAATGTTGAGGTCTGGTTTCATTTAACCCTGAAATGTAAAGGGAGTAAGCTGTGCCAAATAACCCCAAACAACCCCCCTTTCCGCTCCACCTTTTGACATGTTCCCAGCAGCAAACCTCAGTGTGGTTTTGCAGTGCAAAGCCACAGATTGGCCCAAGTTTGCTAAAACCTGAGCTAGCACACCCGAAATCGCCAGGAAGCCCAAGAAATGATCCCCCCCAAAATGAGAATTGGCTTGCACATAAAACAAGGAGTTTTTCTGTTTTTGTTGTTGTTGTTGCTTCTTTGTTTTGTTTTGCTTTTCTCTGGGGCAGGGGCTTTTTCTCCCCCCATTCCCGGAATGTCCCTCCCCCGCCCATATTGGTGCCTTTCTGAGCCCCAACACCGCCCCTCGGTGGCTGCACGAGGGCACATGGAAAAGTGGAAAAGTGTCCAGGCACTGATGGAAAGCGATGGCCCCGCTGGATGCCCCATGTCCCCAATGCCACATGTGCCAGCATAGCCCTTTTTAATGTGCGAGGGACACGACTAATACCTGAGCAATCACTTAAGGAACTGGTTGTGTTTGCCTGCCAGGGCAGAAGCGAGGCTGTCACTGCTGATGTCTGCACCAGGCTTTTCATTATCGTATTCGCTATTTTCCAAGCTTCCCACTTCTCCTCCTGCAGAGGCTCCTTTATCAAAACCAGGCAGTGCAAACTGTTGGATGATGCAAAGCAGACACCCTGCATCCGCTGAGGACGGGACAAAAGATGGAAGCAGAAGATTACAGCGGGGCGCAGCTGGCCGATAAGCGTGTTTAAATTCTGCAGAGATAAGCTGTGAGAACAGGAAGGCGTTCTCTCCCTCCCTCCTGTTTGTTTAGTTTTCTTTAATTGCTTATTTCTTGGATGAGAAACACGCCTGTTTGGAGATATCAGGCAAATTAAAGCGAGGTACGGGGAGAAATTTGCCTTGTTCGCAACATGGAAGCCACGTCGCAGCCCAAAGCAAGCAGGGCTCTGCGTTCTCCCGAGCCGCGGAGGGCCGGACGGGCGCGAGCTCCCCGCGCGGCCGCCTGCGGCCCACGTAGCGCCAGCACCGCCAAGTAGAGCAGAGCAGAGCAGAGCGTGGGTCCGCCTGGGTCCGCCTGGCTCCCCTGGCTCCGCGACAGCAGCGCGGAGGGACGGGCTGCGCAGGCGCCACCTCCCTCGCGCGCCGCGCACAGCAGCGCGCTGAGGCAAGGCCGAGCGTTGCTTGGGGCCCTGGTGTCCGAGCGAGCATCCGCGGCGGCAAAAAGCAGCCTCTGGGACAGGGTTCTTGCGAGGAGAACCGCGCAGGCAAACAAACAAACAGAAAGGATTATTCCAAGCAGGCGTTTCAGTGTGAGGGTGTTTGGCTGCGCTGCTGCCGCTGCCTGCGTGCCGAGCCCTGCTCCATGCCGTGCTGCAGCTGCTCCTGAGGAGCCCCAGTGGTGCAGGAGAAGCTGCGGGAGCTCCTCCGTGCTCCGCAACATCTCACTCTGGCTCAGAGCATACGCAGGAGGCCCTGCTGCATCATGCAGCGCAAGGCACTTCCGATGTGACTAAAGAAACTGGCTGAGCTCACTGGTTGCATCTGGGCAAGGCGGGTAGTGCAGAAGCTAGCAGCAGGTCCAGCTGTGATCTGTGGGTGCATTTATGTCCCTCAGAAGATGTCAAGCCGGATCGCTGACCGCTTTGCCCCCCCATGCCAGGCATGCCAGCAAATAACCCAGATAACCCACCCAACCATTCATTTGCACCACTGCTGCTCAGGCACCCTAGCACTTGGCACCATAAGACCTTGGTTCAGGCCTTTAAGGGCAACAGCAGACCAAGAGGTTGATTTTACAACACTCTCCTCCTTTCAGCAGCAATGGAAACGGAAAACAAAATGGAGCTGTGGAGCTCAGCTACACTCTCCCATCAGTCACCTTGGTGGGGAGGGACAGGAGAAATGTTTTTTTCTTTAGATTATATTACAAGATGAGAGCATTAACGCAAGAGGCAAGGAAAGTACAGCTGATATGAACAACGTGTTTCTTGCGCTTTAAACGTGGCTTGCTCACACGGCCCATCCCTTTGGACAATCACCTAAAAGCTGTTTGCAAAGATCGCAGCGCGAATGTACAGAAACCAGCTGTCCTTGTAAAGCATGTTAGTTATGTTGAAGACTGGTAATCCACACGACTCAGCTCAACACTGGCCTACAGCTTCCTCCATTGTCCCTGCAGTTGTTCCCACTGCACGAATTTTTGTTTCATGGAAATCTGTGAAAAAAAATCACTCTTTTAGAGGGAAAAAAAAGACCTCTACAAGCTGTATAGTATCTCTTAAAAAAATGTCCATGGCTCTATGGATTTCCTCCAGGTTGATGATGTGAACTCTTGCTAATCCTCATGGTGACACAGCCCCTAAGTGGCTCCATTGCCCCGGCTCCACCGCCGGGTCCTGTGCCAGGGTCAAGGAATGAGCCAGATCCTTCTACTGTAGGAGTGAGATTTGGATGACAGCAATGATGATTTACTTAAGTGTCTATAGCAGCTCAGGGTGCCCATTAAAACTGAGGCATTCGTGTCCTTAGAATCGGTAGTGAAAGATGGGCTTCGCCCTCGTAAAGCTTTTCATCTAATAATTATATGTTTTTCTCCAAAATGACAACAAAGTATTTTATTGAAGATTGCTTCCATTCATATAAATGACAAGCATTTTAATAAGTACTTTAAATACATGTGAAAGATTCAAAATGACACAAGGAATTGCATGAATGTGCCTTGTAGATGTCTATTTTCTGTGAGATCATGTTTTTATCATAGATTGTATAAGATAGAAATATAAGCACTCAATGTAAAAAATTACCTGAAGGCTTGCATATCCACAATAAATGTTTTCCTGTTTCTACAGTTTAAAAAAAGTAGAATAAGATGGATCAAAATCACAAGAAAGAAAAAGAAGACACAATCTCAGACTGCGGGCTCAAAGTTTTTGCACTACCCTTTCCACACACTGTTGGTGACAAATTGTGCAGCAGTTCTTATCACTTCCCAGATATCATCCTCAGTGAGAGGGTAACAGATGATAAGCACAGGCACTGTAAAAACCACATGAAGAACAGTAAACTATATTGTTTGCTGTGTCTTTTGCTGTAGTTACTATATCAGGATTCAGAGTATATCATTTCACTTGCATGAACTGCATCTTTTTCTTCTCTTGGAGCAGGGCAAGGCGTGGAAGGAGAATATGTGAGGTGCCAAAAGGTGAAGGATAGGCATTGGTAAAGGAGAAACTCAAACCAAGAAGAGAAACAGTGGGCTGGATTTCATGTGGCTATGGCGAGATGCGGTTTGTATGTGTTGTGTGTACAGTTTGCTTCCACGTAGGAGAATCAGGAATAGGAGCAGAAATACAGGTCAACATGTCATAAATAAATAATTGGATTGGCAAGATAATCATGTAAAAATACCTAATAAATGTATTTTTTTCACTGTTTTAAATGGGTCACATCACTCTGAATCAAATGTTCCTTTCTGCTACGGGCCAAGCATGTGACTCTCTGTAGCTGTACAAAAGGGAGCAGCAGCAGACCCTTGGGGCATAGCGATAGTATAGCAGCCACACAGCAGATTTCTGCATTCAGAAAAGGTTTTTAGTCTTGGGTCAGGCAACAGCTACTAAGCAGGGCCATATGATTATTTTTTCCTGTTGTCAGAAGAAAATGTGGAACTGATAAGAAACACCTGTGGAAATGGGAAGGCAGTTCAGAAAACAGGGTTTGTTCAGATGATGAAGAGATAAAGTCTAATGGCATGTGTTGTAAGGCCAGATAATCTTGAACAGAATGTCTGTTAAAACAAAAAAAAAAGAAAGAGAGAGAAAAAAAAGGAGGAAGCAGTGCTACATTTCAGGTAATCAGCTCTCTGTGCAAAGGAAGGTCCTAGAGGATCATAAGGCAACATTGGTGCAGTATGTAAAACTGTATGAGCTACATGGATGTTATTCATTCATTTTTCTTCATAGAAATATGATTCCATTTACATTTTATTTGCATCTTGTAAATATTTTCTTAGAAGCCCAGCAGGACAGTGGAAAGTATAAAAGCACACATTACCAGCTGAACATATGTAGCCAAGGTTTTCCCTTTCCTTGCAGCTCAGTCTACTCCACGTGCTCTGATTTAAAGCCCTACAATACAATTACCACATAGGAATTCTGTTTAGTTACATTTAACTTTCGTGAGAGAAAGAAAAGATTTGGCAGATCATTTGTCGAATTTAATGCAAGCATACTTTCATGCTTTTGTCCTTCATGAAAAGAAAATTTTAAAGGAAGTCTATTTTGATATTTCTCTGCATAACCTGGAATTGGTGCAGTAATTAAAAGATAAGTAAGTATTGGGAAATGTGCAGTATGGTGTGGACCAGTGGCAGTGGAAATGTGTCACGATTCTGTGCCTCAATGTCATGGCATTAAATCAGTCAGAAGACACTGGCAGGCTGCCTTGCCTGAAATGCCCAGAGGAGGCAGTTCCAGTAATAATTTCAGAGACTGTGAAATATCTCTAAAATGGAAATTTTACTAGCATTTCTAGGAGAGCCCAGCTGGACAAGAAACATAAGCACATGCCCAGATTTAAGCATCTGAGCAATCTTGAAATCAATGAGACCACCCACTGACTTACAGTCCCTTGCAGAACTGAGTCTTTAATTGCCCAGTAACTGCTGAAAAAAAAAAATCAATCATCTTCTTTATATTACTTAGTATTATAACAGACATTTCCAAAATAAAGGACTGGTGGTGCCCAACTCAAATCCAATGAATAAAATAAGGATGCAAGGAAAGACTTACAGGAGGGTGGCCTTTTGTTGAAACACCCTCCAGTTTCTGCCCATGTTAATTTTTACCTCTTCGTGATGTACATGCTCATCAGAGCTCGTTTTAGTCAGGACTACTGAACTACAACTTTTCCCTCTTTGAATTATGAGCATTCAACAATTTCTGGAGGTCTGGGGATCATAATCAGCCCCATGTTTGCAAAAAAAAAAAAAAAAAAAAAAAAAAAAAGGTTGCATCCGTAGCAAATCTTTTTAAGACCTACACCAAATGCCAAGCTTATTTGTCTACAAGGGTACTTCTGTAGCTTCCCAAACTGTGTTACATGAGTGACAAATGAACTTTAATGAGTTGATTCTTTGCAGTCTATAAGGTAGGGAAGTGTTAATATCTCTCTGTTACAGATGGCAGACTGATTTGCAAAGGGTCAGACCCTTCAGCTGCAAAAAATCCGGGAAGCTGAGTTGACTTAGTGGAGCTATGCTGATTTATTCCAGCTGAACATATGGCCCCAAAAGTTTAAGTAACTTCTACAAGAAATCTGTGCCACATCTGGGACACTCCGGGGCCCTAGTCACAAGATCATCCTTCCTGCCCATAACATTTGCAAACATGCCACTACTATGCAGGAGCCTGAGCTTTTTTTCTTTTTCTTTTTCTTTTTTTTTTCCCTTAAACTCTTGGCAAAGCAATAATGAAATTGTTTGAATGACTGAGCCCGGGGAAAGTTGGGGTTATCTTACGCTGGAGACAAAACTGTCTTTCTCTGGTTGCTTTGTGTATGACATTAATTCGTACAAGTAAGCCAAAATTATGTGAAACATAGGGCTATCATATTTGCAGCCATGTTCTAAATGGTGGCACTGCACAAGGACTTTGCAGTCCAACAAGGGATAAGAATTTATCAAAAATCTTATGATATAGCATTTGCGTTTCCTTCTTGCCTCAGTTCTGTGCCATGTTCTGTATGACTAGCTCAGGGCAGCACAGCGCCCTAGAGGTGTTTCCCTGCAATGATCTTATCGTCAAAACTTTTGTGGGAGACCAGCACTGTCATATGTGCATTCTTCTAAGGATCTTTTGCACAGACAACACTGCATTTTTGGCAACACATCACAAATAATTTCACCAATTAAATTTCACCAGTTAAAAATAATCACCAATATATTGTGATAAACACAATCATCCTGTAGTTGGGAGAGCTGTTATAGGCCATAGCAGTATTTATTCAGCCTCTGCTACAGAAAACATTTAAAACTAGAAACCCAGTCTAAATCTTATTCAAAAAGGTTTCCAAAAAGATGCGGGGAGGGCTGAACAGTTTATGGGGAAAAAATGTGAAACTGCTCAAGGGTAGGATAGAGTGATTTGTGGATTATTTTTGATAGTCAAGGCATCGCTTCAAAATTATTACAATAATTTGAGATAATGATACTGGTGGGAAATGGAATGACACTGCTTAGTGAGAAAGAACAGAGAAATACAATGAAAACTAATTTAGAATTTGATTAATTCCCACGTTATATTTAATTAGCAAAAGGCTTCATATTGAAGGGATCAGAGTTGGAAATGAACATGAGACACTCATTAACAAGTGTAAGGCACTGCACAGTGTTACTAATTCCAGAGGGGAAAATACTCAGCTAAAACTGAGTTAGAGGTAACCAGACTAAAAAACAGAGCAATCTTATTCAATAACAGAGAAGACCAAGCACGTATCCCACAACAAGTAATCTGGAAGATGAAAGAAAAACATCATGAATCTATTTCAGAAGTTAAGAAACACAAAACTGTCTAGTTAGATTTCATTAAAAAAAAAAGACTGATAATATGTATGATTTTTAGAGGATTAATAACGATTTAGACTGTGAGCTGTATTTACCCCAATTTCCAAAGTATCTATCTTGTAGGATTTATTTTTCAAGCATTTGCAAAACTATCTACTAAAAAGGGGGCAAACATTAAGTGACCCTCATAGGGAAGGGAAAAAAAAAGAAGGAAAGAAGGAAAAGTTATTTTGCATCCATTACCAGTCTGTTATTCAACAGTGAAGCCACATCTGCAAGCAGTTTCTCAAGTGATCAGCATAACCCAGCACCACCACCTGCTGTTTGAAAAGAAAGATTCAATATCCCATGTATCGCACATTAAACCTCCAGCACGATAATGCAAACAAAACTGGCCATTTCAAAGAGTTAAGGAAGAGAGGGAGGATAAACAAACAAAGAGAAGAAAGCAGAATTTCCCATCTGCGGTTGTGTATGGGAGGCAGGTGGTTGTGTATGCCAGATTTAACCTACAGATAATCCAGCCTTGGGTAGGCGGCAGACAGCTGTGGTGGCTGTTCCAAACCTCCCTTCTCCATGCCCTGATATCCTGTGCCTGGTTTTGGCGCTCCCGTGAAACCTTTACTGCAGCACATACCACTCCTCTGCACATAGGCTGTTTGCCTCCAGCCTGCAGCTTGTCTTCCCCAGATCCTGGGTATTGCAAGGAAAATCACTTATATTAGCTGTGTTTCTAAGAGCTCTTCTGGCTGTCGGAGCTGCTGAAAATACCTTGCTTTGTGGAAAAGATGGTCAAGTGAATACCTGCTGCCCAGGTTTGTGAACCTAGAATAGAGGTTTGGAAGATACGTACTGAACAACACCCAAGGGGAACAGCAGCCAGGGAGCCATACTCCGTATAGGCTGTTAAATCATGGTGCAAAAGCTGACTCTTTTTTTTCCCCAGATTTCCATTTAGGCAGGTAAATCCTGAGCTAGCCATTTCGGTCTGTTTTTTTTTCTATCTGATTCTTTCTAGAACTGCTGCTCTATCCTCTGCCATATGGGCCAGTTTTAAAAGTGCACATGGCTGATGATTCTTAGCAGAGAGTAAAACATCCCCCGGTTGCTAATCTGTATTGAAGATGAACTGGGATCCTAGGCATGTGCATTTCTGTGATACAGGTTGTTTGAAGCTCCTTGCTTTCAGGGTAGTCTTTGCAATTCCAGGTTACCCCAATGAGGAGAGTGACAGGTTTCTTCTTATTTATTTATTTATTTATTTATCCTCCTCCCAAAAGTATTTCACGCTTAATCTCTGTGCTGTTTCCATTTCAGCTCCTAAATCTAGGTGAAGGTGTGTTTTACTGTCATGCCCAGCACACACGTGGAAGCCCTGGAACTAATCTCTTTATCACGTCTTTGCAGGTTACATTCTTCTCCTCCCATGTTTTGCCACACAACACTGCTGTCGTGATGGATGCAAGGCTGATGTCCCATCACCTCTGCATATCGAGACCCTGTAAGAGCTCCAGTTTGCAGTTTCCGTCCTCCCTTTTCTTCCCCTTTTCTTAAAGTATTAGAAGAGGTGAAGAGAGTTTTAAAAGTAGATTTTTTTTCCACAAAAGGGAACACACAGAGCATCTGTATCAGCAGAACTGTAGATACTACCGTGGACCTCATTCTGCGGGTTGGGGGATCTCTTCTCAGCTCTCTTTTGTACCCCTATCCTTGCATCAGGGATGTGCCAGGAACATACATAGCAGCAACAACCTATGGAATGAATGAGCATACAAATAAAGACAGAAAGGTTTTACAACCATTGAATAACCTAAAAAGAGATGAAATAGCGATTGTCTCCTTCAGACACTGTTTCACAGAGACCAGAGCCTGTGTTTACATTAGGGGCTTCTAGGATGTAATTCAGGCTCTACGTACTAACCTTTCCCTGTTGGCTACAGAGGTCACTGAAAACAATTGTGTTTTAAACTTTGATGCTTCTGTTCAGTGCCTGCTATTGAGGCTGGATACTGTGTCACTCATTGCATCCCAAATGGCTGGAGGCTTAGAGAGAAAACAAATCTGTTGAAATTGTTCTGCGTGTGAAATGAGCACAAAACTGCCACCCAAAAATGAATACAATATGCACAAATACACACAATGAATACAATATACACAAATATACACAGAGCTCTGGAAGATTTCCTACTATAACCAGAAATTGATATTTTTTTGTGAAAAAAAAAAATCTGCAATAGTATTTAGAAAATAGATAGCAATAAGAAAAGCTCTGATGAATCATTGCAATGACATAATCCAGAGCTGAATTTATCTGCAACTTTACATCTTGGTATACTAGGACTTTCCTTTTTTGATATGTTTTGGATTTTTTTTTTCTTAGAGGACTTCTTTAAACTGCAAATATACAACCTGTCAATTGCATAACATGGATTGTAACCATGACGTAGCAATTAAAAAAAATATATTTTAACTTTAGTTACCTAGTAAGGACTCCAAATATACAGATTTGTTAAAATTTTGCTGCTAAATGCTTTAAAATAAACCTATTGATTTTGTACTCTTGTTTCTATAATTAATCTGTATTTATTTAAAATGCTTATTATCACATAGGGCAGAGGTCAGAGGCTAACATCTATTCATTCTTTCTTCCTATAGGAAATTATACTCACTGAGGTCTCTTAATGCTTTCTCCCTCCTTTATAACACATTTTTAATAAAAGTGAACTACCTGATAGATCCTCAGGCATCCCAGTGTAGGTGCATCAACATTATTAAGATTAATTTGACTATTCTCTCACTGAACAAGAAAAAGATGGCTCTCCACTTTATGCCTACCACTGAAAGAGCCCTTTGACAGGCTTCTAAATGTTCCAGCTGCTATATGGACTGTTATACTGCTTGAGAGATCGATCTGGATGAGATTTGCAAGTGTCAGAAATGCTCTTGACTCACTAAAGACAATCTGGTTTTGCTGAGCTCTGTCAGAGATGAGGACAGGGATGGGGTGCTCCAGGGAGCAAATTCTCTACCAAGGTCAGGTTTTCCAGTCTAATCATGTTACTAAACACCATCTTCATAATGCCACTTTTGGTAATTTGATTGTGACTGGGATGAAGCTTTTCTGACAGCTCACTGAAGACATCGTTAGGAATTACCGGTATTTTATTGGCTGCTAAATGTAATTCCTTGAGGGAGAATTGAGGGAATGCTTCTCGGCTGACTGAAGTTGATGCTGATTATGTGCAAGGAGCGAAACGCTCCATTGGGGATGGCTTTGAGGGTTAATCTGTTGCGGTGCAGGCTAAGCCCCATCAGGTTCTTGTGCTGACCCCAAACACATCATTGCTGACGCCGCTGTCCTGCCCCAGCTCTGCCAAGCAGCGGTCGGATCTGCCAGGATGCAGCTAAGGTTATTTTCACCCGTGTAAAGATGCTTCTGCACACCTTCAAAGGCTCCCTTTATAGCTCCATCATTGAACTTTTCGCTCTCTGGGATCAAGAGCTCCAGTGACAAATGCTCATTTGGTAAAGCCAGCTGAAATCTATCCTGTTATTGCTCAGCAGTAAATATCTGGCGCTGAGGGGGATTCCATAAGGGATATTTGATAGTTCCCTGTCTGAGCACTGGACCAGTGAGAAAAAGATGAGAAAAATGAAACTGCAAGGTGAAGAAAAGAGCATGTCAGCAAAAAAAAGCTTCAAAACTATCTGTGTGTAAACGTGCTTTCTGATAGCCGTGTTTGCTGAAGTAGATGCGTTATTGTGTTATGCACATCAAAATCTCTTATTATTAAATTACACTAATTAAATTATTAAGTTACACATCATCTTCCCTCAAAAAATATCTTTTATAGATTTCGTTCTAAGGGATTTCATGATTTTTTATTTTAAGATCCTTCTTTTTTTTCTGAGTGTATGTGATGTATGTCCCGACACTTACATCCCGCTCTAATGCCCTAGATTTATAGTATTTTCAAGAGAAGGTAAATCATTAACCCATGCTTTGGAGCATGCCAAATCCCTGATTTGTTCATTAGGTAGTCACATACATGTAATATATAACCACACAGGAAGTTCATACTAGCGTGCCTATAATTATTTATATTGTATAAAATGACTGTTACTTGCTCATGACTTTCCACCACACATCATTTTCATGTGTAGCCACATACCTTATTGTAATCACTTTTAAACCACTTACTTATGGAATGCAATTACACTGCTTTATCTGCTATGTGCTGAGTTTTGGAACTACTTTTTTTATCCTGCAGCTGGAGGGCTCCCCTGCCATAGCAAGCACATTCTTTTGGCAGAGGAATGGTGATCACCAAAAAGTAGTTGGCATCTGTGACAGTTTCATCTTCTACTTCTCTGTAGCATGGTTTCACCTCTGCCCTTTCCCTTCCTTTTCTAGCTCACTGCAGGTTTCTGAGCTCTTTCTTTTTGCTTTTGCGGTTTTAATACTTTTTGAATCATAAGTCATTTTTTTTTCTCTTATCTTTCCTTCCCTGTGGTAGGAGGGATGTTAATTATCCTTCTCCTGACATTCCCTTCTGGATTGAGTCTGATCCTCTGTCATGATAACATATGCATCCTTGCCTGACCTGTGATTTACACTTCTGCAGGTGCTGGCAGGGGAGACCTACTCAGATGCATTTGGAAGTTGTTCCTGGTATTCCTGCTCTCCTGAATCTCTGCAGAGGAATCCAGCAGAGGACAGTGAAGGGTAGCAACAAACAGATGATCACTCAGTGATGTCCATGATATACCCTTGTATCCTTCTGCAGGATACCTGCATGTCAAGATTAAATTAGTGCTATTATGTTTCAGTGGCAATACTGTATTCTTATTGAATTAAACAGCTGATAGAAACAGGAATTCTTCCTGTTTTCAGGATTTTCCCTGTTCCTCCTACATTTGTATCTCTTAAAGAAGAGAATCTAATACTTCTGCAACAGAAATGTAATAATAAGACAGTCTGTTAAAATAAAAGTCATTGGTTTTCAATTTTTAATTGATAAAAATAATAAAGAAGTAATTTAAACATATTTTTAATAATTAAAAATAATAACAATAATCGTTGACGTTCGCTGTTCTTTTCTGATTTATAGCAGCCTTGATTTAACAGTATCTAGCTATTTATTCTACGATTGAGAGAGGATGGACTCGTGGTGAAAGTAGAAGCCTGGGACACCAACCTGGATCCTGCTGCAGCCCTGCCAAGAACCCCAGTGAAGCCATGATACAAGGATTTTGCTCCTCAAGCCTGTGGCAAGGTCTATACATATGCACTTAAACAGCACTACAGACTCACAGATATCAGTGGGATTTCACATGGGAGCCAGAATCAATGGAGTTTAACTAGATTCAAAATAGTGATCAAAAAAGCATTTTTTTGGCACTCAGTTTCCTTACCTCTGAAACACAGATGAGATCATAATCCTGCCAATCCTTTAGTTGTTGTAAACTGTTCTGGAATTGCTGACCAAAATGCAGTAGGTAAACATATAAATCACTAATTTTATCTGCACAAGTGTACAAGTGCTTCGGTTTCTGAGCTATCTTTACACAGATTGTCAGTGAATTTTAAAAATTAAAGAACATATTGTTATCAATTACCGATCTCTGCCAAAAAAAAAAAAAAAGTGATTGACTGAAGTAACTAGAAAGTAATTATGTCTCTGCCTTTTTAAGATGAAACTCCAAGAGATGTTTTCTTCCTGAAAGCCTGAAATAGAAAGAATTGCCTCAAGGCTTTACATTACAATTATTCCGCTATGTATTTTTTTTATAATCATTTCTATCCCAGCTATGTGCTGACGTTTACATATTATAAGTTTCAACATGCTCCCAGGTTTCACTGTGTTTTGCACTGTAGGCTAAATTCTTCTGTTATTACTGGTATTATTTTTCTAATCTGTTTGCCTAGACTATCCACATGGAAGAGGCTGATTATATGCTTTGTTAAGATTAAAACTGGTTGAATTAATAATGGTCAGTGATCAGAAGCATCCCTCAGTCAGGCTGCATAGTTTAACATGGCAGCGTAATTCCTTTGTCTTCTTTAACAAGTCACCTGTCTCCAAAATGATATATCCATGATACAAAAAAAAAGAGAGAAAACAAATACATATTTTGATAATGGTATTATTAAATAAGCATACTTCAATCTCACAGCAGCATTATCTATAATCTCATATACCAAATAACATAAATCTGCAAAGAACTCTCAGGTAGAAAAAAGTAGAAATACAATGTCTTCCCTTTGTCCCATGAAAAACGGAATACACACAACTGTGGTGATCCCATGACAGCATTTTTCATGGAAGGGACTGTAAAATGCCATTGATCTATGCACCATAGGCTAGTCACACATTACTAGCTCTTTGCTTCTCCTCAGTAGGCTTTCTGCCAAGGTTCAGATTCCCATACCAACATTGTACAGAAGGACATATATCCCCAATGGGAGTAGGAGTAAATCTGGAAGCTTCTACAAGGCCTCCTTGCAAAGGAATGAAAATGTTGATGCAGAGACTGACCTCCCCAGTAACACTAGAGGACCTTAAAGTCAAGTATTATTATACCATAAAATTCTTCCCTTCTCATCTTTAAGCCTTTTCCTGCAAGAGACCTTTCTCTGGGGTGACTATCATCTTAGTCTTTGTTGTAATCTGTACAGTCATGGAGCAAATAGCATATATTTTTGTTCTTTTTAATTTTAGTGGTCAATACAACCAACTGCTGGAATGCTGTGTCCAGGTCTGGTATTCACAAGCCAAGGCGGAGATCTGAAAGACAGACAAAACTCAGGAGAGTGACTGAATGACTGGAACAAGTGTTTTATAGGAACAGACTGAAAAGAATCGATCTGGTGACAAGTGGTTAGTGATGTGATCACAAATGAGTCACAGACATGGAGTGAAAAAAGAACATGATAAAGAACTAGTAAAAAAGGTCTGACAAGATCAAGCGGCTGGAATTTGCAACCAAGACAGTTTCATGGAAAAAAAATGTGTCACCTTTTGATCTCAGAAAGCAATTAATTAAGGCAATACCTTATCAACTGTTGTGAGTCATTATGTAGTACGAGTTAGATCATGATTGGATGCTTTCCTAAAAGCATACTCTGTTTCAAACAGGATATGTATGAAAGTCTTATTGCCCATATTATTACATAATGTAGGATGGATGTTCATGATGTTTCTACCCTTAGAAACGTGTAATCCTATGGCACTTGCTGTATAGAGCAGTTCTTTGGGAACCATTTTTCATTGCTACAGAGGAGAATGCCCTCTAATATCCGTCTCTGCCCAGGTCTTCTCTGAGACATCAGAATATCTGTTTACATTTTGTCAGTGTTTTTTGTACAATAATGATTTTCTATTCTTATCAACTACGACACTATTTTTCAGTGATTCTCAGTCTTAGTGGCTATATGTAAAGAATGCCATTAACAAACAGGCTGAATACAAACTCATATCTGAAGGATTGATAGATTTTATTTCTAGCTTTTACATTAACTTGCTAGTTGGCCTTTTTGCTGTACCTGAAACCATGGGAGATGAGAAGTCACAGGGAGCCCTGTGACTTCCCAAGTATAGGTGTCTTCATTAAAATTTCTTACAGCCCATTTGTTGTTATATCACTCAGGGAAACTATTTCTGTGGACTCAGACTTAATCCAAATGCAGTAACAGAGGAACAGCAAAAAGTCAAGCTTTCCACTGAAAAGGCAGAGTTTCCACCTTGCCTGCCAGAAAGATAGAACTGCATTGAAGGCGGGGAGTGCTGTAAGATTTCCTAAACTGTGAAGAATTACAAGTTTCCAAAAAGGACATGCCTTTCCTATTACTGTGTGAATTCAAGTACAGCTATATGGCTTTCTGACATTGTATCTGCACTTGAAGAAGTATCAAGACCCACCAAGATCTTAAGCTAAGGGACAACACTTCCCACGTGTTCATTTTCATCAGTTTCATTTTATACATTTTTTACACAATGGTTAATGAATGAACCCCATGATTTCTTATCCAGTTCCACATATCAGTATGTAGCAGTCTTCCTGACATACTGCATTTGAACTATCTGTTGCCAGCTGCAGCTCATTTTTCTTTTTCTTTTTCTTTTTCTTTTTCTTTCTTTTTCTCTTTCTTTTTCTCTCTTTCTTTTTCTTTTTCTTTTTCTTTCTTTTTCTCTTTCTTTTTCTCTCTTTCTTTTTCTTTTTCTTTTTCTTTTTCTTTTTCTTTTTCTTTTTCTTTCTTTTTCTCTTTCTTTTTCTCTCTCTTTCTCTTTCTCTTTCTTTTTCTCTTTTTCTTTTTCTTTTTCTTTTTCTTTCTTTTTCTCTTTTTCTTTTTCTCTTTCTTTTTCTTTTTCTCTTTCTTTTTCTTTTCATTGCTGCTGACATCTATACCCTTTCCTCTCTCTCAGACTCCCACACTTCATGCAATCTTTCATCGCACCTCTCCTACATAGGAGTTCTGGCAACATACTAGCCAAATACTGTTGGTTTTACCTTTTTTTTTTTTTTCCTTTATTACATTTGGAAATGACTCTCAAAAAGAGCATGAATCTCTCAAATTTTAAAGTATTGAATTGCTTACATATTGACAGTTCACTCTTATCCTGTCAAATAGGCCAAATTACACTCACTCCCCATCAGCCTGCGTGGTTAATTCCATCTTACATTTACTTAAAGCAATAAATTTAAACTCCTTTAACTTCAAGGTCAGCATACTGCAGACCAGCTGCAAAGCTCATAAGCAATCCTTCAGTCCACTTGTGCTAGCTCAAAATCTTCTTTTAGTCTCTTCTCATAGCACACTTTTTTGTTTTCTTTTTAAGTTTGTGATAAAAGCTCTCAGTAAAAACGCACCTTGTCATTTACTTACAATACACACATACAGTGCAATGCCTTCTTCACAGCATTTAGGAGTGACCTCTGAGACAGATGCAAGTTTTGTGCTTTCATACATTGGGAATAGCCTCAGATTGCACAAAAATCATTTAAGACCAAGGCTAGGACAGAAATACAAGTTTGCCAGCCTAGGGGCTACAGAACCCCAAAAAGATTATTTTAGCTGCAGTCATCAGACTGAGCTCCTCAATTAACCAATCCTCAGAAAATATTTTTTAGGCCTCTGCTTACTCACTTTCCTCTCAGTACTAACTATATCTTGCTTGTGGATCACTTGTGAAAATGCAAATAAATACGCCATGACAAGTCCACCTATATCACTCTGTTTCTCTTCTCTGGATTGTAAATGGTGTGCTATATAGCTTTCTCATCACTGTAGTTGCCATGAACTCTGTGTGCTTTATCCCTGCCTCTATTCTCTCCCACTAGACCTAATTTTGCTCCCAACTGATAAACCTTGTAAAAGATTTTCTGGGATTTAACATTTTCTCAAGAGCCAACCTCAGAGAAATCAACAGCTGACAGAAAAACAGAGATACCCATGCAACTGTATGAGGATGTTTTAGCAAAAGGCCACCTGTACTCAACTTCTGGTTACTTACTGTCCCCTTTTTGAGCCAAACAATTGTATAATCACTCACATCTGTGCAAATTTAGCATGCAAAGAGCCCATCTATTTCAGCTCTCTCTCTCCTCCTCGTGGTTTTGGCTGGGATAGAGTCCGATGACAGATATAGTTTTAGATAGGGGAGTTTTATCAGACAGTCTTGCAAGGAAAGTGTATGTTGTACATCATCCAGTTGGATACGCCTATAATTTTCCTTTCAGTTCCAAATCTAAAATAGTTTCAGAGGTCAGACTAGTGTCTAGTGTTCTTTTTTTTTTTTTTCTTTTTCCACAGCTGCAAAGAAGCCACTGACATGGTAGTGGAAACAATTTTCCCAGATGTCTCCATGCTAATACAAAAAAAATTCAGAAACATATCTAAAACTTCATAGTTAACTCATTTAACGATTTCCTCTCTGGAGCCTGTGCATTGCACACAGCAGAGTGGGACAGGATGTGGAGGGAAGGAGTGAGAGTGCCATATATAAAGTCTACCAAGAGGTTCTGGTAGAAAGTCAGCATATTTCCCACATGGAAAGAAAATCCCTGGGAAGTAGGTTCACAGGCTGAGCAGGTGATTGGTGGGTGCAAAAGTACAGAAGTATAGCTCAAAGATGTCTACTGATGTTTGTGAAGGAAGATTAACTTCAAGATGATCAATTTGTTTCCTAGAGACTGAAATCTTGTTTCTTTCTCTTATAGAAGCAGGGGTAGTTTGGAGTTGCAGGAGGTTTTCTGGCGTGGTAGTGGAGTAAAATATTATTCCTAGGATATGCAAGGTACTGTAGGTGCTGTGACAGGTGACTCATAAACCACAAGTCTCCAAGCAACTGCCACAAGCACAGTTTAAGCTGACGGATTTACGGACTTGTTGCTTCTGTGCATGAGACAGAGATGGACATGAGTTCATACTGCCATTCACATTCTTCAGTTAGGAGGAACTTGTTTGCTTTAAGCATTAAATCTGAGCAGTTGGAATGATTCAAGTGACTTGTCGTCACTTTTAAAGTCCCTAATAGCTTATCTCCATTCAATCCATCATCTTCACCACTTCATCAGATGTGATGTCCTTTCAGCACAGCCAGGCTCCACTGCCCAGTTGCACAATTTTCAAGCAAGCATTTTCAGTTTTCTCTTATGCTGATCTTCACCCTTGGGAAGAGCTTCCAATCATTGTACATAGAAATCTGCATCACTTTCCTTCCTCATACAAGTTAAGCTTAACTTCCAAGCCAGCTGACACATTAAAAATGATTAGTTTGTTTGTGTGCTGAATCCACTACATACCACATTAAGAGGTAAGTTGTCTTTACATCTCTCCTACAAATACATTTTTTTCTATATTATAAATATATTGGTGCAGGGACATCCTTTTTGGTCTGTGTATTTTGAGCTTAGCAGAGTTGAGTGCTCACCTAGGACTGGACTTTCAGACAACACAGAAATATGCATAACCACAAAGAAGAGTGTAATTTTTTGTGTGTTTGTGAGAATAAAAGGAGCACATTCCTCTACATTTGTTGAATGCAGAGCTGCAGAATATATCAATATAGCAATATTCTGCAATATATGCAGAATATATCAATATAGTTCAAATTTGTGCCATTTGCCAGTGTCCGTCCATGCCTTGCCAACCATAGGACAAAGGACGGAAGGTTCTATTTTTCCTCTTCCAGGTGCAACAAAATTGTGCTCCAACAAATAAAAATACAGAAATGCACCTCAGTTTCTTCCCTAGCAGACAGCTCATTAAGCTTCTTGACAGGAGAAAGAAGCCTGTTAAATGTTGCTCAGCAGCATGCCAGAGCTTCAAAGAGATAGTACTTTCTTTCTCAGAGGGTCCTTGTTGCTAAAGTATGCACTCATAAAAAATGAGGATTTGACACAATGAACTCTTGAGGCTTCAGAGTTAGTGTCTGCTAAAAAAAGTAAATAAAATCTCTCTACTGGAGTTTGATATCAGTTAAATCAGTACATGCACCACTGAGACCATGTGTTTAAAGCCTCTTTATATATAAAGTAAATAATGACCAGAGACACACTGTGTGCTGATTCTAAAAAATAAAAACCTTACAATAGGTTTCCTTGCATCTATTAAGTTCAAAGACAAAAACAACACATCACCACCAAAACAAACCCTATAAATTCCAGGTTGACTAATGAATGAGTGCACAAAGACTCATCTGTTAACAGTATCAGCTTACAAAATCAACTAACTTAATGCATGTGAAAACATGCAGGAGGAATCATACACCAGCACAGCTATTTAGGTTACAAAAACTGGTGCTTGAAGCACAGAAGTTTTTGATCTATGATAAAAAAAATGTATTGGCTATAATTTGACTTCTTTTGTTAACGGATCTCATCTCAGCTAACACATTATAATCATCTCTCTTGTTCTTATTAGATATGGCACAAAACTAGATCCAAGACTTAGTCCAAATTTTGGGAAACTCAGATCCAAATACAGACTTTGCAACTTCACCATTTCTCATCAATTTTTATTTTTTTAGGATTTGGGCTTTAGTTTTTGTTAACTATAATGAGTATTTCTAGTTTCACTGAAGTTCCTATCTGTTAGGCTCCTTTTAAAGAAGTGACTGAAGAGCTCTATGCTAATTCAGTCTGACTTCTCCCTTAGTCTTCTGTTTGATCTGATGCACTCTTACTGAATTTTCCTTCACTGATTTTATTCTCATCTTCTTGTTGCCAGAGGAACAAATCTACGGATTTCTTACACAGCTATAATTACTGCACTTGTGTAGCCTTTGTACCGACATCCTGAAACTTCCCATTAGGTATGAATCATTAAGAATGATCTGAGGAGTCATCCTAACTCAGCCCTCCCTTTTCCTCTTCTTTTTGTCAGCTCACCATGAAAATGGCACCTAAATAAGTCTTTCAAATCATCCAATTTTTGTGGTCTACTCTTTGCCAAATATCAAGGCATTACTCTTAAATTGCACCATATATACATAAGTAAGTTGTCCTTTTCCATCCAACAACTAGAGATTTTGAAGCAGCCCTGCATGAAGTTTCTCAAAGGATGAACACACAAAATGTCTCATGCTATCGTGCATTTGCCAAACGCCTTTCTCTCTTTTGGTTATACCTGTTCTGGAAGCTGAATAAAATGCCACAGGTCTCCAGACTGTAATGGCACCTCTCTGAAACTGAAATGACTTCTGTGATTGGAACCACTCTGCAATTCCAGAAGCAGGACTGTGGCCACTAAGTCATTTGACTTTAAGAAGCACCATGTTCTATTTCAGCCAAGGTCAACACAGACACTTAAGCAAACTCTAAAGATAGTGACTAAAATTCCAGATCACTAAGGAATACTATGGGATGTTACAGCGAAGCTAGAAGAAAAGTCATTTCCTTTGGATCAGCCCTTATGTTCTCCTTTTCAGCAACACTCTCTAAGAATTACGGTTGGATTTGTACTGCAATATGTAATTGTCTTTTCTTTGAAGGAAAAACTTTCAGCAGCCTTCCATCACTTTATTTTTAACTTCAGATTGTCCTTCCCTAACAAGTCATCAATTTAAATACTAGATTCTGCAAAACCTGTTTCATTTTCCTTTGGAAGAGTAAGCGGCATATTAGTGCCAAACAAAAAGTGATGAAAGGACTGCTTCCCAGATGGCATTGTAAAGCTATAAGCTTTGTTTTGTCTAAAACAAGTGGAGTTTGCCAAACCCACCAGCTGCACCTAATGCAGAAAGTATTGCAGCACCAATTTTCTTGAACCTCTATCTTCTAAGGTGGAAATGATTTATTTTTCCTTGGTTACTGTTCCAGTTTGGTTTTGCCTTTTTTTCTTCTTCTTCTTTTTGTCAGGATCCATGCTGATGGAATGCATGTGTATTGTTTTTCATAAAAAGCACCAGACACCACACTTCTCTGGCCCATGACTAACGCATCATATTCTACCATATGATATTTTACCAGACCACTCCTTTCACATATCACCTATTTTGTGGAATGCTAAGATCAGGGCCCTCAGTCAGAAAGACTGAACCATTGATCACGGCCAACTGTTTCAATGTGGTCAGCACCACCTCTTATTTATGTAGGTCGTATACAATTTTAATGTTTGTCATCCTTCTTTTAAATGCTATTTTTTTAATTAAACATATAAGAATAAGTTAAAGAACATATAATTCCTGCCTTTGTTAAGCCAACAGGTTAGCTGAATTTTCCTTGAGCTACTTTCACAGTTTATACTAGTATATCAGATTGAGGTGAATTTCTTAATGATCTCTTGAGCAACTGGTCACCCCTGCTCTAAGTTTAACTTTAAATCGAATATTCTTGAATAGCTTGATATTAATTTTCTCAGCCTTTTCAAGTGAGAAATAAGGGTGCCTGAACAATAATCCTCTGGCAGACACACTTCCAAGGTCCATATTCCAAGACACATTTCCTTCCCCATGGCTCCTCCTTTCAGTTACATCATGCCACAGAGGTATGAAATGACAGCCAATGTCTGGAGTCATCTCTGTGTTAGGCTTCCAACATAAAAAGGAACTAGCCAAAAGTGAGCTGCAGGTAATAAGCACAAGGTTCCAGCTTGTGATGGTTAAAGTTCTTAAACAATTTCATTTCAAGTGTTTCTGTTCATTTTCTTCTGTTCTGAACTTGGAGATGGTATTTCAGTAATTATAAATTTGGACTTAATTTCTATTTTATGTTCTACAGATTGACTTGCAAGAGTTGCTATCCTGGCTGGAGTAAAAAGTTATGACTCCTGTGTGAAACAGATGCTTATAAAACACTTGAGCAAGAAAATCAAGGTCAACATCCTGCTTCATCATGAAATTTAATTTTGAATGTCTTTCTTTTGCCTAATACTTCCCAGTAAGTCATATGAGCAAATCACAGTCATTAGAGAAACAAAGTATTTTGCAAAACACCCTAATCACATAAAATTATTCTCTATTGATCTATTTAAAATATGCCTGAAAGGAGTAATTATTTAGAGCATCATAAACATGATCAAAACTGTCTCATAAACATCCTCAAAAGGGGGTTCTCATTTTCAGCTCTGTCAGATTCATCTTTAACAGATTTTAAGATTAAAAGAACTGGAAATTAAAGCAAAAAAAAAAAAAAAAAGTATCATTTGGATTCAGCTGCTACTGTAATTACCAAAATAATATTCTATCTTTATTTTTCAGTTGGAGGATAGTGTTTTTTCCTTTGATTAAAAGAATATAACCTTTTATTGTATCACACAATCTGCTTTGTGTACAAAGCACATGATCTCAGGACAAATGCAACAGTTGTTCAGTGGTAAAGCTGCAAAAATTAAAGTGCAAAAAACAGACTTTGACTTGGGGAGCACAGAACAGCAAAAAAAGCAGGAGCTCAAGGAAATGCCACATTTGCTCAAGTATATCATCCAGCAGAAGGTTATGTCAGGTATGCAACTTCTGGAAGAATATGAGATACAGAAGAAACTCAACCAGAGCCTGTCAACATATAAGAGGTACACATAAACTTATTACACCCCTTATTTTTCTCTAAAGACCATGGACTCACTTCAGTGTGAAAACTGTATGGATCAACAACATGAACTGTTGGAAAGATTGTAGGGTGGATATTTTGGAAGACAACTGGTGACTCTCCCTTTTCTTTCTGACTCTCTCACTCCAAGTCTTGGAGAATTGTAATTTCACTGAGATATTAACTTCTGAGCTTTTCCTTCCTCTTATTAATGTTTTTTTTCCTTTAACAGACTGCACTGATTGTTTTATCTGCAGATATACAGTTTCCACAGCATGCTGCTGAATGAGAACCTTGGGGAGCAGAGCAGACAAAATCTTTTCAGATAGGACACTGTCTGTGATATTACTTGGGGCATCATGTGCACAAGAATCTGTGGCTGGTCATGCCCTGTGGATGGTCCTTCCACTTGCAGGTGTCATAACTTTTTCCATTTTCTCAAGGGGATGATGATTCATGATGATTCACATGTTGCCCTTTTGGCATATACTATTCCCTTGTCTCTCACTACTGGTTTAAAAACACTCAGTTCCATGGCCTGAAATTCATTTATGTCCATTACAATCAAGACTAATGGAAGCAGCTTTCCTTCGAGTGGTAACTTCTCACTGGACAAGAATAGAGGGTAAGTTTTAGTAACGATGGCTTATTCTTTGTTTTGCAGAGAAGAAATTTTGTTTCCTTCTGCTGTTCTCTAAAGAGTATATGCAGAAATGGATGCGCAATTCTTAAACATAGAGGTGCTTAGTAAAACAAAAAACATTTAAGAAATATTCAGCAACTCACATAGAAATCATGTTCAGTTTGCTCATATTGGATTTAGATTACTTGAAATTCCTGGTTGCCAAATAGCACAGTTACACTAAAGGACTAATGAATCCAAAAGAGAAATTGAATGTTTCTCCAGCTGTAGTAAAGTTGTCTGTTTTCTTGTGGTTTATAGGTGAAAAAGTTGTTTCTCAGTTGTTTCTGAGGAAAAAGTTGCTGCCTATAGCCAAAAATTTTGTGTATCTTTTAAATGTGATCCCCTAAATGAGGTTAGTAACCACAGGACTTGTCTGCAAACAGTTCTTTAGACTGAAATACCTCCATTTCAGTTTAGGGTCTGGCATTAAATTCTGCTTGGCTCTCCATGGATGTTCCTAGAGAGATTGCTATAAAAATACTGGAGCTAATTCATGCTGTGGCATGTGAGAACATAATGTAGTCCCTGATGCCTGTGACCTAAGATGAAATCATGAAATAAAGACACCCTACAGCTTCAGCCTCAACAGTGTTTGATTTACAGCTGGTGCTACCATCTAGTGGGCAAAGAAAGAATTGAATACAACTAATAATGTATAACACCGCATTGTGAGAAGTACTGAGACTTGGGCAATAAAATGAAAATACTTACCATTTATAAGTTGCACTAATGTGAAAAAGCTATTTAATATATTTAATAAAAGTTTCAGGAAAATGTAAAAGGATCTGGCAGAGATTTTTCATTGATGGAGGCATACTTCATCTAAACATGATAGGAAATTGCTATATCTTATGTTCTGTTCCTTTAACTCTATTAGTTTTGGGATTGTCCAGTACATCTGCATAGACTTGTTTAACTTTGGTTTAGAGTTCTTATTCCCTTTCTTTATTCCATTTCCAAAATCTGTATCATGGTCCTTATCTCCTAATTCTTATTGTACTGTAGCCCAAGCGGAGGCACAGTGGATTTGAGTCTTCTTTTCCAATTCACATCGGGCATTTTGTCTTTTTATAACATTCCAGTTTAGTTATTTTATATTGTATCACCTGTGGGTGACTTTACAGCTCTTGGTTATGTAATATGTTAAGAGTTACGAATTACCTAATTCTTGTAGAATGGACTGTTCGGTACACTATGTACTGTAAAACACAATAAGAAATGGCTAATTCCAATTCTTTATGTTGATCTTTATGTGACTTTAATCAAATTTATAAGAATGTTCCTCCTTTCTCCTATCTGTAAGAAATTGATGAAAACATTTGAAATGATTTTTTTCTCTTTTTTAATGAGAAGTTGTAATTAAGCTTTGATAAAAAGTCTTCACAAAAGTTTACATTTTCAATAACCTGTGCATTTGTTCCACTCTAAAAGACATTTTTTTCTGTACAAACAACACTAAATAAACATTATTCAATAACTATAGTGCTAGTGACTTTGACAATTAGTTTTATATATCTAAGTATGGGAGAGTGTCTTTCAAGCAAAGGTAACTGAAATATTTCATCAACACGTCCATGTGCTATCCAATACTACCTGATATTCAGCTTCTGTCTTATTGGTAGAGAATCACCAAATTACAGGTATGTCAGGAGGACCGTGCTGCTCTAGCAGAAGGATTTATGAGCAAAAAGTGGAGTAAAAGTCTCATTCAGAGCCCATCCCTTTTTAGTCAGGTTATGGAACCTGAAAGCACTTTGCATTTTTGGGTATCTTCGGGCTTCACTTCAGATGAAACTAGGGCAATTTATGACAGCTATGAATCTTCCTCTTCCTCTCTACAGCATATGTTTTGGGCTTTTATGGGACTTTCTCAGCAGTCATGAAGTAGCAGGCCAATATATCACTGAAGTGTAGAGGAGACACAAGGTTAAAAAATATCTGAAAGTGCTATTTCAGAAGTCAACAAAACAACTGTGAACAATTGGATTATTGCTATTAGTACCCAAACTGCTTGGCAGTGACAACAAGAAGAAACGGAGGCACAGCTTGTCCAATAAAAGGCTTAAAAACTACTCATCTTCTTTACTCAAATGAAATCCAAGCTTATCATGCACAAAGTGTGGAAGTTCAATAAAATACAAAATCCTTAGGGTGGCAATTCTCTGTGTTGAACTGCAAATTCAATCTGTGCTAGAGCAGGTTTTACAGGCTTCAGCTTTTGAGCACCACTCTTGAAGGGACTGCAGAAATAAATCAATAAACAGTAATCTTGGCCTACATAAAAGGTAACATAAGCCCTTAATAGCAGGTTTTTTCATGTGTCACACATAAATTATCCTACAATATTCATATCCTGCTCATAAGCACCCCTTAGTTTCTCTTAGTGGGTCCAGGATTTGAAAAACTACGTTCCTTGCCTGTTACTACTGTGTGCTTGCTTTGGGGAGAGCAAGGGTGACATCAAGTGGTCTATTAAGTTATCTGTACAAATTTATCTGCACAAATGCATTAATGCTACAGTGAACCCAGATCTCCTGGAGGCCCCGATACATAAAACGATGCCTGTTAAAGGTTAGATCAGGTTGAGATTGGGTGATTTCCCACATGGCTTCCATGCTGTACATTTTAATAAATCACTTCCACTTTTCCATACTTACGAATTTGGAATTACAAAGCACAGAGAGCTAGTAAACCACAGGAGGCTAAAGGAATGCTTCGAAAACTGACTTTTGCTTGGAAGAAATAACCATGTTCCTCCCAAAATTTGCCAGATTCCCAAGGACAGCTGCACATGCCAGAACTGTCATTCATCTAGGATATCTGTTGATGCGCCGCTTTAATATTTGCAGAGTTTCCCCTCCCCAGTTTTGCAGGTAAGAAGAAAACTATTTTATTTATTTCCTCCATTTTCTTGTAAGTTTTGATTATATGGATATCAGGGCAGATGTTATGTACAAGTGCAAGCAGGGCACTGAATCTTTCACAACTTATTTCATATGTGTGGGTTCTGGAGGGCATCTTCCAGAGGTTATGAGGCTGTGTCTTAGGGGGTGCTAGCTGTTTTCATTATCTACAAAAGACAGAGCAGATATCACACAGATGAGGCAGGATCCTAAGAACTAAGTCACTTTCAAAAATAAGACTTAGGTCTATGCTTATGGAGTTACACTGGAGCTTACCTCTCACTGCTACATAATAGAATTCAACACAAACATTACATCTAAAAAAAGAAAGAGAGAGAGAGAGAGAATTTGGCCTTTATATTTTAACCATTTTTTCAAAAATTTGATAGTGATGCCATAATAGGAAGACTAAGCAAAAACAACACATTTAACAAATGGGTTAATAAGTTATTAAAAGAAAATCAGAAAAAAAGAAGCCAAAGTGATTGCAGTATATCAGTCCTTTCTGTTTTTCCTATTTATGTACCCAGTTCTATAATTTCAGGATAAGAATATCTGCACGTGAGGAAGAACTTTCCAGTGAGGGTGACAGAGCCCTGGAACAGGCTGCCCACAGAGGCTGTGGAGTCTCCTTCTCTGGAGATCTTCCAAGCCCGCCTGGACACAGCCCTGTGCCATGTGCTCTGGGTGTCCCTACTGGAGCAGGGGGGTTGGACTAGGTGATCCCTAGAGGTCCCTTCCAGCCTCAACTGTTCTGTGATTCTGTGACAAGTGGACTGACTCCATCACTCCTCAATACCACATTGATAGTTAATTAATTCATGAAGATTTGACAGTGCTTCTGCATTTATTCAGTAGCAATCTGGACTGCATTTGCTTTATCAAAATCCTGTCTCATCATATGACATACTGATAAACTTCTAATGTTAGGATCAACAAAAAGCAATTTTTATTAAGGTCTGTAAAACAAAAGCTCCAACTAAATACGCAGATTATGCATGCAGCTTCATGTACCATTTCTGCCTGCCAGTGGCAATGCAAAGAGTATTTTGAGCCAGATCCACAAAATTATGCCTATGCGCAAACTATTTGGTGGTATCTCTAGCCCGATTCAGTCAGATAGGACACCAATAAAATGAAGAGGGTTCACAGGGTGAAGCAGCATCTTCTGTTAGACCAGCTGATGTCACTAGAGGAAACAGATAAGCCTCTGAACTCATGAGCCTTTCTTCAGACTGAGCTTCATATAAAGATTACGCATCCTAAGAACAGAAGCCAAAAAAAAAACGAGGCCCAGAAGAGGAGGCATACCCCTTCTCTTTTTAAAAAGCGGTTTATTTGTGATATCCCTTGTGCAGCAGGAGGGAGATACAGGCCCCATTTCTCCTGGTGCCTGGGGAGACTTGAAGGCGGATCTCAAAGGCCTCCTGTTGCTGCTTTGGCAAGAGGAGCATTCTTAGCTACAGGAGGAGAGACCGGGCTCCAACTTCTGCTCTCACAAGTGCTCAACTATTTCACATTTAGTGTTCAACAAAACTTGGGCAGAAGTCAAGCCCCCCTCCTCATCCCCAGGCCACAGACTGATGCTTTCTCTGCCCTAATAATTCCTTAATTATTGCCGCATGGAAAAGTCTCAACAGATGGTCTGGAGCTGAATAAATTTTACTCCTGCAGGCCAGGGATTCAACGAAATTTGGATCCCACATCCTCATGAGCCCTCTAGCAGCTGAGCCTACGGAGCTGGCAACCAGCCCCGATCTCTTTACTGGACGATGGATGTTGTGGGGTGTTTCCTGTGAATGCTTATCGAGACTGTGGAGCAAGGGGCCTTTGAAGCTGGGCAGCAGCTGAGCAAGAACTTTAAGAATATAAATTTTATATGTGCATATCTATGAGGAAGTTAGGCAGTACATAAGTGCCTATGCCCTGCTACTGACCTAATTGGTAACAGCTAGGGCGTGGGCATACACACAGCTTAAAACCAGTTGATAGTATTTAAGATAACTCCTTTATAACGATGACTATGTAAGGTCTATCTCCTATCTGATTCTGATAGTTTTTCAAAATTTTCCATGGTTCCTTGCCCTTCCCCCTGTTTTACTCCTGGTCATTCACATCCTTATTATTTTTTCTGAGTCTGTCTCTACCTGGGTTTATAGCAGTAGTCTGAGCTATCTACTAAGATAATTGCTAAGAAATTTCCTTTTTTTTTCTTCTTTTTTAACAGAAGTATATGAACAAAGAAGTAGATTAATAAATTTTAAGCCCTAAGAGGTCATTCTGATCATCTCGTCTGACTGGCTGTATGAAACACGTCATGGTACCTCACCCAATGATTTCTACAGAGAAAGGTGCAGGCCAGAGCCAGGCATGCAACGCGGGACAGCTTGGATCCAAGGCGCAGCACAGCAATACACCAGAAGAAATGGAGAGGATAAACAAGGCTGTGGGAGGCCAGCCCAAGCTGTCAGAGTAATCCTCTGCGGCAGTTCAAACAGCAACATTTATTTCAGGACTACCTTAAATATCAGAGACACGCACAAGCAATTTCCAGGGATGAAAATGAAATGCATCTTGCATGCAACGACAGTAACCGTATCAAAAAAGATTGAGTGACCACGGCACTTTTTAAATAAGTTTAAATTGGACTGTGATGCAGGGAGAAAGGGGAAAGGATTTGATATGAGTATTTGTTGCATAAAATGATCAGCATATTCTAGGTCTGCTGGCGTCATCAGAGTTACACAAGACATGAGTGAAATCAACTCAGCATGATCTGAGAAGCACCGTGTAACAGCTAAGGACTGAATTTATATAATACAACCAAGGCAAAAAGAAGCTTAACTTTAGCACAGACAGCACAGCGTAAATGCGCCTGGAAACCGACAGTGAAATATGATGAAACGGCATCACTCTGTAAATAGAAATGGAAAATAAACTGTGGAAAATAAAAAAAAATACCTCCCAAAAAACAGAAACCAAAAAAATGAAACAATCAATAATGAGAAAAAGCTGAGGACAGGATACACAGGAAAGTCTTGATGCATTCAAAACAAGAGAAGGCTTCTAAAGCAAACAAATTAATAAAATAAGCTGTTTATTTTCTGTTTGGATTTTTACAAGTCTATTAAAAAGGCACTTATAATCCACACTGCACTCCCTAGAAATCTCCATCTGAAGTAGGATTACTTTTTGTTTCTATTAAAATGTGCTACTTCTGACTTTTCATATATGCACTAAACAGCCAGCCAAGAATGGAGGTGTAGGAAGCTGTGAAGCAATCTGCAGGCTCAGGAACGGAGCTGGACAAAGGGCAAACGGACTCTGGGGCAACTCTGAAATGCTTAGGGTTTTTTTTTTTTTTTCCAATTTCTTGAAAACAAAATATTTCAACTACAATATGTAAATATAGTGCTAAAATATCTCTTTTCTTCTCCTGGTGTACATCTGCATGACCACAGGGTGTACTGATGAAGGGCATCCCAATGCTGAAACATACAGTGGGAATGTTTTGCCCAGCCAAACAAACTTTTGCAAACGCTACTTCCATGAGGGACAAGGAGGGCCGTGCCTGGAGAAGAACAAGTGTTTCATTGCAGCGAGCTGCGTGTCCTTCAGCGGAGCGGCTGCTGCTCCAGGCTCCAGAGGAGGAAGTGGCTGGAAGTCGAGGGCGACGCTGGTGGCGCCGGGTGGCGGCGGCTCAGGCTGCTGGGTGGGCAGCGACGCGCAGGCCTCACGGGCTGCTCCCCCCTGGAGCCGCTGGAAGTGCGGCCGGATGCAGCGACCAGCTGCCTAATGCCCGAGCAGCCTCACCGATGGAGCTTGCACTGCTTCATGTCATATAAAGTGCAGCATTTGGGGCAGATCTGTGGGCTGAGGAAAGGTAGCCGTGGGCCTGCTGTCGGTGCCTGCTCCGTGACATGGGCTTGTGATCACAGGATGGGATGGGAGGCCCCTTTGGAGCCGCTCACCGCCTCCTGACCCATGTCTTGCTTCATCTGCCAGAGGGGAGGCCATCCCCCACAGCAGGGCCGCAGGCACAGCTAAGTGCAAATAAATCTGTCCAGAAGACCCATTTTCATCAAAAACCTTCCACCGTAGGAAATTAAAAAAAAAAAAAAAAGAAATACACAAACTTTCACGGCCTGTTATGAGTTCAATGAGTTCAAACACTTGTGTTAATAAGATACTCGGTTTCAGTTGTTGTCATTTCTGTGCAATGTACCCTTTCCATGATCTAATGAAAGATAAACCATCGAGATGCTTTTGTGTAATGAAATAAAACAAAAGAGGAACTTTTGATTCTACAAACACTGTAACAACAACAACAAAAGTAGTTGACCGAGGAACTTAAGAATCATTGAAAATTTCCAAAGGAGGAAAACAAATACAGTAGAGTCAGCCTGAAATATTTTAAATCCAAAGTAATCATGTGAAAAACGTTTTTTGGAATATAGATTTTGCAAGTCCATCTTTCCGACACAACCTCCTCAGAGCTGCCAACACACACATAATGCATGCATTCATTAACTAGAGATACATAAATGAAATATATAGAGATACATGGCTAGTGCTATATATACACACACATATATATTTATGCATTTTATGTAAATTCCCTATAGCATACAGCTTGACTCTTGTGTCTTTGATCTGCTGATAATCTCCAAGTGTACGGATTTCAGCAGGCCAAATAATTTTATCTCTTCTGGGAGTACTTTTGGCAAGTTTTCCATGAGTAGGAAATTATTTGGAAAACAAACTTCAAAGCAGCAGCTTAAGGTGATCTTTCATTTCACGGATTTCATGCTTTAAAAACATGCTGAGTTCTTCCTCTTTAATGCACTTTAAACTATGAACAGGATCAATTTATGAAAATTGCACAGGAGATGTGCGAAAGATCCTGCCAGTTCAAAATGCAGAGCATTTTCCAAGTTACAAAGAAACTGAAGTCAGTATTGAAATCCAAAAAGCCAAATCCAAAAGTATACCTTTGTGCAAATAATTGGACATTAAATCCTTTTACCTCTCACATTGCTGGGGAGAGGGGGTTGTTGTTCATTTGTTTGATTGTTTTCTGTTTTAATTTTGTTTCAGTTTTGTTACACAACTCCATTCTTATCCATACCATTTTCTTAGGTAAGAGTTTGCTCTCCTGCCAAGCACCTTTGTGACAAGCAAGTTCTGCACTCTTCAAAAGCTCCCAGCTCACTCTCACATGGCTACTATAAATTAGAGACATTGTGAAGGCCGCTGTAATTCACAACAGCAAAGGGAGCATTCTAGCCAAAAATCCACGAAGTGCACAAAGGCAATCTTTTCCAGGGTTTAAATTCTAAGGCAAGGTGAGGCACAAGTATGTAGATATAATTACAGGGAAAATGAGGAGTATTCTCAGTAGTTGGCTCTTTAAAAACATCTTTAAAGGTCACCTGAATTCAGAGTTGAATGATGCGTGGAGAGCATTTAACTGCACCTCCTCTTGCAGCAATCAATCCAGTCATTAATTGTCCAGTCACTAAGTGGGGCTGTACAAACAGTTTTATACATCAAGCAAGGCCAGGATATATTTGACTTCCTGCACATTCTTTCCAATTACATTTCTACCACACTTGGTGTAATCATTATTCTTTCCACAGTCTCCTTCCTTCTCCAAAATGAGTATCACATCACAGCAAACTGCTACAGAACCACAGAGGAGAAAACTGCATTTACATACTGGTTTTAATTTTTGGCTAACCACTTACAGAGCAACACATCAGGCTTTGAACTAATTGGTTGCCACAGAAAGCTAAAGTGTATGTATATATATATATACTATGTATATATTTATGTATAATATATATTATGTATATATTATGTATCTCTATATAATCCTATTTCAAGGAAAAGACAAATCAAAAGGAAGCTTTACAAATGAGCAGCTAAGAAACTGCAAAAACACAAACTGTTTTTAATTTTTGTTCGCTCGATGATGGCAGCCTTGAAGGAGAAATAAGGATACCGCTGCAGCTCCAGGAGAGCATTCTTTTTTTTTTCCAGCGCTCTGTAAGAACATGGGCTCTATTGACCTGGAACAGCAACAAGAATGAAGAGCAAGTCCAATGTGCTGCCCCCGGCAGCGGCTAAACACTGATGTTTCAGGAGAAGAGGGAGGCTGGGAGCCAGCACACAGCAGCGAGCTTGCCAGCTACACAGCACCGTGGGGACAGGAATGGATTCAGGCTTCATCTCAGATGTCCCCTTGCCATGCCCAGGCTGTGCAGATGCTTCTGCCGTATGGCCAGGCGTGACTTCTCATAACCCCTGTCGGGCCATGCGCCCTGCTCCTGCCGAGGGCCAGCCGGGGATGGAGGATGGGTTCTCCTCCAGAACTCACAACGCTTCCCATCGGTTCGTAAAAGGACAGATTAAAGCAATGAGGAAGTGCGAGCCTTATGTAAGAGGCAAAAGGCAGGTTAATTATTCTCTGGTTAAAAGAGAAATGGTAAGAAAGAAAGTAGGGAGTAAAATCAGACCTTGAAATCAGAACCTGCTTCTGCACCCCGCTCAGAATAGTGGGTCCAGGAGAGATCAGATGCAACATCTGTAAGTATTTAGTTTAACAGGAAAAACAAATAAACAGAAAACACACACACACACAGAGTAAATAAATGTTACTCCTCAGGCTTTATGGTCCATTATGACAGGATTTAATAGCATTTTCGTTAATGGACAGCAGCACCGAGGAAGGAGCGGACTCCAGATGCTACATCACGGAGAAATGGACCCATAATATGACCTCAAACCCGCGGGACAGGAGAAATCAGTCACCCGGACTTCTAACTTTGGGATAAGAGCTGACTGACTTTAAGGGCTACCCTTGGACACAAGCCATGAGACAAGGCCAGAGCCAATTCCAGCCATCACCTTTTCCTATTATCATGACTCTACCACAAGTGCTACTCAATCCATCTCCAGTCCTCAAGGGACAGAAAATCAAACTCCTCTTTTGTTAAATGCTTATCAACAATCCTTTTTTTTTCCCCCTCCATTTGAAGCTATACACAGGCAGGGACATCTTGCAAGACATCGCTAAAGAACAACCCGGTTTGGTCAGATCCAAACCGCTCTATTAAATCCCTTTCCAAGTCTGCAGTAAGTAATTACTGAAAAAGAATCTACATTCCTTAACATCTCCTTGTTATTCCCTAACATCTTGGGGCGTTGCCAATAATAAGGTCTCATACTCTAAGTCTAAGAGGACTCGGAGCCACCGACTTGTCAGCTATAAACTAGTTTCCCAAGGTCTCCGTTAGAAAAACCACTTTCACTACCATTGTAAAGCAAATATATTGTAGTTTTGTACAATTAAGGGTAGGTAATCAAGGGTAAGTCAGGTTTCCTCATCTCTCATTAGCTCAACTGGGAGCACCGAGCAGGTGAGTTTGTCCTTAGCTGACTGGAACAGAGCATTTTTGCCTGTAAACCCAGTTGCTATACTTCCATTGAAAGGCTTCAAAAACAAAAAGGTCCTAGAGTGTTACATTAGTTTAAATTTTTTATGGCACATTAATGTTTCTCTGAACTTGGATCCTTTTAAAAGCAGTTCAGGGGAAAGAAAAAAAAAAAAAAAAAAGGCAGCAGTTTCCAGAGCAATTCAATAAGTACATTAAGTTATGTATTCTGCATCCTAGAGGTGAAACGTTTTTAGCATTTATAGGAGCCCTGGGGTTCCTTTCCTCAGACTGAACTGGCTATTAATACACGGCAGAAAGCATCTGTGATCTCCTGCTCTGAGGGCTGAAGCCCCAAAGCATCCAAAAGCCTATGCATAATCCTTCACTGACATGGCTGATTGACCACACTACACATAAGGCAATGTGATGTACATGCTGTGATGTGACAAGTCCAAAATATATAATGTACTACATATATTATTTGTTCTTATTAGAAAAATGAGGATCTTTTACAAGATAATTTTCTTTTTTAGAGAAAGCCATACTGCACTGAGGGATATTAATGTGAGCATCAGTCACTGAAAAACAGAGACGAGGCTTATTTTAAGACTTGTGGACATGAAGTACACATTAAGAACACAATCATACTGTTGCTAATGGGAAAATTATTGCCATTATAACTTCCCTATGAACAAAACTGGGGCATGATTATAAACCTAGCTCATCAGAAAGAGAACAGCAGCCTGCTCTTACGCGGGTAAATGCCTGGGCCATTTCTATTAAGCTCCTCCTGAGCACAGAGGCCAGGTGGGATAGTGCAAGACTGAGGCCAGGCTGCCAGCTGGAAGTTGGGCAGTTAACAGAGCTCCGATTCATGCAGACTTGATCACATTGTGGCCCGTGAACACCTTCACCCCAGGTTATTTTATTTTGCTGGAGCTCCAGATCAAAGCTGTCTAGCTGGGAAGAGATTTAACTCATTTCAGTCAGCACAGGAATGTATCTGGTTCACACTTGGTTCCAAGAAGCCTGTGTTTTCACCACTTTGTTCTTACTTTTGAGTAACACGATTACTCTTCCCTACCTGTCAGCAGGATTGGCACCTCCCAGCTAGCACTTCTTCCCCCTTGGTACGGCGTCTGCAATTAAGAAGTCAAGCTGAGAAGCAATGAAACAACCTAAGTGGTGTCTAAGGGATCTGTGAGTGGATGAAAAAGCGGGGAAGAGGGGTTTTATAACAGCACATGGCAAAAGCACGCACATTTCTTAAGGATAGAAGTGCACCTCCCCTGCCAGCCTGGCTCCCGCACAGGGGAGAGAGGGCTGCGCTCCGTGAAGCTTTGCCTCGGGAAAGCTCCCGGGAGGCGTCTGCCGCACGAGCAGGCGGCCGGGCGCCCCTGCTGCCCTGGGGATGCATTTCCACTTCCCAGCCAGTGGCTCCCGTTGGGAGCCAGGTGCATCCTCCCCTGCGGAATCTGATAGCGCGCTGCTGAGCTACCGAGGGACTCACCCTGCTCATGCCCCGAGGCAGGGGAAGCGCAAGATGGAAACAGGGATGTGAGACCCCACAATCTGCAGAACGATTTCCCCGGTGACAGACATCTGCTGACACTTCAAATGTGCTGACCCTGCGCTTTTCCCAAATGTGAGGTAACGCAGCCATGGAATTTGGTTGTGTACACAAATATCGCTCTTCCCTCAAAAAAAAAAGGGGGACTAGAAAGCACTGCGGCCACATGGTCAGGTAGATAGCATACTCCACACGCTGTAATGCCAGTGCAGGAATACAGGGATGCAAGCCCCATTGCTCACCCGGTAAATCTGTCCCCATTCTCACAGGTCAAAACACACGGTCTGAAACACAAGGCATTGCTTCCAGAAACGGACCGTAATGATTTCCAATACTGGCTAAGCTAACGATTGAGAAGAATGGGCATTTGCATCCCAGGACATATTGACGGTGAACTTTATTAGGTTGGGGCTAAATCCTTCATCTGTAATCGCCTCAAATCACTTGACACAGAATGAGCCCTTGTATTTGCCGCCTTACTACCACAAAAACAGTGTTATTTGCTCTAGTTACTGACCTTCTCCATATGCACAGCCTTGGGTTTGGTGTAAGAGCAAACACTGCACTGAAAAAGACATTGATCTAATTCAAAGTCTGCTAGAATTAAAATGGAAAAAAAAATCAATTGGTCAAACTCAGTGATGGAGAGAGCAGGGGGCAATGCCACCCTGTGTGAGTTTCACATCAGTGTTGCATGAGCCATGACATCCTTTGCAGAGAAAAATGCAACTCCAAAAAACATGTTTTATCACCCTAATGTCCAGAATTACACATGGCAATGGGCTGCATCTTGTCCAGCTGACAATCCCCGTGAGCCCAGTGTTAGCCTGGTATTTCAGTCTTCCGAATTCATTTTCCTTCAAATGGATGGCTCAGCAGTAATAATTATTCAGGAGAAAAGTGGCAGACAGGGTCAGGCAGCAGTAGAATGAAAAGTGAAGACTTGAAAGATGCTGGATGAATATTTATGCCGAGCAATCTTCGCTCTCACATTATGGCGCATAATGGGATCAGCAAAGCTAACGGAATTCACGCTGCGTGAACTTCCTCTGTGAAAACTCAGTTTAATCTGTACATAAGACTGACAACCCGTGAACACAGAGAAAACGCTCAATGGCATGTAAAAACTTCATTGAAATAATGTTTCTGACTCTATCCATGCTCTGGCAATGGCAGAATAAGCAACATTCTTCCAGGCAGATTTTAAATCCACAGGCCACTTTTTTTAAAATGACATCCAAACATTGTCACAGCAGACTTTGTTCTTTTGTTTCACTGCTCATTTGGTATGTCCTACTGGCAACTGGGAGGCATCCACAGGGATCGTTTAATGCGGACAAGAATTTGGGAACAGCCTGACACTGACCATCACTGATGACATGAAGGGCTGATGACTAGGAAAAGTAGCTGGGCCAAACTTCTGCTCCAATACTGCGAGATCTCCCAGGGAATGCTTTAATACAAAACTGTTGGCTTTGTAGCATTTTTATTTTTTTCAAGGTTTTCCTTCAAGATGCACGCTGACTGCAGTGCCCAGACTGTGAAATCCATCCCTGTGGTGCAGGGACAACATGAGCAGTTTGCGTTTTTGGGGGATGGAGGTTTACAGCTGCAGAAGTCTGCGTTTCTAAAATACACTGGTGTTTTCGTTACTTTATGTCTCAGTTTAAATGCTGCAAGCAGTTTCCCCTGGCAGTCTAGCATTTCCTCTTCTAACCATGGGGCCTGGCTTCATCACTGCACTTCCTTTTATGCTTAGCACACATCTAATCCCCTTGAATTCAAGGGTGTATTAAAGTGCTTACAGAATCTGGGCCTCTGCAAGAAACTGGGGGAAAAAAACGCATCTCAAGTTACTTGAACAAAGTGAACCCTTCAAAATACTGTTTCAGTTTTATTTATGAGTTTATCTTTTTCTAAACCTGTAAATTGCTCTTCGATGGGGACGATCAACCTACCAGAAGTACAGACACACAACCACACCGACACAGCCCACTGCAGCATCGCTGCTTTATTACACAAGAATACACAGACCACAAAAGACACAGGATTCAACCCATACTACTCCCCGGAAATAGCCCTTCTGCACTTTTTTCTCGAGAAGCTACACACCAACCGCGGGCACAGTTGCTTCGGACGGGGACACTAGCAAAGCCCCCTCCGGGGCCTGCGCAGGTTGGGCCCCCACTCAGCGCCCGTGTGTCCGGGCGCTCCCCCGCGTCGGCGCCCGCGAGCCCGCGCCTACGTGCGCCTCTCCGTGCGGCTAAAAATAGCCCGGCCGCCTGACAACCGGCTCCCGATTGGCTGCTCGCGCGGCTCCGTCAGCCAATGGGAGCAGCGGCGGGCGCGGCGCTGCTGCCGCAGCCGTTGCGGCGGGGTCCCCCGCGGCGGACAAAGCGGGCGGCGTTGGCGAAGCCAGCGGTGGGGCCGAGCAGGCTGGGGGGTGAAGTGGTCTTGGCGCTTTCACCTTGCCGGCAACTACAGGTTCTCGCTGCAAGGGAGCTACGTGCCAGTCCGCGAGCCGTGGAGGTGCCAGTTGTTTCTCCCTCGCAAGCTCGGCACACAGCGTTGGAGCCGCCGGGCCTGCTCCGGCCCTGTGGGGGCCGCTGTGGCCTCGCGGAGGCAGCGGGGAACGGGGAAGGGGTTGGCCGCCGCTAGGGGGCGCCGCCGCGCTGGCTCGTGGGGCCTCGGCTGCGTCGCGCGCGGGGGGCGCTCGCCCGAGGAGCGAGCTGAGGTACGGGCGTTGTGGGCGGCCCCGACGCGGTCATAACCACTATCTGCCACATACTTCCGCTCCCCCCCGCAAAAAGGACAGGACAGCGTATAGAAAGCAGTGCTTTTATAAATGGGCATAACACTGAGCATGTAATATTTCGAAAAGAAGTTTCCCTTAGGGCTCTCCAAACCTTTGAAGATCCACATGGCATATATCCATGTATATATCTGTGTGCTTATATGTTCATCTGGGAGCCAGCCCCTACACCTTACCTGGTCTTTGATTGCTAAACCCCCTCCCCTGCCCCATTTTTTTTAAATCGTGTTCAAACATGAAGGAACTTGTAAATAGTTACTTTTTTGCATATCCCTTAAGATGGGAAATAGTCAATCTTAGAGTATACCCACGCAGGAGATAAGTGCTATTGTTCCATCTGATGCTTGGGAACAAATTTGCACAAAGAGGAATTCAGGCGCTTGGTTTGTCGAGCAAAACACTTGAGCATGTGCTGAAGGTCTTTGCCATATCGGAGCTTCAGGCCTAACTGGAATTTGTGCTCGTTATCACGAACATACATCTATTTTACTGGCACACTGTTTACAAAATTAAGGAAGTGCAAGCTTTGCCCTAGAGAATTTTTTATCTGAAGGACTGGGATGTTTCACACACTTAAATGTGTGCTTGTCTTTGATGAGGTGGAATTAGTTATGTCCAGAATGTTAAGCCCATTATACCAGCTTTTGGCAGGATTGCTTTCCCCACTGGTAGTTTAAAATAACAAAGATACTTTTGTTTAAATGTAACTAACTTGCAAATATTTACCACTACTCATTTTCAAGCTATTTTCAGCTGTTTGGTAGATTCTAAATGCAGTTCCTGGCATTCTCTGTATGCAGGAGTACATGTGCTCAAAAACTCATACTTAAGGGAAACAACAGGGAGTTGAAATAACGCTAATGGTGTAGAGATGTGTGTGCATGTTTTTTTCATGAAATTCTCGAGAAACAATGTTAAAACAATTACAGTGGAGAATTTGGTAAGTGCTTCCAAATCTAATTTCAGATAAAATATTTGTTCAATGTACAATAAATGCCTCAAGTTAATAGTTTCCCTGCAAAAAGGCATAATTTTAATATAACTGCAAATATATATTTGCATACTATACTCATGCATGCACATAATGATAAGATTTGACTCTGATATCTGGTGATCCTTTATACTCATTAAATGTGCTGGGGGGATTGGGAAACCAGAAGCTAAATCTGATCTGCAGGATGTTTCTTAACTAATTCAAGCTTTGGATAATGCCTCTGGAACTGTTAAAAGATACCACAATTTCAAGGAGTATTTTGACTCTTTCATATTTCTTTTCCAGAACCTGCTTTTTTGTGGGTTCCACAAGGATTAGGCATTGGAGAGATAGGAGTCCAAGTCAAATTTACTGAAAATAGGAACTGTAAAGAAGTGCAGAAAATTCTCTTGTGAAAAAAATTGCATCTTCAGATTTTCATTGAGTCCTTGATTCATAATGACAGAAAGAAGTAATCTGTTCTACGTTATGGTGTATTTTAAATTATACTTTGAGACTTTTAATTTTTTTTTACTTCACATTTCTTTCACCTGAAGTACAGGTAGCCCTCAGTATGTGAACAAGCCGTTCTAGGACTGAAGCATCTGTCATATGAGGAAAGACTGAGCGAGCTGGGCCTGTTTAGTCTGGAGAGGAGAAGACTGACAGGGCATTTGATTAACATGTTCAAGTATCTGAGGGGTGATGATTGTAGGGAGGATGGGGCCAGGCTGTTCTCCAAGGTGGCCGATGACAGGATGAGGGGTAACGGGTGTAAGTTGAAACATAGGAAGTTTCACCTCCGTATGAGGTAAAGCTTCTTTCTTATTAGGGTGGCAGCACCCTGGAACAGGCTGCCCAGAGAGGTTGTGGAGTCTCCTCTGGAGATCTTCAAACCTGCCTGGATGCCACTCTGTGCCACGTGCTCTGGGTGTCCCTGCTGCAGCAGGAGGGTTGGACTAGATGATCTCTAGAGACCTCTGCCAACCTCAGCCCTTCTGTGATTCTGTGTGTGATTCTGTTCTTTTTCTTGTCCATTCAGGCTGTCAGTGACAATTTATAATTTACATATCATTTGCTTGCAAGATCCTCGTGGCAAGAGCCAGTAACTATCTACCATCAAGTGTTTAAACACATGTGAAATTAATGTTAACTACAGGGAGCAGAAGGAGGCTGATTTCATAGTTCGAGACTTTTATCATGAAGAAAAATGTATTCTGTTACCTTCAAATGCAGCGCTATATTCTTATGGTGATGACATAAGGAAAAGCATCATAAGCCTGGCATTGTTAATGCAAAGATAGTGCAAGTTGCATGCAAGGGCACCATTCTCAGTGCGAGTTCTCAGTACATCCCAAGAGCTCATAACACCTCTTGAAGCTGATGTGACTTTTCCAGTGTGCTGTTTCTGAGCAGCAGAGCAAATCTTGTGGTTTTTAACCAGCACCCGATCATAACCTGATCTTCTCTTGTGCCATCACCTCACCAAGACAGAGTGAAAGGGTTAAGGATTTTTAGCAGCATAAGTGTTTGTGTTTCTTTCAATGTAACTGCAATATTTTTCATGCATATTGTAAGCTGGAGGGTTCTTTAAATACACCTTGTTGGTTGATTGGAAAGTCCATCTGGTTTTGGTTTTGCTATGTACTGCTGCAAATATCCCCAAGCTTAAGACAGTGAAATAGCTTAGAAATATGTGGCTAAAGTCATTGATATTGACATTTAATGTGACATCTCCAGACTTTAATACTCACTTCTTCTGGATTTATCACGACCTGAGATAACTTGTCAGATTAGTCCTTCTTCAAGAACATATTCAGCTTTTATTGTTTTTATAGACCAAATTTATTAACCGATTTATTTATTTACAGCTTAATCACAGATATATTTCTGATAATCTTAAGTTTTGTCATACATTTTACTTTCATTTTTCATTTGCTTCATATTAAACAATGCTTCTTGTAATGTGAAGGGTACCTGCAGTCTTTATCTTCTGTAACTTCTGAACAGTCAATTCGTGGTAGTAATTCTTGCTGCACATGCTCTGTTATATAAATATGATATTTTATGTATTGCACTATTTTATGTAATGCCTGGACTATCTTTTCTTTAACTATTTGCTCAGCCAATGCCTTTCAGCTGCTTTTTTGAGGGCTTTAATTATCTCGTTGTTTCTAAGACAATTGTGTAATTAAGTGGTCATTTTCATTCTACATTGGTAATTACAACTGAACCACTGAAAAGTGCATCAGCTTCAATATGAAGAAACTCAAGTCATTAAAAATACACCTAGAAGAAAAACATGCTTGAAAGGATTCTCCTAATGATACATGAAAGTAAAAGTAAATAGAAGTGATGAGATTTGAGCTTACTGTAGCTTCTCCAGTTCACTGCTTTAAATTATACACTTTTCTTAGCTTTGATGATCACAAAAATATGCTGCTTCAAGAAAAATTTATAAATGTGTTTCTAGTGGTTAAACGTAATTCTCCAAAGATTGAAGAACAGGGTGATGAAAGTACATATATTGTTTCTTAATTTTCCATGTTTAAAGATACCTTCTTTATTTGCCTTTTCTAGTTCTAGCACTGCTCCAATGATGCACATTTGTGTTTGTATGCATACATACCTTTAATTTTCATTATCTATTTAACCAAATAGGTTTTTTCCCCCTTTCAAGGTTCAGGAAAGGGATGAGGAGCTATTAGATGGTTTTTGTTTGTTTGTTTGTTTTTTTTTTCCCAGATCTATTAGAAAACCTAAACCCTAAATCCAGCAAAGTCACCCGAGGCTTACTACTTCTAAAATAAGGTCATTTCGCAAATCCTGTGAAAAGGAAGCCTGATGTCCAGCTGAAAATGTTAGAAAATGTCACAGTGAAAATGTTAGACAGTCTTAATTCCTGCTGTGAAAAATGGTTAAAATGCTACAATTTCAGGGATTCTAGAATTTGGAATATATGCACCAGGGAAGATTTGTAATGCTATGAGTAAAATGCATTTTTCTGGCCTCTGGAGTCTAAATATATCATACATATATGTATGAAGCATTATTTGTACAGCTTTACAGTGCAGGACATGAGTGGAGTTTTAGTGACTTCTCTGGAGCAGTCAAGGAAATGTGTTTTCGAGATACACATATTTGTGCTTTCCATAGAAAGCATATTCTGAAGTCTGTGGAATTCTGTTGTCTCCAGTGGCTTTCAGATTAGAGCCCAGACATAAAAAAAAAAAAAAAAATGGTTTTGAAGCACTTAGCGGTCTAGATTCAGTCAGAAGTTTCACATAAAGTCATGCCACCAATATCAGTGGGTGTTCAGACAAGCTTTTAAGTTCTTGCATGAATGACAGGTCTGTCCTGCTGGAATGTCCTTTTAAATACTACTGTGAGGTACATTTCTGTCAGTGCTGTGGCATGAATACTTTGAATTTTAACATTATTTTAATGCTTACTAAACTAATAAAAGAGCTATATAAAATCTACAAAACATGCATATTTTGGAGCTCATCCTTAACCTCTTACACATTTCCTGGAGCATGGTGAATTGTGTATGCATGCCTGCATGCTTGTGAATGTAACATGGAACTTGATCATAGAGGAAACTGGGACAGCCAGTCATTAAAAATGATTCTCCTCAGCATGGAATTGAGACTTTCAGAATATGTTTTGAAATACATTTTTTTGAATGTGATGATTCTCAAGCTGTAATTCACATCAAGAGTTACGATAATTAAACTATGGAAGGAAGAGCAAAACCTGCAATTTAGGACTTAAATCAATGTCTAGGTACACTGAAGAGTACCTAGAGATCAGGGTGAATACCTACCCTGGTGGCCATGGGTGCTTGGCGTTTGAAGACTGTTTAAATCCTTACATTAAGTGGAAAAAGATTAAATGGGTTGGGGGTCTAATTCTGTAGAACAATTCCTCTTTTCCTAGAGTTTTCCAGAATCCTTGATGAACATAGGGCTATTTAGGGAGACAAACCATCTGAAATTTGACCTAGCAGAATCAAATAGAGTTGTACTTCTGTAGCTGCACTTCATCTGGCCATGGTGTGTGGGTAAATAGCTAATTTGTAGAATTTCTGTTTAAAAAACAACATTGATAGTGTTTTCACTTAAAAGTTCTGTGATCAAGCTACATAGCAATCCATGAGAAACTTAAAGGACTGCTGGTTGACCTTTGGCTCCAAAACTTGAAGTGTTGGTTTGAAGGTCTAAGGTCCTGTGTGATTTTTCAAAGCCCTACTCTATTTATGTCAGGCTTCATTTCATATCAAAAATGAAATAACTACAATTGAATGTTTTTCTAGTTTTTCCAGTGTGTATTTTACAGTTTTGTTTTGATTTTTTTTTCCTCTTTTTCAACTTTTAGTGAGCAGCCATTAACTGGCAGAATGCCTAAAAGGTGTCAGTAATAATTCAGATCTGAGAAGGGAAAACATCCCAGAGATGTGTAAAGATTCATTACTGATCAAGGCTTTATCTCACAACTTGTGGTTATTATTTTCACTGGAGTCAGGAGTCATACTGCTTTGATGAGGAATAAAGTTGGACCTTATCCAGATATTGATATTTCTAAAGTGATGATCTGGCTCTAAAACTGGCCACACTGATGAACAGCTTCACCACACAGATCTTATTTCATGTGCCTGTCATTACTAATGCTTCTGACTTCCAGCTTCTGAATGCCTTGAACACAGAACCTAGTGGTTTTAGGTTTCATAGATTTTATGTGTGAGACTTTTCATCTTTTCAAACAGTGTTGTGAGTGATTTCCTTGCTACTCACAATCATGTAAGAAAATTACTTTTTTAAAAGTTGAGATCTTTAAGTTACTGCTTGTGCAGAATTTGCTGCCTTGGGGAAATGTGCAATATTGGAGTATTTTTATACAAAAAGATCATCTGCACTGACTCTTTCCACATGAGTTCAGAATTTAAGATGAAAATAACAAATGTCCTCAAAAAATCCTAATTTTTCTTGCTTATAAACCTCTCCATATACCTCATTCATCAATATTATTGACCAGTAAGAATATCTGCTGCTGCACTGAGTAATCTAGATTTGATGGTCCAAGGTTACTTTTTCACTTTCTTAGAACTCATTTTGGTTAATAGAAATGTCACTGAAATACAAAATGAGTAATGGAATCTGGATCTGATGTAGTGTTTCTGGCTGCCAAACGGTGTGTCTCCTTTACTACACACTTCTGACAGGTCGTCTAGCACTGAGAGAACATTCAGATATCAGCAGAACTCAGGCAGCAGAGAGAGATAATTCTGTTCCTCAAACTCTAGTAATTGTTTCCCCCTTTTTTTGAAGTACTCACATATTCTGTTCTCTACCTCCAGAGCAGGAAGGCTATCAGGAGAAATCTCCCAAAAGAGCAGGGATGACTTTAGGTCATATCTCAGCCTTTCACAGTACAGCCAGTATTATAAAATATCACAGTATTTAACCTGAGGCTCTTGATAAACTGCCTTGGCCAAAGTACAACCTAAGCAAGCCCAAAATAATGTTCATCAAACAACAAATATGGTCTGGAAGCCAAGGATTTTTCCCCTTTTCTATGCATGCACATATGCTGCCATGAGAAGCTGCAGGACAATGTTCCTCATATTGTTTAGGAGACATTTAATTTTCTTTTAGGTTAAAGCTTGATCACTTTATGTATCCGTCGCTTTAGATGAGATGCTTCTCACCAGCTTCTGGTATCTACTCTATGGAGGCCTATTGTAGGTGACAAATTACATCATTTTAGTGTCCATATTTAAGTTGGACAAAGTTGCTATTGCAAGTGTCATACTAATAAGCTGAATCTCATCTTTCACAACCAGGGCAAAATATTACTGCCTTCCTCTGAGTACTCTTTACCAGGAACATTTTTCTTTTTGATTCCCATAAATCTATCTGTGATGAATAAGCCTGTCCAAGGACTTGCACTTCCATCTCATTAATAAAAAGGCTGGCTCGTGAACACTAGAACACTAAACTACCACTTTTTTTATCCATCGAGCTTTGCTTTGTAAGGATCTTGTCAAATCTGCTTACCGGAAGAAGTCTTTTGGACTTCTCATTATTTTCAACAAGTTATAATAATGATAGGGTATTTATTCATATTTTCAGTATTTAAGAACATTCCTAGACTTTCTGTTGTGTATTTGCAACCTAAAGATTTTTATTTATTTATTCACTTACCTTACATATATTTTAGTAGTAATAATAATAGCCTGGAGTGCATTTTGCTATTTGTCATATGTTCAAGCATATTTCTTAAGTCAACTGGCAGAGTCATCACTGTGAATATTGTTATTTTTGCTATTTATTTTATTTGACATGAAGAACAAAAGCCTCAGACATATTTCTAGCTTCGAATCGCTTGTTTAATGTGTTTTATTTGTAGTATTTATTCTATATACATTTTGGCATTGTTGAAAGGATTTTCATGTTTGTTTTTCTTTCTTATTTTAAGATAAATAAAATTAAAACTATTCAGTAGGAACATTTATTAATCTCTGTATTCAGGTGCATGATAATGAGACTTTTTTTTTGATCTTTTATGGGATTTATTTTTACCCATCTGAAAGTACTGAAATATTCTTTACATGCTTAATGAAATCCAAGCAAAATGAATTTCTGCAGTGCCTTTTTTTCCTTGAGTCTTGCACTTCCACACTTCAGAAATTAGAATAGAGAAAAAAATAGAAATCTAATACCAACAAGATAAAACTAGCACAATTCAAAAGAAGATAATTACGCTGCTCAGCTGTCACAAGTCCAACATAAAATGAAGTGACTCATCGTCTTTTATATGCGCAGCCTGCATCAAGCATACATACGTAATTATTTATTTGTGTGGTTTTGATTCTTTAGCCAACTGTTGCTACTTTATGATGTGGTTTAACCACTTAAGGATTTTGTTCGAAGTGTTCATTTGTAATTTTATCATTGAACCACAAAAAAGTGTTCTAGGCTCAAATGTAATTAAGTTGCATGCAAGTGTTGTCTGCATTAAATCTTACTTTGTATAAGTACATCACTTCAAAGACAGCTGTCCTGCTAAGATAAGATACAATATTCAGTGAACAAGGACGGCTTTCTAGTGAAGGCATGTTCCTTAAGAAAGCACTTTATCCTCACATGAATATAGAGAGAATATAGTGCGTAAATTGCAAGAAAGTGTAATTAACTTTGTAAATTTGACTTTAGAGGTAACTGAACAATTAACTTATATCCCTATACCCTTTTCTTAAGAGTGGAACTAAGATTAAATTATCAGTGTGCTTTTGGAAATTTTCTTTCAGTGACTTTAATAGAAATTTATAAAAAAACAGACTTTACAAAGGTTGTGGTAAGGAGAACAGTGTTATAAAACCTATGAACATTCACAGGTTTAAAATTTTTATGAAACCTGTGTTACTCTACTAGGTGGAAACTTAAATAAGAAAGATTTTGTTTTCTGGAAGTGTAAACTCCTGTAGAGCAGAGTTTTTTGTTTTTTGGGTTTTTTTGCAGTCCTCAGGCAGTGCAGTGCGTAACACTTTTAACTCATAGAATATAATGTAAAGTTTAGGGCTGAACAAAGAGTATCGATGCTAATTTATCTCTTCATTCCAGCTGGGAGTTGTTTGTGGTTGTTGGGCAATGTGTTTGTGGTTTGTGTTTACTGAAGTTATTTGGATGAATTTGAATTTTTAACCAGTGAATTGCTTAAAAATGGTTGCTGTGACTGTTCTCCCCACTCTATTTTACTTCAGTTTAATCCATTAAATCTAATTAGCTAGCTCAAATTCAAATATGCCCAGTGTCTACCAGCACAAGTAAGAGGAACCCTTACGTTTTTTCTGTCTTCAGAGGATTGTTTGGCAAATCATACCACACTGAACAACTTTGTGATCTTCTCCTTTAACAAAAATAAATAAATAAATAGAAGAATTAAACTCAAGTACAAACAGACATTTTTTTTTCTTGTCAATAACAAACCGAGAAAACTGCTTTTAAAATATAAACACTTTCTGACTCGTATGGAAGTCAAAGCAATAAAGATAGGATGAGTGGAAGCCTCATAAATAGTGACTCATTTTATAGAACTAATTTTCCCTCTTCTTCCCCCCGCCCCCCCCCCCCCGCCCAAATCTGTTGAAAAATGAACTCAAAGGAGAAGACTGGTGTTATGGATAGACTTTCTGCTGAGCAACGTGGTTGTTGAGTCTGAGTTCCCTGAGGAAAAGTAAATACTTTGGCTGAGGGACCAGAGTTGGTTTAGCCTGAAGCAGAGACAGCTTTGGGAGGGAGCTAACAGTAGCCTCCCAGTGCTGTTGGGGAAAGAGCTGGGTCTTCACAGTGAGCCAAAGCATAAGTTGAAGCAACCGAGGTTCAGGTGGGATGTGAGGAAGAGCTTCTCACAATAAGGACAGTCATGCGGTGGAATAGGTTGCCCAGAGAACCTGCTCTCCATCAGGGTTTTCCAGACGCAAATGGATAACTCCCAAACAACTTATGGTCTGATTCCATAGCTGAACCTGCTTGGAGCAGGGGGTTGGCCTTCCTGAAGGTCCCTTTCAGCCTGAATTAGTTTATAATTCTGTTTTCCTGAACATCTGATCTTCCAAGCCAAATGTAATGTTGAAGAAGATGTTAGAAGTCTGCTGCTGTCAGTGGAGTCTGCTGTCTTTCACATCCTTCCCATTGCTTTCTCTACTTTTTGTGTGTCTAAGTTAAAATTTGAACTTTATCCCCCAGATTTCACTGTGAGTGTTTTGGGAGGTTTTTGTATTAATGCAGAGTGCAGAGCTTGCAACTTTTTTTTTTTTTTTTTTTTTTGGTCTGTGCACCTGCAATACCATTTCTCCTGGGGGCTACTAAGAATTATATTCCTTCCACCAAATCACTTGTTTGCTATCCAATATTTTTTTGTGCCTTCATAATATAGAATTGGTCCCCTCAACTCAAAAAAAAAAAAATCAATTCACTAATGCTAATACCTTTCTGGAGCTTGTTTTTATCCAGTTAATGTGATACCTCATTTTTCCGTTTTCCCCCTGAATTTCCAAATGAGAGACCTCATATGTGCAGCTTAGCATGCAAAGATGCTAGCAACACAAACAGGCTGCAAACAGCAGATTTCCAAAGAACGAGCATGGAATGTACTCCCAAGTCAAAATCAAAGGGATAGCTCAACTATGAATAGTCCATTCCCACTTGTGAAGAGGTCAGAGTTTTCTGAGGAGAGATACAGTGCTATCTAACAGGATCAGCTTCACAGTTACTGATGGCTGAAGCACAGCAGATACAACCTGGGCAAAAAAAGAAAAAAGATGTACAAGTTTAATTCCAGCCTTCCTTTCAGGCACAAATTCTTGTGTCATGGGAGGGAAAAGGAAGACCTTCTGCTTGACTTGTTTTTTTTCAAAGATCTACCACCCCTGCGTTTGAGAACAGTGTAGTGTGTGATGGATCATTATTTTGAGAAGCTGGAGAAGTGAGACTGAAACCTGTTTTGTGAACAATCATGTGTATTTTAAATATGCCTTCTACCTTGCCTGTCTTCTGCTGCCTCTCTTGTTCTTCTCTTGTTGAGTTATATGATTATCTTCAAGAAAGAGGTGAAGCTTAGCTATGCATTTGTTGAAGTTAATGTTTCAAAATCGTATTTTGTCTATTAAAAAAAAACCTTCAAAGATATGAAGGCGACCACTGTTCTCCATAGTTTGGCAGATTTCAACAATATCAGTTCTTGACTTTGAATGGCTTGGTCTCTCCTCAGTGCAAATGTATTCCCATCGTGAGGAAGCCATGACGATTTCACACCAAGTAGAAACCAAGCACTTACTTAGGAAGGACAAATCTGAGACAGTTAAAATAGTTTTGCGTAATAGCTCAAAAGCTGAGCTCTGGCTAGTCTTTTGTCTGAGTCTGTTCACAGGAAATGCTTTTGTTTGCAACACCATCGGAATGCTGTGTGCAGAAGAAGGTTCTTCTGGAAGTTACTTGGATTAAATCTTCACTATGTGGAGAAAGCACAGAAGAAAAAAAAAAAAAGTTGAATGCGGCACTTACCTTCTCCACAGCTAATAATAAAGCAAATGTATACCGAAGACATGACTTTACTCATATACCAGAAATATATATGGTGTATGTGTGCCTTAGGGCTGGCTGCTGCAATTGTGTGTTGATTTTTGTTTCGTTTTGTTTTCGAGGTGGGGGTGCTAATTTCATTCTTTCATTACTGCTATTACTGGGAGTTATTTGGGGCTTGCTATAGCACGAGGGTGCAACTGCTGTTGCAGGAGAAGCTCTTCCAACCACTGGAAGGTGACTTCCAGCCTCAAGGAATACATCTGTGCCTGTTCCTGAATTAATATTTCGGAGGGCGCCCTACTGATGCTGTCAGTGCCTTCAGGCTCAACGCCTGCTGCTTTCCTGCTCATTTGGAGCATTAGCATCTGAGGAGCTTCTTTGGGACACATGCTTCTTAACGTGTGTGTTGGAGGTCAAAAATCTGTCTCTGCTGCTTCCTCTCCACAGTCCAGTGGAGTTTTCTTTTTCCACAGACCACCTGCAAATTCAGGGGGAAAACGGGGAGCTTTTCAAGGGCCTGCTGGTCTCAGCACCCCTCTAAAGGCATGTTTGAAGGCATCATTTCTGCATGCGTCTCGTCACACGCTCTGGTTCCAGTGCCAGAGCTCCCCTTTGAGGTGGCGTCCAAGAAGCCCCGTGGGGTTGTTAGTAGGCAGAGCTGTGTTCAGATGTCAGAAGTAATTGATGCTGGGGCTTTCTGCGAATTCTGATAAGTAGCTGAGAGGGTATAACCCCTCATTTCCTGCAAAGAAAGCACTTCTCCATCTCAGAAAAAATAATAATAAAAATACTTTGAACTGAGATACAGATCTCATTTCTTTCATGCTTGGGTTATTCATTTGCAGGGGAGGCTACAGTTTGTGATTTGGGATGTTGATTTTTAGAGGAATGATTCTTGAATAAACTGATATGCATGGTTAAAAAGAGTTATGCAGGAGGACAGGAAAGAATATTAGAACTATAATTTTTTAGCTCCAAGCTAAGGCTTAGAGCTAAGACTTTAAGCTAAGACTTAAATAAAAATCAGAGAGGTTTTTTTTTTTTTCCTGAAAAATAATATTAGATTTAGAAGTTTTGGTTATTAGAAGCTGTGTTCTACTAAAAGAACTTTAAGAAGGGATTAAAAAAAATGACAGAAAAGCTGACCATTTTCTCTGTACATTTCTGAAAAACTTCTATAGCCAAGAAGACATTCAAATTTTGTAGGAAATGAAATGGTATTGAGAGTCAGTAGTAAAAAGAAACAGAGATCACACAAATCAGGTCCTCATGAAAATACCGAACATCTGCTTAAAATTAGTAAAATTATGACTGTTCCAACTGAATTAAGGTGTCTTCTTATTATATTTCCTTAACCCTCATGAGCTTGCATTTTTAATACCTGTTAATGAACTGTTAATGTTCTTTTAAAGCAGTTAAGGTGAGTGTAATTCCCTCCACTCAGCACACACATGCATGCACATGTACACATTTACACTTTAAAGGAGCAATACTTTGTGTTTTCACCCATAGACAGATGCCTTGTCTTTCAACTACCCACTTTTATCAGTTGAGTTGTAAAACATGAAATTATCTTCTTCCCCTAATATATCACACAAGTTTCTTGTTAGTTAAGAAATACTCTAAATAGTGGCAGTGGTAAGAAGGTTGTAAAATTGTGCTTTAACAGAAGTATCCTTTTTGCTTTCACTGTGTGTTGCTGTGGAAGCTAACAACATCTCCAGAAGTGGAATATAATAAAAAATGCTGTATTAAAGAAAGTAAGAAGTGCAATTTAAAGAGGAACTTGAGTGATTTAAAAATAAGAGGCAAAGAAATACCATTGCAGTATTTTAATAAGGTCAGATAAAATACAGTGACTAATAGAGATACAAATGTCATGAACTTTTCTGTCTACAGAAATCCAATGAGCAGTTCAGAAGCAGTTGATATAATGTGTTTATTTCGTTCATGAAAAAGACTTCATTTATTTTACTACTAAGATCTTATTCACAGACTCAAATATGCCATTTGTTTTGACTTTTTTTTTTTCACACACTTTGATTGCCAAAGGGCATCTCAAATGTTTCATTCTTCTGGAAAAAGAAAAAAAGTCTTTAGAAAAAAATCTAGAATTTCTCAGTGACAGTATTTGAAAATAATGGGAGCACTAGAACTTCAAAGTTGGAAACTTAAGACTTCACAATACTTCTTTCACCTGAATGTAGCTCTCTGGCATGTTACATGACAGTCTCTCCAGTTCATAGAATTATAAAAGGCCAATTTGAAAATTTCTGCCTTTCATATACTCTCTCAAAAATATCCTTAATCCATTTGTTTATTGCATTATCCTTGAAATGAAGAACACATCATTAATTTCTATGCCACTAATATTTAATGGTCTTATAACTTTGGCTATGATACCTAGCCATTTTAATCATTTGCCACTGTTCTGTAGTGTTTATTTCATATTTTAATTCAGAAATAGCTGCAGTCAAGGATTTACGAACAGAAATGTTTGTTAATAAAGGACCACCATGTAATACATTTATGCAGCTAATGACTGTCTAAAAGACTTCTTACACCCTACCACAGAGTCGCAGAGTGGTTGAGGCTGGAAGGGACCTCTGGAGATCATCTAGTCCAGCCCCCCTGCAGGTGTTCCCCAAACAGGGTCACCTAGAGCACGTTGCACAGAATTGAGCAGAGGCAGGTTTGGAAGATCTCCCGAGAAGGAGACTCTGCAATCTCTCTGGGCAGCCTGTTCCAGGGCTTTGTCATACATTAAAAATTTTTCCCTCATATTCACATGGATCTTTGTTTCAGGCTATGCCTTTTACTCCTCATCCTGTTCCTGGGCACCACTGAAAATAGTCTGGCTCCATCTTCTTGACATCCTCCCCTCAGTTATTTATACATTTTGGTAAAGATCCCCTCTGAATCTCTAAGCTAACAGGCTCAGCTGTCTCAGCCTGTCCTCACAGGGAAATGCTTCCATCCCCTGGTCATCTTCATAGCCCTACACTAGGCTCTCCAGTAGCTCCATGTCCCTCTTGTACTAGGAACGCAGAACTGGACACAGAGCTCCAGATGTGGCCTCGCCAGAGCCGAGTAGAGGGCAACCATCATTTCCCTTGACCTTCTGGCAACACTGTTCCTAAGGCACCCCAGGATACCGTCGTCCTTAGCCATTTTGAAAAAGACTGGAAACAGGCCCATAATTGCATAATGGCTGTGGAAATTTCAATGTGACCAGCAACTCCCTGTTTGTTGCAACCTCTCAAGTGGGCTGTACTGCTTTTGCAGAGAAGCTGGTTGAGCAGAAAGCGTGAGCATTTCTTGAGCACTCCAAGCGGATGTGATAATTGTTAGGAATCGTGGCTAGCTCTGCAGCTGCAGCTCGCGTTCTGTTTGTACCGAATACTCACAATGCTACACACGTGGCGACACTCCTGCCACAGCATTTTCCAGACAGATCCAGGAAATTTTTTACTGAACTACTGATGACTTTATGGTTCAAACACAGGGCTAGCAAATGCAACCTGTTTTCTGATAGCTAATTCACTAAATGTTTACATTCCTGGAAGACATCACTGATAAAGGAATTTACACTTGTTTTAAAACACATACAAGACAATTTTTGTAAAAAAATAATAGCCCTTCTCCATCTAGGTATGCTAACCAGCTTTCCAGCTGAAGAAAGAGTCTTACTAGCCCATCTTCCTAATATATGGTTTCTGTTTACAGCTCTCTCCTGTACTTCTTGGTGCCCTTCAGTTGATCTCTGTATATCATTTCCTTACTGGTTGTTTTGCGTGGACAATGAAAAGGATAATTCATCTTTCCCCTTGCTTCCTGGCTATGCTCTGGTTATACTGTAGGCTCTTTGTAGACGAGATCTCCTGTAATATCTCCTCGGGTCTGTTTTGTAGCTTTTAGTGATTGAGGATTTGAAACACCGTCTTTAGCTTTTCTAAATGAAAACATAATCTACAAACCCTGAGGAATACTAGATCTCATATTTGGGAAATACTTCCAGATACCACATGTCCCAGTGAATGTCAGCTAAAAGTTTATTGTAAAGTAATCCCACACTTCTCTCTGAAGAAATCAGTATGTCCAAGTTCCTGACATAGTGACTTTTTTTTTCTTTTTCATAATAAGTCTGCAGTATACAGAATATGAACAGTAACATTCTCAGCCATGAAAGGTCTTTTAAGAAAACCAGAGACAAGAATCATACTATTCTCAGTGCCCTTGGTGCTTGTTAGCGTGAGGAAAAAAATCTGTATAATGCCAGCTATCAACACTACGACAAGAAATTAAGAAAAAGGAAACACTGTGTATGAAGCCTATTGAATTGCGAGCTGCTTTCTCAGCACTCCGAGCGGTACCGTGATGCAAATCAGACTTACATAATGCTGTTATGCAAGGAGCGTGACAAACAGCGGGAGTGAGCAAGATACCCTTTGTGTGTCCACACTCTGCTGTCCTTTCTCTCAGAGGAAAACGCAGACAAATTAACTACTTGAACTGGTCCATTCTGAAGCTGCTCAGAATCAGACACTGCCCTGTTGCCTCTGTGCCTTTTCACCTATTTTTTTTCTGGGATGCTTTGTGGAGCACAGCAAGAAGGAACAGGCTCCTTTCAGTGTCACGTCTTGGGACAGCAGCGTCATCTCGGACGCACACACATGTGCTGTGCAGAGTGTCACGTGGCCGAGATGAGGATGTGGTCTTTGGCTTGCATGCTGATGAAGAGCCAGCTTCCAATTTAAGACATGTCCTGTGCTTCACTGCACATCCTAACTAACCTCAATTACTGCGTCTGTGTGTGTCTTTGCAGCTGCTGTTTTTTATTAGAGCCATGTCAGGAGCTGGATTAGAATCTAATTTTCATTATCTTAGTAGTAACTAATGTACATAATTTGCTAAAGTCTTCTAATACTGGTTTAAAAGTCTAAATTTATTTCTTCTTATATGTATTCTTCCACTGTTATCCCTTTGCAAAAGTTCTCTGGCAGATCTTTGGAGAAAAAATAGTAAAGGCTATTTGTTGAATGTTTATGTAGAACAGATAAATAATCCATAATGAAAACTGTATTTGTAGACTTTTATTTATCAAACTACAGTGCAAACATGCAGTGTGAATTTGTACATTTTTAATATGGAATGGTATCAATGACCCATTCATTAACAATAAAAAGATGAAAGATTGATGACAAAGATGGTTTAACTAAAACAGTCATAAATTAGAGATATTAAGATATCTCCTAGTAATTTTTTTTCATTCCTAGCCAACAAGCATAAATGTCAACTCTAGGTTAAACAACCTTAATCATTTTGAACTGATGATTGTCTCCAAGTTCAGTGGATTAGTCTCATCATGGTATAAGGGAAAGCATGTAACATTGTGAGGGAATGGATTCAGATAACACTAGTAGCAAAATGAAATAGAGACTCATCTTGAACTATTGTAGTTATGCAGCTGCAGGGGGTAAGGCATATTTGTGCTTTGTGACAGGAACATAATAAAATTGAATAAATTGGTTTTGGGGAACAAAATGTATTCAGAACACTTAAGTGCAAAAAAGGGTGTGTGTAAAGGTATTCACTTGCAGATATTTTAGAGTTCCTTTAGAACATGACTTCCCAAAAGAAATTTTCACAGCAGTGTGAAACTGCTACACAAACTAAAGGAGGATAAATAAGGCTAAGTAAGTCCCATGCAAGGTAAATTACATTGGTGAGATTGTAAAGAAGAAAATGTTGGAGTCATTTTCCAAGATTTCTCAGTAATGACATCTCCACGTTTCTCCTGTGGTGATCAAAAAATAGAGTTCAGAGTTCTTGCTACAAGGAGTGATGAAGAAATTAGTGGTAGCTGTACCTAAAAAGAAAAGGAAACAGTAGGAGGAAAACAAAAGAGAAAAAATGTGTGAAAGAGTACCAGACATATTTTCTAATCTTATGCATGTTTATATTATCTATATGACCATGGTGCAGTGGTACTATGGTGTGTACCTGTTTCTTTTGGTATGCCACTGTCAGATGATAAATATTTTTGTGTCTGTGGTGTGAATGAAAACTTGGCACCTGGGATACACTGGAAAACAAAAAACACAAGACACAAACATTGTCTGGAAATGAGAGGTAATTAATAGAAAGGGCATAGATAAAACTGTATTCTGCATTGCTTTTGCAATGTTGCTTTCCTTCTGATTTGGAAAAGAGCAGCTGCCCTGAGGGAGCCCCAGTAAGGATAAACATCAAAGGCTGATATGGAGCTCTGCTATGGTACAGAACCAAGCAAGCCCAAATGCACAGGGTGGACTACTATGTCATAAGTGAGAAAGGGAATTTGGTAGACAGATAGGCACAGAGCTTTACTTGTGTTTGTAATCATTGATTCAAGCTGAACAGATGGTGCCAAACTCTTCTCGGTGGTGGCCAGCGACAGAACAAGGGGTAATGGGCACAAATTGAAACACAGAAGTTCCATCTCTATGTGAGGAAGAACTTCTTTACTGTGAGGGTGACAGAGCCCTGGAACAGGCTGCCCAGAGAGGTTGTGGAGTCTCCTTCTCTGGAGATCTTCCAAGCCTGCCTGGATGCCACCCTGTGCCATGTGCTCTGGGTGTCCCTGCTGGAGCAGGGGGTTGGACTAGATGAACCCTGGAGGTCCCTTCCAACCTCAACCATTCTGTGATTCTGTGATTCTTAAGGAATTTTCTGATTTTTCCACTCCTCCTTTTGCTTTCAATTTTGAAAAATGAGATGCAATATTTTGCTTGGGATTTCACTCTGCCAAATCAAATTAAACACAAAAGAAACTTTTGACTTAAGTCTGTCTAAACAGCTTCAGTATTAGGCTTTGTGAGCCAAGCAGTTACCACACAGACTGTGATTAAGGAAGATTTTTCAAAGTGGTCTGTGGGAGCAATATTTCCTAAGCTTATTTTTGGCAGGATATAACCTACTATTTATGCATTTTGCCATGATGCTGCTATCAGTCTATGATTGGTGGGGTAATTTTTGTCTCTTTTCAGAATAATTCACATCCTAGGAATGGATTATATATTTTCTCTATTTTCCTCACAGCTTTAAGAATGTCACAAAATTTCATAAAATATTTTTAATGTGATTTTCTGTTCCTATTACCATTTCTGTCCCCAAAGTGATTTTATAACAAGATAGAAATCAGAACTGACAATGGCACAAAATGAATCCATTCCTGTCCTCATGCCTCCAATTGTAATGGGAATGGAAGACAGAACCACTGTGATGGGAATGAGAAATTGTACAAAGGCTACTTGTTTTATGCTTTGGAATATGCTGGGTCCTGAAAATCTCAAACAACAGCTGGCTTATAGAGGTTTGTTACTTGACCATCTTTTTTACCAAAATGTTCAGCGGAGGAAAAATTGAATTCATTTTTCTTTTCATTTGTGTTTGAGCCTATAAAGAATAGACTAAATGCTTGTAAAAATAATGAAAGTGACAAGGAATGTGCAGAAAAGAAACCCAGGATATGGGAATCATGCATTAACAATGTATAAAACTTGCCCATAATCTCACCAATGCAATACTAGCAAAGATGCATGGTGATGCTAATTGCCAGAGCTGGATTTGGAAAAAAAAAGTCGACTCTTCAGCTATCATCTGAACCCAAGGATTCACACAAGGATTGAATAAGGGTTGTTGTATTCCTCCATCATGTCCAAGTGGTTAAGTTCCATCTTGCAAATTTCCCTATGTGGCCACCCTGACCTTTGGAGCAGATTTATGTTGCCATTTACAACTCATTACAGCTAATTTTGAAGTGTTATCTTAGGTGTTTTTTTCCCTGGGCCTTCATTGTGGCATACATCAATATTTGATTACAGCCCTATCCCCATACGTCAGCTTTGTTCCATTCACAAATTCTAGTTTTCAGTGCTCTTTATTTAAAAGCATTATGTAAAAGAAGTCAATAAAAAGACATATGATAATAAGCATATATGCCTCAGGCTTCATAGCTTTAAAATGTCATGCTTACACAGAAAGTATTGTTTGCTAGAAGGCAGCAGGCCCCATAAACCGTTACAGCTGGTTTACTCAGGGGCACACAGTAAGCCCTAATTTCCACTCAGACCCGTTGCCTAAATCCACAGTACCCCACAGTGCGGTCTGCCTGCCACTCACCTCAGTTGTTACTGCACACACTCTATAAAGCTGCACCTCATGCCAGCCCCCAAACAAAGTATTTTGTGAAACAAAGGCACGGCTATTTCATAACTTTGGCTATTTAGTAATAAGCTTTTGAATAAATAGCATGTTTCTGTTGCTCAGGAGAGCACAATAAGCGCAGTGATCTGAGACCCTGAGAGTGACAGCGAGACTCCAGAATTCCCCGATTCCCTGAACTGCAGAAACCATCCCTGCAACATAGACTGAAGGGGAGTGGAAGGAAGCTCAGAGTTTGTTTCAGGCAGAGTCAATTGTCTGGAAGAACTTTAGGAAAGGAGCTGTGCAAGGAAGGACATTCACATCTGGGCAAGGGAGTGGGAAACAGAGCTCAGCAAAGCACATTCCCATCCTTCTCCCCCCACTTCCTGTTTTAAGGTTAAAATATAAGGACCAGCAGTAAAAGAGCAGGTGAGAAAAAGCACACTTTTCTGCCTCGTTAAACTCCTCGAGTTCAAGTCTGTGTGCTGGATTATCTTTGCCCTGCATGTTCTGATAATCCCTTCAGTCAGAAGTCAGCTGGAATTTTAAAAAGTTTTGGTGGAAAACATTTTGTATCATTCACATAACTCCAACTGAAATATGTTCCAGGACAGTTTTGGCACTCCTGCCTTTAGTTCCAGGAACTGTAAGGAGGCATATGGCAATTAAAAAATTAGGGAGATTTATCTGAACTTTCTGGAGCTCAGATGATGTTTATTTTGAGTTCACACTAAGTTTTGGGCAAAGATACTGAGAGTTCTTATTTCATTAGAGTTGTTTTTATGCTCCCTGTAGTTTGGATCTTTAGGGCTGTTTTTCATTTGTGTTACAGTAGATGTTTATATATAATAAATATCAGGTTTTGATTCTGGCAACATTGACAACATGGCAACATGATTTACATTTGCAGATAATTTGTAATTTCATCATTCTCATAATTACATTTTTATTCTGTTAACTGCTAGAGAATTATTTAGGAATGTTTTCTTAATTTTTTTAAGCTGCAAACATAGTTGTTCCCCTGCTCTGAGAAAATGGGAAAGGGAGGGAAAAGTCTGCTCTAATACTCAGCTGGACTGAGAGCAGCAGATACATGGCTGTTCATGATACTCCTTGAGGATATGACAGCTGGCCACTTAACTCATGGATGACCACTTTCTTGGGATACTTCATGATTATGTTTCAGGAGCCTGGTTTGAAAAGCTTCTATCAGTTTCTTGCCTCACTTTTGTCTCTTTGGTACAGGATTTCCCGAACAGTATCTTCCTTTCAGTGTTGTGTGTGAGCAACATCAGGCTTTTAACCATTTTTAAGGGAAGCAAAGTCAAGTGGAGGGTGCAGAACCCCATGCCACGGCAGTTCTCATAGCAGTGGTCACACTTTCTTCCCAGGGACTTAAGGGCAAATTGTGACCCCACCGCTTGCATAGTCTGCGTGTTTAATTCCTGCCTTCCAGTACCCAAACCTGCGTTTGGAGTGTAAGCCAGGGGATTCCAAGCTGTGGGACGGGTGCTGTTAACAGTACTCAAAGTTTGTTCAAGTTAACGCATTCTTTCAAAAACCATATGGCTGAGAATTGCTCACTTGTTGCCAGCAAGACCTGTTATATTAAAATGCAAAGCAGCCAAGCAAGGTAACAGTATCTTGTACACAAGCAGGTAAGCTCAGGCTCTCCAGACTGGGCAATCAAAAATATATATGTATATATATATAAAATATACACATATTTTTATATATATTATATATATATATATATTTGGGCAGAATAGAAGACGGTGTTCCTCATTTTGAAAGAGGATGTCTTACCAAACTGGAACAAAAGCCAAGGCAAAATAGTATCCTGGAAGTAAAGGGGCAATGGTGGATGCTGGGAGAAGAACAAGGCAAGAATGTACTAGCCTTTTGTTCCAGAGTACTCTCCCAGCGCCCTATACTTTGCATTTCAAGAGCTTTTATCTATATATTCCAAAGACTTGCTCCTGCTAATTAAATAGCCAGATAAACTGCTGTGAATTTATGCAAGGAACTTGGAGCTGGATGTAACCACTCTTGCAGCAGAGCTGGGGGAATGGTTCATGGGAACAGTTGCTTCAGTGCAAAGATAGACAGCTTAGGCAGACGTTTCAGACATTCTTTGAACCTGACTGCAGGTAGATTAGGGAGCAAGCTGTGCAGAAGACAGTATTTTTCATTCTGTAATTCAGTATGACAGGAATGTGTTTCTTCCAGCTGGAATGGGTGGATTTCTTTCTATAAACTGGTAATCTCTTCTTGAGCTAGACTCTTATGTACAAGAAGAAGACTGAAAAAGTGCTTTATACACTAGAGTGCGAAAATAAATACAAGTTCGTCAATCATATATTCACATATGATACAAAACTGGGTGGAGTGTCTGACACTCCTGAGGGCTGTGCTGCCATTCAGAGGGACCTAGACAAGTTGGCAGAGAAGAACCTCATGAGGTTCAACAAGGACAAGTGCAGGGTCCTGCACCTGGGGAGCAATAACCCCAGGCACCAGTACAGATTAGGGGTTGACTTGCTGGAAAGCAGCTCTGTGGAGAGGGACTTGGGAGTCCTGGTTGACAACAAGTTAACCATGAGGCAGCAATGTGCCCTTGTGGCCAAGAAGGCCAATGGGATCCTGGCCTGCATCAGGAGGAGCGTTGCCAGCAGGTCGAGGGAGGTGATCCTGCCCCTCTACTCAGCTCCGATGAGGCCACCGAGTACAAGAGGGGCATGGAGAGGGTCCAGTGTAGAGCAACAAAGATGATTAAGGGCCTGGAGCATCTATCTTAAAAGGGAAAGACTGAGTGAGTTGGGCCTGTTTAGCCTGGAGAAGAGAAGACTGAGAGGAGATCTGATCAACAAGTATCTGAGGGAAGAATGAAGGGCCAAAGGAAGATGGGGCCAAACACTTCTTGGTGGTGGCCAGTGATAGGACAAGGGGTAATAACTACAAGTTGAAACACAGGAAGTTCCATCTGCGTGTGAGGAAGAACTTCCTTAATATGAGGGTGACAGAGCACTGGAACATGCAGCCCAGAGAGGTCGTGGAGTCTCCTTCTCTGGAGATCTTCCAAACCTGCCTTGAGGCCACCCTGTGCCACGCGCTCTGGGTGTCCCTGCTGGAGAAGGGGATTGGACTAGATGATCTCCAGAGGTCCCTTCCAACCTCAACCACTCTGTGATTCTGTGATATTTAGTGCTGAGCTCACTGTCTTTTGAAAAGCTTTGCACATTAAATTTCTGGCAGTTACAGTGTTAATCTGACAGACCACTGAAGGTAGGAAGAGGTTAAAAAAGACTCAGCACGGTGCAGTGCTAGTCTGGAATCTTTCCATGAAACATAAATCTAATTCCTCCACGTGATATGAGGACCCAGGCTCGACTGTGTGTGTGTCACAGCTCACTGAGTGTGACATTTTGGAAAAAGCATCTGCTCTGCTCCTGACAGTGATTTTCAAAAACAATTTGCACTTTATCTCTGTAAAACCAAGAGATCACACACCAGCGAACATGCTGTCAGGTATCAGGAGCAATCAATGGCTGGCTTAGCTCCCAAGGTCTGTCCCCTGCTTTTATTATGGCTGACAGTGGAGCCAGCAGTTAATGGACAGTGTAAGAAGACCAATTTGTAGATGTGCTAGTTTTTGCACACTAGCTGAGTCTACTGCCTCATGGTTTCCTTTAAAGCAATGCTAGAATCAAACAACTTCTCGGATAAATTTGTAAGAGGGTTACCCTTTTTTTGTTGTTGTTATTTGAAGTCCCACAAATGTCTTCATAAGTAGCAGGATGAAAGACAACAATAGTAAAACTCCCTAGTTGTATACAAAACACAGCAAGGAGCAGAATGTCAACAAAACTCCACTTTATAGCACCTACAGTAAAAATGCAACATGAAGTGGGTACAAGACATGTGGCACTGGAATATAGTATCACATTTTCCATCCTCTTTAGTGAAGGCCACACATATTGCCTATGAATGAGAAACAGCTGGGGAGCAGACTTTATCAGCCCAAAACATGTACTGGCAATCTTCAGAGCAAGCTATATTTTGCAAATTACACTACTTGTACTGCCAAGTGGAAAGATATTTTATGTGAAGAGTTCAATAATGAAAGGAGTTTAAAATAAAAATAAAAGCACCAGTCTTAGCTCATTTTCCCCTGGTATGGGAATGTAAATAGTTTTTAAGAATAGCTGAAGACTATCCCTATGCAAAAAGAAGTAGCCGAGAAGCTTTACATAGTACTATTGGAAGCAGCAGCAAACTTTGACTTTCATCTCTCTGCAACTGTCTTCTGTCAGCTCATCTGAGTATAAAACTGTCAGTCGTCTTCTATTGTTTCAGTCATTTTTTTCACAATTCATTCATATTCTAGCTCTCCATACTTAGTACTCATTGTAACTTTGTGTTTACTGTCATGGTCATGTAACATTTTTTCAGCATTTTTTCTTCTAAAGATTTAAAATTATTCTGCAGTCCTAATCCTAAATAAACCTGATCACCAGTAGAAAAGAAGTGCCTCTCTTAAATGTATTCAGTCCCATACTGGCCATGACTTGAGAACACATTTTAGTCCCATGTGTTTTTGATGAATGAATGCATATGTCTGATAGCAGAGCTTTAATATTAGTATTTGTTGCAAACTAGATGAAGAATGTGCAGCTAAAATGAATATTTAAAAGGAATTCCTACCAAACCACTAAGCTTTGTAAAAAATAGGTTAGATCATGATCCCATATCTTCAGTAGGCTCTTCCCACTTAGAGATGAGTTGTGCCTTTTGGAGTTCAAGGAGTAAGATGTCAGGGTAGCAAGAAATGTGAATAATGTAAGGTGAAAGTGTCTTACACTCATTTCTTCCCAAGCCTATTAATTGCTTATCACGGTTTTAATAGGAATGGTTTTAAAATAAGGCTAGAAAACACAGATAGAGTTCCTGTGACTGCAAATGATCGAGCCTTTCTGTCATATGAAGGTGTTATAAAAGTGAAGTCCAGATAATCTTTGTGATTCCCCTCTGGTATTACCCAAAACTAAAGGGGATATGGACTAGTTAAGAAATATTTGCAAAGGTATGGAGATGGAGCACCTTAGTACTAGACTATTCACAGTCTATTCACAGACTATCACTAGATTATTCACAGTAGTGAATTGAAAGAATGTCATTGTTCTCCCTCTGCTACTGTAGACTTTGTCCTTTTAATTTTGCACAGTGTTTTTTGCTTCTTTACCCCCATATTGATTTTATTCTCTGTCTTCTCCTTTCCATCCTGTTTGTTAGCCTCTGATCAGACAAGAAACTTCTGGTGACATCTAACTGTGAGTCAGAATCCATCGGAGAAAGCAGCTTACTTACCATATTGATAGCCTTAGGCTTTTGGCAATTTCTCACTATCCATTGTATAGAACCTTTTTTAAAGCACAGTGTGGCTTTAAAAACATACTAGGTCTAAAATCTAGGTCACAGTACTGAAGGGCAGATAGAAGGTTTGCTCATTTTCTAGTGAAAAATCATTTTTACTGGTTGACTTGGTTTGAAAGGAAAATAAGTTAAAATATGTAGTATAGACAATCTTGCAGTCTGAGTCCAGGAGTGTTTTCTCAGCATTAGTGTTGTTTAACCATTGTGGATGAAAATGATTAAGGCAAATAATTGTTACCCTGTTTGGAATGCTCTTTCTGTAGCCCCGTATTCTCCTAGGATACAGTCAGGTGCATGTTAATAAGGAATTATCTTCACGTACTTGAGTGTCTGCCATGAGGGCAGGATTGCAGGAAATAATCGTATGAGCTACGGTCCATAACTGCTTTGGAACTTCACATATGTTTGTGTTTACATAACCTGGGATTTCCTGAGAGACATTGGATCTCTTAGTAATTTGTCATTATTCTAATGAATGATCAGATTTTCAAATTTCTTTGTTTGTTTAGCATTTCTGTAGTATTAATTTCTTGGTAGTCAGTCTTTGCACATAGATATACACAGAAACATACATTTATAAACATGTTTGTTCGTAGTAGGGATACATGCGCATATTTAAACATTCAACACATACACACACACAAAAATGTTAATTTTACAACATGGAGTTAAATATTGTAGACTTCTTTCTATAACTTCTGGTTTGAAAAACAATAAAACATAATCATTCAAAAACATGTCATTGCTTTTGTTATGTTATGTGTATAGGAAAAAAACAACAGTAAACAAGTCAGAATAATTTGAGATAAATCTGTTTTTCTGTTGCTACAGGCCTGAAGATGATGGTGTCCTAAATATAAATTTCACTGTGCAAAGATCAGTGTACAGCATAATTTGAAATAACCCTGAAGCTGTTTTAAACTCATTCCAAAATACCTTCTACATACCTTAAGAGTAAAGCAGACACTGGATAGGAATTCATATATTATAAGCAAACAAAAAAGCTATTGAAGCCATGATTTAAATGAAAATTCAGTCTGGCATATCAAAAGCTACCTTTAGTTCTCTGCGTGTAGTCTCCTAGCAGTCAATTTTGTTGATGCCTAGGAGAAACTAGGGTCAACCTGAGCTCTCAGAATGGGCATCTGAAATGGAAATTAAGATCTGATTTTGCAGAGGCAAAAGGCTTAGTAGAGTGCAATCTGGCCAAAAACCTGTCAGAGAAATAAATGAAAACACCATTAAAAACATCTCCACTGTTGGATTCACATTTTAGTTAACTCTGCAGAACAATACTAATTCAAAAGAAAAATATGCCCACAAAAAGTTATTTAAAAATACACTGGTAATAGTGGAATCAAAATTCATACAAATGCCTAAAGCTTCCATAGACTTCCCTCCCAGAAATTGAAAATACTATGCTCAAAGATGCCTCTATCACCAGAGTAATCAGAGGGTTATAATTCATCACACAGTCCTTGAAGGATATCTGTCACAAGTCTAAACTCCCTTTGTAAACAAGGAAAGGAAAAGATCTCTCCAGGACGTGCTTTCTGTCATGTCAAAGCAGATTGCTACGATAGTTCAGATTAATCATTCCGAAGAGTACCTGTGTTTATCTCATTTTTCTATATGTGAAGCTCAGAAGAAGACATCTGAATCATAAGTACTGAAGCATGCATGAGTTTAATCTCACCAAGATTGTCTTGGCATCTCACGTATTCTCAATGGGAACATCTGTAAATTTATGAAATGGAATTTTAGGATAACAGCACTGAAGATAGTGATGTGCTGAGGTACTAAGTTAATTAAGTTAACAAAAGCTTTATGAATATCGTTAATAAATGAATAGTCTTAAATTAATAGCCTGAATATATCTCTAGCTCTGATACAGCCTAAAGCATGATCATGTAGCCTAGAATATACTACCTGAAATGTCAAGATGATTATTTTCAATTACTTTCTCTAATAAAAATACTAGGCTTTATGGATAATTATGAATATTTTTCAGTATTAATGAAACTGGAAACTAAAAATGGAGAAGTACAGAATATGACAGCTCAACTTCCATACTTATTTCCGTGAGTTTGAATTTTCTATAGTGTTGTAAAAAGTGCTGAAAAAAAAGATAAAATACAAAAAGGAGAAAATCTGTTCTGGTCTTCAAAGCTTGCTTTTTTTTCGCATATACCTATAAAGTCTATTTTTGTAGGTAAAATTCATATGAAAATGTCTCAGTTCTTTGAAGTTTCCTCAGTACAAGCTGTATGAATTTTGACTATGATTTTGATAGGAGTTTCTCCAAACTTGTTAATTTTGACTTTTGAATCTAAGTATCTGATTCTGAACCATCAGACTGGCATAAAGAGACAGATGTAAGCTGCAAAATTAAGTCAGAATACCACGTCCAATGTTGTCTTTCCACTAAATTAAAACAGAAGTGAAAAAAAATGCATGAATTATACACACAAGTGTGACTTTATTGACTCAGCTTAGTTTGTTTTTAGATCCTTCATACTTTCTTAAGCTTTTTATAGTTTGATTTCCCTTCTATTGTCCGAAAGAGATAAGTTTTCACTTACAAAAATTCTTGTCCCAAATCTGTAATGTGATATTTCTGTCATGTATCACATAAACTGATTGTCAGAGACCCTTGTTCACAGTTTGATGATCTAAAACACTGTCAATATCATTTTACCTTGATGTTTCTCCTTGAGAAATGTTTAATTTTCACTTTCATAGATCTGAACACATATAGTATCTCCTGCACTAACGATATAGTTTATTTTTTTTTATTTAGACACCTCTCACTTCTGGGAGTACCCTAGCTATGGCTTTATCACACGTGTGCACTGCTGTCATACCTACTGCTTCCACAGGTAGTAAGCTCAAGTGCACAGGATGGAAGGATTTATTACCGAAACATTCCAGCTGTATATTCAGTCTGGCCCATCATGAGATAGGGATTAAGGGATGTGCTGGGAAGGACATCTAGTCCGTAGTCTAGACATTGCCTAATTCTGTTGTATCTTTTACTTTAGGTGGTGTTTGGGATTAGTCTCTACATCTTTGCATAAAGGGTACAGAGCCACAAAGATGCTATTCTGTTGTATTGGGTGGGATATGGTTACCCAAGACAGTATTTCAGCTACGTAGTGTGAACAGGCATCATTTGCAGTGAATTTCATATCTCTCAGAGATAAAATGGCATTTCAGACATTTGCTGTGATGATATGACTGGCTATGTCCTAAAAGTCCCACAATATAAATCACTTGTGGAAGTTTTAAATGACATAGCTGGAAATAACAGGAGTTCATTTGAGATGTTTGAATTAGTTTGTTAATTAATATATAATATATATATATCCTTTCTGTTTGTTTTTCCTTTTCGAATATAATAGCTGCTGTTTAAATAAACAGAAGAAAATATAAGATGTTTTTGGAAACTAAAGGTGAGAGCACCACACAAGGATAGCAGCAATAAACAAGGTGCAGGTAACAAGTATAAAATAGGTACTTTTAGAATTTGCATATACACTTGCGCTTCTGAGGTTAGTGAGATGATAGCCTCAACTCAGTCACAACTCTTCTATTTTCAGTTAATCAGCACTAGTGAATCTACCCTACTTTTAATGAAATATACTTAATTGTATCTCGCTGGCTGAGTCTGTGCTGACTAGTAGGTGCACTTTGAAACATCCTGGAATATACTGAAGCACTGTGAGCTTCCAAATTTCCAAAGAACATGGGAGTGCATAGGGGTGCGCTGCAGTCAAGATATGCATATGTGGTCCTGAACTGAATTGTATTGCCTGTGATAAAATGACAGCTACTGTATCAGAATAAAGAATTTTCAAAATGGTTCTGCTCATCTCGTCTAAATGAGGGTCAATAGAGAAAGGCAGGAGCTTCCTTATCCTAAAATAGGTATTTTAGCCAGACTGAGGTGAATTGCCTTCTAAAAGTAGACTGCCCAGCTCTTGGTAAAAGGCATGTAGTTATCTAGCTAGATCGATAAAGGTAGGTGAATCCTGTCTTTAGAATGGAAGATAGCTGGGGAAGAAATTCATGGTCAGAGCTTTAGGACTCCAAATAATCTAGTAGATGCCTATGGGATTTTTCAAGTCTCTCCATCTCTCCTCCACTGCCTGTCTTCCCCTACCACACACCAAAAAAAAAAAAAAAAAGAAATCCCAGGCCCACATATACCCTTTTTTGGCTTCTACCAATATTTTTTTTGTTAATATCTTCCAGACCTATACTGAGTATCTTGGAAAAGCTGGTCCTTTATAGACATATATGTCTATATTTATTGACATAAAATGTCTAAATTTAGATGTCTAAATAGGACTATGTGATCTTGGGGCTGGTTGAGGCCTGTTGCAGTTACTGGGAATTCCAGTTGTTAAACATACAGTGCTGCCACACAATCCTTTTGAGATAGCGCTATCGCCACAGCTCTCTTTATGACCATCTACCCAGGTTTACGAGGTGAACACCTGAGGTTTTTATATTTTTTAAGTAAGTTTATAATTATTTTATTTGAAAGTAAAATGAGAGATGCTGCGTCTCGTGTTTTGGCACATCCAGTGGCTTCTTATAAGAACAAAATTGATTTTCATCAAAAAAGAAAATAAATATTTTTGATTCAAGAGACCCTTCTTATTGTCTTTGTCCCATATCCAAAGACTTAAAAAACATTTCTGTTGGGAAAAAAAAATCTTTCAAGTGAAACTTTTTTTTTTTTTTAGCAAGCTTTTTGAGCACATATTCATTTTCAGCTGCATTAGCCAAGATGCATTAGGCCATCACTAGACAAACACTTTAACTTCACTAATTATCTAGCAATATGGAGCTTCTTTCAGGAAGTGAAATTCCCAATGGCTATGTTTAGACAGAACATAGCCACTCTTCACTGACTCAGAGTTGTGAAGCCATCGGAGACAAATGAGGAATCTGCTTCCAAAATATAAAAAATATCTGCAAGAATTTTAATGAAAAATTGTGGTTCATCCCTAATTAGGTAGATATGGTTTCTCCAGATATATGAAAGTATGGATGTTTTTGCAAAACAATTCTTAAAGCATAAATCTAAATTCATAATATTGGAGGATTGATTCTTTGGCCTGACTACTGTATTCATTCACTCACTGAAGAGTTATGATTAAACAGGATGTCTTGTCATCCATTTCTGACCCCAGAAAAAAAAGCTATGCATAAAATGAGTAGTATATATACTTGAAACCCTGAGTTGAACAAATAATCTCATATACCCTTTTTTTTCTTCCTCATAAGCAGAAATGCAATTAGTACTTTTGAGTAGAATTTGTACTTTTGAGGTTGAGGTTGCTTGCAGCATTTTCTGAAATGGCACCATCCCAACTCTGAACAGCCAGTGAAGACTGACATTGTAAAACAACACTGTCAAAAGCAGACCAGACCAGAGCTTTTCCAGGTTAAAGCTTCATAAAAATGAACAGAGTGCAGCTGAGATATGAGTGACTGGTTAATAGGTGAAGAATATGTTCTGTGTAAATACAATTTCCAAGTATTTGCTGTCACTTATCAAGCTAATTCTGAAAAATGTAAAATGATTTAACTTTTCTTACCCTGTAGTGTATTGAGAGAATTTTGTCTATTGTCACACATATAGCTTCTAACAGAGCCACTGGAGAACGTCATCTGTTTTCTTGACAGTAACCAAATTTGTTTGTGCTATATTGCCCATATAGAATTCCCCTCCCTCCTCATCCTCCTTTCATGGAAACCGATGTCCAAGTACCATAAACACAAACATACACTGTCAAAAGATGGATTTTTTAAACTAAATAAGCCCTGACTTTATTTTTCCTTTAGTTGTTGCTGAATGGCTGATCTCAGCCCTGCATACCCTCCCAGTATTCATCTCCCAAAGCAGTTATAGGCTTGAGCTTTTAGATACTGCATTCATATACCACCACAAGAGTAGGGCAAAGATTAATCGGAATTTAGGATGCTTTGGGATTTTGATTGAGTGTCTAGACTTTGCTCTTAAACAAGGTTTCTTGTTTTCGCACCTGGTTAAAAGACTCTCAGGTGAAAACCTTCAAGATCCCATAGCTTATGGTTGATAAGATATAACTATTTTGCAATTTATCTCTCTTACATTAGTGTTCCTCCTGCATTTTCCATGTCCAAAGGAGTAATGCAGATGATGAGTTTTGAAAATAATTTTGGTGTAAGAATATGGGTAATATGCACAGGCTCAAAAACTGGATTCAACTAGATTGCTTGATGTAATACTTTGTCTTGATAGTCTTTGAGAGAGGCTTTGTGTAAGGCAAAGGTCTTTGGAGTAATATGCAAATCAAAATCCTACCACTCTCCTAAATCCTTTTAATCCACCCGTTAATCTCAATAATGACCTAGTTTTTGAAACCTTTACTGTCTTCAGCCACTTAATTACATTACCTACTTTGCCCTTCACAAACTTTTAAAGACAAAATATGTGTAGGTAAATTACGTCCTGATAAATTGCAACCAAATCCCCACTGAACAAGTATGCTTTTTATAGAAGAAAACTTACTAGCACCCAGCGAAGTCTCATGCAGTCTCCATCTTTACCATAGCTCTGTGAATTTTAGCAGGCAGTAGAGCTGATTGTCAAAAATGTGTAGAACTTTTTCAAAAAGCTGTTAGAGCAGTGTTTTTGTTAACTTAATTTAATTTTACCTTAATCTTAAAACAATCACATATTAAAAAAACTATTAAAACTTTTCTATCTCAGATTTTTCATAGCCACTTTGTGTTAGATAATTAAATCATTTTTAGCTGTTATGGCTCAGAGATAATACTACTGGAAAGTTAAAAAAAATGCTACAGCCCCACGAAGTGGGTGTAAAAAACAGACAGAAATATATGCATCCTACCCATAAGGAGTCACAAATGCTAAAAGCATTTGTTTATTCTATGAGGCTTGAAAGACTATGGCACGTACAATGCATGCTCTAATAACTAGACACAACCACTCTGAGTTGAAAATGGAAAATTTGTTTTTTTATGAAAGCAGAAAATAGTAACAGTAAAATAAATTAATGTTCACACTAGCATTGGTCTAAACAACAGATTTCAGAAGGGAGTCAGTCAAGGGCCTTCCATAGAGTAGTAATGTGGGTCCATGAAAATTGTGCTAAAAGGCTTTCAGATGTAATAGAGTGATAAACTTAGTCTAGGTTTTTTTGAAGCACCCCATAGGAATCTATGGAAGTGATATAATTCCCCATTAAATTGTATAAACCGGTGCAAAACCTTTTTAAAGGTTATATTTTTTAATGTTCTGTAGGATTTTCCCCCCTTCTGCTCATGTTTTTATGTCTTCATAGCCTTTATTATTTCAACAGTTGTTTGTATGTAATACAGCTAAATAAGTCTCTGCATTTAATCACTGGAATTACTGTGATCAAGTTTTTTATGTCCTTCCATTACCTTTCATTTTAAGACTTACAGTGCTTTTAAGAACTGCTAGTCTTTTGCACAAGTCTGTCATGAAGTTCAGGTGGGTAAAATTATTTAATGAGCATCCAAAACTCACTGAAATTACTTAGGTGATGATCTCTAATTATTCAGTATAGGTAATTTAAATGCTTTTTTGGATCTTAGAATTTCTTTACCATAGTGCTTGAGTTCCAACCAGGCCAATCTCTGTTCTTGAATATACATGAAATAGCACAGAGCAATTGAGGCTGCTCTGAGCCTTATTTGGAGATGGGGACATTTTGGCTTGTCCAACCCTTCTGCCCAGAGCAGGGTTAGCTTGTTCAGTTTGCTCAAAACTATGTCTAGTCATGTTTTGAATATCTCCAAGGATCAAGAGTCCACAACTTCTCTGGCATATTGTTTGTTTTTTGACTATTCTCACAGTGAAAAAAAGCTTTCTTCTTGCATTCAATTTAACTTCTTGTATTTCAAGCCCATTGCCTCTTGTCCTCTGAGCAGGTACTCCTGAGAAATGCCGGAATTCATCATCTTTACAGCCTCTATGAGGTATTTATACAGACTGATAAGGTCCCCCCTGAGCCTTGTCTTCACCAGGCTGAACAGAAATTCAGCATCAAGTTCTCTCCCTGCCCCAGCCCCATTCTCCTGAAAATGCATATGTACTTGCATATAAAGACATTTTTATGAGCAGAGCATATGCAGCATCTTAGCATGAAAATATCCTTTTTACTGAATTGATAGTGTTAGGTGAATCTAACTTGGTTCTGAAAGGGTCTGTGTATCTCATCAGGGGCAATTTGATTCTTTACCACTGCTGGTACAGTTTTTCCATAACATTTTAATATAGATTACATGCCTTTGACCATTTGAAATAGGTAGTAAATACAATTTTCATGGAGTGTAATGCAGGACAGCGCAATGCTAGCATGTGTAAATTATGTCAAGGTAACATTTCAGTTATAGTAGTGACAAACAGAAAAGGGAAAACAGCTTATTGGTCTTTTTAAGGACGGATTTGACATTTTTAATGTCTCCTATTTGAGAAAGTCTGTGAGAATTCACTGATATTGTTCCATTACCTTTCTTATTCAAAAAATGCAAGCAACTTCTGAGGCACCAAAAGGAATGTCTTTTTCCAGTCATTTTCAAGATCTTTTCTTGGTGAGTATGGAAAAAAAATATACTTAAAAAAAATTAGAATCAGTGGCATCAGAATCTCTGTGGAATCAAGAGAGAAATTATTTTGAAAATAAAAGACTAACAATATGTAAACACAGAAATCAGAATGGGAGTTTGCAGAAAATATTGGAAAGCTATTCATTCTGTGGGGTTGGGTTGGCTTCTTGAAGCAAATTTCGAAGGAGGAAGGATAGGACAGGAAATAGATTTTATCTGTATCCACATATATATTGCCTAGTTCCACAAATATGCTTATTTTTATGCATAAAAATATTCCTAGTAAAGGCAATGACCAAGCACACCTATATCAGTACCACTGTAAAAAGAGGAAAAATTGGGATGAGAAGTGATGTCTGGGGAAATGAACAGATCGATTTACATCTAGATTGTGTTGTTCCTCACACCTGGACGGGCATCGCAGATGAAGTCTGTATCTGCCTTTAGTGCCTGTCTTCTTACTTCCCCCTGAGATGAGAGCCGGGTATGCAGTAACTACCTCCTACCCCTTGGTTCCCACACAAAAGCAGTCTTGAAATATCTTCAGATGGGGGTTGTAATGTGCTCCAGATGATGTTCAGCAAAAAACATAATATGTCTTTTTTTTTTTTTTGTCATAAATCATTTCAAGGCTCTTGAAATGACTCTATAAAGGAAATGCATCTACACTGTTCTATGGATGCAAAACATAATGAAACACTACAAGCAACTGACAGTGCAATTATTTTAATTTGGTGACCTTGTGGTGGTAATTTTTAATTCCAAAAGGAGAAAAATACTCTGCTATTTACCAGAGATCTTCTTCCAAGGATAGCATTTCATTTCACTACATGTATCCAGGCCTTTGGATTTTCTTCCCGTTAAAATACTATACTACTGACTCTCTGATGCACATTTTTCAGGTTTTATAAAATTAGAGGCCTGCATTCATTCATTATTCTTTTAAAATGTTTGTACTCTGTGGTTGATCCCTTTAAAATAACTGCAATACAAAAAAAAATTGCTCTGGTAGATAACAAAATATGCCACTGTCAAATTTATACAGCACACTACTGTGTGCCACATCTGTATTCCTACTGTGAGAATTTGTCAAAGACAGTTGCCTTGCCAAGCATCATTTGAAAAACCTGGACTGACAACAAGGCACCTTAGAGTGAAGCTGGACGTTTCCATGAGTAGGTCTTTTTGCAGATCAAGCCCCAAAGTCATGTCCAGTTTCCCCCAGTATGGCATTTTTTAAATCAGCACAGATTTTTTTTTTTTTTTTTAATCAGTACTCATGGAGCTCTTGGTTTTCCTACTGATTTATTGCAGGAGCAAAGGCCTAAAGAGACCTCAGGGTCACTCAGCCTTCCCCAGTCCATACAGACCTCTTCTCAAAAGAGGCTCAGCTGTGTTTATATCAGTTCTTTAGGCACCAGAGAAAAAGAACTATTTTGACCTTACTATCATCTATTCAAACAATGGCAGCAAAATTCTCCCCTCCAGTGCAGTAGGTTATGTCTCCACATCAGTATTTGTGAATGGAAATGTCTCTGGCATAAAAAGAAACACCTGGTTAACCGAGCAGGAGTCTGCTGCTAATCGATAACATGAAGCCTAGTGCTGTGTGGTTCTAATAGGATCTGCAGGAACAAGAAATGTGTTCTGGCTCATAATGCAGACAGATACAATTCAGACATAGAAAGAAAAGAAATGGGGGGAGAGGGAATCAATATTGGGAAATCTCATCTATAGCTGCCATCTGCAAGCTCCAAAGGCTGAGCTTTCTGTAACCTGAAACATTAATCTTGATGATGTACAGAGGCTGGGGAAGATGAAAAAGGAACACTAGATAACAGAATGAAATCTCTTAACAATTTTATCAAGCACTGCTTTCACTCACATAGAAATTGAAAAGGGCAAACATAAAGGTGTGCAGCCTTTCAATATATACAGTCTTTAAAGTATACTTGTGTTGTTCAGGGAAATTATTTTCCTTGATCAACAACATAAAAGCTGAGAGAAACCAAAGGAGAAAGCAATTATCAAGAACCCTGTTTTTGAAAGTCTAGTATGAAGATGAAGTCTAGTGTTTGTTCCACCATTCTCAGGAAGACACACACCTCTATTTATTTATAAAGCTTTTTTTTCTATGAATGCGTACTTTACACATCCCAACAAAGTATTATGTGCTTGTGCTTATCAGAATTCAGCATAGAATAAGCCTTAATAAGCCATCTGTGTATACAAAGACTGGAGACAGCCACTGTGGTTTAACACAGGATCACTATATTAAAAAGTATCCAACTATAATTTAAAGTGTGAAGGGGCAGCAGAACAGCGTTTATAATCATCTAAAATTCTTTCATTGAGGAATATCATTCCCTGGCTTTACGGAAGACAGAAAAATAGCTGTTGCCTGATTTGAATCACTGTTTGTTTGATTCAGTTTTGATTTCATCGGGATCGACAGCTCTTTATATGCAAAATTTTCATATTTTGATAAGTGTTCCTCTGGATATCAGCTATGAATGGCAGAATATCCATGAAAAAGTTTGATTTTGTTTGAATGCTTATTTTACTTCCATTTCTTCCCATTTATATCCTGATCAAATAGCCCCTTTCTTTGCTGTCTTCCAAGTCCATCATTAACACTGAACATTGGCTCACACAATTCAAACAAGCAAGGGCACAATTCATTAGGAGTTCTTGGTCAAATATTTTATTGGAAATTAAATATTTGAGCATCGTTATTCATATATGAAGGAGTTCTGCCATTACTCAGTTCAATTTAATGTTCTGCAGAAATTATAAAGTACCTGCAAAATTGAGTATAGGCTATAATGTTCTAGCTGGAATATAAACTGGTCTTCTAGTTTATGCGGGCAGCATAGACCTGTAGCTTTAATTCTGTAGGGAATCTGCAGTCATTTTCTATAGTGAGCTCCCATTAGTGAGTAAGCAAGCAACAGGAAGTTGTGCTCCCCAGAGGAAGGTTTAGAGCACTTCCTCGGCTAAATTTTTTGCTATCGTGAATTCAAGTCTAGACTAGTAAGTCTTGGGTTTTCTTTTGACCATAAATTCATATTAATCACAAAAATCATTGTAGAAATGCCAAAGTTTTGATTTTTCTACATTGGAGCTGAAACATTAGAGCTGGATGATAAACATCTGTTCTGTCACTGCAAAATACCCTTACCCCTGAGGAGTTAGATATCACACCCTATTTAAAAAAAAAAAAAAAAAACTTTTTCAAAGGTAATCTAAAGTGGTCTCCATTTTAGGTCTCCATTTTGTCAGGCCCCATACAAGTCCAGACAAAGCTACATAGACTTAGAGCCCAAAAGAAATTTCTATGTGAGGAGATGGGTTGACATCTTGTCCCAAACCGAACTGAGATGGAAAAGGGGATTCAGGATGAGGTTCATTTCATCTCACTTCAGATATCTACTTTGTAGATCTGATATAACAGTATGAGAGAAGTAGACTTTTATGGTATGATTCATGTGATATGTGTTTGGATGTCTGTTTTAGGATGAGGTGAGAGAAAAAAAATCCCTTTGAATAAATAAAATCCCTTTGAATAGGCATTATGCCTATTTCTTGCTGAAGTCTTGGTGAATAGTTCATATGTCAACAGCACCATAGGTATCTATACTTGGTCAGATAAATCTTCAGCCTTGTTGAATTCTCGTCCCCTTGCACAGACAAGATGAGTCAAATACAGCTTGCTGTTAAGGTTGGTTTCTATATTTGTCTTTGGAAAGTCATTTTTTTTTGTCTACAAAAGGGTGGCATCCAATATGTATTACTAAAAAATACCCTATAGATTAAATGCTTGTAATTATTTCTCGAACAGCAAGTCATATATAGTGGACATATATAGCGGACATTTCATTGCTGCTTTCTCCCCTTTCTACACCCCTACAATAGGCTTGCCAGACCTACAGTAGGAGGCTTTGCCTGCATAGCAATGTTGGAATGTTGGAATTTGAAATTGAAAATTGTAATTGAAATTTCCTGAATTTGAAATTGAAATTTTGTGACTTCTCTGTGCTATCAAGTCACTGGTGTTTCTGAAACACTGGTCTATTGGGGGCAAGCTTTTTTACCATAACACACACAGACCAGGGAATAAAACATGAATGAACTGAGACAGTAAAGCCCAACAATGGTAGCAAAGCAATTTTTCCCCATGAGGAAGTACATTTCCCCATTTCCCCATTTCCTAAACACTTTGTTTTTCCTGTGGCAGTACTGTGGGTGGCCTTTTTGAGACTGAAATAGTAGATTGATGAATAGTAAATTGATAGATAAATCTTTAAAAGAAAAGCTATAAGCTATGTGAATTTAGCAACTATGGTGAATCTCTTCTAACATTATTTTTTCGCACATCTAAAGAGAGATACCTCCATATGGTTACTTACAAAGCTTCCGGTATTGTTCTGATTACATGCAGCATAGAAGAAAAACAAAATCAATTAGAAATGGATGCTGGCAGGTATGTAAAAAATATTACTATACTGAGGCAATCATATCTATATCCTAAAAACTTTTGTGAATATATAATGCCCTGTCTCACTCTGAGTATTATTTTAATCTGTTCACAATTATAAGGAGGCATGAAATTAAAGATGTCTACTTTGTGTAGAATGTATTATAAATGCAGTCATATGTCTCGCTTTAACCATATCAATTGAAGAGGTTATCCAAATGTATGTAATTAAACACCTGGTTAGACTGTAAATCCCTCAAAGACAGAACAGAATAGCAACCATGCATCAGAGCCATTCTGGATCTCATAATACACTGAGAGATGGAGAATTGTTTCCAATCATAAGTTTATTAAGGAAAAAAAAAAAGGATTCATGGTATCTAAATAATTAACAATTTTGATCTTGATCTGATTGAATACATTTTTTTTTTGAAAAAAACAGGTAGGTTCATTCAGATATTCTAAATGAATATTCTGTACAAAATGTTTCGACTGCTTGGTGTGAGCCAAAATCCCCAAATCAAATTTTAGTAAGATATGACTTCTCACTTTCTACCATTTTTTCCTTGATTTTTTTCCTGTTTTCCAGTTTCACCAACAAAACATGAGTGGTTCTCACAACTGGGTTCCTGTACTGCCATGTGCTGTCACAAACATGTTTTTCTGGAAGTTTTAAAACAACACTTCATGCTTGCTTATCCACTGTCAGGCTAAAATACAGTATGTAGGGGAAGAAAGGTATTCAATATACAGCAAAAATGACCAGTCCTGTAAAGTAATATTTTTCAGTGTGTCAGTATTTTCTCTGACCTTTCTGATGGTGTTATGATGTCACTGCTCTGCAGCTTTGACCTGTTTTCTGCTTAGCCTATGCTGGGCTAGATCTGGTGGAAATAAACATCTTACATAACAGTCCGGCTGTGCACTCTGCTTCTTACTTGTGTGGGTTTTTTTTTTTTTTTTTGGCTTTTCTTTTCTGAAGGAGATTTTCCCAGCATGAATTCTCCACATACAATTAACATTTGCCAAATTTCATCTTTAAAATCTGTTAGGATTTATAAGAAGATTAAGAGACAGCGCTGATGTGCTTCATCACCCTTCCCCTGTAATCACACAGCTTTGTACTAGGAGAGAGAGCAAGAAGCAGGTTAAAATTGCAATAATTCCCTTGGAAGGAGTACTAAAATAGAATACTGTGAATGTGAGCCTTTGTACTACTGGGATTATTTAAATCAAGCCGTTTCAGGAAAGAACAAAGATCAACTCACAGACATAAGAAATATCCTGATTTGATAGCTTTTGCTGTTACTTTAATAGCAAAGACAAGGATGAACAGTTTTACATGGTAAAATATTGAATAGTTTGTTTTCTTGTTTAATGTGCTTGTTCTGACTGAATACATTCTATGTATCTGTCACTGAAGGAGTTGTGGTGGGGGTGAGTGACACAATGTACTTCACTCATGTGAAAGAGATAGTAATAGGTTTTAATTTGATAATGACAATGGCTTCACAAAATTCTATGGCAAGGTCACTTATTATTTACTGTATGGTATTCAAGATAACACCCAGAATTATCAAGGACACTGTGCCCTTGAGTCACGAGGACTTTGGACCCCTTGCCTTCCATGCTCCTTCTGAGAGGAGTCCGAGTGTGGCTGGATCCAATCCTAGTCCCAGACCTGGTCAGCGGTTTATGACTAAGGGATTTGGTGCACAGTTATATCAGGAAAGCTTACAAGTTCAAAGAGAGATTATGCTATAGTCACTTACCACGAATCTGTAGTGTCAAGGATCTCTCAGCCCCAAGGACTATCCTTGAGAGGTGTCTCTGCTCAAGGGAAGATCCTGGTGTGCACCCCGCTGCCATGTGAGGAGAGCTCAGTGGGCTCTCAGGCTGACCCATATTTATGGGATAAGATGATTGACTTCTTATTTCAATTCAGAAATGACCGTTGTCTGGTGTATGCACAATTAGCCTTATCTCCCCATCGGGATGCAGCCATCAGGACTGTTATTGATGGTTAATGCCTGAGTGGGGGGAAGAAATCTGGGAGGCAACTACCAGGATCGGATAATGTCACTAGTGGTTAACACCTGAATAGGGCTACGTGTGAAAAGTCAGGTTGAGCTGGGGAAGGAGCACATCCATCACGGTATATATATTTACAAGGACTACATAGGCAACCTCCCTAAAGAAAAAAGGAGAAAATACAGGTAGAGAAATGTTTTTAAGAAAATGAATGCATCAATATGTGCATGTATAGCAAGAAAAAAGCCAAAATATGTACAGGAAATTGGCATTATCTAAGTTAAAGATGTGCTAGGTTTTAAAACTGGTCAAGTTTGGAAAGAAAATTTTCCAAAGCTGTCATAATTATCTCCAACATATATTTTCCAACTAAAATCACAGGTTATGCTGTCAAGCTTTGTTTTCAAAATCACTGAATGATGTAAAAATACTGTAATTCAAGAAGCAATAGTCTGGTGTGCCTGCACTTTGTCTTCTGTTTTTCCAGCCCTATGATTTTAAGTTGCCCTGTTTACTCCAAAACACAGAGGCAGGGTGAAAAGGATAATTAAGGAAAAACGAGAAAGGATGCTGAAATTTGCCATAGTCATCCAACATTTAAACCAGATTTTCCAAAAAACACTGTATGTCATGTGACTTGCAATAAAAAAAGATCAGAGGTTGTTCACACTGTCCTGATCTCTACTTGGGGCTCATTAGCAGAGCCGCTCTTCTCCCTGTATACTTGGTATTACTACTGAAGAAAGCTTCTCTAAAAGGTGTCTTCTCTCGTGTCCTTTCTCATTCACATTTCACTAGTCTATTTACCACTTTCTGCTTTGTAGTTGTCTGCTACAGCCCTGTAAATAGAAAATCCCAATTATGAACCATCAAACCACAGACTCAATGCCTTAGTATTTACTCCCCTGATGTCTTGTCCCCCTAACCAGGACTTCTCCTGTCACTTCAAGTTACAGCACCTGAGGTATTTCTTCCTGACCACTGTAGCTGTCTCTTTACATTGCTTTCCTGCCTTAGACTTAGGAATAAGGTCTCTTACCCTGCCTTTCCTCTTTTCCTGTTTCCTTTTTAGGAATTTTCATTGCTTCTTCACATATCCTTTAGACCTGGCAGTTTCAGTTCTTTCCTTAGGATTATTTATGGTACCAGCTCCTCTTTCTTGTATCAATTTCACCTCCTGTATCTGTGTGGGTAGTAAGTAATGGGATCATCTGATCAGAGGAAACAGCATGCTGTCTTCTCTGGAGATCTTCAAAATGTGCCTGGATGCAGTCCTGTGCCACATGCCCTAGGTGACCCTGCGTGTGCAGCGGGGTTACACTAGATGATCTCTAGAGGTCCTTTCCAACCTTAACGAATGGGGTGGAGGACCAAGCCTAACATTTACAAGCTCAAAAGCAATAAACTCTCAGTACAAGAAACGAAATAACTGACATGCCACAGTAGTAATGAAGTAGCCACTTTTCTTATTTGAATAATTAAATACTATCTAAACTCATATGCTTTAATTAACCTAATCACTTGCATACTTGCAAAAACAGTTCAGTGCAACAGAACTACTTAAGCATATCAACAGGATTCACTCATCCTCATTGCTTTTGGGAAGACCCTGTTTCTGACTGTCTGCAGTGCAAGAAACTTCGGACTGCAGGAGAAAGGAAGTTCACCTCCTCCACTGACCAATCGACTGCATAAAATAAATATTAACTTTTCTCTAGAAATATCACCTCTTCAACTCAACATTTTGTTTAAAGATACAAGCTTTTCAGTAATCATTGTTTTATCAGAATCCTTCCTGCCTTAGGAATAACGTTCAAGGTACAGTTTAACCTGGAGCTCTCACTATGTCATATGATTTGAGTTTTCTTTTTAAGACAAACATCCTATACTTCTTGCGTTTCCCTTCTTTCTTTTTCTCTTCAATTACATTATCATGTCAAAAACATTAGGAATCTTACTCCAAAGGGAAACTTTGCCCATCTTCTAAATTATTGCCCAGAATTTGAGTTAAATCAAACAAGAGTTCTGAAAATACAAATATGAAATAACATTTACACTATCTAACTTGTTTTCATATTACCTATGTTTCTGAAGTCCATAAAGCATGAAAATACATATTTTAAGGATTTTTTAATAGAATTTATGCCACAGATCTAATACCTACAAAGCAAGAGCAGTCTGTCTGGATTATGAAGAGAATATATTTACTGCATAGGATATAATCCATGCTGCAAATCTTAATGATGCTGGAAACCAGCACATCACATCATTTGAGAATGTACTGTTTTGCTTTAGACTTGGCAGAGATCTCTTTACACATTACAAAAAAAAAGCATTAGTGAAGGGTCCCCAAAATATATAATGTTAAATTAAGTCTGGAAAGTAAAAGAGAATTCTTTGTCTGTCAAAATAAACTTGCTACATGCTTTATTATTGATTGGAACCTTCTTAGACTATTGACATCTCACTGTTATAGACTAGATCTGAAATCAGAATGAGAAAGTATTTTAGTCTACCTGGTGACAATATTTGATCGTAAAGAAAGTTGTTGGCTCACTGAAACAGCCATATAATGCAAAAAATTGCAAAAGTCTGCATAGGAAATACATTTAAGAAGGTTTGATTTCCTGATGAGAGTGAATTTGAACAGCGAATTCCTGGAAGAGTATTTAGCTAAACTTGACATGTCCATGCGGTGGGAAGATTGATCTCACAGCTGTGAGGATAGAATGCCTTTTGATTCTCTCTTTGTGTGTCCTTGATCATAGGCTTGACTTCATTTTTCAGAATATTCTTCTGAAAGACAATTAGCTAAAAAAGCAGCTGCCAGTAAAAGACTGTCATTGTTTCAGGCTGCAACTGAAAAGGATCTACTTCTGAAAACAGGAAGTGCAACCTCTGACTATATGGTGCATATTAGAGTTAAAAATACATTGATTACTACATCCGTAGTGCTATGATGATTGAGAGACTGGAGCATCTCTTTTATGAGGAAAGGCTGAGATAGCTGGTCTGTTTAGCCTGAGAAGAGAAGGCTGAGAGGAGATCTTATCAATGCATTCAAAGATTTTAAATGAAGGCCAGTCAAGAGGATGGGGTCAGACTATTTTCAGTCATGCCCAAAGATTGGATGAGAAACAGCAGGTACCAACTGAAACACAGGAAGATCCATCTGAATACAAAGAAAAATCTCTTTAATGTGAGGGTGACAGAGCACTGAAACAAGCTGCCCAGAAAGGATGTGGAGTTTCCTTCTCTGGACATAAACAAAACCTGCTTGGACCTGACTCTGCACCATGCTCTAGGTGACCCTACTTGAGCAGAGGGTTGGACTAGATGATCTCTAGAGGTTCCTTCCAATCTCAACCACTCTGTGAGTCTGTGATAATTCAAGAAGTCAAAAAATGGTCACATGATCATTTCTATATGAAACAGATCCAATGAGAAAATTTGTGATCAGAAGTGATTTTTTTATTAAAGTACCATTAAAGTCTTTTTATTAGAAGATTTCTGATTGATTCAAAAAAAATAATAATTACAATATAACTGTGAAAATGTTTTGATTTTTCAAGACTAAATCCTATTGATTTTTTTCCCTTCTCATGTGCACCAAACATCACACATTCTGCTAGCATTAACTGAAATAGGCACTGCTTCTATAAAAGAAAAGTCCTATTCCTTAAGAAAATACATATATATATATATATATATATGTATATCAGTTATATCAGTCTCAGAAATCCTGGTCAGCCTCATTCAGTCCCTTAGGGGTTGATCCTATCCTGAAGTACAGTGAAGTATAGAAACCCTCATATCAAAGTTTCCTAGGAGACAATGCCATTTTGTTGTTGTTGTTTTGGGTTTTTTTTTTTTGTTGTTTGTTTTGCTTTGCTATGCCTTGTTATACTTTGCTTTGTTTTGCAGTACTCACCTCTAAAATGTCCTTGCTACTTCGATTCATGAGAGGAGAACTTCAAAATTCTAGCAGTCCTAAATATTTTCAATATTTTCCAGAGTTATCTAAGAGAAAAATATGAAAAATAATGTCATTAAAAAGAAAAGGAAAGCTATGATAAGGCAAGTTATGATGCACAAAAATGCAAGTTGATACCACAGCTCCACTGTAAATCGGTGGCAGAGTGATTCAGTGTCTTTGAAATTGAAACTCCTACAGCTAATATATAAAAGTAAACCTCCCCCTTTATTCCGTGTCTGCACAGCAGTATGGTTATCCTTACTAGTAGGATCTAAGGTGAGGGATAGAGAAAAATCAGGAAGGCTTAATAATGCTACATTTCTAACAAAATGGATAAACAGATACAATTCATGAACTCTTAAAGGCAAATCAGATTTTAATATTCAGTCTGAGATTTAGTCAAAGTTACAGAAAAACAGAAGTGGTAACTGTACGCTCACATTATTTCAAGCCAGGTTGCCAGAGAATTTATGAGCTGTTAGGAATTCATAAACCTTGGACATCCTTGCCTTTTCCTCTTAAAACTGATACATACCATGTATGATTTATGAGCAGCACTGGTTAAAAATTGGATGTCAAATTGAATTTGTTCCTTAAACCAATTTTATGTACTTGTATAAAAATGGCAAACACAAGATTTAATGTCAAAAAGGAAAGGATAAACCAACCAAAAGTATTAACAAGATTTAATGCATCACTCTCACTTCTCCAATTATTTCTCAAGAGAGGAGAAAGACATTGAGTAAATGTGGGATTGTCTCAGGTCTCAAACTTCAACAGCACTGTTTTCCTTTCGCGACTTCAGGACATGTAACCAGATGCAAAAACATGTTTACAGCAGTTTCCATGAGAGGAATATGGTGTCAGTGCTTAAGGTCACTATAAAATATCTTCTGTTTTCTCTTAGGCCTAATACATGGGTCCAATAAAAATACAGCCAGGTCAATGACTGTGACTGTGAAACCAAGCAATCTTGCTAAAAGTTCTGGTGCAGCCAGCTCCTGTGCAAAAGATTATTCCCTGTAACAGACCTGGCCCTTGTGGGTAAATGAAATCCTTGTCCAGGGAAGAAATTGAGTGGGGAAAGGTTTTTGAGGTTTAGGTATCCTTGTTAATCTTGGATTAGCTTCATACCTAGCCTGATTCTAATCTTCAGTGGAGTTGCAGGTCATTTCAGAAGTCAAGATCATCTTCCACCTGGGTACCCCTTCACCACTCCCCTTCTTCGCAGTTTTCCAAGGTGTGAGATGCGAGTCTTGTGGTTTTCAATATATAAATGCTTTGGTACGCAACTCAGGCAACTAGCATTGAACTATAGTTACATGAGCTACATCCCATGCTTAAGATGTAGAAAATATTTTATTGGCTTGAATTGGATTTTTTTTTCTTTCAATAAATTTTCTTGCTTTTTTTTCCTTTCCACTATGAGTGTCAGACAAAACTGTTAAATTTCCTGAGCACATATATATTTTTGTTTTATTCATTCCAGTGATGCTGAAAAAAAGACTTCTAGCTGAAAAGCAATGAAAAGTGATAACTGCAAATAGTATTTACCACCTGTGATTTGAGTCTAGATTGAAGTGTTAGAAATATAGAACTAAATTTTATTGAGTCAAGAAGTGATATTACTTATTATAATATATATTATTATCGTGTGCTTATTTTGAAAGGAAAATATCTTGTAATGCCAAGGTATTTTCTCTAGGCTTATTGTCAGGCAAATTCTTAAAGCTGTTATTTGAAGTTTCCCACAGACATCACTAAAAGCTCTTTTCAACACCAAATACCTGCACAAGCCTGAACAAGCTGCACTTAAATGTTCATTCCCACAATCCTTCCACTGGTATTTTGAAATGGCTTGTTGCTTGCATAATCTGTAAGGCAAAATTCTTCCTCAAAAGACAGGGGCTTATCTCACAGAAATCTTGTTTACTGTTACTGCCTACATTAGGCAGGACAAAGGTTGGACAAGGTGATTTCTGACCTGTAGAACCAGAAGATGAATATACCGATTTGGATGCAACTGCTCTCACTCAAATCTGACTTTTCATATGATCTAGGTGATAGTGCCACACAGCAGTAGAGCTGCCAAGCATCACATACATAGCCTACGATGACTCCCATCCCAAGTTGTGCCATCCAGGCACAGTTCTATGTATATTTCCATAAACACAGGTCTGCTGTGACTGGGACTGAGGAGAGTCAGATTTCCTATAAACGGCCCCTATACAAACTTGGGCAAGTCATTTAGGGCCAAATCTAATAAGGAGCCTTGGCGTCTAAAACTAAAGTGCTACAGAATAAAATCATAACCTTGAAAATAAACATCATTAGCTGCTACCTAATCTTGGATGTGCCTGAGCTTGTTCCAGCCTCCCTTTTTTGAAGTGTAAAACTCTCTAAGCACAGATAAACTCCATACATCTGATACTGGCTTTTTAGTGTCAGCCCTTCCTCAGGCCCAGTTATGGATCTTCCTCTGCTTGTTTCACCCGGTAGGTGTATTCTGTGCACTAAATGTAAACACAGCAGGACTGAGATCCTTGTAATACGCCATTGTGGTATCCACTTTGGCAAATACTGAGAGACTCCTTGAAGCAGGGATCAGAAGCCTCTCCCCTTATACAAGTGTCCATTGATTAGCTGCACATGCTTTTCTCTCTACTTATGTAACTCTTAAATATTTTGTTGCACAGACCTGACTTCAAAGGGAAGGAGAAATACATGCCTTTGCTCCTACTCCCCCAGGATCCAATCAGTCCTGCTGACTGCAGCTCTCCTGAGGCAGAGGAGAAATGTGATTTTGAATTCTCCTAGGGAAGAGAGAGTTCTGCATCGGTGCTCCTCACTTCCCAGATTTATTTTGTTCTGTGGAAAGCCATATACCATCCCTACCCAGCTTTTCCCTAGAAGAAAGAGTGAACCTGAGTTTATTATTTTTAAGGTTAATAAAAGAAGAACAGGTGCTTAATTTCAAGTGTTGCCAGTGATCACAGTGGAGCCTACATGGATAGGGGAACATAAGAGTAAAGGCGAGGCTTATCTTGGTGCATCGGCTTTCCTACAATCCAGCTCTGGGAAACTGCTTCCTAATCAGCTCACTCAGGTAACACCTCTCCTCAACATGACAGTCTGAGGCACCTCCTCTTCTAAGGTGTTTAAGTGTCCCATTGTGCCCAAGTAGGAGCTCTAAAAACTTAAAAATCTAAAGTTGTGGATCTGCTCTAATATTCAATTCCTTTCTCACAGGCATCTCCACTATTCTGCCATTCTGAATATTACCAGATTCCAGAGATATCCTACTGCTTGCCCTTTTTACCTAAAGTAAGGGAAGAAACCAGACTTGTCTCACATCGACTAGCAAAGAAGACGGAATAGAAAACAGAAGCTAAAATATATATATTACCATATGTTTTCCTGGACACAACTAAAATGAAATCCTATGGTGTCAGAAGTCTGTGTTCCTATAAGGACATTGTACTTTTTGTTTCTGATCCTTCTGTAAAAAGAAGGGCTCCTTGCACTTCCATTTTCTTCATCCCATTATATACTTTGGCTGCTGCAAACTTTCTCACAAGGGTCTGCCTTTTCTTTTTTTCTGGATATCTCATACAAAATGTCTTCCTGGAAGACTGGTCTTTTGTGGCCTTACAATAGAAATAATAAACAATATTCTCTGTCACTGGAGCTTGTTCAAGTAATGCCTAGCAGTATTGACACTTTCTACTTTTCCTGGGAAATTTAAATATATTCTTTAAATGAATATTCTTTTGCAAAATATTTACAGTAAGACACAACCATTCTTTCTGAAAAATGTTTTTCTTGTTTCCAATATTTTAGAACCATGGTTTTTAATTTTAGTCTTTTGTCCATGATATATTTTCTCAGCCTTGTCTATGGTTTTCTGAATCATAAAGCTAAGCTTTGCTAGAGTATCTGAAAGATTTAGATCTGCATTATCTGTGTGATTCTCAGTAGTAATTTTTTCTAACTTACTGGATGAAATATGTTCAGCTGAAAGACAAGCTTTTTAGATTTTTTAGCACGACAGTGACACTTCCCAGATACTGTGAACAGTGGAAATTTATTCGATACTCTGTCTTTCATCAAGTTCAGACTGCAGTCTAAGAGAGGATGGGGTTTGTGCCTTATAAACAGGAAATTTTATAAATACATAAACTTTTTCCCCATTATTAATATGTGCTTTGGGGTCATTCTTCCCCATTCTTCTTTCCTGTATCTTTACTGGCTTGTCCAGGTTAGGATTGAAAGCATAGTGCTATTAAATGTTAGCTGACGCAAGCTAACTCACACATTCTGTAGGTCCAGTGTAGACAAAGCATTGTGCTCTTGTCATCTATACATTGTTTGCCTTAAAGCTTTAGCTTAGTTTGAGTCAGTTCAATAATTGTCAAAGTCAATCAATTCTCTCTACTTGTATATTTCAGCACAGTGAAACAGAATTTTCTAGGAGATTTTGTCCCTGATAAGGGTATTAGGGCCTAATTTGGAGCACCTATGCTATGTAGCCAGAGCTTGAACCAGAAACAATTTTCTGTGGTCCTAGTAAGAAGCAGTTTCATACTGCATATTTCACATTTTGTGCTTTAGAAACAGAGTTCCCAGACATCTCACCTACATATGCTGTGGTCTGCATCCTGTGTGGTCTTGGAGCACCCAAACTGGAATCCTGTTGAATGAAACTAAATCAGAAAACACACTCCAACAGTATCCCTTCTGTCCACCAGCTGTTCCTGGGTATTCTGTCTAGAAACAGTGGGATACTTTTAGAAGCAACAAGTCTTTGTAGAAGCAACAAGAACTCCATAGGACTTACGAAGAATTATTTCTCTCAAGAGCAATGTGTGTCTGGGGACAGTTCTGCCATTTGCAGCAGGCCGTTGGGTGACAGTAACAACCTCATGACCTAGCCAAACCGCTTTCTAGGAAATACCAGTTAGGAGGCATTCAAGAGAACCAGCACTTGAAAGTAGGATAGCAGTGTCATTTTCTTAGTCAAATCAAGCTACCTGACGTTAGCAAAAATACAGAGTTTGACATGTTATTTGCTGGATACTACTGTATAGTCAAACTGCTGATTCTGATGAGTGTTTTTGGTTTTGTCTTAGACATCTCTTACTCTTCAGATGGCTGAATAGTAATTCCAATGAAGTGGTTGCACATCCCCAGCTCAAAATCCTTCCCTGCTTTACAACTACTATCACAGTAACTGCAGGGCTTCTTGCTAACCTGAAATAGGGAATCCTTCAGGACTTAGATACTGAAAGTAATAAAATAAAACACAACAAAGCTGTGTACTGAAGAATGAAGACAAAAGCTTATCTAAAAAGCTTACTCAATAAAGTAGAGCAAGGCGTTGGCCTTGCTAGAAAACCTTGGCTGTACTTTATTCAATTTTAGTATCTGATCAACTGACTACAGGCTCTCAGCTGGCACCTGGGTGCACAGTTTTAACTAAAACGCTATTCAAAATGTATTGTAATGTAACAATCACATTTCGTAAGGAACCACTGCTCAGTTTCTGACAACAATAAAATGAAATCAAATATATTTCACTAGTTTCTGGTATTATTCAATATTGTTATTAATGGAGAAATGTTTGGGGTCTGGAATGAACCCAAAAGGATTCATATTGTCCTCATGAATAGCAGATGTCTTTGTATGTCATTTAGATAGCCATTAAACTCCTTACACTTCCCAAGGAAGTAGGACTTGGATTTTCCTCAGCCCCTGTCACCTTCTTTTGGAGATCAAAGTGGGTGATTACAGTACAGCTTCTGTCTTTGAGATATGTTACTTGTTTGTATTACAACACCACCAAGATAAAACCTACTGCGCCAGATGCAGTAAAAGCACATGATAAGAGAAGCCCTTTCCCCTGAAGGACTTACCGTCTAAAGAAACACATTCATTTTGTATTGTAGAAGTCAGCAGAGAATTCCCCTGGGACTAAGCGCAAAATAGTCTAAAATACAATTATTGTGATTTGCTAAATAAAACAGCAGTGGATGAATGTGAAGTGTCACTATGACACAGGTGTCTTTTGTAAGGCTTCTTTTTAATTCGTCTGTTCTCATACAGCACCAGTATTTGCCAAACCATTAAAATATTCTTGATGCATCCTATTAGTGGTAGAGAATGAAATGTACATTTTCCCTTCAGTGTTATCCCTTTTACAAATACATGTTTGCTACCAAATATGTGAACAGTATAGACATTAAATGCTAACATTTCCCCCCTATTTCTCCTAACTTAGGACCTGATTAGATTCTTGTCAGTCAATGTGAAGGGCTTGCATCGCTCAAATGCTAGAAAGTGTTTTGGAATGAGGAAACATATAAACTGTGTAAATCTAATGCTGATGCTGTCCATCAACTTCAGCGGTAAGACTTTTTCTGTGTATTAGGCTCATTTATTGACCTTTCATGCTGTGTTCCATATGCCAGTCACCTAATGCTAGCCAAAATTTTCAATTAGAAATGTGGAGCATCTGAAAAAAAGGCTGTTTCTTTTCACTAACATTTCTTCGTCATTTATTTTTATATTTATTCAAGGACTCTGGAGATCTGCAAAGACTGCATAATGCCCAGCAAATTTACAGCCCTCATTTTTATTGGGCTACTATGAATTCCATCATTAAATCAGTGTTTCTATGTCACAAAAAGGCCTGTGTGTACATCTTGTATACATGGCTGATTTTTTATGAAAGGAACTGCTAGGATGAGGTGCTAGAATGCTAACAGCATATTTGTAAGTTACATAACTGCAGAGTTGACAGGCAAGCAGGTTCTGGCATGCTATTTCAGATCATTTTGTCACAAAATTAGCTTTGTGAAAATGTTTTGTAGCACTTTTTATCATTGTTTCTCTTCCTTTTTTTCCCCCTGAAGAGTTCTAAAATGAAATTCTTTATGTTAATGATCTGAGTTCTATTGAATTCAAAACGCTTTTCCCTATTTTTATATTTACATTTTTTTTCTTCATGCAGGGAATTTTTATTGGGGAGGGTGCAGAGCAAGGGTCCAAATTCACAATGTGTTGAATTTACAGAGTGTTTGATGTACTTAGTTTCTTAATTATTTGTACGTAATTTCTATTTTCATTTTGCCTCTCTTCAGTTACTAGCCTCTCCTCTCCTCTCCTCTCCTTTCCCTTACACGTTCCCTTTCCCTTACCCGTTCCCTTTCCCTTTCCCTTTTTTTCTTTTTCTTTTTCTTTTTTTCTTTTTCTTTTTTCCTTTCTCTTCTGAAAGTCCCATTAATTTCTTCTTATGCAGTACATGATTCTTGGTCCCTAAGCAACTACTAACTTTCAAGCAAGTGATTAATTACTTTTTATCCATTTTAATGAGATCCAGCCCAGAGTCACCTTATATTGGATCAAATAAGACAAAACAGGCATTTCACAGGCATTGTAGCCTGGAGACTGAAGGAGTACAGAAGATGGCAAAAAGCCAGTCACCTCAGCTATGTTAGGCAGGTCTCTGGGTCACTGAGGACTTGTATCCACATACTTATTCTCTCTTTAAATTACAAAGAGCACATATGGGATTACTTGGAAATGTTGGAAATGAAGGCACAACAGCCAACATAATTAAATTCTGTTTCAGAACAAGGAGAAGAGTCAAATGCAATGTCCCTAACCTCTTGAAGCTATCTGGAAGGATCATGCTGACTTCAAGAAGGCTCTGATCTTGGTCTTTTTCCATTGTATTTCTCCCTATTCACTAGATCATGCTACTTCTCCCAAAATATGATGGGACCAATCAGATTCAGGTCTGGCAGAAGAATTCAAAATTGACTGGTTTGTCTTGTGTCATTTCACTTAACCCTGGTCAAGATAAAGCTATGTGAAATAGCTGACTTACTGTCCTTATTCTAGAAAATCATCAATTGCCATAACATAAATAAAGTGGCCTCAAGCCATATTTCAATGACAGCCCAATTTCAGCAGCAAATTGACTTAAAGTTTTTGTTCGTATGCACTCCCTCTTCTTACTGATTCCTATCCTTCACCCACTCAGTGGGTTGGAAGGAATAGTTTATTGGACCGTGCTATACGTCACAGAATTGATTAAAAGAAGGATCCTTCCCAAAACAACCCTTCATTTCCAGTGAGCCCACAGTGAGTGTAATACCACAGGTACTGCTGAGCCATTGGTGACCCATGAAAGAGTGGCAGGAATGAGTGGCTCGTATAAGGAAGGGAACTAGGCAAGAACTTCTTCAACTGACTTTTCCTCCCTCATCTTTGTGTCATGGTACTACACCCACAAGAAAGCTGAAGTGTGCCTAATGAAAGAAAATGATATGCATGTATAAAAAGTACAGCATGTCCAATATATTATCTGGGAGATAATAAAGAAAGAAAAAAAGAATTTTATGACAGCTTCATAGAAAAGAAAAACTCTACAGAAGCAGAGTCTAAACCTCTTCAGGGCATGTTGTCAATATTTCACGAGTATGATAAAAGGAAATATTTAGCAACTCAGTGCTAAACTTCTACCTAACAATATATATTTATAGTGGGCTAGGAAACAATATCTTGGACTCTGAATCTGCAAAGTCTTTAAAAGAGTTCAGAAATTATGTATGTGAAAGAAAAGAAACACTGGAATAAAATTGAGATAGAAAATGTAGTGTTTAAAGTTACCGAGTGAGGGTTACATACAATTTATTTGATAATGACTTTTTTAAAAGATATTCGTTTCAGTAGCTTTTTGACAAGGAGGTACAGAATGTGTTAAGTAAAATTATAAATATCTCTAAGTTTAATCAAATGAAATGTTCCTGGGACTTGAGTATTTCCCTGCAGGAAGAAAAGATTGAGCAATAAACTTTCAGGTTTAACAAAGTACTGAAGTGATGAAAAAAAAAGAGGAAAAAAAATATTCCATTAGAAAATTCATTAAATTGAATTAGAAACATTTTGAGTGAATACATCAGTTGTAATGAAAAAAAATGCAAGGTAAATCTTTTCAAGGAACTGTTCTGATAAGAAAAAATATTCTTTTTACTTTCTACCAAATTTTGTTTAGACTTTTCAGCATGTTAACAATAAAATATACCACAGTATAAAAATTTTATACAGTGGTATAAAATATACCACTGTATAAAATATACCACAGTACTTCATGTACTACATAAATAAAGACTACTTTTCTTACTAAAATAAATATTGCAATGGTTCTGAATTTACTTTTGAATTTCTTATTCTACTAGAAATTTCTAATCAGAAATAAAGCATATGCTAAAACATTAAAATTTCCCACAGAATTGTATTTTGTGACTTCTACCATCTTTGATTCCATATTCAGTCTTTCAACTGATGTCAAGTGTCATGATAGCAGTGAAGAAGCATGCTGTTTTTCACAGTAAATGACTCTGTAAGGAACCTAGATAACCATATTAATAAGCCTTTTCAACATCAGTAAATGTTTGGCATCAGGGAAAGAACAAGGCCTCAGCTGAGACCTTTCTTTGCTTGGGAACATAACAAGTACATTGCTCATGACAGTGGATGGATGGGCACGTTTTCAGCTGGAATGTACAATACCTGAAGAGATGCTTTGCCATAAGAAAACTAACCACACTGCCACTACCTTCCTTATATAATCTGGAAAATTACCCTGAGGGTTAAAGGAGCTGGTCAGTTTTAATCCCATTGCAAATTATCCTCTCTGCCTTGCTAGCAAAGATAGTAGGGTGAATATGTGATGGGAACACCTGGTGTCCAAAACTGCCTGAAAGCAGTGCCTTGTTTCATACAGCTTACTAGAAACTCACCTCTATTCAACTGCAGGAATTCAGAGTTGCTGCCAACCAAGGACAGCCAGAGTAGTTCGAAAGCTGAATCACAAAGTTTCCCAAAGGAAAGCTCTGCCAAAGAGGTGTGGCATTCTTATCAGTAGTTTGCTTGGGACTTTTTTCCCATCTGATTTTTTTTGCTTGCTTTCTTGTTTTATTTATTTTTTTTAAAGCCTTTGCTTAATTTACATTTCTTAAAAGCGTATTTCACAAATATACTGCATCTGCAGCGATGAGTGAAAATGCCTCATTTGTTACTGAGACCAGACTGTGGGATCCCATATAGCAAAAATGCTAATGAAGAACAAATACTTCCTTTTTTCCTAGGGGCAAACTTAATCATGGAAGTGTATTACTTCTAAGCACATCCACACCTGCAGTGCAATAAGGAGAAGATTGTGGCATCCAATATTGCCTCCTACTCAGTCATCTAAAGGCATTTTCATTGCAGGGAAATAATGTTTACCAAAGTCAATGAACTATGTTGTGATTAGAACTGAATGAAGTATATATATTTATACATAAAATCATCTGCTCTCTCCCTCTTTCTGTGTGTGTGTGCATATATATTCACATATAATAAATGCAAACTTTTTTTTTTATACAGGGTGTTAATTTTCCACAATAATGTGATTGACATATAATCAGTTCATGAAAAGAGGATAGAAATATTAAGAAACTCTAGATGGAGGTGAAGTAGAGGGATAGTGAGAAGTAATCAGGTAAATTTCAACAGGGATGGTTTAAGACAATGTATTTTCCTTTGCAACTTTACATTTTGATATATACAGGGTTAGTTATGGAAGCTCATTAAGCTGCCACACTTTTATCCTATTTTCCTTGTATGCTTATACACTGATATTTTTCTTAATATAGCTTGACTAGTATGGACATACTAGTCCATACCAGGTTCAGCATTATAAACGTGCTTACTCCAGGACAGTTTATTGCCCTCCAGTATAGCAATGTTTTAAAAAAATATGTACACATTAAACACATAATCAGGATCCTATGCCTTTATTCCACCATAACCCATAACCCTGCCCACACTAGGATGGACTGTTTTGTTACCTCTGGTATATCAGTGTAGTTACAGTAGTGTACAGAAGCTTTTTGTTTGTTTGTTTGTTTTCATAGATAAACCCTATTTGGGTATTTTTGTAAGAAGATGGTGAGGAGAACGTGAAAATGCCTGCACCGTAAACTGCTGCCTATAAGGCCAAACTGAAACCAGTCTGTTAATGATTAATAACTGGACGATAATAGAAGTCAAGTGGTTTCAATCTATGCCTTTGGTAGATATATGAATACATGTGTGTACACTGTATGTGACAGTACAGACTGCTTTCCACACCTCCACTGCATCCAACTCAAGACCAGAAAGCCACAAAAATTATAATCCACAAGCGAGGCTAAGCATATACATGTGCAAAAACTGTTTTTGTGATGTGGTAAATGATTTGTCCATAGGCAGCAAGCTGCAGTGACAATGTGGGCAGGGGAGAGGACCGCGCACGGGGCAGTTGCAGTCGCAGAGCATAGACCAGATCCTCTGTGTGTAGCAGAGCTGTGAGGAGAATGAACAGCCTCATTTCCCATCAGGTATCTCTGCTGGGATATTTCCATGGAAAGTCCATCAAAAATTCAATGGCAACTACATTCGGCTTCTATTTTGCTGACCAGAGATAGAAGAAAATAGACTTTTTAAGCAAGCTTTCATTTTCCTCAGAGCAGATGTTATCAATATGTACTTACAAAAGAGTAAGCAGGAAAGAACACAGCAGAAATAATAATCAGAAAATAATAGAGTGTTTTTACAAAGTAATTTATTCTAAATATATATTTCTTGCCTTATTTGTATTTGTTTAGTAACATGAATTATGCTGACAATTACTACTTATATCAAATGACTTCATCTGAATGCAACACCTTTTGCATAATGCCCTTAAGCTCAGATTGTATAAAGATTTATGCATGCATTTAACTTAATGCACCCTGTGCCTTATTCCTAGTTAAACTGAAGTCTTTTTACATCATTTTGATGAAGGTTAAAGCAATTGATGACTACTTTCAGACCAAGCTTGCTATTAGACTGTTTTAGAGAATTCACAGAATAAAATGGTCATAGAGGCACTGAAAAGCCCATTGATTGCAATTGTGTCATTCACAATGCATAGTGTTAGGAATGTGCATGTGCATTTGAGCATTTATATGTATGCATCTCCTTGCAGAATCAGGTTAGTGTTACATCTCTGACCTCCGACTATAAATGGTTGAACCTAAATGAGAGCTCCTGGCAATTAAGCCCTCCAAACTTTCATATTAAACACTGTGTAATGAGTTGTTGCTGCCCTTCCTTAATTACTAGAGATTGTTATTGTCTCTGGATTGTATGTTGAGAAAATTAGTTTTTATTCTGAAATCTTTTATGTATGGTCATTGCATTTAGCATGAAAAGCCCTGGTAGTCTGTTGAGTATGGATTATCTCTTTCAGTGCAGATGATAACTATGAATGTTGGAGGTAATGCTCCCATCTGTGACTCTTTGCAAAACAAATACACCTTTTCATCTGCATTTCCAGTACAGTTAATCGCATTGTGGAAGAGATTACACTAAATATATTACCAAGACCAAACCATTAACCAAATGTCAGTCAGATGTGTCAGTGAACAAAGGGTAGGATCCAGAGATGCATGTGTTTAATAGACTTTGAGCTTCCAAGTCGATAGTTTCTTTGACTCTTCCATCCGTCAATACAGGCAAATACTCTATTCCCAAACAAAGCTTAGATGTGACTGCTCAATATTAGTATGTGATCAGAATTGTAATTATTTTAATTTGAATGTTAATTAATTTATTTGTTAATTGCCTCTTGGGCCTGTGTTCCATCTGGCCAGGTTCCATGTGTCTTAATAATATTTCATCTGTGGTCTGATGATAAAAACAAGGTGTGTTTATATACTTTGAAATAATAGTGTTTAGTAACTCGAGATGTTGCCCTCAGAATTGCTGAGGCAGACTGCCAGCTCTCTAATTATGAATATTTCATTTCATTACCTGTATTGATATTTCTGTAATTCATTGCATATACAGCTTGAAATCTGGATCAAGGAAGTTTCTCACATATACTAACATACACAGATTTTTTAAGGTCAGATTCAGATTATTACGTGATATTGCTTCCTCAACCTCTGAAGAACAGTCTAGCTAGGTGAAAAAAATCTGAAGTAAATGGTATTAAATGCCCTTTCGAGATGTTACCTTTTCCATTGGCTGTAGAAAGGGGTAAGGCTGTTACTTCAGACTAGATGCTTGACTTGTTAATATAAAAAGTTAAGGTGTGGAGCATGTTACTACCTCCATGTTTTTCTATCAGTCCTAGCATTGTTTTTTTTGTTCTTTTTTTTTCTTTTTGTCTTTTTTTGCTTAAAGCATTTGTGGCTCAGTTACTTGGCTGAGGATACGGTTCTTTGTGGGTGCAAACACATATGAGTGAGGTCTCTCCATGGTTTTGTGGACACTTCAGAACTTCTCGGTCTTTCATGGAAGGACTTCTCAGACTTTCCATGATGGAAATAGTAGGTGTTTTTGAAAAGAGTTCAGGACTCCAGAAGCTTATTATCATCAACCACGTCTGCTTGAATTGTTCTGGTTGTGTAGCACATTGCAGCATTAAGTCAACACCAGTCAGATACCATTTCTGTTCCATTCAACTTCTATTTTATTTTTATTTTTTCATTGTTTAATTGCTGGAAAACCTGAGGACAGGCTTTTGTTTAAGATGTTGACTTTTACTGTTGATAGTTATGTTGTTAATCTGATTTGATCAATTGACCTGAAACTAATTCACAAATAGGTATGCAGTTTAACAAACAGGAAAGAGAACACTGTTGATAAAAGACTATATTAATAGAGACACTTCCCATCATAAAACCTACTAATAATATTATGGATTTAATTTGTTAAATTTCATTCCTCAGTAAAAGCTTCATTCAGAATCTGTTGGATTGGCAATAGTTTCTGGATAGGACCATAGTAATGAATACAGAGTTTTGTGCTCATCTGTTCACATTTTAACTATATGGTGTTAAGAAGAAACCTTGGGAAACTTTGAAGCAGGTGCTTAATTGGAAAAAAGTTCAGAAAAAAAATCATAGGAGCTGAAACAACATGAAAAACAGGTTTTTAATACTATTTTATCCACTTATAGTGAAATTCTTCATTTCTGTCTTATATATTCTCAATACAGAAGAAAAGATTTTTGGGGAAAAAAAGGGCTTTTTCTTTTTTTAACCTTAGCTATCTTTAACTGCTAACAAATGTGTTTGAAGCTCCTTTCTTTTATCCATAAAAATCTAAATATACTACATGACCATAAGAAGTAGTGCACCTTGTACATTTAAAGTCTAATGCAAATAAACCCAGTGCCCTGTGAATATTGACAAAGCTAGAATTTCCATACTAAAGAATCAGGCTGTTTGTTCTAGTTAAGCAGTAAAAACACTTACACAGCACAGAGGCTCTTCATTGTTCTTCATGCAGCTAACGGTTGGTTTGTCTTCAAAAGGTTCTTCATACAGCCTATTAGGATTGATAAATACACAACTCAGCAAATTCCATCTGGATAGTCCCAATAAATTGTGAAGCAATGCAAATACAAGTCTGAATTTCAAGTTATTTTACCTTTTAATGTCCTCTAGGAAGGAACACCAAGTTAAATACCTAGATAGTTAGATATGCAAATGGTTGTGTATATTTTCATTTATTACAAGCCATTGGCAGTACCTGCATGGCTGGTTTATAGGCATGGTTACACTTTAACCAAAAAAAAAACTTTTACATAAATATATATTTTACATAGATATATATATATATATAGGGATGGGGATCTATTTATAATAGAGGCTTCCAATGGATCATAACCAGCAGAGGAATTTTTCTTGCTGCGTTTAGAGTATCTTTCCCATTATCCTCTGAATTCTTGGGTACACAGGACAAGGAAAAAGAAATGTCTCATCAGAAGAATTACATTAACTGAAGAAAGATTCAGGACAGCATCACAATAGCAGCAATCTGACAGAGAAGAAAAATGGCTATTTTTTTTCTCTGCAGTGGAATTTCTTTGCTAACTTCAAGAGCAATTTAATCAATCAGCCCTATAGTTCCAAAATACTCTTACAGAAAGTTTACGATAGAATCTGTGCTTGGGTAACCTAGTACCAAAGTAAACAAGAACAGCTTCTAAATACCTAGGGTGCTTTTTAGATCCCCTTTGTAGCATGATCGAACAAATGTGTAGGTTCATTATGTACAGAAGGCCCTGGAGATGTAAATTGACTTGATTAATCAAATCAATGACTCGATATGTCATTGGTAGTTTTTCTTTTTGAGGTATTAATGAATGTTGAGAACCTAAAGATTGATTCCTTGTGCAAATTCTATGTCCCTTTTATTCACACCCCAAATCCCATTCATCAGGAGCAACCATGCCTTTGCTGTTATGAATTTTAAGCAAACTCATTCTCCCTTTGGAAGTAAGACCCCAAGCAGTACATGAAGAAAAGATTTGTCTTAAACCCAAAAGCAGACTAACTTTGGAAAATCTGACTGAGTTTCATGGCTAGCACACCCGTCTTTTCATGCGTGACTGTAATACTGAATGAGTTTTGAGAGAAGAGTGTTCTGCCTCATCAGCACTATGGATGGCACACTGGATGTCTCATTTTTTTTCCTTCCAGAATATATTTATTGTTTCACTCAAGAAAATTAATATTATTGGTCCTGACTACACATATGAAATAGCTTTTATATCAGGTCTCTCGCATTACACTGTTGTTAGAGTCAATAAAACTTTTGGTCTTCTAAAATTTGTAATTCGTTTTCATGAGATATTAGAAAATTATATGTAAATATTTTAACAGTATATGTGGTAGCCTTGAAATGTTTATGTTATTCAGCAGAAATGTTGTTTCATAGACTAATTTCCAGTGTGCAATATTTACTGTTAATCATTTATATGGATGTGTTCTCACACTTTAACAATGTTGGTTACTCAGGAAACAAGGTAACACCACATAACAGGAGATGACAAATTGTGTATTACGAATTACCATAACAAAATATCTGTGATATAGCCCAAAAGAGCAATTTACACGCATGTCACAAGTTTAAATTTGGCCACAAATGAACTACTTGGCATATCGTTTTTTGCACTTGCACAAATGAGAATTGAGTTGCTGAAGGCCTACACACTAACAATGCAGTATTTGTGATGAATAATTCAACTGCCCTACTAACAAGTGATCTGGTTAATGCATCAGTTGAAATAAATGGAAATGTTTGGCATCTGTTGACATAAGGTATGTGCAAGTTGAAAAGAAAGGGGGTCATTACTTTCGCGTCTTAACCAGGGTCCAAGATTGAAGTATAATACCCTGGGAAAAGCTTAATACAAATTTCCAAAACATATCTATTGGATTTATTAATGTTTGTCTGAGTATTACTCCTCTCATACAATCCACATGGACGAGAGAAGAGTCAGGTGGTGGTGTGCAGCTGCTGGTGTCTCTAATCTGCACTCTGCTGCAAGCTCTTAAACAATTAGCTTAATTTTTGTAATTAGTTTTGATCTGTGGTTTGGGGTCTCCAGAATATTAGGAGCTGTTTTAACAGGCGTCTATGAAAGGGGTAAGCAGTGTTGTACCTGCAACATATGACTGAATTAATTTTTCCTCAGAACACCTGGAATCAATATTATCATCCAGAAACATGTTGTTTCCTGTTTTTTTTCCCATTATCTCTAAACTGTGCTTTTCAAACCCTGGGGGCATAAAGTTGAATATTGCAAAGGGAAAAAGTGTTTGCTTGGTTGACATGACACTGCACAGTCCAGTGATACAAAGAACTCTTTCACAGAGCTGGGAAACTTTATTTATTCATGCATTTATTTGATTTATTGAATGTATATGCATTGTGGTGATACTCAAGCTATATCACTAGTGAATAATATCCAACAAATATTTCTAATCAGTACACATAAGTTGGGCCAAAAGCTGACGTACTAGAAGAAGACAGAAGGTATCACAAGAAGGCTGGAATATTCAGTAATAAAGATAGAAAACAGAACAATTTGTGAGTTAATAGATAAATATACCAACGCATTAATAATTCACCCAGATCTATCAATTCTGTGCACCAAAGTTGCCTTTGAATGAACTGTGGTCATCGCTCCACCAACAGGTATCATCCGTCAGTTGATAGCACTGGCCCAAAATGGGCCCACTGGTGGTCAGTGCTTTATATATAACAGGGCTCTTATATTCATGGATGTTAAGAATATATTATGATTCCAAGTCCAGGAGAGGTATTTATTTAGTTAAATTATTTCATACATATTATCTCTAGAGTAGAACATATTTTCTCTTTGCTTTCTGTTCTTGATCTTGTTTTTGTTTTAAATCAAGACACTTCTGAAAAAAGGCCAAAAAAAATTTAATTTCCAATATTCTGCCAGCTTAAGAGTTTGGCCAAAAGGAAAAAAAAAAAAAAAAAAAAAAAAAAACAGGGAGAATTGCTTGGCAAATGGAGAAATTACTTCCTAAATTCCTTTTTTATTATTATTCTGTAATTTCAAATCTTGCAACGTAAGAAAATACAGACAGGTTGTATATCAAGAGTTATTCTGTGCAAAATTCGCACTGTCATCACTTTTGGTGCAAACTCAACCCTCACTCACCCAGAATCTATATATCCACTGATTTTTCCCAGTAGGCTCTCTCTCTCCAGCCTACAGCAGCAGGTGCTTGGTAAAGGATCACAGAAGTAGCAATGTCCAATACTTAGGTGCCCAGCACCTGATTTAGCATTTGAAAAATGAATGAAAGATCTCCATTATCTTGTATGAGAGTGGACTCCTGAATTAATTTTTTTTAAATTGTGGATTCTAGTGCTAAGGTTCTAAGCCAGCCAAAAGGAAAATCCAGCACAAGATAAGCCAAGTCTTCACCCATCTAAGAGAAATAAAATATTGTTACCAAATATATATGCGAGCTCCCTCCATTGTGTGAAACTTAGTCTATTTATAGAGGATGAGTCCTCTGCCTTCCTGTTTAAATCAAAATAAATAGATAATCATAATAAATAAGAATAATCAAAATAAATCAGAATAAAGATGTGGATATTAGAGCAGATTTCAGGTGATGCCATCCGTCCATCGCCACAGAAAACAGGCCAACAGCATAACAGCAGTCCATCAAGAACCACCCACATACCAGAAATGTGTATAAACTTACTGTTATGGTGGCACTCAGGGACTTCAAGAGATAAATTTACAGTTGAGGCTTTCTGACAGCGGCCTCAAAGTAACAAAAAGCACCTAGCACCTGTAGACTAAAGCACTCAGCGCTGAGACCCCTCCATCTGCAGTTTCTGTGATTCTTGCCTTTCACTCTGGAATGCTTTTCTTTTGGCTCCCTAGAATGAACATCCTATTGTGTGTGTGGTTCAAAGTTGCTCAGAAGACCAACTAACCTGCGTCCCCATTGGGATTTAAGGTGCATTTAGTGGGTGCCTGCAGTGAAGACCATATTATTTTCCTCTGAAGGGAATTAAAACTGCTCTGCGAATTAAGCCAAAATCCTAGTATAAACACAGAGATAACTGTCCCTACTCTCTTTTTCATCATCTTCTTGCTTTCTTTGTCCTGTTCCTTCCCTTGTCACATATCCACTTATTTTTCTTTCTTTGTCTGTTTTTTCTCTCTTCCTCCTGTGTGCTGAAGAGAGAAGAAAGTGATACCGTCCCTTTATATTAGCAGCCTGCAATTAGTGTCTTTATTTTAATAGAGTGGATGGGTTTTGGCAATGTATACTTTCATATCATACTATTTTTGCATAGCCCCCCACAGTATTTAAAGACACAGATTGTGATTGCTGTTAAAGATTATTCTGGAATATATTGTGCCTCTTTCTTGTGTATTGCATGTTTTTAGCACACCAATAAGAAATTACAATTTTTTCATTTGTCAGTATATGTCGTCCCTTTCATTCACTGTCTTGACCCTAGTTTTCACTGCCAGTTTTATGAGACTGTCCATTTAGATCTGAAAACTGTAGAATAGTAAGGTAGATTTTCATGCATATTGAATTTATGTTACCAAATAATACTCTGTGCTTTTAAAATGCGAAGAATTTCCCTGGTGATATGTCTTCTGGACATCATGTCAGCACAAGAATAAATAGAAGAAAAATCAAGAAACTTTATTTAAAATCAATTAACATAAGATCTGCAAACGTTCAACACCCTTTCAAATTGAATATCCAAATCTACATTGGTCTGATTAGTCCTACAGAAATACGACAATAGACTTACACATTCTTGTCTATCACTGTCTTTCCCACTATTCCTACCCCATTATGCTATTTGGATTCACTAGTTGTAGACGTGATAAACTAATGCTGTAGGGAAATACAGGATTTATAATTGTTTGGAAAGCACTTGATGAGTGCACATGTTAAAAAAAAAGTTTATGTGTACACAGAGTTCCCCTACCTTTTAAAGAGCTGTATAATGTCGCTCGTATGAAACTAAAGCTATTTGTTTTGTAAGGCTACAGGGAGATTTTCAGTCTTTAATGATGGATATATCGAGCCTGCTTTTAATTAGGTTTTGAATGTGGAGACCTAATTACAAATAAAAATCACAGTAAGTCTTCATTAAAATATTTTTTCTTGCGATTTAATGTGTCAAATGTTTACCTGCAGGCTGACCATAAGCCATACCAGGGGAAGCGTGTACCTGTTCCCCAGTTACCATTCATCTCAGCTGTATTCTAGTGGATTTACTTCTAGAGGACCTGAGATTACTCTGATTTTGAATTATTTCTAGGGAAGCCCCTTGTTTCAAAGTCATGGTTTCCTGTGTGAGATCCCAGGACTACATGAATGCCCTTCATGTTGCCTCTCAGGGATGCAACATTGCAGCTGGCATCAGCTCCAGCCACATCTCCAGAGCCCTAACGAGGGCTGAAGGCTGCTGCTCTCCACATCATACCTTTGTGTTTGCATATTGGCTTCCATGTCAACTATGGACTATTTTCCAGCTTTGAAGTTCAGGAATCCATTCTCCTGGCCTAGTTCCAGAAGTAGGTATGGGGTGCAGAGTAGTTGTACCTAGTCTTCTGGGCCCAACATGGTTCAGAACTGTCTCAGATCACTCTCTCTGAGTTTGCTGCACTAGACTTGTATGGGAATAGATGGGCAGCTCGATATTGGCAAGTACATTCTTCTGTTGTGACTGTGAAAATTTGCAAAACGTTCCTGTTCTTGACACTGTCCACGACATCCTGGCTATCATCACCAGGAAAAGCAACATGTCCAACTGCACTGAGACTATTAATGGAGTTGTTCATGGTTCCTATGATTACCAAAGATGTAAATATATTGCTTGTGTGTAAACATCAGCTACAGTGAACATATGCATGACACCAACACATTACAGGAATCTACCATGTTCCTCCTATGGCAAATAGGCCATCTTCCCCTGGTCTCTTATTTTTCCACCAGTGATATATGCTGACATTCATGACAGGAAGATACCCATCTTCATCAGAAACAATGGCATCAGCCTCTATTCCCATTGGTACATGTGATGATGTCCTGAGAAACACAGAGCCTGAATGAAGCTCATAGCATCCACATGCCCTGCCAACTGCACATGGAGTGCACTGCCCATCAGAGCAGCTTGGTGAAGCCAATCTGCAGTGCTCCACAAACTGTCACTATGTGAAAGGGAACGTGTCCCCAGGGGAGGCCTTGTGAGCTGCATTGTCAAAGCTCTGCTTACTGCTCCCTGGGGAGACACACTCAGGAGCAGCCTCCCTGCCTGAGCCGGAGGGATAGTTTCCCCATAATAAGGATATTTTCACAAAGTACCCAGGGGCAAGCTGTGGTTCTAAGGTGCAAACTGAGCTGCCTCCCTTCTTTTAAGTCTCTCTCTCCTCCAATACACCTGGACGTGGCTCTGACCATCCCTGTGGACAAAGCCATGTGTTGTTGCTAGCAGAGTTCTGAGTTTGAGTTTGCTTCCTGGAAATGCTTATGAGGCTCTTAAATGTCCTCCGAGGCTCAGGTAAGCCACCTCCAGAGAGCTGGCACAATAGAGAAGTTATCCATTAAATTAAATATAATTACCTTCTTTTGCAGCTCCCAGAACAGGGATTTTCTGAGAAAACAGTGAAAGAAACAGGGAACATGACAGCAAGCCCAGAGCGTGGAGCAGTCTCTGCACTGATTCCCAGAGGAGCCCATCGTGTCTCCTCCAGGAGGGAAGCATTGACATGGCTCTCAGGGGTGCTTCGGGTCCTCCAAAGAAGTGTGAGTGCAGCTTCCATTGCCTGTCAAGGATGAAAATTGAAGTTGAGAGTAGTCTTTTGTCAGAAGCAGGTTCAGCCTGAATTTCCCATTTGGTTTCTGAATAGTTTAATGAAGAAAAATTCAGCAAAATATCACAGGGTAATTCTGGGAAGTAAAACTGTGACAAAATAACATGTGTGACTCACAGATTGCAGTAGGAGTTTTATTTTATTTTTTTTTCCTGGGTTGTTATCTGGGCTCTGAATTCTGCAGAATAACAATGCAAAAGAGCAATGAAATAAACTGGGTATTGCAGGCTTTCTGATTCACCACTAAACAGCTCTTTTAAAAGTCTTCCTATTGTTAGGACCATTGTTTCTTTGGCACGGAAATGCCATCCTGTTGAACGAAATCAGTCCCTGGGAAACCAGGTCAAAATTCTGGATGCCCAAAACAAAAGGATAGATTGCGATTAGTGAGCTAACATGCTCAAAGAAAATAATATCCTTTTTGCGTTCTTGACCTACATCTGAGTCATACGCTACTTCCAACAGCGCTTAAATCTTTTTGTGTTTTATTCTAGAAAGAGTATTGCAGTGGTAAGAGGCTTGACTGCTGGAGCACATCTGCTGCTTTTACTTTCTGAAAGGCTGTGATCGCTAAATTCTAGATATTTGACAGAAATTTCTGTTCTAACTGGTGAAAATATTCTTAATCTAGAAAACAGCTAGCTCTGTTTCAGTGCTGTAAGTGCTGCTAAATACCTAGAAATTACTTGAAATTAAGAACACATAGCAGTCTTACCACTTTAATTACATTACATTTTCTGCCTTTTCTCTTTGGATCACTGTATATTGTTTCTTGTTTTGCTCCTGACCTCTTTGCTGAGACTTTCTCATTGGGTCCAACTTTTAATTCTCTGAATGTTGTGCATTAATTCCTTTTCGTATTTCCATTTTTAATGTGTGTGAATGCAGCATTCTGGAAATGAAATGGTAGCATATACCTGTACACTGTAAAAATTCAAGCAGAAAAAAAAATTACTTTTCCCTGCTCTAGGATAAATTTGAATGAGCTATTTTCTCTAATGTGAAAGTCTGACTCATTCATTCTTTTTGGGCTTGCTCAGTATGACTCTTCGGAGTCACTTTGGATTTATCACCTCTCCTGGATATTCCGTAATGTTCTGTAATGTAATATTAATCCTTCTATCCTTTACTGGTCAGGAAGTGACTTACTCAGAGTCACAGAACAAATTAATTATTAAGCTGTGAATAAAATGTGATAATCCAAGGTCACTAACTCTTTTAGCTTCATTGTGAATTATGTGTTAAGAGCTAGTTCTTAAAAGTCCTTGGTCCTCAAGTCATGTAAATGTGTGACTAAATAGATTCATGAGAGCCTCAACCATCACTCAATAACAACCCATTTTAGGAAACAGAAATGAAAGAGCCAGACATGCAAATGAATTTTTGGATGCATTTATTAATGGCAGTTGAAATCAGCTTTATTAATTTGGAGAATGTGGCACATATATAGTGTTTAGGAACCAGGGGCTTGACAATCCTGCCTGTGCTGATTTCACTTTCTTCTACTTTTGAGGCCTGCAGTATTTTGTGCCTAGTGCTTTTACCAGTGTTTTCACTCAATTAAAATCTGTATCCATTACAGGAGATGTGGGAAAAATCAGGACAAATTCTCACTCTTCAAAATTTTCTACTTTAGCTTGGTGATAGCATTTTATTGTATTTTTTTTTTATAGCAGTGGGGCTTTTTAATTCCTGATGCTGGTTTATGAATCTGCAAAAACATTCAGTACAAACTAGTTCAAGCATCACAGCAATAACTAGTATAATTAGCACATTTGAGGATAGCAGAAACTACAGAATAAGCAGACATCACTCACTAAAGCAATAGATTGATTTTACAGTGTGCACACCAAGGGCTTTTATCAATACCATGTGTTCGTTCTTTTGGACTATGTCATTCTCTTTGCTGGGCGAATAAAGGGACAATTTGACAATTTCTGAAGTTATTAGAGCTTTTTTGTCACTAATAAATAATATGCTACTATTACTAGACAGTGTTTCACAGTCAAAGGAGTGCAGGCAAGCTTGGAGAAATGGAAAAGGTCAACGACAGAATGACACAGATTACTCTATATTAAGCAATTAATTTACTCCTTTCTTGTTTTTCTTTTGCGGGGGAAAGGAGATTTGGAGGCACCTTCCTTTCACATACTTTTGTCCCTTCCAGAAGGAATACTAAATAGAAAAATAGATTATATATATTTTAAAAATATAATATCCTCAACATACTCTTAAACCTGCAAAATATTTCCCTTGAGAATTCTAGCTGTGATCCAGCAAGAAATAATGAATATTTCTTGCTTTGAATAACCGAGTAATTTCCCCTAGTAGAAGTAAGTGGCTGAGTTTAGCCAAATCCAAATAAAAACTGAGGTACTAAATCAAAAAGACCATCATTCTGCACTGAAGTTTAAGATAATGAGGTTTTTTTTATGTGTTAAATTAGAAGGAGAAAGCCTGATTTGGAGGTCTTCTGTAGCGCATTAGCAGTTTTATGCTTTATGCTGCTTAAATGCACTATCTATAAAAACACAGAAGAAGGTCATCCACTGGTTTAAATATTCATAGTTTATTTGATACTATTGGGAGCTGACAGATTATCCCAGGTGAGGAACATGTAGCTTATTAGCTAGAACTGTGCTCCAGGTGAAAATGAAGATAACTGTTCCCAAATTAGGATAGTACCTCCTGGGTTTTTTTTATGAAGTGAAATCCACAATTTCAGGTAAGTGCAAGGTGAACAGTACAATCCATTAAAAATCTTTAAATCAAACCAAAATAAGTAAAAGCCTGTCTTTGCAATATAGAACTTTTACATTAGTCTTCATTGCAAAGAATTCTTCCCAGCCAACTATGATTTTCTTGTTATAACTTTTCAAAAACATTAAGACATTTTTGCATACCATTAAGTTGGCTTTAAAATAGATAGTGATGATGTATAAATTATTTTTGAGTCTCAGAATTGTAGAAGCATGTCATCCCTTTCTATAAAATTAAGAACAAAAAGTTAAAGCAAAACCCACAGGCTTAATAAATGAAGACCTAGATGGTAAATCATACTTAAGACAGGCCAGCCGTACTCAAAACACAATATTTACCAGCAGACTGAACCAAAGGATTATTCCCTTTCTTAGTAGAGCTGATTTGTAACGAAAATAATATTTAGAACAATCTTTTGCACAACAGAGCAGGAGGATGACTTTTACCCGGTAACTGTTTAAATAAGCCCAGCTGCTTCTGTCACTGGGGACCAGGGCTATGGGAGGGTAGCAACAGCTTCTCATTGAAGTAAGGCCATCAGTCTTCTTCAGGATCATCTGTAGTACTCAACAGAAATTCTGTGGGCTGGTCTAAACTTTACCCTTTATATGAAAGATGTAAAATGGGGGCCTTATGGAGGTTAATTGGTGGCTAACCCACAAAGGTTACTCAGGTGCTGGACTGTCACTACTGCTGCTTATGTTGAGCAGGTTTACTCCTTCATCCTGCTCTGTTTGTACCACTATGGAATCTTTTAGCTTGTAGTACCCTGAGCACTCTGGTGCTTGGATCTTCCCTCTGTTACCAGTTTGCAGGCTACCTGTATCAGTAAAATCCTGGCACTAAATGGGGGCTGCCAAGGCCAGGTTATGATTGTACCATTGCCGTTTGTTCTGCTAGAAATGAAATCCCAAATCTTCTACGGAAGATGGCTCTTTGACTGAATATTAAGGGGGAAACCAAAACATTAAAACAGAGTGCAACAGAAAGTCTGAAGACAAAGTCTGAGGCAAGTAGGAGCACACTTAAAGAAAGAAGCTGATTTACCCTGTGTAAGACAACTAGCTGATGAAAAATTGGAAGTGAAATAGCTTCCATGTCACTCCAGGGAGTAACTTGTCCAATCCGAAAAGGTAATGTTATTATTATCTTTATCTAGATTGAAGGAAAAAATGTGAATGAATCTTGTTTTTAAGAATTTTTGGAGATCCTATGAATTTTGGATTCAACCAACTATTCTTCAAGATGTAAGGCTTTCCTCTCTTCTCTAACATTATTATTATTTTTTGTTAAAAAGGGAAGAAGGAAAATTCTTCCAAAACCTTTAAAAGGAAAACAACTATAAGAAAAACCTAGCTTGCAAACTTGCTCATCTTGATATAAGCCGCTCCTGATGTCTAGGATATATAAAAGTAAACTCATGTTTTCAAGGTATGGAATTCAAATCTTGCTGAAGTTTTCATTATACAATTCACTTCTGTTAATTCCCTCTTCTCACTTTCTCTCACAAGTCTGATGGAGGCCAGTAAAATGCTTCCAAAGAAAAATAGAGCTTGAAAACAAAATATCTTAAAAGTATGAAAGTATGGTATCTTAACTCTCTGCCTCCTCCTTAATCAAGAACAAAAGCAAATGTTCATTTTTGGAGAGAGAAAAAAAAAAGTGTAGTTTATGATCAAAGCCTACAGAGAAACACTTGGACCATATGTCTATCTACTGGCATATGGTTCATTGTTGTCTATCAGTGAGCCTTCTAATTAATAAAGCATGTAATTCCTGCAGTGTGACATCTTGCATCTTGAGGACAGCTGATTAAAGAACAGGCATATACCAGATCACTTGTCACAGCTCACATAATGGAGAAGTTTATGAAAAGGAAAAAAAAAAAAAGCAAACGTATTTGGGGACTGCGAGCTAGACAAAATAAAGAATTTAAGCAAACAAAGGTATCTTTATCTTGCCATCCTAGTTCTTTGGGTGCTTAAACAGTCTTTTCAGCAACTTATTGAATATAAAACTTTTCCTATTCAATCTTCAGGTATCCAAAGCTATGTATCTACAGGAACTAACAAATGATACAAGCTGAGGAGTTTGGTTCACGTCTATTATTAAAGCTACTGGAGATTCAGAATCAAAGATTTCTCCTGAGAGAAGCTCACTCTAGCACCTACCTGCTGGACTCCGCAAATTGCGCATTTGTCTCGAAGGGTAGCCATTTGAAGAGGAGGCAGTACAGACCAAAGTAGGGATGGTCAACCTGTGAAGCTTGAAGTGCAACTCAGCTTCCCAGTATTTGCAGGGGAGGTTTGCCATAGGGCTGATGAGTAACCTGCATTCCAGGTGAGGTTGAAAGTGAGCTATTGTCAGCAGGATTTCTCAACAAAATCCTCAGGTCTTTGAAGAAAGACTCTGGGCACCCACTTCTACAGGTGCACTGAATATCCTCTGTTAAGTGCTTTGCTGAATCTTGGATAAGCTCAAGAGAATGTAAGAGTTTCAGGAACATTCCCTAGGTTTCTGCCTGAGCAGTTATTCTTACTTCCTAGCTCTAGGCAGTTCAATATTTGGGTTAGATTGGATTGCCAGTTTGAGTCACCTAAATGGTAGGTAGTGAAGTTCTTAACTCTAAGACACCTTAATGCCATGCTGGTGGGGTCAATGGTAAGAGTCCTTACCCATCAGTTCCTGTGGGGCAGGCCAATACCTTAGCCATACAATTTAAATCACAACTGCATAAAGAGCACCTCTGCAGGACTTGTTGTAGACTAAAAGCAGAGACCAGCCTTAAATTAGTTTGACCAAAGTTGGGCAGCAGTAATCTTTTTATTATTTTTATATCATTCCCACATTTTTATGGATAACTTGGCTGCATAATCTATTTAAAACAAAAACAAAAACAAAAAAAAAAAAGAGAGATGATCCTATACCAAACCTGTATGTTTACTATAATATTTTTAAACTTTAAAATTAATACATTAAGTATATCCTGATTATTCTAGTTAATTCAGGAATACTCTGCATTTAAAACATTGCTGCTGGGAATTCTATGAATAACTTTTAAAGATTTGTCCCTTATGTAATATCAGTGAATTCTGGACCTGAGCTGTCACGAACCTTTGCCTTATTTATATTGCCTTCTTTTACTGGAATGATGTTTACATTGTTCTCCCTATATGTAGAAATGAACCTCCCAGCTTCTTTATATCCACTAGCAATAAAGCTACATCTTAATGAGAAAATGAGTATTTGGACTTTACACTTTAACCAGTAATGTATCATTTCTGACAGCTGCGCTTTTTATTCACGATTACACTTTCTGAAATAGCTTCAGTGATAGCAGCCAGAATCCTCCTCTCTCCGCAGCTTTTCCAACAAAGGCAAAATGAAATAGATGTCTATAGATGTCATGGTGTTATTTAGAGTCCTTTCCTTTTCACAGGATCATGCCAACAAACAAAAGAAAAAAACTTGCTCCCACCTTTATCCTTTATGAGCCCATCACTTTCTTTCAGTAATATCAAGTGTTTCTCCCTTTCTATTTCTTCAAATTCACATTGCTTCTCTTTCCTTTTTGTTTTATACTCTTTAGCTTATTTTATCATGCAGCACAGAAAAAAGTCTGTGTTAGATTCTTTTTTTAAAAAAACAAGTGTTATCAAACTGTTCTACAAGGTTTTAAAACTAATAGTCCAGCTCATAGGTAGTAAAAGAATAGTGATTCATATCTTTATTTGTAAGCAACATCACCCAAAGGGCATTATGCAACTCTGATTTTGATAGGGTTTTTCTTTTCTTCCTCAGGCATAATGACTCCAGAGAGACCAAACATAACAGGGATCAACGGGGCTGCTCTCTTTTCTATTCCAGTTTTGCACAACCAAGGGATCTGTTGAGGTTATTTGCCATTTATTTATGCTTTAATCAAGCCTGTTTTAAAAAATATCAGTCAGCCCAATATATGCCCAATCTAGCATCTTACAGTGGCTTAGTGTAAATGTGTTAAATGTGTTCTTTCCACTGTTCAAGGCTATGAGACAAGTCATCTCTGAAATAAACAGCAGCATTGAGAGTTTTATCCTGCTCTCCTTACAGCTAGTGAGAATTTTGTTGGGAGCTGGCTATAAGGGTATACAAATCAGGCAAACATGTCATTTGTTGACTTCTGGCCACATCTGAAGGGTGCTGTAATCCTGCGCAAGTCCAAATCTGCAGTCTTGAAAACCCCCACTGACTCGCACCTGCTTCTGTGTTTGCCTATAGTGCTGAGGCATGTTTCCAAGTGAGTACAGCTGGATCTCTCAGCACACCAAGGGAAAACACAGTTGGCATGGGACCGAACACATTGGTCCGTCTAATCAAATCTGAGCAGGGCGTGTGAAGCCTACGTTCAGCTCCTCCATCTAACAGACTGAAGGTGTGTAGGTGGGCTTCCTTGCCAAGAGTCAGCTGCAGTTCTTTTTTCCTTTAAGACACAGCCAAGAAAGAGGGCGGTGATTACTTCTTTCTATGATGGTTGTATTGTTTAAGTACTTTCGCAGCAAGTGAATGTCCCAGGTTTATGCTGTTTTTGTCTGGGTAGGAGTTTTAAACCTTTTTTCTCAGTATTTCAGGACAGTGCCATGATCAGTGAGCTTGGATGGTAACTAAGTTGATAGTCAGACTTTGGAAGCAGAGAATCTGTGTCTGATAGTTTTTCCCAGGACTGTGACATAAATGAGCTGGTGGTTGGATAACATGAACACCATTCCTCTTCCCCTGCTTAAAAGCAGAGTGAATCCGGCTCAGTTTTTCTTGAGAGAGGTTTATTGGCTCCTTTTCTTGGGAAGCTTCTTTAGGCCAGGTCTGAAGCCAAATGGGAGGAAGCTTGAGAACAGGAGCAAGGCTTCCCTGCCCAAGGAGCAGCTGCGTTGAAGACTGCCTTGTAACCCTCAACACAAGCCTCATCAGGATTTCCTGCTGCATAGCACAAGGTGAATCTTTGCTCTGGGACTCAGAGAGTCTGTTCTGGGTCGCATTTCAAGAGGCCCATCAAGCATATAGAGAATGTACATACATAATGTGGGGTCCTGACTCCCACTAGTGCCAGACTGGTAAAAACTAGATGTCACACTGCTTAAAAACATGCATAGACAGCACGTTGAAAGGGTGCCCGTAGCTCCCTCTCCTGCTAGTACCACCAACTTTGATGCATGCTCACATGTAGCTAGAGCACCCCCTTTACCATAACAGCAGCTGCATCCTACGCTGCTAAACCCTAAAAGACTCAGAGTCCTGACTGATTCTTGTCCTTTATCCTATAGCCCAAAATATGCATGGGTTTTATAAGCCTTTTTTTTTGGCTACAGTTTTGCACATTAGCAGTGCAGATCTCATTATCACATATTGGTCACAATATCCTCTTTACAGCTGCAGATATCTCTGGCATAAGTAGTTTGTAATTACCTTTATTCTCTATGGTGAATATGTGAAAACAGTGACACAGATTATTAGTATGCAATTGAATAAAAAGTTTCAAACTAATGTGCTGCTGTTTTTTCCCCTTACTCCTCAAGGGTATACATCTAGTTCATAACAATCACAAGGTGAGTATGATATATGGAAAAAGCGGACAGTGATGAGTATTTTGCCAATTATTTTAAAAAGCATCAACAAACAACCTACAGTTCATTAGCTGAGAAATGAAGCTTTATATTTCAAGAATGGTGCAGTTCGATTTAGATACTGCTGACCCAGATTTCTGTTTCTGTATTGAATTGCTTGTAGTGAGTAATGCATGTTCTATTTATGGGATCATTACTAAATTGGGCCTTACGTGGTTTAAAACCCTTTGCACTAGACTCACAAGGAAAATTCAGGAACTCTGTCACTCTGATTACCAAGCTTGGGTTACGATTCACAGTAGTGAAAGTCTGAAGTAGCTTTCCTAAAGGAATAACTGTAAGATACAGACAAATGAAATGGCTATGAAATGGAAATTCACGATATAGTTGCTTGTGACCACGTGGGCATAGTCCAAATGGTCTTTTTTGATTTGGTCTTTTTATATTTGTATTTTTTTCTGTCTTCTCCCTACTTAGGAAGAATTAAGTGACCTACTTTGGACTTTGACCTACTTTGGACTTCTACTTTCAGGTGAAATGAATTATACCCTGAAGCACCTCTTTTCCACTTTTGATCTACCCAGCTGGCTTATTGTGGACTTTAGGATTTCAAGATTTTGCTAGATTATATACAACCCACCCAAGGATCTAAATAAGTGCTGGGAATGTCATCATTAGGTATTGTGCTAGTGGTGAGGTGCGGTGCCCCTGATTTGTTGAAGCTGTCAGTAGCCAGTTGTGCCAGGGAACATCCCAGTGATCAATTCAGTGTATGCAATTTCCTACCTTCTTCTAAATAATATAATTGCTGCAGCAGCTGGCACTGCAAAGAACAAGGGAAACACTCAAAACCCTGCCTCTCTTGGAAATGATGGGAGCTAGGTGCTTAATTTCTCTGGAAAAATCAGTGAACTTTTAAAAAAATCTAACCATAAGTGCTGTTTTCAGACGTGACTTGAATTGTCAATATTGAAAGTCTGCAGCTTCCAGTTTGAAGGGAGAACCAAACAAAATGAAACAGATAGATGACACAGATTTATCAAACTAATTTTGTAGAGCAGTAGTCCTAAAGAAATGGAACTAATATGAAATGTGCTAGTCCTTGCTTGGTTTTGTTTCCTTTTCTTTTTCCCATCCCAGTTTCTCTTGTTCATTTGAAAGGTCTCAAAAGGTCTTGGAGGCAGTGGCTGTGTTTCCTGTTCTGGTGGCACAGCACTTGACATTATGGGGCTCCAAGCTTGATTTAAGTCCTTGTGCTGCATCATCATGGATGCAAATAAAGGTCATACACAAAATACCAGTATCTGAATGACATATTTACTCTGCTAGTTTTATCTGTTGCTTCAAATCCACCTTCTTAGGGTGCTTTCCGTCTTAGTATTCAGTATCACCTTTAGGGCTAAGTGTATTTTTCCTGCAGCCTTGGATAAAAAAAGAGTGGAAGAAGCAGATTCACAACATATCCCTTAGAAGATGGTAGTGTATAAATCGATATTCTTTTGGAACGTTTTTCAAGGATACATCTACATCCTTGAATGAATTAATTAAAATAAATAATAGAGGGCCTCTAACTCTATCAAGAAGAATAAGGTCAACCCTAAGTAACTTGTGCTTCAGCTGAAATTTGATTGCCCTGACTTATGCAATGGATTAAGCAAAGGATTTTAATTTTTATTACTGTAATGGTTGCTGTTATTCATGAAAGTGTTAGGGCTGTCACTTAAAGTAAAAAATGCTACTAAATACATTAGCTGCAGGTAGAAATTTTGTTAATTTAATGGACATGTGCACTTTGAAGCAGACAATTTTTTGTCAACATTAAATGCTCGGACACTTTTTTAAGGATGATCGATAATAATATTATTATATTATTATATTATTTTTATTAATATAAAAAGTTGCAATTACTATTGTTAGTATCATTACCATTAATAGCATTTTTTTGTCATAAAATCCATTTGAACAACACAGAACATTTTGCAGAAATATGCATCCTAAGATCTTCTTTCAAAAGCTAGAGCTTTGCACTAAGACACCTAAGGAAACACAAATGTGTGACAGCATGGATTAAAGATAAGCACTCTGCTACAATTCAGCTCCTCCATCATTGTTAAATGTGTATTAAGACCAATAACATATTTGTTTCAGCATCACTTTTTCTGACGGACCAGGCTTTTTGTAACATGTGCAGACAGAGCTGCCTTAGGTGATGGCATTCTTACCTTGACATGTTAAGTCTTCAGAAGTCTGAGATGGGATATCTTTGGGCTACTTTAAAGGGATCTGAGCATCTAATTTAGTCTAGGTTTGATAGAGGTCCTTGGGATAAAAGTAGGGGAAATGAGACACAATCCTTCACTGAAAAAAATGAGATCTAATATACAAATATGTTCCAATACACTCTCAAACATCAAACAATTATGGGAATTCTGACGTGAAAAAATCTTTATACAGTATTCTGTCTAATAACAGCTTGAGAACAGCGAACAAATACGTCAGAGTTTTGTCTTTGCCTCTCGATTCAGGAGTGTTCTTGCTTTCTAGTGCACTTTTTAAAAATACAGGGAAAAAGACCAAGGTAAAACTCCAAGGCAAGCTCCAAGAACACTCAAAGGTGAGCTCACTTCAGTTTGCAGCAGCTGAAACCCAGATAAACCAGTCTCAAACTGTATGATTTTTTTTAGTAAGCAGTAGCAAAAGGCTGAGGAAGAATGTGGCAGTTCCAGCTAGGTCTGCGGGCTGAAGCCTCAACTGCTTAGCAGCCTACTGTAGGGTCCAGTTTATCTTTCACTGCTGCAGTAACCCCAAAGTTAGGTTTTTCATTTGGGATTGTTTTCTCTTGAAAAAAAAAATCACAGTAAAGTTAAAATAGAGTGTTTGTGTGGTGCATTTTTTTGTTTATGTGAGTACATGCAATTGCTAAGATCTTTAGCAAGTTTACATATGGAATAAATAAGTTTCACTCTTTTAAAATTTCACACTTAATTTAAAGCCATAAATTTCCATCAAAAACACTTTGTTCAGCATGTGAACAGTAAACAGTTTATGTAATAATGAGTCTTCTGAAGGCAAAGCACTGTTTCTGAGCAGATTGGCACGATGGTTGTGTGATACATAAATGTACACAAAGTGCTTAACAAAATAAGCACACTTTGTTATCAAAATGTTATCCGGTATTATCCTTTGCAAAAGACAATCCTCCTCTTTGCTTGTTCTCTATGTAAAGAATTAATACTAAAATATTATTAGATATATCAAAAAACACCCACAGGTACATTCAGCAACTCAAAAGTATGTTAAATGCATTATTTTGTACTTTTAAAAAGGAATTGTTTTACCCTGATAAATAAATGCTGAAAAGATGATTTCTAAAAATTGTTGCAAAAATGAAAAAAACGAGGACACACATAATAATTGTAGCTAAATAATTGAATTTGTGGCATAAAATTACAAAAGGCAGAAAAGTCATAGATAAAAGAAGACACGCTTTTAAGTGCAGAATTTCCTGACTTGTTGGTTTCTGTCTCATCCTTAATGCTATCTAACTGATGTTTCAGCTTGCAAATTGAATTTTCTTTTAATTTGAGCAGATCATACATTCATTTGTGGACTCTCTATCTTCATCAATCAATGCATTACGCCAGCAGCTTCATCTTCTCCTGAAAGATAACCCTGGATTATGTCATGGCTCAGCTCTGTGTTGCCCCCACAGAGATAATGAATTTGCGCATGTAAGAGGATCATTTGCCAAGAGGAGTGGGCTGCTGCTCTGAGCATATCTCTTCCATCTGCCACAGGATGATTCCATTTGCAAAAATCGATCTCCAGGAGGAGGATTTCTGAGCCCCTCTCTGGCTGCCATCAGCACGGTGTGGTGAAGTGCGCTGTCTAGCCAGGAGGGCAGAAAGAAGGGATCACGTTGCAGCTGCCTCCAGAAAGTCGAGGTCATGGGCACGCGTTTGCTGCTCTTCACACCAAAGCTGGAGGGAGGTTGAGGCACCTTCCTCTCCATATCCAGGGGCTGCAATTCAGGGGTCCTGAGTGGAGGATGGCACCTGAGAGACCAGTGAGACCAAACCGTGCACACGGCAAGAGGAACACAAGCCTGGTTGTCTCACGGGCAAATGTGCAAACAAGAGATTTGTGCAAGAGGATACTTGTCTTTGAGGGGCCAAATGGCACCTCCTCCTGCCCCAGTGCCATCCTTCTCACTCAGCGGAAGCACATGGCTGTGTTGATTTTGCAAGAGCTGGTTAGTGCCTCCCTGAGCAGCCTGGGGACTCCCTGGGAGAGCTGCCTCCCACAGAGGGGTTGCCAGAGCATCTGTCTACATGTGCAACTAATCCCTCAGCTTTATAGGTTAAGTAAAGTCTCAAGTAACTCACTGAGACCTGCTATTTCTATATATTCTCAGTACTGTAGAGAGAACAAAGATCTACTCAGCTCATTTGAAATCCTAAACTTTATTTTTCTGTAGAATTAGACGACTTCTGACATATAGTCTGCCCCTTAGGTGTAACCTGCTATTCCATGATACTTTGTCTGGCTCCACCACTTGCATGGGCTGTAACAGGATACTCAGAGTCCGGCATGATCCTTATCTTAGTGGCATACACACTGTCTTGCAATCTGAGGGGGACAAGGCATTTCTATTTAATGCAAATGACTGATTACAGGAAAAAAAATCCGGATTTTTTATTACTCATTTGGGAGTGGGGGGGAAAGATATTTTGTTTTTCTTTTTTCTTTCTTTTTTTTTTCCTTTTTCCTTTCCTTTTTTCCCCAAGGTCCATCTGTGCTGTTATATTTTGGTATATTATCTTTCTGTTTAGTGTGTAGTATGTCATAGCACGAGCATATCACCTGCCAAAAAGGATAAGACAAAATGACAAAATTTGTCCTGAGACAGCTTGACAGAATGAAACCTGAAAAAAAAAAAAAAAAAAAAAAAAAGTGGCCAACACTTTATTGCACTTTGGATATTGGACTTTGGTTGCAATGATTTTGAGCCTACCTCTCTCAATCTCTAACCAACAATGGTTTTCTTATAGTAGTTGGCTGCCATAATGCGACTATAACTCATTTATGTGACTTCATATGTCATGAAGTCTTACAAAGATATTGCATGTACTCAGTGCAGTATTAAAGAGGTTTTTTTTTTCTGTTTCTTGTAGGAAGACACAAATATGAATTCAATAGGACAGCTTTTTCTTTCTGAAATGTGAATCAATCACTGAATTCTTTGAAATTGCATTATCCTAAAGAAAGTGTTCATAAATCTTGATGATAGGGTTTATTTTTCTAAAGATCTATATTTTATGACAGACAGTTTAAATTTGCACCTGAGACCACAATAGTTTTCATCAGATGTGAATGGATAACAAATAGAATGCATGGACTCTCATTAAGCATAAAATTGCTCAACGAGAACCATTCTGAATCAATTAATCATAACGTAACAGAATTCTATTTTTCTGGCATCCTCAAAATCAAAAATAACTACTTGCATCATTTTTCATTGTAAAAAAAAAAGGTGTGATTATTATTTACAGCTGATGAAATATATAATTTTAGCCACTCCAATTAAAAAAAAAAAAAAGATTATTTTCTTTCCTAGAAGTCACTAAGCAGAATTCTAAAGGAAGTTGTCTCACAGCAATACCTTTCTATCCTACACTCTCCTCCCTATTCACTTTTCAAGAGCATATGCAAAAAGAAGTCCCAATTTATATGGCATAGCATGGTTCTATGGGAAGTAGTTTAAAATAAGTTTGGGATCCAATTCAATTTCAGAGAAATATCACCATCCTTTCTATTGATCATACTCTGCGTCACTATTACAAACGGAACTTTTATTTGCATTATATGTTATTTTGGTGACAGTATGCCCTGGATTAGTCTCCAAGTTGCTTAATTTAACATTTGAATCAAAGCAATACAAATTTTGACCCCTAGATATGCCCTCTAACATGACTCCAGATTATTCCAGGACAGACAGGGCTGTTACCCATGAAACACCAGTTATGGGATTGGATGGGACTGCCTTGATATCAGGGAAAGGATATATGCTTCTCATACACTGATTTGCCCAGCAAGAAATGTTGATGTTATTATTCGGGTGAAAGATGATGAGTCTAGCACACTAAGAATTTAAGGCCTCTCTAAGTTCGGAGAACTTCAGCTTTTTAGAACTTCAGAACTTCATTTTTAATGCAGATTTCCTAGGTAGGTGAATTTCTCCATGCCAGCTATAGAGCTCTGTTTCAATAAATCAACCCTTTCATAGCTGCAAGTTTTGTTTAAAGGAAATATATAAAGCTACCATACCAGCTACATTACTCAGTGTTTGTCTGTATGCTGTTTGCCTGTATACTTCAGGAAATGTGACAGAAATATTATTTACTTATCCAAAGCAGTCAACACAGCCTATTTTTCTCTTTTGGAATGACTCATCCAGTAATTCAATTTACATATTTAAATCAAATTAATTGTCTGTCTCTCTCTAACTCCGAGGACTTTTTCTGCTATGATGTAAATGGTTTCTTTTTATTTCTTCCTCAAATTTAATATTGCATTTCTCTTATATTGTCTGTGTGCATGCATTAGGCTAATATTTGCAGCCTTTCACTGCCTCCATAGTTTATCATAAAGGGGATCAATTTACAGAATATGCACTTTATCCAGACTGGATTAGGTTGGCTTATGGCTTTATTTTTATCTCTGCTATAACAGAAACCATACTACCTCCTCAGTAGCCAATGTATAGACTTGGACTTTACAAGACAGCAGGATGATTTGTTGCCCCCTATGATACTGATCTTTAGAGGAATACTTTAGTACATTTGCAACTAGCCAGTGGAGCAAAACTATATAAAACTAAAGCTTGAGAAAAGGTGTGGTAAAGAAATGCTGAGAGGTACAGTGAGTTAAAATCAAGGTGGGTCCTTCCATTGCTCTTTCATCGGTACAGAGTTCTTGATTTAGAAGACCTTGAGGTAGACAGTTCATCCCTTACTGAATTGAGGGCAGGACACTTATGTGAGAACTTTTGGTAATTTGATGTCACAGAAGTTCAGGGGAGATATGACACTAGCTTTGAAACATATATGAAACTTTCGCAAAGTGAATAAGGAAATTCCTGCTTTAGTGGGAAGTACTATATTTCCTCACCTGTGACCCACAGGTTGTCTTTTTTTTTTTTTAAGCACTCATACGCTTCTCCACCTTTAATTCTTCCCCAGTAGGACTATTTGTGGGAGGCGAATGGAGGCAGCATACCTGCAGGGCAGGCAGGTGTAGATTTAAACAGCATAGAGCAATTAGCTGCTGTTCATCACTCCCTTGTTGCAACTCAGCATCGAGTTTGGAGTGGGGGGAGCTCAAGGGTTAGAAAACCTTCCCGCACACATCACTGTGGACCCCAAGTTCTAAGAGGCTCATTCCAAGTGTCCAGCTGCACTGCAGAGAGCAGCTTGCCCACTCTTGGGACATCCTTTGCAGAAGCCCAAACCCACAGGAGAGGCTCCAGTTCCCACAGTGGCCATCACAGAGCCAGCAGGAACCCGGCAAGGGTTCTCAGGCCAGGGAATTGATGCTTAGATACTTTGCAAAGAGTTCCTGCGTGGGTAAAGCTACCACACTGATGGACCATTGCAGGTTACCTGAGAGCTTGGTTTCAGGACTGCTAGGTACAGTAACAGTTTTGTCACAGGGTCTAAGGGGATTTCATCCCTGGGGAGGTTGGTTAGGTCATGCTCACTGCTCAGCTGATAACTTAGAGTCCAGTGGGTTCTTATACTGATTACCAGAAGATTTAATTTCATCCTGATTAAAAGAAAGCAGATGAAGAGGATGCTGAATAATCCTATGGGAATGTATCAGCTCTTGGACAAACATTCTCTTTAATCTACTACGGTGTACAGCATATGTACTGAATTTAGCCTCTCCTGACTTTTTTTACGAAGCACTCTTTCCCAGAATTCTCCAGGTTCTTTTTTTTTTTTTTTTTTTTTTTTTAATAGTGACATTGTCCTAGGTGTAGGAAGAAAACAACTTACTGCTGCTATTCATTAGAATCTATATTTATTTGTCTGCATAATCCAAACAGCTTGATTTTCATTTTTAAATCCAATAGACACGCTCTTAGTAATGACCAACTAGAGTTTCAGGAATGTAAGTCAGAAAAGTTAGTCCTAAAAAAGGACTCTTTAGCCAATATTATTTAACACTATGCATATGTTACTATATTGAGGCATATAGAAATCTAAATAAAATAGATACTATCTTCCTCTTATGGAAGGTATCACTCAGAAATGAAAAGGACGATATTTGTATTTTGTAAATAACTGTTCCAAGAATTCATGCCAAGTGATGGCTACCTGTGTGTGGGTTGCCTGAGAGAAGCCTAACTGAAACACAGGGTAGCATTCCTGTGTGTTTATACATTTATCAATCCCTAACACAGCCACCGCTGTAGTCCATTTGAGGTAAGATGCATCTAACAGCTTCCATGGGATAAATGGGTACTCATTTAATGAACGCTTTATTAGACATAGAGCTGTTCTTTAAAATGTGAAACAACTGACTATATACAGAGAGTGGTAAACAGCTACAACTTATATACGCTACCAGCCAAATAGCAGGATGCTTTAACATAACATTAACATTGGCATAAATCTGAGGATTTGTTTAGTATAAATCTTTATGTATATTTATGTTTTTATATTTGAAGATATTTTGCTGAAAATGATCTCATAGAGAATACATAAAATAAATAATAAATGTATAAAATCAGAGCAATTGCACAGACAGATATTTTCTCAATAAAGAGAAGATGACTAAGGAGAAGAGAAAAAAAACAAACAAAACAAAACAAAAAACAGCAACAACAACCAAAAAAAAAAAAAAACAGTCTTCTTTGTTAGATACAAAACCTTCCTGAATGTTGTAATGAAATACTAGGAGTTAGACTTTCAACCTAGCAACAGAAAAGCTACCGCAAGATGTGAAAACCATTCCTAATTCCTTTCATTTCAGGCATTTCTTTAGTTTTGCTTTTCTATTATCAGAAGAAACATAAGACTGGGAAATATTTCCAAGTAATAACTACTCATACAGTCTGTAACACCAGAAAAGGTAATGTTCGCTGGAAACAGAAAATCTCACTCAGGCAGATGTTTGAGTACTGTTCGGCAGAGCAATTTTTTGTTTAGTTTAATTTTTTTTTCTTTCCTTCTTCAACTTTTATCTTTAACAGTGGACCACCTTTTTCTTCATGACCTCTTTACTGAACTACTTCATGGGTCTGTCACGTAAAAGCAGCTTGGCCCAGTTCAAGATGCCAGAATATTTCAGAGGTTTATGCCTTGGAGGAGGACAGAACTCATCTCTTGGCTTTACTCAAGCAAAAGAAAGTCACCTTCTTCTGAACCTCTTGCACTCCCTTTTGTGAATTCTACAGTGATTCCTTAACAGATGATATTATTATGTTTATTTTCTCCATTTTCCAGGCGGGAAAAGAATGTGAACAAGGTTCTTTGGGGAAGTTTCTCCCCAGGTAGAAGATGTATAGAAGATATTCCTTAAAGTACATAGCAGAGGTTCCTTAAAGAGGAATAGGTACACTAACACTATAAAGCATTAGTGAGTCACACACATGGGGCTTCCCACAGTCAGGCCCAAAATAGCTGGCATCTGAGGGCCTGAGGGAGAGAGACCTTCAATGGGTCAGACCAGAGACCTTCTATAGTACACTTTGCCAAGGACCTGCAGGTTCAGGGACACTTTTCCTTGGAGACCTCCTGGGAGCATGGAGGCCGGTGAGGCGCTGGGACCGAGATTATCCTCCTCTCCGCAGCGGAGCACCAGGGTCGTGCAGACCATGGCAGGCCGTGCCGCGGCTCGAGTGCCGCCGTGCTGCGGCTCGAGTCAGAGATTGTCTTATCCCTCTCACTCTTATTTATTTATTTATTTATTTAAATTTAATGCAGAGGGTGAAATTCTCAAAGTCTTTTTACCATTAAATCCAACGGCATGGATTTCATCCCAAGCCCTCATGCCTTGATGAGGACAATAACACAAAGAAAGCTATTTTGGAACGACGCAAGGCGCTGTATTTGTGAGCTGTTTTGTTTATTGTGTTTAGGGGCTTTGCCTTGTAGTCACCCACCCACTTCTTTATTGCATATTAGTTTGGCATTGGAAAGTTTTATAAGCTACAGTATAACAGTAATTAAAAGTTTGTACGCAATTTCCAAAGCTGGTTTTCATTCCACAGGGATCATTAATTCGGGTTTAATTTGTTTTTCATCTTCATTGTGCAATAAAACCCTGTTTTGAAAAGGAAGATCAAACTGATACTGAAATACGCTTACATGTGTTGGCAGGCATTTCTTGAGGAGGCCTGCAGCCCTTGGGACTTGGGCTTCAAACAGCAAATGCGCAGAGCTCACATGAGCTTGAAGCTGCCCTTTTATTTGTTACATCCATAAACATTTATGATGTTTGGTTTCCACCCCAGTACATCGATGCTGTTACACTGGATCTTTTAATAGAGTCTATTTATATTGTGAAATCATGACAACTGTGTTGTCTTCCTGTAAAGCCACAGGTCAAGGGGGCTGCTGAAGCAAATGCTAACACACGCGAATATCTTTGCTTGCATGAATAATCAGACCCATTTTAACAGGGAAGTGTTTTTAGGGTCAAGCTCCCAATATTTTGACATTCTTCCTGAAGTGTTTTGTAGATCGGAGTCATTGACTTTCATATGGCAATAAAATGCTAGGAACACTAAAGAAACCCACCCCTAAAACATGGGAATATGTTTGAGTTATCAAATTTTAGGTATCTTTTTACTTAATAATTTTTTATTTCCCTGGAACAAGTCTGGAGTCTTGAGGAGCACTTATTCAGAGGTGGAATTAGTATTAACAATCTGTGTAAATCAGTGTGCATTAAATTCTCCCCTTCCCACTCATCCTGTATGTAACAACATGTTTGGACAACTCAGTGTGTTTTTCTTCCTTCATCTATGGGAAAGAATGATAGAATTAATTATTAGTACAGCTGTGATGTATTACATTTTATTATTTATATTGTATATAGATGACTACTATGATGAAATAGTAGTATGATGAAGTGTATAGAAGGGGACAATTTTTACCATAATAATCATTAGAATTCAGACTTTCTATCATAAATGCTTTCTATTTTTAATATTGTAGCTGACAATAGTGCAGTGCCCAGTAGTGCAGTGCAGTTCCTCTGCAGTGCCCAGACTGTGGAATTAAACAAAATATCATATATCCAAGGCATTGGATAGAAACATTCAGCTCAACTTAAAGGTATTCAGAATAAGTAGCCTGCCTTAAAAACAGTTTCCTTGTTGTCTTTTGAGATACTACATTGATACTTAGAAAGGTTTTGTGATTATACTAATCCAGTTTTTCCTGTTGTTTGCACATATTTCAACCTTGTTTGAAAGTAATTCTTGCAAAAACTTGTTTCAGAAACAAATTGGCTTTCTGTTTTTTATTTGAATATATTCAAGGGTTTGCCGTGTTGCACTCTTAATCACACACACACAAAAAAATAATCCATGCATGTCATGATTCCCACTGTTAAATTAGGCAGAATCTTCTATAGAAAGCTGTTTATTTTTCTTATAAAAGTGGAACAGTTTAGTTGAAGTCCACATGAAAATATGTGAGTTTAAGTATATTTTATTTGCAAATATATACTTCTTATTTTCTTTATTTTACCTCACTAAAATTCACTACTTGAAACATTTCCTTGAGTAACAGTACCATAAAACTCTCAAAAGACCTGCAGTTTAGATGTCACAATAAATGAACACATTTTCCATTAAAATTGTCATGTGCATGGTCTGTCCAGTGATATGCAATGTCATTTAAGACATTCCATCATTCCCTGCTTGAGTACTCTTCTCTAATCATCTGATGAGGTATCCAGGGAAGAGACCATGATAGCCAAAGCATTAAAATGTAATCAAGATATGCAAATTCATATCTAAATGTGATTTACTTGGAAAGAGAAATTAATCTAGGCATGGTCAAATAAACAGTGTGTAATATGGATAATTAATCACCAAATTAGCAGCTGTAGTCCCAAGAGAAGATTATGCAAATGAAAAGGGCCCCCATCTATAGTCATAATCAGACTACTTAATACCAAACTCTAAACAAAACACAGCCCCTGGGAGCACCATAAACAAGCAAGAAAGTCAAACTTTGGGGGTCATCCTCCAAACCCTACAGACACATTTTGTAATCACTATTTTTTTCCAATTCATGGAAACTGATTTATTTTCCCACAGAAAAACTCAACTCACACTTTCTGAAAAAGCCAAGACTTTGAATTGCCAATAATCTTGTTTTACCACAAAACTAAATTTCCACTCATATAATTTAAGGAACTAAAAGAGGTAAGAACTAAGGGGTAACTTGTCATCTCCAGATCCCGGCCCATGTAACAAGGAGGGATATTATAGAGACTTTTATTAAAGCGGGGAACTCCAGACATATTTTATGTGTCTTCTCTGCTTTTAGAAGTTGTCTCCAGCGGCAACAATTACTGCTTTACACAGACATTTTTATAACAGATCAGTCAAGTCTCTGAAAATGGATTTTTTCCGTATTTTCAAATGTAAATTTTCCTGAAAATATTTGCTCTCCTCTTTTAGAAAATCTAATCAAAACATTTAATTTCAACTGGTTCAATATTCATCTAATCCAGTCTGTTTCACAGGGTTGTCTCATGTGGACTAGGGTGGAGTATGGCACTACGAATCCCATGACACAACATAGCCCTCCCTGAGGCTATGCATTGCAGTAAAACCACAGCCCAATCTGCCATATATAAAACACTGTCCAACTGAGAGACTTGACCCATAAGAGAACACAGCTGCTCAGTCTAAAGCACAGCTGCCTTGGGACACGTCAGTAGCTCAGATATATTCAGATTAACACTGACTTGACCAAGAGTAGGTTAACTTTTCTGCATAGAGATTTCCTTTAAAAAGATGAAACATCTTCAGTTATTCTTGCATGTTAAATTTATATTATGGGGGCAGAAGGCCAAGACTTCTTAAAGCTATCCCTAGCCCTATACACCAGGCTGGGCAGTTGTGCCATTATGCTATAACTACATAGACATACTATAGGAATCCTATATATGGTGAGCCAAATTCTGCTCTCTATTGCAACTGGTTTAAATCTGGAAGAATCCTTTTTGTGAGTAAATACTGCTCCTTAGAAAGGGAACCATTAAGAGGCTACTTATGCAAAGACCAGCAACTGAGCAAACACCACTATTAACTTTTACGTAGCTGTTGTAGTTCAGAGCAATGCAATTCTAAATGAAGTAAGAAACCCGTAATAAGGACACTAGGGAGTGGGGCTGATGTGGGGCCAAAGTAGCTTAGGTGCTAAAACAGTGATATTGACTGTATTTTCTTAAATTATTATTAGGAAGATAATGTAATCTAGCACATTTTAGCACTGCGTTCAGGGAAAAACAAAGCTCTCCAGGGAAACATTTTAATTAAGTTAAAATTGTTAGATAGCTCTGAAATTCTTGCATTGGCAGTCTTTGTCGTGCTATAATTTTTCTGCTAATAGTGTATATAAGTAAAAAGAAACAAACAAACAACAATTACTTGTGTGAAGAATCACAACTACCTTGCCAATAGTGCACAAGTAGGAGTTAGTTGTTTGGTTTATTTTTTGTATAGCATAAATGTCAACAGGAATGAGAACACACCAAGAAGAGGCTTTTCAAAACAACCTGATTACTGATTCTGAATTCGATTACTAACGAATATTGAACATCCTTCCAGTGCTCCCATTTTACATTAATAAAGCATCAACACTGGTAGGAAGAGATTGGACGCGCTGTCATATTTGAAAACTAATTTAATGGTAAATTGGATAGTGACAAAGTGGTGATGATTTATTTTTAATGGCAGAGGCCTCATTAGTTATGATTTATTTAGGTGACCTTCCCAGTCTTATGGTATTTTCCATCTTTCCTCGCCCTCATCCACTCCAAAATTCAGTATACTCTAAGAAAAGCAATTGCAAGTACTGCTGATCAGGTGCCTCATCCTTTACTCACATGTATTAGATCCACTAATTTCAGTGGCCTTGCTCATGCACGTGTGAGTGCATGACAGACCCCTGGATCGTTATTACAAATTTCTGTGTATCCCTCACTGAATGCTTATTATCACGTATCCCGAAGCAACAAAGAAATTTTGTTCTTCTTGGTCTTTTTTTTTTTTTTTCCCTGTCGACTGACTCAGATTTTCAAATTGGTTGTGAAAGTGACATTTTGTTTTGCCTGAGATGTGTCTAATATCTCCCTGGCTATCAAAGGAATTAAGGATGCCATGGCTGAGTCATTGTTTAAAGTATACAGCTTTTGATATTTTGGATTTCTTCTTCTAAGAAAATCAAATTAATGATTGGTTGTTCAAGCTAAGAGTCTAAGAAAACAGCCTAAAGAATAACACACAATCTCCGTTAAGCAAAAAGAATGACAAGAAAGACCACAGAAATCTTTGGTGCAGGAATCAGGCTAGCAGGCTCACAGTTAAGCAAATCTGTTTCTCTTTGCTGATGTCCCAAGTCTGTCCAGAGATAAATTTTAGGTATTGCAAATCAGAGAAGTAACAGCTTCTAATATCAAGATATTTGGGGATCAGAAATAAGCATAATCTTTACTGATGGTTTCCCCTATTTTCCCCATCTGGTCTATCCTGTCAAATTAATCAGACATATATTTTATGGTAACATTTTACAGGACACCTCCCCCAAAAATAAATAAATAAAGCATTGTAATCTCAGATTAAATAATAATAATAAAAATAAATTGAAGTGCAATTCTCCTGGTTTGATTTTCCTTGCATTGATTTCCAAAGGGCTCTATATTTACTTTTGCTCTTTCTCTGTTGTGCTTTATATTCAGTAACCCAAACAATTTTACAGCCTTCCTAAAACAACACAGGACTAAAATAATTCTTCCGAAATTCAGTTTGGTTATTGTTTTGATTGCAAAAGCAGCCTGGGAAAGCAATCTACAATAATTGGGAGATCGTCTCCTGTCATAGGAGTCAGCTGTTTTTGCAGTAGCCTCAATTCTTATTTTAGTTTTTCTTGGTGGGGTTGTTTTTACCAAACAACTCATTTTTTCATTATTCATGGGCCTTTCCTTATAGGAACATTTAGCTGAAAAATGTCAAGACTTACTAAGAATAGAAGTCAGTTACCACAGGATTACAGACTATATCCCACCAGGGTAGCCTTATGTAAACTAACTTTATGGTTCCTGGTCCTAGGGTAGAGTTCAGATCTCTGATCCAAACCCCTATAGGTTGCAGAGAATGTCTCACCACAGCTTTCAGTCTGCAAGCTCAAGGCTTCCCTTAGGTTCATGCAGTCCCCAGTGAGGACAGTTTGGTCACTCCACCACGCAGCCAGAGGAAGCTTGATGCAACATGAGGGAGCAATTCGAGTTTTAGACATTGACATTCCTTAATCTCACAGCCCAGAGTGACAATTGAGTTCAGAGACTAATTATATACTATATGAGAAAGCAAGGCATAACTTAGAGCTAGGAGATAAGGAGAAGAACAATGTGTGTTAAATCCTGTCTCTCTAGCATATTTAGCTCCTTACCAAATGCTGCAGGAAAGTGATTCCACCTTTTTTATCCTTGCCCCCCAGATCTGCTCCTGAAAGTAGACTCATAAGCTCTTCTTTCAAAAGATGAAATGTTCTCTCTTGTACTCACAGTTTCAACATATATGATCTTCCTTCTCCGTTGATTGATCTGCTAATTTACCAGTAGTCCCGTTTCCTGTTGAGATTGCCTGGGGTTGACCCACTTCATAGTCGAAGAAACTTCATGAACAGCGAAAGGGATCAGGAGCACTGGTGGTGTAGAGGTGAGCTGCATACACCAAGGTCCCATGCAGCAGAGAATTCATTCTGCAGGGAGAGAAGGCCAATTTGTGCCTTATCTGCCATGGCAGGCATGAATGGAGATCACCACAGCCTCTTGCTACACAGGAGACATTAGATCATTCATGGAAGAACTACTCAGCAGGAGCAGTTCCTATCTTTCTCCTATAAACCTATCCATGTTATTCACACTGCTGCAGAAAAGGTCTACTGCATCATTCATATGGATTGCTGTCACCTTTTTTCAACTACTGACTATTAAATCCCGTTCCATAATTGATATTTCTAAGTAACAATCTATTTCTTTCTATTTCTTTCCATTGCAGTAGAAATAATTAAATGTTTAATCACATATTCCTAAGACCCAGAGTTTAGAAAAACAATGGGTGTTGGAAAAGTATTATTCCAAACTGCATTTGCCAAAGGATTTTACATTAAAATCAACTTACTACCTGAAGCCAAATGCAAACCTTCCTCTGGTAATTTGATACATAAATAGATTTAAAGTTTGAAAATATTGAAAACAATCTCATTGTTCTTTGTCACTTCAGAAAACAGAGCAACATAAATATAGAAACAAATGAAAGAGAAATGTCTGACAGCATAAATCCTAGGTGAAGAAAAAAAGAAATTCAACTAAAACTCAGCGTAATGTAAAAGCAGCCAAGCCAGGCTTGAAAGCTGAATTGATCTTCTTACCAGGCTGAACATTAGCACTTTCTTCTAAAAGTACATTCACTTTCTTACAGATAGAGAGACCATTAGTGAGCTGCCAAAACATATTTTCCATTTAATTCCAGTATTGAAGAATTCTAGACATGACAAAATTTGGGTTATCATGGAATACGAGGAAAATAGGGACTCAAGGCTTTAAAGTCATTTTTTTCTCTCTGTAAATTCCATGATCTTGTCTAATTTGAATAATTACAAGTCTCAAAGGGCTGACAGGGTTCACATACATAAATCACCATATTAGCTGTTGCATCTGTGATGAGCTGAAGCCTTTAAAGGCATACTACTAGTCAGCAACTTTTTCTCCATTTCCATTGACTTGCATAGTTCTGTGTACATACAACTAATGAGGAAGACAATTGTGATGAAAAACAAGCCGGAAAATCTCCAACCATAAGTTAAAATTTCTTATCCAGTAAGTTTGGTAGGAGATCTATTTGACAGTCTCCTCCAATTTGATCTTAAAATAATGGCAAGGTATTTTCTAAACATGCTTATATTTTTGATAACTTTTAAAATTCTCATCTGGAATTGATTCAATTGATTCATCTCTCTCCCTCTCTCTCACAGACTGGCTGTGTGGATATGATTGCTTATCTTATAAAGTCATCAAACAGCTCTTTTATCCTTCCAGTTTTAGAAACATTAATTTATTAAATTAAAATGTAACATCTTTCTCTCAAATATCCTTGAACAGCACATACTACTCAGCAGACAAAAGACAGCATTCAATATGAGTTTTAGATGGAGAAGCAGCCTCAGATTTCCTAGAGTTCAAATCAGGTTGATGATTACATTAATCTTTCTCATTACTAGGAGGTAAAAGACCCGATCAAGTTTTAGTACTTTTTGTCCTGAGTAGTAGGGAAATACATGTAAGAAGGAAATCTAAGGGATATGCCTTAATTATAAGGAATGTTTCACTAAGTGAAAAAAAAATATCTGCAAAGCCTTGCAGAAAAATGCAAATGTTTGTGTGCATGTTTCCTTGGGCAAGTTAGCATACTTTTGAATTAGCTCTAAAAGTTTCTTGGGAACAGTAGGAGGACTCCCACTGCCCTCAGCAGTCTGTGGATTTCTCTTCTCTATGTGCATGTTCAAGCTGCAGTGCAACATGAAGCATTTGTACTGACCACCACTTATCTCAGAAGCCTTGCCATATGGCATTAACTCAGCACATTAGACCAAGCAGCAGTTTTGTCCTGCTCTAAATCACCAGCTGATCTTCTCATGGAAGGCCTGAATATGCAGTTCCATCTAAATTCTTCACTGAGCAGTGTTCAGGGCCACAACATGAGACTGGCTCCTTGGCTCTTTTTAAAAGAATGAAAATGGTTGTAGGAGGTCTTCCTGTACCAGAAGACCAGAGCCAGATAAACTCAAATTACAAGTACCAGCAGATCGACCAGGGTCTTGTAATGCTTAGCCAATTGTCTTTTGACAGTGCTTATATATTCTTTTATTATATCCTGCAGAAAAGCCAAGCAGGGGTGTGAGGTTGAACTGAGAAAAGGAAAAAGCTGGGACTTTTCATGTGAATTCTTTTTGTGGAAGGAAGGTTTGACTTGCGATAGGCTGTGGGAATAAATCTAGTGATTTCTGACATTCTTCTGAAAAACAAGCAGGAAGCCAGAAACACCTACAGAGATGCTCTGTCTCCCAGGTTTGTCTTTGCCAGAGGCATCTTCCTGTCCCTTCCAGACTCTACTGGTTTAGCGATATTGTCACAGTAATCACAGGGTTTCTGCAACCATCTCTGCTAAGAAAGGATACTCACTACAGGAAACTGAGGATTGAATGTACAACTTCTCTTCATTAGTTTGACTGTCAGCAACAAAGGCCAAGTTTTTATTTAAAAGGGTTGCTACCAGAACTTTATCTTTTGCCCTCTGCCCAGGTTGTGAGAAAGCTAGACAAACATTTCTAGAGATAATTGAAATTTTGTTTCTCTCTGACAAGTGGTTTAATGGACAATACGCTAGTTAAATGCATAAAAGAAAGCTCTAACCAGGTAGATAAATAGGTTATTTCCATTAGGAATTCTTAAATTATGAATGTAACAGTAATAGTGTCACAACCCTTTCTACTGAAGAGGCAGTTCTTAGGCCAGCGGGCTGTGCCATACTGCTCTCCAAACTTTCACTCATACACTAGGACAGCTTCATTCTAACATCTAGGGTGGCTGGGCAGCAAGGCACAGCTTACACTGCCTAACTCAGTGCTGCACTGTGACCATTCCCATTAGCTATTTGCCACCCGTATCACACAGAATCCCAGAATGGTTGAGGTTGGAAGGGACCTCTAGAGATCATCTAGTCCAACCCCCCTGCTCCAGCAGGGACACCCAGAGCACGTGGCACAGGGTGGCATCCAGGCAGGTTTGGAAGATCTCCAGAGGAGGAGACTCTACAATGTCTCTGGACAGCCTGTTCCAAGGCTCTGTCTCAACACCACATTCTCTGCTAGCTGTTCTCCTAGCTGTCCCAAATGCCCTTGCTACATTACCTTTCGGTAGACTAGGAAAACAGTGAGAAGGGAACACAGCTTTTTCTGACCCTCACCCATCTCTACACAACTCTTCCACAGAGATCTTCTCTCTTTTTTTTTCCTTTGATGGAGATACAATTTAGGCCAAAGAGTCAATCTGGTCTCATTTGTAAAGAATTATTTGGCCTTAGGCATATTTGTATTATTTATAACTACACAGCTTGCTTCTCTTTATCTTCCAATAAAACAAAAATGCCACTTCCACATAACGTAAAGCAAAAAAAGACAATCTATTTCAGACTTGCCCATTCATCCTCCCTATACCTTAGCAGATGTCAACAGAGCACTCCTGCATGTTTGGCGTTCCCCTTCATTATCGGAATCTTTGAGGATGGAGCAGTTGTTTTCAATTAGGTCCTTATCCAGTGGCCTTCTAGATGTTCTCCGACTCTCAAAGGAAAAACAATTGTAATGAAAGACTGATATATTCACTTCAACCAGGATAGCCAAATATTGGGCAGGATTTTATTTCTATGTTTAGGTAGTCACCCTAATTTAATATCTTGGTGTCTGAATCACTTGGATTCTTCTCAGATAAGAATGTATTGAAAGGGGAGAGATCATGATACTTCAGATCTGCCAGTCCTGATGTGGTCCTGTTTGTGGTTTTTTCTTAAAGCAAGACCAGAGAGAATACCAAAGGGAATGTTAGTATCTAATGTTCTATTTCTTCTCAAACAGAAAACTCAAACATAGCTAGCATAACAGGATAGAAGAGACAACAGTCAATTTTATTACGGTCTCCCATGAGACAAACAATTTCCCTCTTTCCAATCAGCTTGCTCTTAGGTCAGCAATTTTTTAAAAGCAACTAGCAAACAAATTGTGATGGTTTTGTCTTCAGATTTTTGTTGCATTCTTGCAGCCTTCCTAATTTGCTATATGGGCAGTTTTACGTCGAAAAGTAGTATTTTATGGATTCCTTTTAGGTAGGCTTAATTGAAATTATTCCATCTTTTATGGATGACATTTTCATTTAAGTTGTTTTGTCCATGCTAACTTTCCTGCTAAAGTCCTCGGGATTTGTATTATTCTTTTCCATTCAGGACTGGCAAGAATCTGATTTACCTACTTTATGATTTAAGTCAAGTGTTTGTCTCTTTTCTGCTATGCTGTCATCAGTAGGAATATATGGGGCATGTGTCTAATGACAACCATCATAATTATATTTTCCCTGGAGTGACAGAAGTCATTCTCCTTTTTCTTGTATTTTCAAATATCTACAGAATCAAGTTCAGTGATCTCTAAACTCCAGCTTGGGCTATAAGGCAAACTGGACAGAAAATTGATTCAGCTTCAAAGCACTTGACAAATTCTGTAATCTCTGATTTTGTCACTTCTAACATCAGGAATGTTGGGAAAGACTTGTACCACTTGAATGGTAGCAGATGGTGGTGTTAAGTTCACAGATCGAACTGAATTAGCAGTGAGCCTCATGCCAGAAAAACAAGGAAAACAGTACAGTTCCAGCAGAGACAATTTTGTTACCAGCTCAGCAGATGAGTCATTGTGTGACCCAGGGAGACTGACCCACGGGGTGATTTCAATTACTTGTGTCACAGTTTCTATAAAACAAACAAACAAAAACCCTAGGAATGAATCTAATTTATAGCACCACATTGAAGCTGGTTGAGTTACTTGCATGTTGAAGTTTGACTATAAGCACATATATGTTCAAAATCAAAGATATGGGCTTTCATTTCTGGTAATGGGAGCTAATTGTGATATCCTTTTTCAAAGCTTGGCTCTCTAAGAAGAGTGTTATCTAAGAAGATGAATCCCTACCTCTACCTCTTCTGCATGTTTATTGAGGGCATTTGCCTTTAGCCTTGATTGCTTGGTCTTTAGACCAAGAAATAGTGATCTAAATTACAGATCTAGACTTATCAGCTTCTTTTAAGAAAACAGTATAATGCACTAATGAGAGTTTCAGCTGTTAGTTTTTAGGCATCCACATGACGTTTCACTAAAGTCAGCAGGACTTTCCTTGGAACAGTTTAAAAAGGCAGGACTTACTCCCATGCAGGAACTGCTGTGCCAGAGGCTTTAAAATCACTATTCTATACATGCTTCTATTGCTGTTAAATTAGCTAAGTGGATATATCAACTGCTTGTCTTTTTTTCTGAGAGGAAGTTGTGGATGAGAGCTCTGGAAATGCTCCAGTGTTAGCATTAGAGATTAAAGAATTAGAGATTAAAGAATTCTTATAACTCAGTATTAAGAATATGCAGTTATTAGAACGGCTACAATGTCCCACAAAAACTATGACTGCTAGAGAAAACATATTAGAAGTCCATAAAAATGTAAAAATGGAAACACCCATGCACTTATTGCCTTGCCATTCTCAAGCAACAGCACATAATAGGTTCATACCAAAAAAAAAAAAAAAACCACCAATGTAATGGTCATCACTCTAAGGGATATAGACTGGTCTATGACCTCTTCTAGGTTCATCATTTGTTCAGATGTGTAGGCATTTCAAAGAGAGTACATCACAATTATAAGACAGAAATACACGTTGGTAAGATAGTTTATTCAGGTGGAGGGAATGGTGAAAAATATTTGTAGATAAATGCATCACATATACTAGACCTAAACAGTTTTTGAATAAATTTGAGTTTCCAGCTGGAACAAAAGAAGAAAACAGTATCTATTTACCTATATTTCTCAGGTCAACTTCCATTTTGAAGGTTAGAGTCCATCCAAACTCATGCACATACACCTCTTGTGGTGACTTCATTAGAAGCCAAATCAGCCTTTGAAACAACATGAGTCAGATGAGACTTAAAAGATACTGTTGCGCCTCTAGCATACGTATTCTTACTTTTGTGCTGCATATAGCAACCAAACAACCTCCTTTTTTGGAAAGAAAATACAAATTATGTGTAGATAAGACTCTTTGCTCTGATGGTGCCTAATGCCTTCCTAAAAAACATGCACCATCTATAACTGGTATTAGCGGCATACATACAGAAATATGTTTTTAGATTATTTCTTACCCAAAGACGAATACTACAAAATTTGAACATTGCAGAATTTCCAATTAAGTACAAAATACATCTGCTAGAATGTGGCTATCGAGTCAAACAAACGAAACAGAAAAAAAGCACAAAATATCTTATGATTTGATTTTTAAATTTGCCCTTACTTGGGGCAAATGGCGTGACCAACACAAGTGACAAAATTTTAGTAACTTCCATCTGAAACCATTACAGAGTTTTGAATAACAGACGCATTCCCCCGAAGCAATGGATTAGTGTACAGAACACAGATGAGGGGTTAAATGTCATGACAACTTTTTGTATGAATACCACCATTATGGCTTGAAACTGAGAGATACATTTGTGCAAATTTTCTTATATGGTGAAACCACTGAATTCAGTCCAGCAGTGTAGGCAATTTCTGTGTCTCTCCTCAGTGAATACAAATTATAATATTTTTTTCCAATATTGTTTTGATATTATGACAAGAATCAAAGCAATGTAATTATAAAAAGCAAACCAGCCAACTAATGAAAATGTACAGTATTCAGTCAGGATTGAATTTTCAAGAAATCTAAATTTTTAGAAACATGAGCACCCAGACAATGAGAAATCTGCTTCTAAAGTGATGATGTAAGCTATAAAAATGTTTGCATGCTCCTCTGCTCACATCCTTTCATCTTAACAGCCACCACTCAAACGTGAACAATTTTATTCATATGGAAATTCCATGTGTATTGACCACCGTAAGACATACATTGTTTAAAGGAAAAAACCATACTGCATAAATATATAAATAAAGAACAAATGTCTTCATCCCTGTATTGTCATCTGAGTTAGTGGAGCTGTGCATGAAGAAAACTGAAAGTGGCTGGGCACTTGGGCCATGATGTGGCTTTTGTCAGCAGAATTGCATATTGCTGTGAAAGACAGTGAAACAAAATTAAAGTTGTTACCAAAATGTCTATAGAAAACCATGAAATATGTTCTTCATCACTTTGACAGAAGAGTGGAAAGAAGTTCAGACAGAAGACTGTGAATGTGTTTAAAAGAATGTTGATCTGAAAAAGCAGAAATGGAAAATATTTTTACTCTCCTGAAAGAAAATGCATGATGTTTTTATTTATCTTGTATGTTCTTGAATCTTATAAAGTGAGAATTATTTTTTTCTTTCCTTTTTTTTCCGGGAAAGCATATTTAAAATAACTGGCTTATATTCCCCCAGTCCTTGTATTTAAAGATATTGATATTCCTTGTGTTTGATCTTGTCCAATCACTTTGAATTACCTTTGAAATCTCAACAATAATGCACAGTTGTTGAATGCCATTTAGGTGGTTTTCTGAAGTGAGGTTCACCACGATCTTTCTTCATAAAAATCTAACTTACCTAAGCATTTTTTATTTTATAATTCTGTCATCTGTGAGAATAACTATTCTTTTGACATCTGGGGTGAAATGTAGCACTCCATGAAACATGCTGATTTAAACCTACATAATTTTCACAGTTGGGCTCTTAGAAAAACAGATTTCCCTTATGCAAACTCCTTAATCCTTATTAGTTTTCTTGTTTATATTCAAGTATCATCACTGAAGGTTGTAAGATCTGACCCTTAAGATTCTCATTAAATAACACCAAGGAGTCCACCCTGTGTTAGTCTTATTGCCTTGCTTAGATTAATGGCCACAGCTAAGACTTAAATGTTTGCATCAGTACCTTATTATAAAGACTGAGGAAAAGAGGGGTTAAAATCTTCGTCTTTCCTTGGACCACAAGATGTTTGTCTTTTTTCTCTTTAGACTTACATTTTCTTTTGTTATTTTCGCAATTATGAAACTTTTGTTTCCCCCCTTATTTCATTTGTTGCAACTCATTTTGCATCTTACCTCTCTCTTGCTGTATTCCCATGTACTTCCATTTGCCAGAAAGACTGACCAGTGGGTCATGTGGGCCTGCACTGTTTTGAAAAGTAGAAAGTCGATATTTTCTGAGTGGCTTGTGCTTTACAGTGAGGTAATAAAAGCACAGTAGTTGTTTACCAGTACAGTCTAAGACGGTCTAACTCAATAGCTATCAGAGAGGTAGCTAGGCAGGATTCCTTCTGTAACCACATTCATAACTGTCTTCATTTGTTCAACCTCTTATTTATTCAACCTCTTGCTTGAATAAATGGTAATAATATAAATGAATAAATGGTAATAATATATTGCTTCCAACAGTATTTTACAATACTGTAGGTAATATTTGTGAGCTATCTTATAGCAAAAATATACTTTTGGATGATTAAAAGAGATCCCTTCCTTCCCAAAGGACCTTTGTTGCTATCCAGGAGATACAATTCCTTTGTTACTCTGCCTTTGTTTCCACTTCTGGTGTTCTTACACTGGTGTTTCCAGATTGCTTTGGTCTCAATGCTGGTATGAAAGACCCAAGGAGCATAGGTTTTCCCGTTCCTACTTGCTCACTTTTAGCAGATGCACTGAAATGACCTCAGATCATGAAAAAAAAAAGAGATCTTTACATCGGGATGCTAAGCGGTTGTCTTTGAGGAAAAAAAAAAAAAAAAAAAAACACAAAAAACTTGGCTACAGTAGGGTCTTTCCTTATTGCTGACAGGATATTAAAATCAAACTGCACAAGAGCATAAAATCTACAATCAAAATGGACCCTTTTTTGCATCTATATTGAAAAGCTGCGTATGCCTTAGGCATATATATATTTACAATACAAACCTCTGTATTTTCAAATGGTTCATGAAAATTATGTTTGAAAAAAATGAAAAAAGAGTTTAGCTAGATTTTAATAACAATGAAAGTATAAAAAAGCTAATCATAAAGGAATGTTTGTGCTATCAAAATGCAGGATCTTCCTGCTACTGCCAAGTCTATGATTTACTAATTGGAATTGAATTCAATATTCAGTCTCAAATAGAAATGAATCCTCTGGTAAAATCTTAATCCTTAATGGATGGTATGCTACCAACAGAATAGAAATCTGGAGAGAAAAAAAATGTAACAATGAACATAATAGCCATATGTAGGTCAGGAACTTGGATATACCAAGACTATATATTACATTTGGTCTGTTCTATTAATCTGTACGTTCTCAGATGTAAAACTCATCTAAATAGTATTTTCTTTTCAAAATAATTAATTTTACTTAAAATAGAAAAACTTCTATGCGGGTGGAAGAATTCTAATGATAGCACTAATAATATTTCAATTCATTATTTTTCTCATAAGTGTTCCTCAAGATTTTTGGGGAGTGTGGTTTTCAAAAATATTGTTAATTACAAAAGCCTTTTTTCTTGCAAACCATCTGCTGTTCTTTTTCAGTCTGACAGTGCAGTCATGATGCAGAAACAGCAATATCGCAGGTATTTCTTTGCCAAGAGAAGATACCCTCAAAATCAGATATTGTGGCATCACTGCAAAGTTCAGTCACTAAGAAAGATATTTATCCTTAAAATTTGAACAATTCCAATATTTATTCATAGTTATTTTTTAGAATGAAGCAGGACATTAGACTTTGCCATAGGCACCCATAAATATTTTACATTGGATCTACATAAAAATCGTCTTATATTTGAGACCATTTGATAAAAATCCTTGAACGGAAAAGGATTAAAAGTCAGAATCTAATCTGCAAGAAACTAGTGTATCTATCTGCCTTACACTGATACGTTATTATGTGGGTTTACATTATTTGTGAAAGTGATCCATTATAAATTGTTGAATTGTGATATGTATACTTCATAAACAAGAAAACAAGCAAAATGTCATTTTGCTAATGATATAAATTTGAAGTAAATCTATTGCCTTTAAACCTTTTTCAGTAGTAAAATCTGAACAGAATTTGACTGACAAACTCTGCTGCCATTTGCACAAGTGGTGTTGGACCTCATGAATGAACAAAAACAACAAAAGGGAGAGAAGACCTCACCGTAGATGTCAAGACAAGGCAGCTTGCTTGGAGGAGAGAGATTCAGTAGCAGCTTTTAATAAGGAGTCAAAAGATATATGGTGATAGAAACAGCAACCAGCTTGCAAACCGCAGGAGGATTTTCTTGAGCAGGTCTCATTGCTCCTTTTCATTACTTTGTAAGGACTAAGTCCCTCAGCTTTTTAAATATAATCTTTTGTCTATTTTAAAGAGGTTGTGATATCTATTTGTTTTGATACTCTTTTTCCTCTGCTATTATGAAGATGAATTGCAGTGATGTATGTGAGAATTGTTTCCCTCAGTTTCATGGTTGTGACATAAATCACATGAAATATGGATTCGTCTCCTCTTCCTGTGCTTAAGTCATTGCTTTGCGCCTGTAGGATTCAGGCACCAAAATCAAGATCAGCTATAGGAAAGAGTTAAAAGATTGAAATATTTATTATGCTCAGCTCCTTAAATTATAAATCGAGCATGTTTATATCTTGGTGTTTCTCTTTTTCTTGCTTTGCTTTTAAATGTGGAGATTTTTTTTCCACCAAAGTAAGTGCTTTTCTGATTGACTTAAGAGGCATCTCCTTTCCTGGGCAAGCTAGCTGATTTTTACTGCTGAGTTATTCACATAAAAAGTTAATTAAGCCCTTGACCTGATGTCCCAGTTGCTCCTTGGCACAGGAGGAGTCTGGCCACTTAGTTTCCTAGGAAACACTAAGAGAGCCACTTTTGCTGTTCCAGATAGTTCAATTTTCCTTGATTTTGTACTGCAAAATATAGTACTTTGGTAGCCATATTCTTTACTGATGCTTATGCCTTTCACACAGTGAAAAGAGAAATTTGTTTTGCCTCTTTCCTTGCTTCCCATGAAAGATTGTAACTTGTGCTCAAAGGAAAGACAGGCCTGTAGATTTCTAGGTTTTATTAAACTTGCACAGAAATATTATGTGCTTTTCTTGGTTGCATCAATAATGCAGTTCGCTATGATTTCTTTCTGATATGCCTTTATCCACTGAGAGAGATATCTGCTATTTTGCTGAGTGAGATCTAGTTGAGTCGTTAGACTCGGTACTAAGATTTCATGTTCAAATCAGTCAAAAAGCTCACCTTTCGAAATCTGTGTAATGTAATATTTTCTCAGACTGAGTATTTCTGTGCTGTATTTCTATGTGAAATGTGAAATGCTGAAGTATCCTTCCTTTACTGAATGCTGAAGTATCTCAGCAGGTTATTAACAAAAGTAGATTAGAGCAATAATCTATGAAATCACAGTAAATTTGCTGTGAACTTACTGGTTGACGAACATAGTTGTAGCAGACAGCAACATTAAAGCCTTCAGTTTGTACTAACTATGTAGCAATATTAAAGCCTTCTGTTTGTTCTAGCTATGTCTAGTTATGTCTAGTTTTCAATAGAGATAAATTTTTCTTTTCTTATCTGGTCAAAACAAACGTAGAGCTATTAAATTTGATTCGATTCTGGATTCATTCTCAATGGCGGTCAACAGGTTAGAGAGCATGGCTTGCCACAGAAAAACTGGACTCAGAGTTCTCCTGTCTTTTAAGATAATTATCATTTGCCTCATTTTTTCTCCAAGCACGTCTTCAAGTGGTCATGCCATATAACTTTAAATAACTTATTATTCATCAGCCTTATCCTGTTGTGCAGCTGCAAATCCCTTAATTACATATGCACATAGTCATAGGGAAAAACTGTACTGTGTGGAGAAGTAACACAGTTGACAGTAGAAAAGTATTCTACAACCATTGCATTTTAATGGCTTTGCAATAACAGTAACAAATCAGAAGAAACTACATCAGTGAATACTGCTCATGTGGACTTTGATGTCTTCCAACACACCCCATTTCCTTGATTAAAGGGAGTGTGAGAAGCCTTAATGTCTCTTACCTTACAGGTAAGAGGTGAATTCCTTGCTCTGATGAAATAATTAGCCAAGCTAAATTGACTTAAATGGGCCATGATTTCATGTGTGAAGTTTAGAAAAGAACCAATCCTCTTGAAAAACTGATGCATTTATGTTAGAGGTTTAAGAGTACACATCTTCCTGTTGCAGTGCTAAACAAGTCCTTATCTGAAAGCATTCAGCTGAGTTTGCTTTTTAAGCGGGTACTTCTGTTTAATCCTGTTTATAATAGGCTAGTTCTTTGACCTAACAGACTAAAAGCTGGCATGAATAGCAAATACAAAATACTTGTAGAAAGTCCCTTATCTATTATAGGCAATATCTATGCCAGGAAAGATCTATGTCTGATCAAGAATCAATTCCAAGTAATGATTTCAACATGGATTGGCTTGTACAACCGATCGGAGATTGTGTCTCTGTTTCTTGAGCATGCACCGCCACTTGAACGGGAGGTGGTGGGAAAGGAATTTTTCATGCGTTTCATGAGCTAGGTGTTATGAGAAGCAATTTATCTTATTTATCTCTTTCAATTTATCTCATCTTATGGTTGGTATTCTCAGATACTTTCTTCCCTCTGTGAAAGTATCTTCCTGTTCCGTCCACTGCTGTAAACTGTGTTGGCTCTTGAAATAACTTTAAAATACGCAGGATTATTGCCATCTTCATCTATTGCCATAAATATATTGCTCTGAGAACTATATTCATATGATTTACCATTACTGTGAAATGTGGAATCTTATGAAATCTCTGCTCACTTTTTCTTGTATGGTTTAGAATACTCTCAGCATGTAGACTGTTAAATGGTAATACAATTTGAGGAGAATATAAATTTCACAACTGCATACGTTCCTTAGCAAATGATCTATATTTACATGTAAAACCTGCAGCTGCTGCTTTTTAATCTTAAATTATACTTAGCCTTAATAGGTATTTCTTTTTCTCCTCCCTGAACACCAATTTATATTACATATTCTAAAACCTCTCAGTCTTATATTATTTATATTTGTATTTGTATTTTGTGTTTTATATTTTTGAGGGGAGTTGCTAGACTTGATACTAACCAACAGAGATGGTCTAGTGGGTAATGTGAAGGTTGAGGGTAGTCTTGGCTACAGTGACCACAAGATGGAATTCATGATCCTGCGAGGAGGAAGCTGGACAAAAAGTAGGATTGCAACCCTGGACATTAAGAGAGCCAACTTTGACCTCTTCAGGGAGCTCCTTGTAGGAATCCCCTGGGCAAGGGTCCTAGAAGGAAAGGGGTCCAGGAGAGTTGGCTACTATTTAAGCACCGCTTTCTCCAAGCTCAGGATCGGTGCATTCCTATAAGAAAGCAAGTCGAGCAAGGTGGGCAGGAGACCTGCGTGGATGGGCAAGGAGCTGTTGAGTAAACTCAATGAGAAAAAGAGCACGTATGTAATGTGGAAGAAGGGCCAGGCCACATGGGAAGAATATAGGAACATTGTCAGAGAATGCAAGGATGCAACAAGGAAGGCCAAGGCCCGTTTGGAATTAGAGTTACTGAGAGGCGTCAGGAGCAATAGGAAGGGCTTCTGTAAATACATTAGCAGCAAGAGGAAGACTAGGGAAAATGTTTCTCCGCTGCTGAATGGGGAGGGTGCATCCTCCACCTTGGTGACCGAGGATGCAGAGAAGGCAAAGTTACTAAATGCCTTCTTTGCCTGAGTCTTTACTGCTAGGGCCAGTCCCCATGCATTGAGCCTGGAGACAAGAGAGAGAACCAAGAGAGAGGAGGACTTTCCAATGGTCGAGAAAGATTGGGTTAGGGATTATTTAGGCAAGTCGGACACCCATAAATCTATGGGCCTGGATGGAATGCACCCAAGAGTGCTGGGGGAACAGGTAGGAGTCATTGCTCAGCCGGTCATCTTTGAGAGGTCATGGAGAGCAGGAGACTGGAAAAAAGCCAGTGTTACTCCAGTCTTCAAAAAAGGAGGAGCCAGGAAACTACAGGCCAGTCAGCCTCACCTCCGTCCCTGGAAAGGTGGTGGAGCAGCTCATCCTAGAGATCGCCTCTAGGTATGTCAAGGAAAAGAAGGTGATCAGGAGTAGTGAGCATGGATTCACTAAGGGAAAGTCATGTCTGACGAACCTGATAGCCTTCTACGATGAGGTGACCGGCTGGATAGATGTTGGGAGAACTGTGGATGTGGTCTACCTTGACTTCGGTGAGGCTTTCAGCTGAGTCTCCCATAACATCCTCATAGGAAGTGCGGACCGGACAAGTGGACAGTGAGGTGGATTGAGTACTAGATGGATGGCAGAGCCCAGAGGGTGGTGATAAATGGGGCTGAGTCTGGTTGGAGGCCTGTAGCCAGTGGTGTCCCACAGGGGTCAGTACAGGGCCTGGTGCTGTTCAACTTGTTCATCAATGACTTGGACGAGGGCACAGAGTGCACCCTCAGCAAGTTTGCAGATGACACCAAACTGGGACGAGTGGCCAACACTCCCGAGGGCTGTGCTGCCATCCAGAGAGACCTAGACAGGATGGAGAGTTGGGCAGAGAGGAACCTCATGAGGTTCAACAAGGACAAGTGCAGGGTCCTGCACCTGAGGAGGAATAACCCCAGGCACCAGTACACATTAGGGGTTGACCTGCTGGAAAGCAGCTCTGCGGAGAGGCATTTGGGAGTCCTGGTTGACAACAGGCTAACCATGAGGCAGCAGTGTGCCCTCGTGGCCAGGAAGACCAATGGGATCCTGGCCTGCATCAGGAGGAGCATTGCCAGCAGGTCGAGGGAGGGGATCCTGCCCCTCTGCTCAGCTCTGGTGAGGCCGCACCTGGAGTGCTGTGTGCAGTTCTGGGCTCACCAGGAGGACATTGAGCTTCTAGAGACTGTCCAGTGGAGAGCCACGAAGATGATTAAGTGACTGGAGCATTTGTCGTACAAGGAAAGACTAAGCAAGCTGGGCCTGTTTAGTCTGGAGAAAAGAAGGCTGAAAGGAGATTGGATTAACATGTTCAAGTATATGAGGGGCAATTGTAGGGAGGATGCAGCCAGGCTCTTCTCCATGATGGTCGGTGACATGACAGAGCACTGGAACAGGCTGCCCAGAGAGGTTGTGGAGTCTCCTTCTCTGGAGATCTTCCAAACCTGCCTGGATGCCACCCTGTGCCACGTGCTCTGGGTGTCCCTGCTTGAGCGTGGGGGTTGGACTAGGTGATCTCTGGAGGTCCCTTCCAACCTTAAGCATTCCATGATTCTGTGATCTGTGTATAGGTGGGACATTTTGGCTCAGTACAGAGTCCTAGAGCTCAGTTCTTCAAGAATCGTTTGGAATTGCTGCTGTCCGATCTCAACTTCAAGGCGGAATGTGAAGCAAGACTTAAAAGCTTCATCTTCTTCTATTATCCCCCAAACGTACAAATAACTTCAATTAGGTTATTAATAAAACATAGATCTTCAGCTGTTGTTAAAGCACTGCTGTGTTCATGTCAGCAGTAAGATAAGGGTGGGAAGAAAAGTAAAGGAATACTCTTCAAAATTCTCTTAATGATTTGTAAAAGTATTTGAAGCACTGATCCATGATACCTACAAATGATGTATCATATGCACTTACAAAAATTCTCCTAAGTTTCCACTTCTGCAAAAACACAAGTGTTATTTAAAAATTGATTTTATTTTTGTTACAAAAGATAACACTATTGCAGCATCTTGAGAAAGATTGTTGTAGCTATCTATTATCTTTTATGAAAAAAAAAAAAAAAAGTAGAGCAAGAATTGTTAATTTTATTATCAGGTTGTTAGGACTTTTCTATATTATTTTTTTTTCTTCCAAAAAGTCATCTTCCAATGCCATTAACATCTTCTAAGTACTGGGATTCCAGGATAATAGAATATGAATTTTGGCAAGAACAGTTTGGACTCAGTAGGAGTGATATTGTATAATGTCAGCAGTGACCGAAACAGCTTTCCAAGTGAATGAGGCTCTGCAGTTCTCTTCTCCTTAAATTAATTTCTGCTTCTCAAAGGTCATTATTTTAAACTGCATGTCATATTACCAGTGACTCCTCCTTCTGCCCCTCATTACCATTTCAAAAACAACCTCATGACGTATATTGCTGATGGATTTGTATTTCAGACCCAATTTCTATTTGTTTCATTTTGTCACTCCTGCCCTGCTCCTTTTACAACAGTGGTATCATAAAAATTTTAATGTTTCTAAATCGAAAAATGGAGAATTCTTGCTTAATTTTATCTTTTGTCTAGGTCTAGGTAGTCTAGATTTAGAGTACATATTGAAGAAGTCTAAGTTGAAGCCAGTCAAATTAGTTACCTAATATTTAAATTGCCTGTGAATTACAGTGTGAAATGCAAATAATATTTTATTTACCTGGAATGTAATAACTATTACATTCCGCTCTTTCTATTCTCTTTTTTAATATAAAGATAATTGGGAGATGAGAGGAGGGAAAGTTGCAGCCCTCAGAACAAACTGTAGAGAGGAAAAGACATAACACAGAGGTCTTCAGATGTTAATGAGATACAGAAAATTAAGATCTCAGGATCTCTGGGCTATTAACAACACCGTTCCAGAGGTGAGGTGTTGCAAAACTCTCAAATCTGCTTTGAGTTCTCCTATGTTCTCAGGAAGCTTGTAGAGATAGACAACCATAGTGTTTCACATTTTTTTATTTAGTTTTTCATATTATCAGTGAATGTCCTGGAATAAAATCCAGGCCTGAGAGAAATCAGTGAAAAGATACCCTGGCAGCTTAACTTAGAACAGAATATTGTGCTGTAGACAGCACACCCGTGCTGCTACTCTTCTCCTTTCATCTTTCACATAACCAAAGTGTAAATATTTCTCTCTCTCTAACGACTACAACCTCAGAGTACAACTTATATAATAGTACTTGCTTAAGAAAAACCTATAACAAAAATAATTCACAGGTTCAAAGACGAAGATGTCAAAGAGTATTATTGCTACATGTGGACAGAAATTGTCACTTTAGCCAGGTTCTGGCTGAATGAAAGCAAAAGGTTTATGTGGCCCTTCCTCTACCGAGTTTCCATGTTTAAATTTGTTCTGAAGCAGCTTAAACTTGCTGGGGATTTGGACTAGAAATCCCCCAAAGGCTAAAGCTTCCATGGCATTATTGACACAAAAGAAGGGGGAGAGGAGAGGATAAGGATGGTTTGAGGGCATAGTGAGTGCAGGAGATACTGAATTTCCCTAAATTCTCTCTCCTTTTGGGATGGGAAATAGAAATTATCTATTTTAATAGGTGAGAGATTGATCTGTCCTGCAGAGCAACCTGATCTCTGTTGCTGCCATTCAGATAGCTGGAGCCATTGTAACCCACTCAGACCAAAAAACCTTTTTCCTGTGGATAAATGTGTATTTGGTTTGCATGTGACAGGATTGCTTAGAAAGCAAATCTACTGTTGAGCTTACACGGAAGGCAATAAATCTGTAAGTGCCAATCACCTGAACTACCCACCCCTTTTCTGGCTATTGAGGTCAGGTTTTCCTATGCTGTGCCTGTTTGCAGAAGAGTTTGAGCAAGTCTAGTTTTGTCATATCCACATTTACCTTGAAACTTGCTGACAATATTCAGCTTTATGTTCTAGTTCACTCCAAAGGTTTGGCTTGGCATGTGCTGGTCCTATGTTCTCGTCTAATATCTGAAGTGTAGCACATGACTCCCAGTAAAATTTGGCCGTAATTCCTATATCAGTCAAAACATTAAGGAAGAATTAAAGTTTTCAGTCCCCAGGGGAGTTCAGGGAAAAACATGTGAGGCCACTCACTGCCTGTCAGGATCTGATATGCAAAGGATTATGGAAAACTCAAAATTCAGGCTTTTCTAGATAAGGCAGGGTACTTTGTGAAACAGTAGCTTCTTTCTTTCTGTAAAAAATGAACTGGATATGCTGCCGATCTCTAAGGCAGTTGAAGGGCTATTGTATACAGCAAACCCATAGATGCAGTGGCTGAGAAAAAAATGTGGATTTTCACATCCAATTAACTGAAGAGAGAGAGAAGTCTGAGAAGTCTGAGAAGAGAGTTTAAAAAGAGTAACTTGAAACTGCTGAATGAAAAGCTTCATTCCTGTATAATTTTCTGCCTCTCTATACTTCCCTTCCTCCCCATCCCCGCTTTTGGTTAGCTCTGTTACTTTCTTCTTTGAATCTGAAAACAGTATTTCTGCAACAACTTCTGTCTGCACTCCATGAAACACCCCTTTTTCTCTCTTCATTATAGATTGTTTAAGATTTATTATAGCAATTTGCATATCTTATATTTCTGTATTTTTATGCGTGTTAACCCTTTGCGTAGAAACTGCAAGTGAAAAAGTAAGATAACATTGAATGGGGATAACGTGCCTGCTGTCCTATCAAAATTCTACCCTGGAAACTGGAGTGGACAAATAAAATAGGGATAGAATGGACACAAGAAGTCCTCCAATCCCCCCGCCAATCTGTGGCAGGAGCAGCAATGTCAGAGATATTTTGGACAGATGACTGTGTGGTACCTTCTCAGAGATCTCCAGTAATGAAGATACTACATTTTGGCAGGCTACACTGTCCTTAGTGCATGTGGGCACAATGGATTTAAATAATCAACAGCCACCACTTCAAACCCTATTAACACTACTAATGTGAGCACTGATAAGCTGGAATATTACTTATGGCAATTTGGCCCAGTAGGATATTCAAAATGCGTCAGTTGACCCATTCTTGGCTAAAACAAACCCATCATTCTTGAGAAGAGCATACCTTACATTTCCATGATTCTGCTCTACCAGGAAAGCCATGTCTTCAGGGAAATACCTGCCTTTACTATGCTCTCTGTATTGCAGTGTGATTTCTCTATCTCAGGTTTCTAGGTTAGAGTTGGCAATATATTGATTCACCATTCATGTCCTTGCTCCTAGATGATGACATCTTAGCTGCACAGGCTTTGATGTACACAGTAAATCTGTGTCACTGTGCAGAGCTGGAGGTGGGATTTTCTGCCTTTTGTATGTTTTGTGCAAAGCATCTGAACAATAAACTCAGATTTATACTTTTTCTTTCACCCATGACATGATCCTTATTTACCCCTGCATTGAAATTAATGCTCTGTTGGCATAAAAATGACTCTGTTCGCCAGGAAATTAAATCCTTAATAAGGTGATCACCAAAAACAGCTGTTTATTTTATTCTCAAGAATGATCTGCAGTATCTGGGAAAGCTGAAAGATATCCTTCCTACTCCAAGCTGGAATTTTCGAAACTTGCAAATTTTCAAAAGTTTGTTGCTGACTTAGCTTAGTTCTGCACAAATCAATAGCAAAGTTTCTACTAACTTCAGTGGGAAAAGGTCTAGGCAAACCCTGGCCACTTCTGGAAATCCCATTCACAGCTCCTGTCACCCTAGAACAATAATGGATACAACCCAACCTCAAAACAATGGGCCGGGAAGGAGGACGCCAGGACTGAGAGGACAATTATTTCTCTTATGCCTCAAAATCAAAACAAAAGGTTCTTAGCATCTCTAGCAATAAACAAGCAAAATACAGAAGTGCATATTCAGTCAGAAGGCCCTCTAAGTTCAGCTGAATTTGATTCATTACAAACTGATTATGAATTTCAGGATTCCACTGTTTGTCCTGATCAGTCTGCTTAGTTATTACATAGAGCTGCACTGTAGGTAGGTTTGAATGTCAAGCAGAAAGGCAAATATTCTCTCTGATGAAGTTCATTTCCTATGCCTGCAAGTTTACATGTAGGCATTTACTTTGATTAGTTTTATAATTAAATCTGGGACATATGAATATTCTCCAAACAAGCTAAGAGTTTGTATTCAGCCTACTGCATCCAGTATATTCATATTCCCTCACATTACAGACTTTCTTTCAGCTACCTTCAGTTACCTTTCCAAGGGGCTATGCTCTGTTGGGTGAAATCTTTTTGTTTTCCTCTGAGGCTAATTCAGAGTAGCACTTGGTCTTTTTGTTTGAAAACATTTTTTCTCCTGGTCTGGTAGCTCTGAGGAAAAAAAAATGCTTGCATGTATGCCAAAACAAGTAAATAGACTCCCCTGGTTTCCCTGTTCCTCTGTTTGAATGATATGCACAGGGTTTTTAATGGACAAGTAGAGAACTTCTCTGATGGAGACCCGGTGAATACTGGCATTGCAGGACTGTTGCTATAAAAAAAGAAAATATCCCTGAGCATTAATAAATCCTGTATATCAAACTATTTCTATTTTCTTTTTAATCTCAACAAACATTTTGCTATCATTTGGGGTTTCCCTGGAAGGTTTTTTCCTTCTTTCCCTTGGAAGGTTTTTTCCTTCTTTCCCTTTCTAATTTTTCCCTTTGTTGTTCTCTAGACGTCCTTTTTTTCTTAGGGGGAATGAATTCCTTCTATGACTGAAATCAGTTATTTTATGCTAGTTTGCCTTGCTTTATGCTGAATTGCATGTTCAGTTGTGACTGTGCCGTCATTCACTTCAAACTGAATAGGATGTTTTGCTCACTGCCAGGGTTACCACACTTTCCAAACTCCTAGGTCTGCAGCAGCTAGCAGCATAATCTATCTGTATAGCCCTGGCAGGTTCAGGTTTGTCAGGGAACATGCACACACCAAAATACAACCCTTGCCCAAATATACTGGCTTTTATATATACTGAGTATCCCACACAGAAGAACTCGTGTCTCTGGCAACTCAGAAACTCAGGAAATGGAAACAAACAGATTGTCATTTAAATACAATGCCAAGAAGGAATCCAAAACTGTAGTGTGTCCACTTCGATCATTACTAGACATCTAAGAAATCAGACGTGTAGCCTCCAGTGTGGCCTCCAGTCAGAGAGAGCCTGGGGGAGGGAAGACAATCAGTGGGACACTCTATTGTCATGAAGGACGAATGAAGCTGTGCCGGGGACAGATTAGCGCTGTTCATAAAGAGACTGTATATTCAAAACAAATTAAGGTACTAACTACTTCTGTGGCTCCATATGGATTCATGTGCATGGAACAAAAAATCTGTATGTATTGAAATCCAAAGACTACGTAGGGACAATATAGTGCTGGATCTATATCATTGACTGCCCAGTAGCAACATTGACTGTAATGTGCAGAGACAGAGCAGGTCAAAGAGGGCAGCAAGGGCAGAAAATACAACCTTACTGGATTACTTCAATTAGCCACATCTTAATTGGTCAAATGTCACATGGGAACATGAAGCAGAGACGAAATATTTAGATGTTATCAGTGACTGCTGATTGAGCCCTTGCCTGGGAACTCCACAAATAGAAGTGACACCATAAATTTGTACTGAGAAATGGCCAGGAGCTGGTTCAAGAATCTATTGGAAGCACCATTCTGCAACACAGGGCAAAAGGCAAGTACTAGAAAGGATCCCTACAGATTCACCACAGCTCAGCTTCAAAGAGCACCACGTAAAGGTGTTTAACAGAAGACAAAATGGAAGGATTAAAAAAAAAATGTTCTAAGTTCTGCTGAGCTACTGAAGGATGCTGAAAGCACTGGTCAAGGAGAAACTGGAGAAGGACTTGGAAGAGACATGTAGGGCTGCTTCCAAGGAAGGAACAGTTGAAAACTTTTCCTGAGAAAAAGATGACTGGAGCAGATATGACAGAGGTCAAAAAAAAGCATGTGTAGTGGTCAGGGTGGAGGGAGGTTGACTGTCATCCCTTCCAGTCAACATCAAATTAATCTTGTAGGAACAAGGTTCAAGACAAACAAAAGGATGTGGCTCTTTGGCTTTTCAGACAACAAAGAGCCAAACTGCAGCAAACTTCCTTGCTGAATGCTTTTGGGGGTGCAAAAAATTAACTCAAGTTCTGGACTGGACTTGGAAGAGAGGTTGTCTAGTGAGTTACTAGACAGATAAATAGCAACTGGCTCAGGAAATCTCCTGAACTGGAAATTACTGGAGATGGGAAAACTGCTGAGAAGGAATATCATATAAGCATATTCTATTCTTAATCTTTCTTAACCATCTGTTTATGGTTGCTATTTTCCTCCACATATGCAACATTTTTTGTGCCGGGAAAACATTGCTTTGTTCAGGGAGACTCAAGAGAGGACCAGCAAGTCACAAGGAGAGTTTATCCTGCCCTATTTTCGTAGGGAATGGTTCTTATTATTAGAGACAGAGAATAGGCTGCCATACTGATTCAGACCAGCGCAGACTCTGTGAACAACTCTTCATTCAGCCTGGTATTCGAAGTTTGTAGGGAACCTGGCTGCAGTTGAGTTTAACCCCGTGAGCATCGAATGCAACCCAACAGAGTAGCCTGTCTCCATAATGGCTACATGAGGCTTCACTGCAGAGGAAGCTGCGAGTCTAGGTTCCCTATTTTGCACCTCAAGTCAAGGTGCTCAATTCCTCTGATGATACAAAAGTCAGAGAAGCAGGCAGCGTGACAGGCATGACTAAATCTGCATATACGTGTGGAAAAAAAAGTGTCCTTTTGACAAGTCCACAGTTGTTAAGGGACGGCAAAGAAGGAGAGGATGCACTCCATCAGAAACCTGCTGGGTAATTTTAAGTGATTTCCTGAGCAGACATTCAAAAAGCAGAATTTCTACAGTTTCAGTAAAGCAGGAGTCATACAGTGCCCATCTTCAAATTCAGAGTAATAACATCAAAGGCACTGGTACTCCTCCAACAATATTTATTTAACTGGAGTAGGAAATATGAAGATTGCTTTATGCTCTGTTTCAAACCTATACTTATCAGTAGTGCTGCTTAAAATAAAAAAAAAAAATCATAGATACCATTAGGTTTGCCTTGAATTGACTGATATAAAAATCTATATGTGTATATATATATTGTGCTACAGGCTTACTTGCCTTTGTAGGAAAGTAAAGTTGATAACTCAGGCTCTGCTACCCAGGATTCTTCTTTGACTGTAGGGCATTTTTTACTGGCCATATATATACAGTCTGCACTAATTTCCATATAACCTGAAAATGTTACATATTTTCAGAAAAGATGAGATCAATAATATTCTGTAGAAATGTTATTTTCGCTTAAAAATTTGAGGCATCTGTGTCCATGCTACTGCACTTTACGTTTATCTTAGAGTTCTAAAGAAGATTATAATTTTCTATTAAATTTAATAACCAGGTCCAAAAGACCATAGAAAAGCTCTTTCTTCTTTTAAATTAAAACCTGTTGTGCTTTTCCGCAATGGATTCCAAACAGCAGACCACACGCTAATTTGCTTTCTCAGAAATCTATCTCAAATTGCATGATCTAATGAAACAAACACTGAAAATGAGTATTTACTGTTGCATATTTTACTTAACTGTCTTGTAGGAAAACAGCCTGCATAAAAGCTTGGCCTTTTGAATTATTTCAAAGACTCACTGGACAAGTTGGATGTGATATTTATGCACTTCTAGGAGCTTAGTTCTTTACTAAGCGAAACATCATGAAAAGCTACAGGGGCATTCAGCAATGGGATTCAGCATTTTCCTTCGGTAATTATGTCATGAATACAATTATCAAACTCAGAGAGTGTGCACATTTGCATTCCTTTTTATTATTTAGCAAACATCACTGTCCAGCCATACTTTATACTATTATCTTTAGAGGTCTTTTATCAATGTTGCTTTAAGTAAAAAGACTATTTATTATAGATAGTGCACGGCAGTAATTGGACCTCTCAAGAGAAACACTGCTTATTAATTATTATATGCCTGAACTGAAGAAAATACAAAGAAAACAAAGCTTATAATCTTTTTTATGACTTTCATCATAGGAAAGGAGATCCTTAAAAGACTAAGTCCCAAAGCTCCTCTGTTTAAATAGTCAAAGTCAATAGTTAAAATGACTATTTTAATTACAGCCTCCTTGACGGCACTGGTAAAATTCATAGTTCAATAATGCTACCAAAATAGTGTACCAGAAAATGTGAGAATCAGTGGGTAATGACCAGATTTACAATGATTTTGCTTATCTGTATTTTTAAAGTGCACTTAGTATATGAAAGAAAAGATGCTAGCTTTTCCCTTTCCAAATGAAATACACACTTAGTTTTTAAAAGACTTTCATATACCGCATTAAGACTAGTTGAAATCCCATGGGAGTAAATGGAAATGATGCCACTAACTTCAAAGAATTTGGACTAAATTTATGGTTTGATCTCACCATAATGCTGAAAAAAACAGCTATCTGTAATAGAATGATATGACAAAATTGATGTAGATTGAAAAAAAAAATTGTAAGATCCAGATTCTATCCCAATTACTCACACTAAGTAGAACCTTATTTGCTGAATAGGCACATTACTTTCTTCAAGACTATTCAAGCTGTTTACACCACTACTACTGTTACTCATGACTAAAGGCAGCTGAATCTCCAAAGAAAAGAACCCACATTTTTGCTTTTATGGTATTAACATCCAATAAACATTTATATGAACAGTATTTTGTTCTCAGGGATGTCTACTGAAAGTCTCATGAATACTCATTTGACTGTGTTGTCCTATGATCATTTCACATAGGCAAATTTCTCACTACAGCTGTAGGGATCGCATCTACTTTGATTCAATAGTAGTTCTTTCCAAGGCAAAAATGCATTCATGGCTAAACTACATTCTCCTTGACAAAAAAAAATTGTCCAAAAAAATGAAATAAAGGTTTATTGGTGAAGCAAATGCTATTCTTTAGAGAGGATAGAGTTCCTTTAGAGAGAATAGAGTTCATTTTCAATGAACAAAATTTAAAAATTCTATACTGTTTCAGATTTTGAAAATCAGTATTTTCAAAGGAAGGGAAGGGAAGGGAAAAAGCTAAGAAAAAACTAAGTCAATTTTGGACAATAGATCTTCAGTTTCCCATAGTATGTTTTCATATCATATGAAGTTCTAGGAATTTTTATTTCTGTTAATTGTTTCTTAATTTTTTCATTTGACAGGAGAATTTCTTCCTCCTTCTTCCTTCCTTATGCACTTCCTTCCCTCCTTTTCTACCTCTCTTCTTCCCTCCCTCCTTCTTTTCTTCCTTTTTTCTCTTTCCCTCCCTCCCTCCCTCCCTCCCTCCCTCCCTCCCTCCCTCCCTCCCTCCCTCCCTTCCTTCCTTCCTTCCTTCCTTCCTTCCTTCCTTCCTTCCTTCCTTCCTTCCTTCCTTCCTTCCTTCCTTCCTTCCTTCCTTCCTTCCTTCCTTCCTTCCTTCCCTCCTTCCCTCCTTCCCTCCTTCCCTCCTTCCCTCCTTCTCCTTGACATTTATATCATTCTTTGGAATTGTACTTTTTCTTTGCACTTTCCTAGTTTTTTTTTTACTCTCTGTTTGGATTTTGGATTCCTGTGCTCCTACAGCAAAACTTCTCTAAAAGATGGCTATTTCTTGGCATGTTTTATCAACAACTACTCTGTTTCATTAAGCAATTATCTTTTCAATATTCTGTTTTTGTCACAATAGCAACAATTTCACAGATGTATAATTTTATTTCCTCCTATTTTCACTATAACTGTAACACAATATCAACTGTTCCACTTTCAGTGGAACAGTGTATGTTGTAAGATTTTCATTTTTTTTCCCAATCAGTATTCCATCTACTGAAGGTCTTTTAACTGTTATCACAAATATATACTCATCACTTCTAAAGAGAATTCATGAATGTTGTCATAACAGACTGCTGCTGCTGGCTGTGCTGCAGAACTCTGCTTCATGGGGGAGGATGTATGCAACATCCTCTCTCCACTTAGAGAAATGGACAATCTGGTCTGCAGACTTGTTTTTGCATTAGTTTCTTCTGCAAATTTAACACTCATATCCACATGGTACTTGCTATGATTTCTTCCACACTTTATGCATTCTACTTCTTGCAAACTCGGTTGGGGTCCTTTCTTTGTTTGTTTTTTTGTTTGGTTTGGTTTTCCCCAGATTTTTTCTGAATATCTTCAGTGAACACCTGCGCCCACATGTTTCTTCAACACTGAAGTTTCATCATCTAGTTCATCAAAGCATTCCTTTATCACCAGAACTTTCCTTCTTCTCTGGTTCTATTATATAGTCTACCAAATCATCATTGCTTCTTCTAAGTTTAAATTAGAGTCTTTTTCCTAGATCTCAAGTTCAAAAATGAGATCTGAAATTGCATTATACATTTCTGTCATCTGTTGCAAAGGTTTCAGCAGTTTTCTTACACGCAACTAATACCATTCAAAATATTAGTCTTTCAATGTGTTATATTTTTATTAATTCACTAGTGTAGCAAGAAAATTTTCCTGACTAAACAGCTCTTCTGATGGTTTTCTCTGTTTCACTTTTTCTCACCATCTAAATTTTTTCTAATTTCTGATGCTTCTCCTTCTACTCTTCCTTGTTTACTGCTCTTTCTTAACATATAGTAGATACTATATACTGTTCTAAGATGGGATTTAAGAGGTTTGTAAAACTGAGCCTATAACAAGGATGTATTTATCATATCAGAAAGGGAACAAACATAGAAAGAGGAAAAACTCAGCGCTAGCACCAGTAAACTCTCCCCAAAACTGCTGGTTTGAAGCACTTTCCTGTACAGAACCTGTTATACGGGCAAACTTTTCCTGAATTACTTAAAGACCTGTTTCTATCTTAGCTTTCACAGTGCTGAGAAGTCAGAGCAGGAAATAAAGAATTTTATGATTTATAGACCACAGGTACCTCCACCTAAAGGACATAATTCATAATGCCATTTTCAGACCATGCCATATGGAACAGACTCTACAGAGTTCTAATGTTCTTCTTGAATTATTCTGAGAAAACAAAGGATGGTGCGGGCAAGGGAAACAAAACCTAACTTTTCTCAAATTGACCAAATTAGGGTTCCTCTTCTGTGTCACATAACATTTATTTCTTTATATAGAACAGAGCCAATTATATGGCTTTTCTTTGTCTTGTCCTGACTAGACCATGGTGGTTTGCCAAAAGAGTCATGTTTATGCATTCATTTTAACTCCTAGAACACACTGCTGCTATGTCTGAAGGAAATGTTTACACTACTTTTGGTAGCTCTCATTTCATGTATTTTGGTTTTTATTGTCTGTACTGTCCATTATTTGTCAAGTCAGCTCTTCACTTTGTTTGTTTATTTTTCTTTTGATTTTTTTTTCCCCTACAACATATGGTTTCGTCTCTGGTGGCGGATTTTACTGCAGCGTTCTCTGCAACAGATATATGTGTCAGTTTTAAAAGCCAATTTCCTATATTCATCCTGCCTCTTTTTCATAAACTAATAAGTTAAAAGTTTTGCTTTGATTCTGATTGATATAAGTTGTTTTCAGTTGATGTCTCCTTTTATTCTCAATGACGTAAATAAATCTAATAAAAAGGTAGTACTAAGATCATTTGTTATGAGTCAAGTGTTATAAATACCTCAAGCCAAAATATTAAACCATCACACAAACATTTTGTTTAGGGCACCTATATTTATGATACAGCTGCAAAATGTCAGACTACCTGGTGGGAACAATGTAGCTATACATTTGCTGAAGCATTGTATAACATGTATGTATCATATAATGTAAAACTTAATATAAATAGCATCTGCTATATAGTGTGTTGATGCATATATATATAGTGTGGGTGTGTGCATATATATGTATATGCATGTACATATATGTGCATATATATGTATATGCACGTATATATACATGCTGAAATATGCTGTCAGTGTGTGCCTATGCATATGTGCGTGTATAATCTCATGCTGGGTGAGCATATCCTGGCAAATTTTGAAACTGTTTGAAAAACACAGACTGTAGAACATGTACATAAATCATCCACTTGAGATGCAGACATTATTTGGTTTTAGTGAAAAAATATATTCTGAGATGCATGATGCTTTTCCTAGTGGGAATTAATTTACTAATAGAAGTTTTTTTTGTCTTCAAAACAGATATCCCAACTTATGGTAAATACAGTCGACTTTAATTAATTCCAGAAAATAAATGGTTGAAATAGAGGGATTTGCTGTTTAATTTTAAGCATATATAATACTCACATACTTGCAGTCCTTTTTTTTAACAATAATGATATAAAGATACAAGAACAATACATGATTGTAACCATATAGGAAAGAAGTACGCCCTTCTACTACAAGCAGTTGGACTTTCTTCACAAGAAACCACATGGAAATATCGCTGAGCCGTGTTTGAAATATATTGATCAAATTATGTACGTCAACACATTCTCAGGAATATATGCAAGTTACCAACTGCTTGTTTTGTTACTACAAAACCTCATTAGTGGCAGAATGAAATAGCTCATAAGTGAATCTCATTATTTGTCTGTCTCCTTCTGTCATGCCAGTAACATTTAGCTTTGCAAATAACATATTCTGATGTGAGGCACGCAGCAGGTGTGTGTGTGATGGGACTACTTCTGTTGGATGTTGATTACTCTCTGTGTAATGTGAAAAGCTTTCTATTCCCACAGCTTCACAGCTTTATGCAATATATCAATGGTAATGGATTCATAATCATTATAAAGCTTGATAGAGGCTTGACTACTGTGACAGATGTCTTCTCAATTTTCCTGTTGCATATGTTCTTTTCCCTCTGGAACAATGCTTACATAAAATTCCAGTATTAATGTATTTCTTTTATGTTGTTTTGTATCAATTGTTGACTGTAGTGATCAATCTTTTAATTCAGACGAATAGGTAATTACAACCAAATGCCAAACACATCAGCAGAAATTCAGCTTCTGTCAAGCAAACCACAGTGTCCAGAATTATTGGTCTGGATTGGAGATACTATGGGGATGTTACTGCACATTTCAATGTCTGAATAGTGTTTCCATTGGCAACAATTATACTTATCTGATACTTGGTCTAGCAAAACCCAGTAAGTAAAGATCCAGGAGCATGCTGTGACCAAAAAATGGTGTTCTGCTTAAAGCAGTTCCCTTCATTTCCTGAACTTCCCCCTCACTCCCGTTTTCCACTTCATCTGAGTGCTGTTACGTGCAGTTACGCAGACACTGCAGAGCATCAGTGGTAGTTCAGAGCACCTTACACACTGCAGCTTCCTGAACTGAAGTCTGTGGATGCCAAGGTGTGCATGCTTTTGTCACAGGCACATACATTTTTTCCTCCATATACTCATCCCTTGTTTATATGTTTTTTTCTGACTGTGCTCTAAGTCTGTCTTGTACTCTCACAGGCAATTCTGCTCTGTTGATAATCTCCAGTGCCGTGTCCATGTTATGAACCAGAGAACACTAGAGAAAGCCCCTCATCCTTGGTACAGAAAGTATTCCTTCTCACCATGTATCCATTTTAGATTGACAAAAAAGTAAGAGTACACCAGAGACCTGTGGGTTCAGATTTCATAATAAAGATTACTTTCTCAACAGGTCTTGAAATACTTGTAAAAACCCCTATCTTTTCTATGTGAACTCAGGTGTTTCTGCTATTTTCATCCCATCATAACCTCTTGGGAATTTATTTTCTGTGATTTTATCTACTGCATTCCTCTGCTGCAAGGCAGGATCAGCTACACCTGTGTAATTCCTGACAGATACTGATCTAACTTGTTTAAAACATCTGCTGCTGAGGTCCCCACAACCTCCATAGTCATCACACAGAATCCTTTATGATTCTTTCATGTAAGGTTTTGCTAGTGTCTAACTTCTTGCTGTAGTTTAACCTCATCCTTTCCTGTTATCTATTTTGTATGTGGAGAAATGGTTATGCCCTTCCTTCTAGCAGAAGTGCTAATCAGCCTGGTCTGGTCTTTTCTGCTATACCCTAGCTAGCTCCATTCTTCTCTCCTTTATGCAACTGCAGACTGCTATTTAAATCTGCCCTCACAGGTCATGTTTGTTCAATCATCTGGGAAACAGTAAAAACAACAAATAAAATTAAATTTTGTCCAAGGTTTTCTATAGAATCCTTGTGTGATATTTCTTTCCTTCTATACAGATTCATATTTTCACTAGTAACTAATCTCTGGTTTCAGGTGACTAACCTATTTTGGCATCCTGTTTATAGTAATTTCTTCCAGATTGAATTATTAGCTTGCTCAGGAGCATATTCTCATATTCTTGCTCAGTAGTTTATTCTTGGTATGAAAGAATTCCTCAGTAATGTATTTATAAAGTAGAGCTACTTTTCCTACTCTTCCTTTTACTACATCAATAACGTCAATAATGGGAGTCCCATGACAACGCATAATTCTAGAGGATGTAATCTGATTGAAGATCCCAGTGGAGAGAAAAAAAGACTTTGTATACCTAGACTTTACTTGCACCATGGTAGAACTTCTGAATCAATTTTTCTCTCTCTCTTTTTTTTTTTTTTTTTTTTTGTTTAATTCCAAGTACTTTAACAAATCCAAAAATTTATGGCTGGGATCTCCTCCACACAATTTAGCTATGTACTTTATGTAGCACTTCTTCAGTGGGAAATTTAGACCACACAGTGTAACACCCATCTTTCCTAACTTCTGAGCTGGCATGTACAAATCAAGTACCTTATCCAGAGAAATCCCAAATGAGATAAGGAGTTGCTTAACGAATATATATAGCTCCAGGATAGTCTCTAGAAAGAGAAATTTTGTTTACAAGTTGAGGGGTCTAAGCACTTAAATTCCAGTTTAAGCAAAATTTAAGTGCACTGAATACCAATATTTGTTTTCTCCAGAAAGTGAATCTTTCTGAATATTTCCTTATAAAATGGTTTAATCAGAAAACAATTTTCCAGTGAAATAAATATATCCTGTTTAGTTTAGAGATAGTAGTCATTCCAGTGACTGAGTAGCTAAAACTAAAATGAAAAAATACTATGATAGCTCTGCACATGAATACAGAATGCTTACCACTGTGTAAAACACTTACCAGTGTTTTAATGTTAATAAACAAATCTGCTGACACTTCTTCATAATTTCAAAACTGGAGAGGCTATAGACACTCAGGGAGGCAGGTAGAAGCAGTAAAGGTGCTTTGAAGTGAAAATGATCCTGAGGATTTGAAATTAACAGGCATATTTTACTGTCAACAAATATTAAGTCTCATAGGTAATGATAGGAAATAAACACAATAAAAAAGGGGAGGATAGAAAAATGATGATGTAACAGTATCCATTTCATGAAATCAAATTTGTTTTCCCTTCTGCAGTTTTTCTAAAGTCATTCATTTGGAGCCCCTGGAGCTCTGACCAGAGAAGGCTCACCGTTTAACTCACATTGATCTGAGGGAGCTCAGACTGGCAAAGAAGTAGGGTTTCTCCCAGAGCCGGACTCAACTTCAAAGTGAAGTAAGTAGATTTGGAAACTGGTTTCAGCTCATGAAGACCCTGCTTTTCCTCAAAGTCCTGTTGCAGAACAGGACTCAAGCATGCAAAGGTTAAGGGTGCACAGTGTGAGTACAGCAGAGATCTATCAGAAGAACACTGGTGCCCCTGGCAGAAAAATGATCTGCCATGTGCTTGCTGAGCCACTACAGCCCACTTGGATCCACCTGAGCTATGCTACAAGATGGCTGCCCAGTTTCATACGTTTATCTCTGTTCTGTACCCAAAGCTTGAGAACGACACTGGAAAAGACACATGTGGGAGGTTGTCTTTTAAGATCTAACCCATGGAAATGCTTGAGTCACCTCTTACCAAGTATAATAATGACAATGCATCTATAAACTCGAATCGAGATTAACATCTCCTTGTGCTTGGTATTGTTCAAAGCACAGTGGGTCAAATTCATCCTAGACATAACTCTAAAAACTGGCCAGGACACAGTAATTTCAGTGTCTCTCAGATTGGCCTTGATGGGTCATCACCTTATGGATCAGATTTCTGGGCTGTCAGAAAGGAGCTATCACTAGGAAGTACTAGACTTGGAAACTGGGAAACTCTGAGACTCTGCCTGTGCCTGGTTTTCCTTCTTCTGTATCCCCAGGTAGGCAGAGTGGCTCTATGGGAGGAAGTTGGTGGCATCGTTTCCAGTGGTGACAAGATAACCACCCAAGTGCAAGTGACAACATTTCCCACCTCTGGGAATGTCCAAGAGGCAGTTTAAGTAAGTTTCGCATGTCAGAGTGCATCTGTGTGTATGGATATGCACACAGGACTACAGGTTGTGACACTATTTTCATTTAGTTAATGAAATTACAAGCCATATGGTTAATTAAAGAAATATACTAAATGATAATCAAAAGAATTTCAATGAATTATTCTTCTCATCCATAAAAAGATTATATGCTTCATTAATGCAATCAGACTTTGGTTCCTGCTCAACTCTAAGAGGGTGTGTGCTATTCATTTTAGATTTTGTTTTATCTCTTCATGTTTCATAATCAGTAACTTATACTTCATTAGGGAATCACTGACATATTCAAAAGGAGGTTGATGAGATAGAACAAGCTTTAATGTTTGAATTGAAGAAGTCATTTGTTTCAAAAATTAATCTAAAAAAAAAAAAAAAAAAAACCAAGACTGTCAAAGATTTATCGAGCATGACTGCCAAACCATGGCAGTCATGGCCCTTCCAGTTTTGCCTGAGGCCAAGTGACAAAAGACAATCTGACAACTTTTCTACAACGTGTCTAACAAACTGGAATTAAACTTTACTTTTAGAGTAAAGGCAAAATCTAGAATTTGATTTTATACTGATCTAATGATGAAAGAGACTGTCATATATGTTGGAAGTACGGAAGTACCGTCTTCCTTGGAATCATTTCACTCTTGTTTGAAAATGTAGCTCTGGGCATAAAGGGTTGGCCTGCTGCTTTGTTTCTGATTAGCAGCTCCAGCCACTCTCTATACTTAAGGGTTTCTATGTTTAAGATGCCAAAGCCAAATGTCATTTTGATAAACTCGAGAAGGAAATAAAATGCTGTGCCATATTTCCCTTAAACCATTTTCATGAAACCATTTCACACAAATAATGTATTTTCAGTTCTAAGATTTTAGGGATTTGAGATTTAAAATGGTGTTTAATCAACTTCAAGTTGATTAAAAAAAAAGGCTCAGCTCTACAGTGCTTGAAATTTAGATGCTTGAAAATTAGATGCTGGCTTTAGTCATGAGGCTGCCTTTAGTGCCCACGGGTGTAGTTCTATATTGCAATCTCTCTGGTGGCAAAGCTGGTTTGAGAGGTTCCTATCCCCAGTGCTACATTCCCACCACCGCCCTCCTGAGCTTGCTATCCTCTCTCTTGTGTCAGTTTAGCTGCTTGTGAAGCCTTGCCACAACATGTCATTAACGATGGTGGTCTCACAGAGCACTACAAGCAGCTGCACATATGCAGCTGTGGGTTAAGGAATGGTTCTTCTCACCCTACCTCTTCCCCTATTGACAGTGGAAGTGACCAACAGACAGGCAGAGGCAGCCTGGGATGTTAAGATGAGGGGTTGGCTCTAGTATGCGCTAACCTTTTGAGGTTTTGCCTAACATGAGCTGTAAAAGTGTCTCTCTAGTACAATAGGTGGGTGTTCATATTATTATGGTGCTTAATCACAGTTTACATGACAGTTTATTGCACTTGGAACTATTATCTCAGATCCATAATTTAAAAGTGCCATATGTTTAGAATGATTAAATTAGCATTTTATTAATGCAAAGGATAAGGTATGAGCAATTATTTTTCCCTCTCTCATTTATTTATCATTAAAAAAATAATTTGATTATAAAGCCCTGAAGCATTACTCAAAAAACCCACAAGTATGCATTACAAAATTCTCATAAACTATAGGTTATTCTTCCTTAAATATCTAATTAGAGCAAAAATAGAGGCAATCAAGCTATTTTCTCCTCATCAGCTCATGTGTCTTTGTAAGAAAACAAGCAAATCTATCAAAAATTCAATCACATGAACTTATATAAATATGGAATTCCAGACTTCAAACAAATATTGCCTAAGCAAAACTAAAAGCCAATGAAAATCAAACAAAAGCTAATAAAAAATGAATTTATACTTGGAAATCAGGATATTGACATTTGACAAATAAAATAGAACCCTCTCAACCTATTACATTAAAATTTGGCAAAATATCTTAGATAACACAAGTTATCTTTCTAACTAGTATGAAAAGATAGTGACCAATTAGACATTTCAATTTTTTTTTTTTTTTTTGATACAGAGATATGGCCTAAGTCTTGGGACACCTTTCTGCATGTGTGAGTCTATTTTCTGTTTGAGGTATAAAATGTGACATTCTCTTGGATGAAATGTGGGATGATGTTGCATCACTAAGTTGATAGGAGTTTCTCTTTTGCTAGTGACCTCTGTGGATGCAGGGCCACACCCTATTTCACCATATTTTCATGGAAAACCTTCAATATAGAGGTGACATTGAGATCTATAGAATGACCAAGGTACATAATAGCATAATGTCAGCATGTCTAAGTTCAAGCTCAAGGGCCAGAGTGCCACGAGCAGATGGAAATATCAGGCTTCGACTAATTTTCCAAATTTGCTAATAAGCATTGAAAGATCTCAAACCAGATGATTCTGAGTTCCCACAGTTCAGCAAGCCAGCCCTTTTGAGCAAAACACTTATGTACACACTTAGACTTAAGTACATACTCCAGGCTTTTTCCTTTCCTAGTTACATTTTTTCCCTAGTTTTACTGAGTTAAAGCCTAAGAGAAGATGGAGTAGGAGATAATAAGAATATCTGGCAACCAAAAAATCTTCAAATAATTCTGAGAGCCGTGCACATGGATTACCTGCCCAGGCACCAAATTTCAGCATAACCGTCATAGGTTGAAGCACTTGGACTTCTACAAGAGTTTCTAATTTGCTGTGCAGTTTAGCATTTTCTGGCATTAATACATTCACTAACATCTTAAGGCTATTTGAATCCAGATTAATCTTCTCTTGATCCTTAATTATATCCTTTCAAAACAAATTTCCATCTGTTCTCCTTGAAAATTTCCAAACTCTTATCTTGAAAAAAGATAATAAAATGCAGTCCTTTGCCTTGATAAGTTAAAGAAAAAGTGTTTATCAAATATATCCCTTTCCAAAGCCCAGAGGAGCTGCATTTCCCTGATTCTCAAGAGCTTTATAACTAGAAAACTAAGGCATTTGTGATATTTATGAACCTCTCTAGTTTAGACAACAGATGAGCAGGACTTGTTTCTCACACTCTTTGCTTTAGCTGTGTAAGTCTCTTTTTAACCAGCCCTAAAACAAGAATAGAGCAGCTGCCAAATACAGTCAGCAAAATCTGCTAAGATGGATATTAGTTATTACCATAGATGCTGCCAGGTTCTCTTTTTAATATACCTCCACCGAACAGGTCTGACTTGTAAAGAAAATCAGGAAGCTGAAAGCAGATAGCTCTTTTCCCACTGTGGATGCTGAACAACTTGTATCATTTTATGACCACTCTAACCCTGCCCTCCAAGCAAGTGTCTTGGACAGGCTGCATACATTAAGTTACAGCAACAGGGTTTAGAATGACATATTACCTTTCCTGAAAAATATCTTGCATCATTTATCAAGGATCTTGTTCGTCAGAATTTTCCAAATATGAAATGAAAATAAAGCAATTTCCTACATGGTTTCTGTTTTTCTAACAGAAACCGCAGGAAATGAGCAGGGAGTAACCATTGCAGAAATGCTTGGGGGAAAAGCTACATGTAGAAGAACTTGGGGGCAAATGTACATAATACAGCATAATTCTTTTTAGAGATACACGAGCTAACACTGTTCTAGCTACTATGTTAAGATGGGTTATTGCAGCACCATCTGAAACATTAGCTTAAATCCTGGGTTCAGAATGGTTGCATCTGCAAAATACTGCACCTGAAGCAATTAGCTCAGCCTTCCAGGAGGTCAAACGATCTTTGGTGCAACACTACATTGATATGACATACCAGCTTTTGGTATTGGAGTGACCAGAGCAGGAAAACACCTCAGGATTTCTGCTGTCAGTTGTGTGGCATGAGCTGTCCTGGTAAGGGTTAACAGAGGGCATACAACTGCACCTCTCAACCACATCAACTTTCTGCTTCATTTTAGCAAGGTCTTAATTCAGCTACCCAGTGGTAATGATCGAAGGATGAACATTTCCAGCTGCTATAACCTAGAGGGGGTATGGCATTTCTCTGTACAGTTCATACTGGGCAAAGTCTCATTTTGCTGCCAAGTAGAGAATGTTTTGGACATCCTTCCATCTATTGTTCTCCTGCCAGGAGACAAGCACAGTAAGTCTGTTGGAGCTCAAGGATAGAGGCAAGATCTGCAGCCTACTGTGACTGATGTCTTATTTATTATGTCTTGAGAATTCATATTTGTATGGTAATAAGAAAACTCAAGAAAAAAATAGAAGTTATCTTATTTCCCAATCATTTAGCTCAAAATTTGGAAGCCAATGGAATTCCGAAAGAAAGGATTATCAAATTGTACTGAAACTGAAAATAATGACAACTAGTATTTTTCCAACATTCTGCCATACTTGTCAGGCACTTTGTTTTATCTGAAGTACAGATTGCAACATTTAAACAATAGCTTGTCCGGCTTTAAAAATACATGTAGATTGCATTAAATATTTGGCAGAGGTACAAGTGCACCTCGTGGATATACAATGCCCAATTGCGAAATTGCATTTCTTGCCAAAAATGCCAGTCTACAATGCAAGAATTTTACTTAGATTTTTTTTTCGCATTCATATGAGATATAGGAAATAAAAACAGACAAACCCTCCATATCTTGGCTTGCCCTGTGTTCAAATAAATGTTAAAACTGCAAGCATACTAGATGCAGTTGCATTGCAATATGCTTGTTAGCAAGCATAGTCAGAAGGTGTGTGTCTGGCTTACAAGGTAGGGGCACCTAAGTCAGTTAAATTTACAACTTAGAGTGGAATATAAAGTATTTTGTAATGGTCACTGGGCATCTATACAACGTGATGCATGGGCAGATTTTCAGTTGGTGTAATAATCATGCCCATGATTTTCTAGATTTGGTTTTATTTTTAAATTGTGCTGTCAAATGAATGCTTCCTCAGACATCCTTAAGCATTTTGAAAACTCATTAAGATGAGTCACCTTCTTGAAACTCTCCTTTGTTTTGAAGTTTACTAAAACTTGAGTATGAGATAGATTATGACTGTACTGCACGGACCAGTATGTCTATACTGTGCAATGAGACAAGATGCATATCAACATAAATCATCTAGCAAAAGCAGGGAATAGTAAGGTGATAAAGGTTGCTGATGGCAAAGTTATTCAGAATAATCAAAGCTACAGTGAGCTGTGAAGAGCTGCAGAAAGCTTTCACATTACTGGAGAGACAGGGTGATAAAATTGCAAATGAAATTCAATGTTGATAAAAGCCAAGTGCTGAGGAAAAAATAACCCTAACTCTACATTTTCTAGTGGTACTCTACATCTACTCCACTGATACCAGCTGTCATTTTTTTCAGGGGTGGTCTAATTGATACATATTTAAGCAAACTCTAAGCAATTGGTCTGCACTTGCCTTTAGCTTTGAAAGCTTCTGCTTTTATTTCAGATGTGAAAAAGGTCTTATGTGCCCAAAAGCTTGTTTGATTTTTTCAAAGTATAGCAGTTCACCTAATGGTTCTGCTTATACATCTCATCCTAATGATATATACACTATGATGAGCTCTTTCCATTGTATCCCTTGAAGATATCCTTGTTTTGTCTAGACCTAATCAAGACCCACTAATGAGCTGCATAGATTAACTGGATGTAGATGTTCAAATAAAACCTGTCTGTAAATCTGCATGTTTGTATGAAAAATCATGTCTGAAGTATTGGAAAGCTTTACACACTGCTTCACAAAATCCATTTCCATCTGAAAAGAACATTTTATCTAGGAGAACAAAAGTAGTTAATATTCCAGGGAAAGAAGACCAAACTATCTCCTGAACAAGTCATAGCTAACGGGTGTTTCTGCAGGACAACATATTGTTCCAGAACATCCAAAAAATAAGACACTGTGATGTCAAGCCACTTCAAGGGTTGGTATTAAAGGCGGTGTCTATGGAAAAGGCCTGCATGTGCCAAAAAAGCTCTAGCAGAATAGTGGGGAGTGTAACTCAACCCAAATAGCCAAGAAGAAGCTTGTGACAACTCTAAATTTTCTTCTACCACAGTCAGGAACGTGATGTTAGCCTCACTGTGAATAGTTCTCCGAAAGTGCTCAGCGGTGGTTAAAAAGGCAAATAAAATATTGTGAGCTATTGGAAAGGCCTAGAGAGCAGAACAGAAAACATTGCTGTGCCAATATAAATACCAGATGAGCCCATAGCTTGATAAGTTCTGCTCATCTCATCTTCGGTGGCAGAATTTAAGTACATGGAAGGGTATCCAGGAGGATCAGGGATCTGGAACAACTGCCCTTGCAGAAAATCTGCACTAGAGCAAAGAAATGTTTGTCTGGAGAGAGATGGGGAAGAGAACTATAAAATGAGGTGAAGGGAATGAGATGAGAATAATTTCTGATTGCTCCTACTAAGAGAAGCAGTGTGAGATAACTGAGAAAATGTATAGGAAGCATCCTTATGATAAAATAAACAGGAAAAAAAGCACTGTTCTGCACACAAGTTGTGTTAGCACAGCGTGCTGCAGGAGTCAAAGGTATGAGTGGGTAGTATTCATGTACCTGTGTCCATGCAGGATAGCCTAAACATCTGTGCAGCCTTCAGTGTGAGAAATCTTTAAATCACTAATCGCTGGAAGCATGAGGGATCTTTCTACACTCTCCTTGCTACAGTTCTTCTCCAATCAGACACTGCAAGTGAGTGTTGGAAATGGGCACTGAGGCCAGGATTGCACCTTGACATGGTGCATCTCAGCTGGTCTTGTGCAAGGACTGACCGAGGCCGGAATGTCCAGGCACAGAATAGAAGAACGGGTTTGCTCTCATTTACCAAGGACATATTTGAACTGTTGAGGAGAGGATTTCTGAGAGGACTTCATTTCCAAAGTGCTAAAAAAATAAAAAAATGAGGAGTCTCGGCCAGAGAACTGTTGGGCAAAGACCACAGGTGCTCCTAAAGCATAACTCTGGTTGATCTGCTTCATAAATGAGATTAGGACAAGTTATTTTCCTCCTGCTTTTCAAGTCAGGAAGAACTCTCTCTCATATCCCTTGGACAGAGTCTTGATGCTTTAGTGGTAGACTTACTGTGTTCCTGAAGGTTAATTCTGTTAGCAGACCTCCAACGATGTAATTAAGGAGACAAGTCCTTGAAAGGGACCTAGTCCAGGCCATTGCCATTGGAATAGTCCAAGAGCAAAGATGAACAAGAATACTTTGATTGTTCCTAGGAAACCTGCAAACCTTATTAGCTAACCAGAGGAAATACAGAATATCATTTAGCAGGTGTCTATTGAAAGCGTTGAATGTTCCTGAGAGAAAGCTCTATATTTTCTTCATTTTAGTTCCAAGAAAGTGCTAATCTTTACTACAGTCATTATTAATGTATGTTCTTTGTGCTTCTCAGAAGCTTGTGTGGCAGGGGAGAATGGTTTATATATGCATTTCCTTCAGCTTTGTGGACTAAAACAGTGCTATATTATGCATCATTAACAGACAGCTCCTGGAATAGCAGATTAGCACCTAACCAGAAAAAGAAAGAGGTTAAGTATACATTGTCTCAGAAATATTGACATTGAATTCAACTACTGGGTCATACAGATGAGCCATGTGAAAGAGTAATAATGTTCACAAAGGTCTGAACTCTGTGATTTACACTGTCCCACTGGAGATGTTTGAAATGCAACAACAACAACAACAAAAGCCAGCAGTAGCTAAGGCCAAATGTTGCAGGTTTATCAGTCAAACACTATAAAGGGTTCACTCATAAGGCTCTAGGCATTCACAGAACAGTCGAACTTGAGTCTGTGAAATTATCTTACAACATTTTACACATTTTTATTATGATTTTTCTTTTTTCATAGAATGTTTGCTGTTTTTCTCTTTGTCCTCAGAGAGGTAAGAGAAACTGGGTCACTGAAGTCATACAGCAGAGGTATTCTAGAGGCACAGATACTGGATTAACTTGCTCTCTATGCCCTTTGATGCTGCAATCTGATCAATATAAGGCACAAACTGTGAAAATCAGAGACTTAGTGTTACTTTGCCTGTGCATGGTGCTCACCCAGAAGTGACTTACATGTATTAAGAGCTGAATTGTGACATTTAGCTAGAGGCCCAAATTCATGGCTATGCCATTCCCAAGACAGATCCAGATAGACTGTTCCTGAGTGTATTTTATGTTTCTTTTCTAAATGTATTTTAATGTATTCTACATAAAGCTAAGCTTTCTAATTTTTTTTTCTTTCTTCTCTGAGATAGAATTAAATGAGCTGACAGCCCTGACTGCTACATGACTTTTTAAATCAGGAAATGGAAGAGTTCCAAACTTTATGAATTGCTTAGTCTATGAGAACGTGTTTAGAGAAGTCACACTTGCCTGGGCTCACTCCCTCACGCACACATATCCACACACATCTTGCAAAGGTTCAGGAGGAAACTACAATATTTCTAATTGCGTTATCAGGCCACAGGAACAGTGTGATGCCTTTCAGATGAAGGCAATCTCTGAGAACCGGCTGAGATTAAGTGTGTGAGCGCTACCCTGTGTTGTGTCTACTCAGACATGCCTCGAAGCAAGCAAGCAAATCCATGCCAAGAGCTCTTATGGAGCTCCACGTGGGTTGAGCCACTCCATCTTCTGCCCAGCCTTCTCTTGGAATCACATTCCCTTCCAACCTTGAGATAACTCCAGACCACAACCTGATCTGGATTTTCTGCAGTAGAAAAACACCAGAAATTGTTTGATGGGACCTAAAAGGCTACCACTCTTGGTGTTAACTTGGTAGAATTTATGGTGTCTGATGAGAGACACATTACTAAGGATTGATTGGCCCTGGTGTCGACCTTTAAAGAAATGTTCTTGCTCAAATTTAGAAGTTTCATGGAAATTTTAATTCTTAATCTATTGATTTGAAAGGCTTAGAATATAAAAAAGCTATTTTAGTTTAGACATGATACATTTTTGCGGCTTATGCGGTATTAGATCCAGAAGTATGCTGAGGTTTCCTGAGAAATAATACTCAGCTAAAAACTTTTCCCATTGAGAAAACAAATTTGCTGTTCTCTCCTTCATCCTTACAAAATGAACATATTCCATTAAAAAAAAAAATATTAAAAAGATCATCCAATGGACCCAGCTAATAAATACATGTTTTAAATTCCAAGTAGTCTTTAAAAATTCTTATTCAACATATAGTTAGCTATTGCTGTTTTAATAAAAGATGAGTAGTTATTTTATTCTCACTTTTTCTTTTGTTGTGTAGAAATCATTATGTGTGACTCTGGTTTAACTACAGGTCTATTCTCATCGTAAGACTTGATGTTACAGGTTTTTTTTCCTACAAAGGCACAAATTTTAATTTTGAGCAATGTGGTAAATTTTTGTGTGTGTCAGCACTTTCTTAGCTGTAGCTGTAAGAAAACAGTAGCTTCCTTCTCCAAATAACAAAAGAATTGAAGACTTCTGGGTTTTTATATTGTATTAGAAGCTTCACCCCCACCTCCCCAAATGTGCTACAGGACACTCTCTGTGTCTTAAAAGCTTCAATTCAAATGTCTATAAATGAACCATGTTTAGAAAGGAAAACTCTTTCAAACAAATTGCTTTTGGGGACTAAATCAAACACCCATGAAGGTTCCTGAGAATGACTATTGTGGAGTTCAATAGGCTTTCAGTCATGGGGCACAGGCCACTGGTACATGAATGAATAAGTGAGGAGGTGATGAAATGCAGTGAATACATCTCTCCAGAGCGCTCTGAGGTTTTCTCTTAGATGTGCCAGCCAGTTGCAATACCCATGGAAGAGCCCTCAGGTTCTGCTCACACCCAGTGTCTGAGAAGAAGACACCACCCTTGATTTTTATTAAATACACAGTCCCATGGAAGAAGCTATTAAATGCAAGAAGCTGATTAAGAGCTAGATTGTGACATTTTGCTAGAGGCCTAAATTGGTGGCTGTGCCATTGTCAGGACAGCTCTGGATAGACTGTGCCTGAGGTGGTGCCATCCCTTGCCTGGCTACTCAGCAGGCAGGATGGGCTGCAGACCCTGTAGCATGCATGAGCTGGTAATCTTCCTGGCAGCTGGCTCCCTACTTTCCCACACCACTTTCCCAATAAAGTGGTAGCTAATTAGCTAATGCTTTTTTTTTTCTTGGGTTTTATATTGGGCATTAACGCCCAAAGTGAAGAATTGAGACATGCATACATTATTCATTGATTCTGCCTGACACTCAAGACTTTTCCTTGGTGTGTGCAGCAAGCTGCCAACTCCATTTGGAGTGGTGGGGGGAGAGGAGAGAGGTGTTTTCTTTTCCCAGGATCAGTTTCTTCCTTCTTGAACAAAAACCACAGGGGGTCATAGAAGTAATCCTTAGAGCTGTCATAAAGTGAATGGCAGAGAGTTATTAAATCCGATGATTGTCCGCTCAAATGAATCTGGAGATGATACCAGTAATTTTTAAGAGAGAACCTTGGACAGAAAGGGAGAAATGAGCAATGTGGTGGGCGGCTCTGATTAGACTAATTAGGAATCTCCAAATAAGGAATCTGTAAAAGACAAGCTGTCAGACAGTTTTTCTTAGAGAACAGGTGGAAAGAGGAAAAAAAAAAGGCCAGATTGGATCAGGAGATGAAAACATTAGCATTCTGGAGAATAACATATGTGCTGAAGACACAATCTTGGTTCTCTTAAGGTCTTAATCCCAAGCAATTGAAGGCTCCTGGAAGACCAGAGGTAGAGAAATAACTACAGATTTAACATTTTTTTCAAAGTTACACAGGAGATCCCTGATAAAGTCTGTATCTCTCTGCTTCAGCTACTGTACCATGGGCACAGATTGTCTGTCCCAGGAGAGCTGTGGAAAAGAATGCTCTGAAACTGAGAAGAGCTTTGTAAGAAGGATATGATCTTTTTCTGGGAGCCAAAGGCAGGTCACATTTTATTAAAAGGCTGGAAAAGAAAAGGAGAGAGAAGACAGAGAAATGGACAGTTACAGTCTATTCAAGTCAAAAGAAGGTCAAAAGAAGTTTAAGGGTTCATGGGCCCAACAGAGAGGGGACCTTACTGTCCAACTGAGGGCTTCTAGCTTTTGATTCTAAATGAAGCATTAGCAATTTTATTCGTGTTTCTGACCTGCTATTCATACAGATATGTAGATATCTGGATATTTCTCTGCACCTGTAGTACAGCAAAGCAACGTTCCCATTGACAGCAACAATCTATCACACCAAAATGCTTTACTGGTTCGGGTGCAAGAACCCCATCCAGCAGCGTTCAGTGAGGAAAACAGTCTTTCCAGTGACGTGAATGGAGAGTGGTTTGGGTTTGGCAAAGGTAACTATTTATGCTTGCCATGCTGTTATGGGAAATAAGCACTGTCCTTTTATGAGAAGGAAGTACAATTATACTATACCAGGAAACCATGTCCCTCAGGCTTTCGACTTTCTTCCCAGTGAATGAAGCCTTATAATTACCATCCCTACCTGTGAGAGCTTGCTAATATTGCATGGGTAAGGCTCGGCGTTTAATAACTCTCTTTCAAAAAAGCAATAACAACAACAAATAAACCCTTGTGAGTAGCCTGTGGCTTAGAAATTATGCTGTGTTCCTGACACTATTACCTTTCATGCAAATATTTTTTTCTCCTTTGCTGCTTTTTTTTCTCCTCGGTTTGCTCAGCTGGTAACATGAATATGTATATGGTCTAACTCAAATGGCTCAGCTGTCCCTGTAGGCATGTCTCACCACACTGCTTCTCAGGTAAAGGGATCAAAGAGGACAAAAAGAGAGGATTTATACCTTAAGAAATGCACTGTTTCACCTGGAAAGACTGAGTAAAGGGAGAGCGTTAAGGCAGGCCATCCTTCTGTCCAATTGCTTTGGGCATTTCTTTTCACTCTCTGTCTGAAACATGCTGTAGCAGTTATTGGCTCTTTTCAAAAGAATTGTGGGTGTGAATAAAGTTAATTTGCACAATATTTCACATATGTGAGTGAATAAAGTAAATTATAGCATCCTATTAGAAGTGTATAAATGTTATGATTCTGCAGACGTTTTGAGGCCTGTGAAAATAACCGGGTCTGTACAGGCAGTTGCAGGAGTCCTTGCCTGGGAAGCTTTGAAGGGGCCAGCATGGAGGAGGTGGGGGTGCAGGAAGCAGCACCTCCAGAACAGACGGTGCAACTTTGAGTGCAGGGAAAGTAGATGGTTGGTGCTTTTGGCAACTACAACCTTTGCCTGCATTGGCCTTGGCTTCACCTGCATTTGCCTAAGAAAGTTAATAAACATGGCAGTTGAACACATGTTTTAATTAGTCTTCTCTTTTTTGTTTTGCTCTCCTCTCTTCTCATTGTAACCTAACCATGTAGATAGCAACTTTTTCGGTTGCTGCATGAAGGCATACATTTGCTGATTATCTTCTTGAATAAATTCAAGTAGTTTACTGAACAAGTCTTCTGGGAACTAAATGGCAAGTGTTCAACTTGCCATTTTGAATAATGTAATGGATAAGGTCTAGAGCCAAAAAGTGACCAAAGCAAAATGCAGAACACCGGCCTGATCAGGTGAGACTGTTCATTCTCTGGGGCAAGAATTTTATGTAAAATGAAGTGTGTAGCAATGCTGGCCACAGGCACAATTTAATATTGAATTAAACATTAAATAGTAAATTATTAGAAACCCTGTTGCTTTCTGACCTGCTGGTGCTTGGCCTTGTAAACTTAAAATTTTGATAATTTCTTTGTTCTCCTCTTTAATTTGGAGAAGTTATTCTTAAAAAAAAAAAAAAAAAAAAAAAAAAAAGTAAATGCTTTAGAAATTACCAAGTCCTTTGTCAGAAAAAAAAATGGTTTTCATTCATCTATGGGAAAGCCCATTGTTTTCTATTGATATCGCAGTTTAAAAATAAAAAAGACAACAAGAACACTGTAGGAATAGTTTATCTTTCTCCTAGATTAATGTCCTATCATGTATTTGTTTTTCTCTGTTACGTAAGTTTTCTTCTCTTTGCAAGATTAGAAACACCAACTCAATTTTCCTCTTTTGTATTTGTCTTCCAAAATATTGGCTGAACTACAGTTTCAACACCTAATCACAGCGTTTTGTGAACCACCTTAGTAGGTAGTGAGAGTTTATAAAAATATGAGAAAAAATGCAAATTAAGAGGCTGTCAAACTAGAGTCTTTTTCTCAATACTGAGAAACAGATAATTGTGAGCATGAATTTAAGAGAGTTTGTGTGTGCTTTAGGAGAGAAAGTGTGATTTGTTTTTTGCTCTTGTTCTTTCAAAATTTCCCAGCAAGTTGGTGGGTGAAAAAAAATACTGTTAGCAGTTATTTATTGCTAATTTTGTATTATTTATTATTTTAATTACAAGATTCACATCTGTAAAAGCACTTCATTCTTCTCTTAAGGACTTCTTTTGCACACTGGACGTGCCTGCTGGCAATTCTCTAGTTCATGCTTCATCTGAAAGGCTTTACACTGTGCACTTCTCCCTTACTTCTAGGAGTTAGTTTGGAGTAAGAGGTGGTGCTCACACCTCACATTGCCTGACGGATTCATGGTCAATCCTGCTGGAGCATGACTGCCTCCTCAAAATCCTCAGGGAAAGTTGGGCATTGTTTTCCTAAAGGTCCTGCCCATTTGCTGAATGTCAAACCCATTTCTCAGCCTTCGTGCCTAAACAGGGGTGAGCATCCAAGGAGCTCTTCCTTTTCAGGTATGCTAGGTAGTCAGGTGAGGGACCTGCCTCAGTGTCCCACCCTTTTGCCTTCACGGTGAGACTATTCTACATAGTGAAAAAATCCCATTTGCTTGTAAATTGTGGCACTAGTTTGGCCAAAACTGTGTTTTTTTGTTTTTGTTTTTGTTTTTGTTTTGTTTGTTCTGAATTTTCTTTCCTTACCAGAAAGCCCATTTTACAGAAACTGTAGTTATTTGCCAGGAAAAACATCATAAAACTCTTTCCAAATGTACTAAACAAAGGAGTTGGCAGAAATGGGAGAGGTGGAGGTGGAGACGGACAAAATATAGGATTAGGACTATTCTTTCTCTAATTTATACCTATGACTCCACTGTCATTTCTATGTTAACAGCAGGATAACAGTGTTCCCTTTAGTCAGCTGGCTTTGACTGCGCTCTGGATTCCTCGGAAACATATTTGTCAAGATGACTATGTAAAATAAAATGTGTCCGTGGCGCCTCAGGGCCAGATCTGCAGTGTTTTCCTGCCACAGATCACCTTGGTGAAGGAAGGAAAGGGCAAAGCTGAGGTTTGAGCCCTCCAGGATGGGCAGTGAGGAAGGTGGCCAGAGGGCCATCAGGAAGGAGCTGCACAGCCACAGCCTCCTCTTTGGCCAGGGACCATTTGTAATTTTTTTTTTTTTTTTAGCTTAATCCTACCCTGAAATCCAAGGTGTTACATCCTTGTAAATAAAATAGATATTACTGGCTATTATCTAACCTGCTTGAAAGGCACTGAAACCCACAGCATGAAGGGTTTATTGAAGACTGCAATAAGAAAACTTTGCAGCTTAAGCATTTTTACCCTTGAGGCTAAAACTTCTATTTAAGTTTTTATTTTCTACAGCCCCAAAGAGCCTGCAGTGTCAGTGCCTGAAGAAAGGAGGCTTGAGAGGTGATTATAGTTTTATGTGGAACAAGAACTGTTATGAATTGGAAGACAGGCGCGACCAACGAAGTCAAAGATACCCGCTTCGCACTTGCAAGATAGCACACCTTCTGCTGTGTTGCAATCTTTTAATCTCTGTCAGCACATCTTGTACTACAAAATAAGTGTGGTTCATGCATATGGATATGTAGGAAATATTTATTTTAGGAAGCCTACAAACTACCACACATAGATGCAAAATGCAATTAAGAAGTGCCGCACAAAAAAAAAAAAAAACACTTGAGGATTATAGAAGCTTAGCAGTACTGAACTATCATATGCTAAAAATATCTTGCTATGTTGCTCTAGATGAATTTCTGAATTAATTTCACAGCCACCAAAACATAACCCAAATACTAATAATAACACTTTTTTTCTTTCCTTTTTTTTTCTGAGCCTGTTCCTGTAGATTTATTTAACTTTAACAGATGTAGAGTATATCTTTGCACTGTGTTTTAATCACAAATCTACTCATCTTGAGAATCAGGTTTCAAGTTCATGCCAAAACCTATCCAAGATTAAGTTAAATGAGCAGAAAATTTGGGGAAAAAAAAAAAGAGTTCTACAATGATAATCTAAAAGGGTTGGCCTGGTGGAGAGGGATGACAACAGAAGGCAAATTCTCATCCTCTTTTGTGTCTTTGTGTGTGCCCTGGTGTAGAGGGCCTGTCTTTCAGACCGATGAAGCAGTTTGCATGCACATTCACGCATTCAGAGGTGTCTGCATAAAAACACTGCTGGGAATTGGACATCCATTTTACAGACTCGCTGAAGACCCATGAGCATGCATGGGGCACTAAGAAGGACTGAAGACTTGCACTGCTCTGAAGATGCCTTGTCCACCTTATAACAGTTGTTGCAGGTGATAAGGCACAGGATGGAAGGAAATTTCTCAGGTGACATGAACCTAGAGCTCTTTAATACAAAATTGCCTCATAAATAATGATACTTTTGCTAGAGTTAATCTGATGATGAAGTGGGTTTTGGGGGTGAGAAGAAGTAGGAGGATTGACCGTAGACTTTTGTGTGTTCGTGTTGGTTACACAAATTAGTATTCTAGAAAAAAATCTACCTTTAATTATAGCTGTCACTGCCTGACTGTTGCTATAAAAATCATGTTTGTCAAAGAGCAGATGATTTTCCCATTTGACAATAATATTAACTGTATAGTAGGTGAATTGTTAGGACATGTACATTTTACTTATATGATTTTCATTTGCTAATAACTATGTGTTCTGGATTGCTTTGGTTCCCAACTGTCAGCGCAAAGGAGCTTACAGATATAGATGACTATGAAACACATTTGCAAAAAGTAGTTGCCAAGACTTCTCAAAAGTCAGAGGAAAATGTGTTTAAAATATCTCCCCTTCCTGCCCATCTCTTCCCACCAGAACAACAGAAGACAAATCGACATTAGTTACACATAAAGTCTGGAAAATAGAGAAAAAAAAAATGTATCTGTGAAACCTTAATTTGGAGCGGAATCCTCCTTGCCTAACTCAGTGTCTTTGTTGGTGTCAGTGCTGCCTTTGTAGTCTGTGGTGTGAAACAGGCCTTTCCAAAGCACAGGGCATTTTCTCCTCGTAGACTCACTTAGAATGGATCAGATAAATTGCCTTTCAGAAGTTTCTGTTTCCCTCTGGTGACTATAAAGAGAGTCTAGACGATTAGCTCAGAGACAGAAGTCTGTGCTGTAAACTTCCAAATTAGGAGTGAGGAATCTAACCCTTGTATCCATAGGGTACTGAATGCACACTGCATTGGCAGACTTTTGCTTCCATCACCTCTCATCTCCCATACAAATCCACTCATGACTATGTATTACAGACCACAGCTGCGTAGGCTCTACGTTCTCAGTTTTCACTCTGGAACTCCTGCTTTAGATACCTAAAGCCTTTTCTTAATCTGACCGTTGTAATCTCTTCCAAGTGCCATGCTATTGTACAGATAAGACCTGGGGCAGTTCACACTGCTACACTCTGGCTTTTTATCTTTGTAACATGGACACACAATATATTGCATTCCTTAGGAGCTGAACTTGGCAAAAAAAGTTACTAATACAATGAGTTTCTCTGAACTCTGCCATAGTATTTTATTACGACCTTCACCAAAGAGCTGCAAATAAAAGATCTTTGTCCTGTGAGACCAACTCTGTATGCATTTTGGAAAAGAAAACTCCCAAAGCAAACGTTGCTTTCATTTGCTCCAGCGTAAGACCACTGTATTGAACTCTAACTCCTCAGCTGCAAAAGCAGCTGGATTTTTATCATGGTGGTCATTACAGATCAGTTCTTCATTACGTATTAATGCAATTCACATTTGTATTTAACTTATCCTGCTGATGATACACTTCAAAGAAACATTTGATTAATAATGCCTATTTTAAGCATACAGATAGTTATCTGTGTTCAATAGGGATACTCATGGGAAACCTGTGCTTAAATGCTTTGCTGGATCATGGTCCATATTCCCATATGGAAAGTCCAGAAATACTGAAGCATAAAAGGGAGAAACCCAGATATGAGCAATTCTTCTAGGGAAGGCTGAGCTAGCGATGGAAATTCATGGGCAAAGGCATTACACGATGACCTACGCACTGACACATATTGCACAGCAGGCAAACATAGAAATCCAACAGAGGTAAATATAGACAGGAAAAGCTGCTAGTTAATACTCAGATATTGTTAGAAATAAATAGCTTCAGTAGTATGACTTAACACTAATCAATGAATCACCCATGCCTGCATAAGCAGCAAGACTAATGGCACAGCTAGTGGGATATAAAGGAATAAAAACAAGGATGATAAAACTGGCCTGTAGACAAGTGACACAATCATAGAGAAAGCCAGGAGAGTAACATAAAAGCCACAGGGGACATACAACAGTAAAAATAGACTTAGCTGATGCTATTGCCCAAGAGGAGGCCAGAGAACCGGACAACAGGCACCATGGGAGCACCTCTGCTCTCTGCGGATAGACACTCTTGGCCATCATCCCTGGCAGAATCGTTTGCAGTCAAATGAACACTGACCATTAATTTTACCGTGCCTGTTCATGCCACTTTCTCCTACTTGACATCAGCATGTTTTTACATGGCCGGATTTGCAAATCCACTTACTTTTAATGCCATTCTTTATGAATTCAGAGGAGCAGCTCAGGGGAGGAAAAAATAAGGTAAGCAGCTGCCCAAGTTTCCAGGCAAAGAGCTGCAGCCATAGTTTGCCATGTTTGCTGATGTGTCGTATGTTTGTTTCAGACTTTGTCACTCGTACTGCATATTCACAACAGTAGTATCTCTTCATTTTTAAAAATGAAAAGATTTGCAAGGTTTAATGCAGACCGCCTACATAAGGTCAAGTCACATGCTTTGCTGATCATACATGTGATGATAACAAATCCACTTCAGAATACTCTCACTTTCTAAAAGGAGGAATCCAGCTGAGAAAACAGTATGACACATAAAAATAAATAGATGGAATACATTGAATAAATTAGTAGCTTTTGTGTGTGTGTGTGTGTGTGGATGTCAGCACTTGTGATCTTTCAGAACACCCATGTACTCTTTTTGAGTGCCCCCCTGCAACCAAGGCACGCAGATAAATTCTTCAGAGTATGTGATTTTGTGAGTATCTCCAGGATCTGATGTTTGTGTTATCTGCTAGCCAAGGAGAGCTGCGAGAAATAGGAAGATTGGCAGCATCGTTCCAGATAAGCTCAATTTGAAGATATGCCACCCTCCTGCAGCAATACTGATGTCATTCCAGTGGCTGCTATTTATGACTACTAGTGCATTACTACTGGGGCAAGGGAACACCAAAATGAAAGTTTGTCCTGTGTAGGCACTTTTTGGAGGGAGTAGCTACCCCGTGCCTCTGTGCTCCTTTGCACCCCCCTTTTGGGACAGTACAGCTGCTGGCACAGATGTGCTGTGAGCTGAACGGGGTAAGAGATGGGCTTCACCAGGCAGGCAAAAAAACCCTTGTGCAGGAGGAAACACAGGAGGGGGAACAAGGACTGAAAGAGGGAGAGGGGATTTCTTAAAAAGCTCTGCCTGACCGCAGCCTGACCCAGGAGAAGAGAGATTTAGGGCTTACTCCTGTTCCCACTGAAAGGCAAGGCAGACGTAAAGCTTGGTCTGGTGCTAAGTAAAACTGATGAAATTTAGCAAGTTTATTGCACACTGGATCAAATCCTCTGAACAGATGCATCTTTTCTTCTGCGTAACTTGAAAAATTGTCTTCTTAAGGGCAAACAGACAAGAGTGCAGTGTATGAAAGAAAGGTATTCATGGCCCAGCTGTTGTGTTTACTAGTGCCTTTTCCTCCTAGGTTGTCAGCGGCTACTTTTGGTGTGAAATTGGAGAGAGGCTTGTAAGCAGCTGCTGATCCATACAATATGCTACGTGCAGCAAGAATGCGCATCATATGAGTCATCCACACCCTGTTTTGTCATGTTGGTATTTCCCTCAGACTGTGCCCAAACTGTGTTTTTTTTTTTTCTTTTTGTAAAGACTGAAAAAACAAAACAGCTTTTTTTTCAGGAAAAAAATATCCTGAAAATGTCAAGTGTTTACTCAGGCTCTGATCCAACATTAATGTTCAAACCCCTTTTAAAGCCAGTTGCCTCTCCAACAGTCTGCTCTGCTTGGTAATCCAGACTTGTAATGGAAATTTTAGCAGAACTGTAACTACTAGTAATGCGCTTAATACATTAAGGGCTCAATTTTGAATGCCTGAAGCACTTAGCACTCCTGCTAAAGTGGACAGGAGTTGTAGGGTCAAAGTGTACCGGGGCAGTTGCAGAGTCTATGCAACCTTTGTGAGCATCTGAAAGAAATTGCGTTTAATGATTTTCACATGCCAAGGCCCATTTTGAATAAAAAAGAAAGAAAGAAAATTTGGTTTCTAAACTGCGTATGCCTTTGAAATGAGTCTGTAGACATCCTCAGACAACACACAGTGGACTTGAGGCTGAACCATGGAGGCTACATATATTTTATTTCAGAATCAATTCTCAGAGATAATAATAAAAAAAACAGGCCTGCTGAATCATAATGTTACAGCACATGCCTGCCATAATTTGCTTTTCAGCTCATTCTGAATTACCTCAGCACAACCAAGTAATTCGCCAGTGCATAAAGCATGCAGAGACTGGAAGTGTGAATTATGCATGAAGGATTATTTTGCTGTGATGTTCAGCCGCATGTGTATGTTTGTGCAGTGCACAGTGGAAACTGCACTAACAGCTTCTGATGGTTGAGTTTTGGCTTGAGGAATATATGTGGTCCTGTGCTATTTGAAAGCATGGTCAACTGTGATACGATGCTAGTAAGAAAACTGCATCAACAGTATAAATAAATGATGGTTTTAAAATATGAATTATGCCATAAATAAATGATCTCTGTTTCCTCACATTCTGCCACCAAAGAAAGCTAGTTAACTGAATGTGTCATTTGCTATCCATAGACAGCCTGACCAAACAAGATTATTTACTTCAGTAGCCTGGATAGATTCACCAAAGAGTACAAACTTGTCATGTAACCCGTAATAAAATATGTGTTGATGACATAATTTGTCTGGTTGGTTCTGGCATGTCTCAGATTTGAATGAAGCTCTCTTGGGGTAGAAAATAAAGATGCAGAATTAGACCTTTGAAGAAGGAAGCCAAGCTAATCATCATAATTAAAAACAATAATGAGAAGTCATTTCTGATGCATTATATAATAATCACGTAATAACATGTTAAGATGAAGCTAAAGCTGCAGGCACATATTCGTGATGTGAGTGCCTATTAACTTTTCAAGAATACTAACAATGAAAGGAATAGAAAACACAGGAAATGTAGAATTAACATGTTCCTTCTCTAAAGACTTAGCTTGGCCATCTTAATTGTGGAACTGGTTGAAGAACAATTATATGAAACATCTTGAAAAGTTGAAAATTATCTTTATTTTATAAGCTCTTCAGGGAATTATATTTTTCTATTTTAAAATATGTGAAGATACTACTTGATATAGCTGACTTCTGTCTTTTTTTACTTTGACTTGCATTTTTCCTTTTTTTCTGTTTCACGCTGGAAAGCAAGATGATTCACACAGAGAGAAGGAAAAGAGCAAATGGACCTTTCTATATTTGGCTTATGGCTGCATTTAGGAATGCAAGAAAGTAATTCATATTAAAAACTGCCTTTTCATAAAAACTTCCAACACAGTTTATGTAATTCAGACCTTTTGATCATACATTATTTTTTAAAAAAATAAAACTCTTTCTAGTTTTTCTTTCATATTTTAGATCACAATTTCAACCTTAGAAGTAGTTATGCCAACTCTGAGGGTAAAATAACACTGTGAATTTTAAGGAGTGGAAAAAAGATTTGATTTTAGCAAAAAAAAAACAAGTTTTTGTTTTAACTGTTCAGACTCTCTTTTCATTCACCTATTCTGTTTTTAAAAAAAATGATATATTCTTTCTTGAATAATGTATTGATTGCCTTTTGCCTGCTATGTAATTTACTCCTAAACTGTGAGAAGAAGAGGAAGAAAAAATAAATATAAAATACACATAAGAAGAAGAAAATTACACTAAACTGAAGATTGGTATTCATCTGTGGCTTTTTCCCACTAGCTTAGTAGTAAACTGCTAAAATAAAATAGAGAAGGTAATAAACTTGGTTGCAGATTTATTTTATGATGTAATTGAAATGGTCCTCAAGGAAATGACAGGAAAGGACAAGGCAGAAGAGAAGAGAAAAGAAGTGCCTGAAATGCAAAGATTCCCAGTTTAGTCCAGGCTGGATGACTGCCAGGGCAAAATTAATTCATGAGAGTCTATGTGAAGGACATTGGAAAACAGCACGAAGAAAAACCAACAGCCCAATGTCTATGGGATGTGTACCAGCCCATGATGTCGTTTACCAGAAATAAGTCATTATGCATGCCCTACCCTCAGGAGCAAACACAACAGTGTGTCTGAAATGCATCCATTCCCAAAAGCTCTGTTGCAGTCCCTTACCAGAGGAATCACTGCTGGCCATCCTGCCCATGAGGGATCACTCCAGACCAAGGACAACACCCCAGTATTGTGTCGCTGAGGCTGTTGTGTTACAACTTTTAACATAGTAAAGGGATTGCAGTGAGAGGTGAGGACACAGACATCTTCCCTCAAAAATAGCCACATCAGCCACTGATGACTGTGGTCTTGACTTCTGGCATGGGGACCATAGATAAAGACTAGCACACTGTCATCATCACTCTCTACCCTCAAAAAATGACAAATAGTTCAACAAATGCCCGACTGTAGACTATTCTGCATATTTAAGACAACCTGCATATATCTACTTGTTAAAGTAAATCTCAGCATTCAGCATAGGGCTTTCCAGTGGAATAAGCTACAAGACTCTTGGGTAAAATTTGTCTGAGATGTTTTTAGCTACCTGAAAGTTATGTAGCTACTCTAAGCTAACTACCTAGGTACTGACAATTAGTTATCATCAAAAAATGACATGAGCATCTCCAGAGAACAATTCCTCCTTGCTGTATTAGACATCCATCAGTATGAGAGGTACCCTTCTTAGCTTAGACCAAGTGCCTAACGTTTAAATTCCTACAGGGAGGCCAGCTAAATTCCCATCTTAAAAAACAGGCTGTAACTAAAAGCAAACAAACAAATAAACAAAAAAAAAATCTCCACAAAAATGCAGATAAAATACAATGATTCTAGAGTTCTGGTGTATATCTAGATTCACTAATGATTTTCAGTTACTGTAAAGGGTAACATTCCCAAAGAAGACAGGGCTGCACAGGTGTCATTGGCTTCAAGCCTCACCACAAGTTTCTGAGCCCTCGCCTATTCTGCCTGTTCCTTATTCTCTAGGCCATTATATTTTCTGAAAAGAACCATTTTGTGCTATAAATCTTAATAAGTACATTTAGAAATATATATGGCAGAAATAAGGCTTTACGTCCTATAGTACTCAGCTGAATACAGAAAGGGAGCAGGTTATTCCACTTCTACTTCTCCAACAAGGGTCAATGGTGGGCATGAGTGGCCCAAATGGAGAGCAGTCATAAGCAACCTCTTTCCCATTGCAGAGCATGTAGAGGAGCTACACGCAGCTTACAAGCCAGAATGGATCTGTGACGTACACTGGCAAAAGGAAATTCTGCTCTAATTCCCCTATGCTCCACTTAGGCCTGTCAGAGGATCAAGTAGGAGAGCAGCTTGTGGGTGTTCATCCTAAAGGGATGGCATGAGGTGCTGCAAACTCTGCTTCTGGTCTCCAGCTTTACTGGTCAATCCTGGAAAGCACAAGTCTCAAGCAGTCCCGACGTGCGGCACATCATCCCATCCACCACTTGTATTCGACGGTGGGACCAATCTTGCAAAAAAATCAATAGTTTTTAGTAGGTATTCGCCGAGGCTTATTAAGTATCACAGGGAACTGAAACAGCCACTTATTGTTTATAGCTGCTGCCATTATCACCAGCATTTTTTATTAATCTAAAGCAGATGTGAGTTAGTCATGGGTCGACTTCTCATTAAAACAATGTTCACTGCCTCTTCTGCGAATTGCATAGGAACTGGTGATAAACACATCACATCATTGTGATTCCCACCCATTGTTGTCGTTGTCACTAACGAAATACTAGTGCTCTGATAATGCAGCTGTAGGTTTAATTTACCTGTTAGGTTTCAACATTATTCACTGCATTTCTGAGAAATCAATTCCACTGGTCCATGACAACTTACTGCAGCTGAAAATCTGCCCCCACACTTCTCTTGACGTAGAGCTGGAGTGGAAAGAAGAGCTGCCTGGCTCACACGAGCATATTCTATAAGGCATTGTCAAAACAGTTTTTATTCTCATCCAATGCAAACCTCAGGCATTATTACAGGGTTTCATGGAACAGATGTTCCTGAATTTGCATAATGACAGACAGACTGCCTTTTCTTTATTAAAGGTCACTAAAAACCAATGCTACTGTTCAGTCAGCCCTGCCTTCATTAAGCAATTGCAGGACAAAACTGCTTTGTCTTTACTTATAGTTTTCATGACCACTGCTTTACGTACTTTAATCAGATGAAATTGCCACCAAATTGTTGGCTTATGTCACACCACATGGCTTTGTAGCTTCCCGTGATTGCTAAATGTTGAACATTCTTGTATGAATGTTTAAATAACACAGGTCCAAATCCTCAGTTGCTGTAGGACAGCATCTCTCCAGCAATACTGGTGAAGATGCTCTTATTAGCAGTGACTAAAGGAAGCATTTCTTAAGGGTAACATTCCAAAGCTGCGTGCTTAATGAAAAACCACTATTTCTCATTAAGTCCACATTTAATAGCATGTAGCTCCTGTATAGAAGTAAGTATTCAAAACATTAGGTGTTTTTCTTTCTTTGTTATTTGTACAGGCACACAAAGTATCTGGTGGAAAGTTTAAAATTTTCTACATCTCATGACAGTCAAATTCCATCATGGATATCCCCAAAGAGTTTGTCTTTGAGGACATATTTGTATTTGAGGCAAAAACTAAACTTTGCACTAGGCAGCATGCAACTGGAAAGCTTTTGAGGAAAGCTGTGAGGCACTGAGAGACTTCATATCAGGGCGTGGGGAAGGGAGGAGTGAGACAAATGACCCTCATCTGCTCTGCACAATAGTATGAGCCGTTCTGAGAGGCCTGAGACAGGGGAGGGAAGCCCTTTGCTTAAGCAGAAGACTATCAGAAACATAATCTCAAACTGTTAAATCCTTTGAAAGACCAAATAATGAAAAGTGAACCAGAGAGCGAAATATCTTTTTTTTTTTTCCTAAATTGTATAGTGTTGGTTTTCAGTGAGATATGCAATTTTCCAGAAGGTGTTTTTTATCACAGAATGATTTGCTGTTAATATTAATGAAAACTAGATGATGATGTAAAAAAAAAAAAAATCACTTCTTACCTATTGTTCAGATAAATTTAATACAACTAATGTTTTAGTGATTGCATGCACCTGCAGGCATGGCTGATGCCCCTGCAAGCTGAAGTGGCAACTGAACCTATGGATACACAAACACAAAATGGATTTTTTATCTTCTCATTGGAAGCTTGGGGAATGGGCAATCTGGACTTTCTGACCCTCAGCTTCCTTCAGATATCATATTTCTGAGAAACCCAGCAGGACAAACAGGGACAATTCGGGAAGACAGATGGGCCACCTTCTGCATGGAAGTACATGTATCTGCCCTCCAGTTATATTTCTTCTAATTCATTTCCAGGAAGGACTTATTTGATATTGAATGACACTGAAGTCTAAAGCTCTGCCTGGTTTAGGCTTAAATTCACCAAAAGGTCCCCTTTCTCTACAACTTCATACCCCAGCAGATGATCATAAATACTGACACTGGATTCAGATGAGTTATATGCAGCTGTTTGCAACGAGGTGTTGCTGCTAAGGTGTTTTCTTAGACTACGCTGTGAAATTTACTCCTGTTCCTCTCCAATGCGTCTGAATTCACTTATCTGGAGGGAAAGTGGCAAAGCTTGCCAGACACAAGATCTCTAGATAAAAATAAGAGTAAGTAAAAATGCTACCAGCAGGGCCAAACTTCACCTGCTCCTTGTCTTTAAAAAAAAAAAGTAAAACATCTGAATGCAGTATTGCCACCTCTTCTGAACGTGGAGAGGCTGCAAAAGGACAAACCCTGATCTTCATGAGTTTGCCAGAGATGTATTTAGAAGACTACTCCCAAGACTATCCCCAAAGTTCCTTAATTCATGCAATATGGATCATGTCTTAAAAATACATAAATGCACACTAAGCCAAAAAACTTTGCACTCACTTAGCACACTATTAATATGTAATACTACATAAAAACTGTTTGACAGTTTTACAGTCATTTAAGGATAATTTACATGGTACATAAGTGTTTGACTGTTTACTCCTTAAAATAAGTGCAGACTACACTCATTCTTCAAGGACAAATAGAATTTTTATTTGTGTGACCAGTAAAGTAGATCCCAATAATAGTTTGTGGACTTGCATGATAAAGTGGTAGGTGGAAAACCACAGGATTTTCTGGTTTCTGATTTAAGGGGCTAATGTAGGAGAGGGGAAACTTAAATTAACTTCAAAGTTTTATATTAAACTATCATTGCCATTAGATGATAAGTTAATCTCTTTTTTGTATCTCTTTGCTGTTTTTTTTTCTTTCTTACAAAGAAGTACAAGATAGAAAATCTGTGATTTATCTGCTCACAGATAAAATATTTCATGATGTGGTATTTAGAAATAATATCTTCTAGTACGTCAGCCAAATATGTTGGTGGGCAAAAACACATGTTTCCAGACATGGCTTGTCTGATTCTTTCTTTTTTCTGATTGTATCATTTGACCTAATAGTAAATATTATCTATTTTTATAATTTTTGCCTGTCTTATCCTCTGAAATCCTCATGGCTATATCTAGGAAAACAGCTACACCATTTCAGAAATAGGCTAATAGTGGGAATGAAGCATTTTTGTCGTTTAACTCTAGCGAGCAAAAGAAAATACTCTTTTGACTTTTTAAATTCACTTACTAAATCACTAATGAATGAGTTGTTGGATGATGCTTGTTGTATAAGCACAATCCTATAATAAGGTAAGGCATTTCCAGTATGTGGAAAGTTGCTGATTCCTGTTGTGTGAAAGAAAACAGAAAGCTATAATAGAACTATGTGGAGAACTGTGATTATAATTTTCTTTTGTTACTGTTTCTTAAATGTACCAAATACCCATGAAATGTTTCATCATTTGACAACAGAGAGGACAAAAAGCCAACTCCAGGCAACTGTACATGATAGAACTGTACTCACAGTAGCCAACTTAAGTTATTCTGAAGCAATGAAATCCCCTTTTTTGGAGCCACCAAGGGCCAGCACATATTCCATCATCCACTTAATACCCAGTTCTGTACTCTTTTCATGCCTGAAATTGGACTCAAAAATAGCTCTCAGGCTGGAGATCTCTCACATATAAGTGCCAGAAAAATTTTGCGGAAAGTACAAAGGACATTTAAAAACCATGCTGCCCACTGGCAGAAAAAAAAGGAAGTGCAAACCATTATTTACATATTCACCATATGGTAGATGATCTTGCAAGTTCAATCCCTGTAGGGCAAATGTGAATTTAATTTTCCAGTGGCTACAGTTTTCCAGGATATCAGCTGACTTTAGGCTCCTATTTCAACTACTGACTATGTGCCTGTTTTCCGAGAGGCTGAAGTCCCTTTGAAATCGAGCCCTTGTAAAGTTGCTTAAATATAAAATTCAGAAGTTTCATTTTAGATGCACATGTGGAAATTCATAACGTTTACTTATAATACAGACTCAGGCCTAAATTTTAAGTGTATTTTACAGTTACTATAAATAAGACTGATTGTGTAAGCTGTAACCAAAAAACAGTCCTGTCACCTCTCCAAAATTGACTGGAAATTGTGTGTGTGAGCGAAACAAGGTCTTTTATCAAAAACTGTGTAGACTGGACAAGATAAAGGGACTTGAAATTCAGCACCGGGCTCATGTTGCAAAAACAAAAGTTGTGAAAAATAAAAGCAAAAAAAATCAAAAGAAAATCTATTTTTCCTGTGTCTGCTGCATATTACACCTACACATGGGCATGCTTCTAACACATGTCTGAAACCCTCACTTGGAAATCACTTATTTTACTGAAGGATGCTTAAATATATTGGTCAGGGAGCCCCTCTGACAGTCTTTTGCCCTGTGCTGGCTACAGCGGCAAAGCAGCCTGTAAAGTGCACCAAATCACAAGTCACAATGTTGAGAATGACCATCATGTCACATTTTGTCCCCTTTCTGCTTGCTCATAACTATTTCAAAATGCTCTTCACGAGGACTGAGATTTCCCTGTGTTTGCTCACCACCTGAAGGTTAATATTTGTTGACTTGTTTTAAAGTTTGAATAAGGCCCTGTTAGCTGAAATGGCTTGAGGAAAAAAAAAAAATCTGCAGTTTGCATATCTTAAAGCAAACACTAAGCTCAAGCAAAAATCAACAAGAAAATGAAAAAGATAAAAAAGAAAGACCCAGATCTTGCCAGCATGTGGCTCAAAATAGAGAAGTGAAAAATGTTAACACAAGAGTTGAGCAAGCTAAAGAGCGTGGATCTTGGGCTGAGCCCTGGGGCAATGTAGCACGTATAGAGGCAGATATCCTGTCTCTTGCTAACAGCACTTTGAATTATTAACGCTGCTACATACCTTTATGCCTCCTGAGCCTGCCATTGGTAAGGAAGGGAAATACCCATATCTTTTTCCCCTAGCCTTGGTAGAATTGAGACCAGGAATGATGGAAGGGTTTCCATGAATCTCAAGCACCCACAGGGGCAGCATAACAAAAGTTCACTCTCTGTGCACTAAATAAAAGAATGTCCAATGTGCAGGATTGGTTTTCATTGCTATTTAGCTTCTTTTTGGCCAGATATGCTCTCCTGACCCATAATGCAGAGCACATTTTCCACCTTCCAGCTCCTGATGTGTACACACAGCTAAGTTGAGACTTATCCATGTAAATGCCACATATTTCTAACTGCTTGTAGTTGGTTCACTGTGAAAATCCAAGCACAGTCTCCATCATGGGACTAATTCAGGCACGTGCTAAGAGACTGAAATCAGTAATTTGCAGAAAGAAATCTAATGTGCTACCTGGGACAGTTGAAATGAAATCAGTGCATCTCTGTGATAAGAACATTCATCTTTAATGTATCATGAATAACACGATTCCACATGATTCCTTTTATATGAATATGAAGAAAGAGTGAAGAGTAGCATAAAAAAATCCCCTCCTTTTTATTTTCTGTGTTCCTTTGCACGCACAGCCCATTCCCACGATAGCAGTGCTGTTTTGGCTCTGTGTGTAGCTCCAGCAGCGATATTCTCCAACTTTTTCCCAGTCTTTCCCTTTGGGGTCACTTTTTCTCATACTCCGCACTACCTGGTTACACAGGCTTTTTGGGCAACTGTTTTGTTTCATGCCAGGAAATGTCATCATGCATCTTTCAGTGATGGAGAGATAACCTTCTCCCAGACCTCGCAATCTTTGTGATGCTGTTCTATATAAGAAAGTATTACCATCATTTTCTAAAGAACTGAATCAATAACAATATAGCTGTAGATAAGGGTTCTCAAAAACAGATCAGATGAGTGCTTTTAAGTATAAGATCATGTTGTTATTGATCAGTTGGGGTTTGGTGGATAAGATCAAGGAACTAAAATGCCTTTTCCTGCTGTAGTCGGTGTTAACTATTGGCATTTATCAAAATTAAACCAAAAAAGCCTCATGAAGAATGAACAGGGCAATGATTATTCCATAGCAGTACCGAAGGTTTTGCAGTGTAACTAATTTAATCTCTGTTAAGGCAAGCGGTTTTAGAAATTGCTTCATTTCATAAAAAAAAAAACAGAATCATTACAGCCATTTTACTAACTGAAAAAAAATTAAAATCTCTTGCAAGTTATTGCTGAATTATAACTACCTCAAAAAAAAGGAAAAAGAAAAAGAAAAAACAAACAAGTAGGGCAAGACAGAGCAACTGCTTCCCGACAGAGTCTTTCACCCAACACATGCAAGAGCTGCACATGTGTGTCTGTACAGACAGATGTACACACTGACTTTGCAGACATGACTGTAAATCGAGTAATTCTTCCAGAGTGACAGAAACAAAGTAGATCACTAATCTGCTAATCACAAAGCCAGAAGGTTTGTACTTAACTGCACTCCTCAGTTATTACCAAGCTTTTGTTCTTGTTAGCATAAATAAATAAATAAGGAAAAAAAAATGCCCAAAAGCTAAAAGATCAAACACTGAACAGGAATAGGAAAAATGCAGAGGATAATATACTCAAACATCCACAACTGCAAGTAGCCATACACTAATATATGGCAAAAGCTACTGTAGGGATTGTTTTCATTGTGATAAATCCTCTGAGACCTTTCTTTTGCTCTATACTAGTAGTGCCCACCACTCCCAGAGGATCCAGACATACCGTTCTGCAGAGTTGTATGCAAAAATGTATGTTTTAAACCTCAAGGCTCATAACAATCTCATGAGCAGCCATGAAATACAAAGGCCACAAAAATATCTAAGGTAGATTTAGAGTCAAAACTAAAGTTCCCAAAGCCTTAATTAAGTTGCTGTCTAATCCTCAAAAAACTTAAATACCCCCATCATTGAAGTCTATACCACTAACATGCTTCGTAAGCCTCTATACTTCTGTTTCTTGGTGTTGTGTACATATTCATGAAAGTCTTGGCAGTGCTTGCATGTTTAGTCATCTGAGTCTGGGGACATACTCTTTCCGATTCTTAATCCTCAAATAATGGCTCAGACTACTCATACCCCTAAGTCAGGATCCCAAGAGGATGTAGGCATCCTTCCAAAAAATGCAAGACAAATTTAACATTTCTCCTTGTCCTCGGGATTTCCTACTTTCTTGCTCACACAGGCTGGTGAGGTGGTATTGCTGATCCTTCCCTGAGACACTTGGGCCCTTCTGGGGACAAGCAGGATTCTGCTCGAGGGCTGAGTGCTTAACTCTTTGGCAATGAAGGGACAGAGCTAATAAATGCCTAAGTCCCTGAAAGAACAGGGCTTAGCATAAATAAAATAGACCTTATATTAGTGGTAGAGCAGGAGATAAGGACAGAACAGACATAAGAGTTATGCTAAAGCACCAAGTCAGTCCCAGCATCTAGGCAAGACTCCAGAGGGTATTCACAGTTCTCCTCCAAGCTATGCAAACACATCTCTTGGCGGCCAGTGTTCAAACAACGCAGTTGGTCAAGGAAGCAGATGGGCCACAAAAAATGGCCAAGAGGAAACCCTGTCTCCAAGGAATTACAAAATGGCTTTGACTCAACCCTTCGAATCTGCTTGATCCCTAACACCACCCCTACAGAACATGAGAATCAGTATGGTACACATAATAGTTAAGAAATCATTACACTGTACTTTTACAGGGCCTTCGTAATCTATATATTCAAAATGAGTAAAGGTGGATGCTTACTTAATGAAAGCAGAAATGAGATTAGCCTTGGTATTTTATCTTCCTAAAAATCTGGCTATCAAGTAATCATGAGCTCCTCTGGCATTGAAGACAGGTGTTATGCTCTAGCCTGTATTCTATCTATATCCTATTTAGTTAGCAATGCTCTGTTGACTTTCTGGAGCTATGTTAATTTATTCAAACTGAAAATATTGCCTGTTGGCTTAGAAAAAGAAGCAGTATCTCCTGAGATCTCCAAATATGTGTGATTTAGTGAATGTAAGAGTCAGTTAAACTAAAAATAATTGTGGAATTGTTGTACACCCTACATACTTGAATCTAAAAATGTGCTTTACATGAAAATATTTCTCTATTATTTAAAACACAAAAGATATTTAAATTACTAATATAACATATGCAAATATGAATGTCAGAGAGAATGTCTCTCTGCATAAGAGGCAGAACATGAAGGAGAAAAAAAATACACCCATCCCTTCATATGTGAATTCATGGGATATATTTTAAAATGATATTTTTGGTACCTCGTGAAGTTTTTTTCTGACTATAAAAAATTCTACTGCAATATATGAAGAATAAATAGGTCATAATAGTGCCTAGAGACTGACTTTGACAGTCACTGCAACCTTCAGAGAGAGAAGCACACAAATACGTATTTCGCAAATAAAAGCTTATGTTTCTCCTGACCTACCTGAGGGATGCACTTGTCATGATTCTTTTTTTGACTTAGCAATTCAGTGAGGTAGACAAAATAGAATTTGATTTTGTGGTGGCTAAGCTGAAAATGCAAAGTTTAGTATACTCTTTATTAGACAGGATCTATTTCCAGGAAGTTTATATTTACTAAAGTGTAAGTTGGGGAAATACCCTCACTTTCAGTTTGTTGTTGTTTCCTTGCAAACTGCAGTTCTGTGAGGCTCAAACAAACGTGCTGAATGACATTTTATTGCGTTATTTCACTGCTTATTAGGATCCTGTTACAGACAAGTAAAAGTACCCAAAAGTATACATGTAACTGTGAAACACAGCTACTGAAGATCCTTTAGCAAATAATATATTTAAAACATTCTGCAGAGGAAGAGATTCTCACTCAATGAGCCATTGGCGTACAGTGAATGATGAAATGTAGCTATCCTGTAGGAAGAAGTTAAGTGCTGCTGAGCAGAAAAGACAAAAAAGTATTAACCTGCCTAATAGAAGGACAAGAGAAACAAAAGTAAAACTGCAATGTCAGATTTTTTTATCTCCTCTAAAGCTAAGCCCCTCTTTCAGTTTGGTGTCATATGTGTCTCAGAAATCAACATTCACAGACCAAAGAAAATGTGAATTTTAGCATACGAATCATGAATATTTAACTCTTCTTTTTCATGTTTTTTCAAGAACATTTGACAATTATTTCACAGGACAGATTTTTCCCTAAGTGAAAATGCAAGCCTGTAACAGCTGAACTTGGAGTCCTGATAAGATTGCTGCTGACAGAAGCATTTGGGGACGCTTAGGCTGCTATGCAGAGATGTTAGATGTGTCATTTTTCAGTTGTGATTCCATATTCACTAAAAAGGCAATTTGCAGCGTGTATGTACCAAGGCTTATATAGTTGTACACCTCACACTTATCTGTAAGTATGGAAGTGGAGTAAGACACACTTAGACTCTTAGAAACGTATTCAGAGTGTGGATTTTGGTACAGTGATGTGCAAAAGTTCGCAGCCAGGCAGGGATTGGGTGAGGATGGACAGGAAGCCTTGACTCCTCTCTCTGCCTCAATGCTCCAACTGCTTCAGCACAGCTGAAGCTAGAGTGAAATCGTCTATAGTAGCAAACCATGTAGGCACTGCACCTACAAAAATCACCATAGCAAAGCTTTCCCGCCTTGAATTTTGAGTCTTAAAGCACCTACAATCCCAACATTTTAGTTTAGTGATGCTCTAAAATGTAGTATTAATAGTGATTTCATGAAAGATTGAAGGTCCTCTCAAGTTTTAGGGGTGTGAAGTAAATATGAGTCAAGAATCCATCTCATTGGATTAGAAAGCTCTAGAGAGATATTGAGGGAAACTAAAGAACACAAGAGATAAATACATGTCCTTCATTTTAATGTTGTTGTGTTAAATACATCTGTAATTACAGGCTAGATTTCTGGTCTAGGCTCTTTGCACCTTCAGAATAGAACTAAGGGGCTATAAAACTATATTGAAGTTTATAACAAACTTGGCTTTGAATTAGTATGAGTAGAAATAGGTTTGTTCATCAGCTCTCTTTTAAACCCCGTGGCACAACAGAGATGACCAGAGTGTTGGCCTAAATACCAGGCTAGGCTGTAATAAGCTGTATGTTGAGCTTTCTCTTTGAAAACAATTTTAGCTTGAATGCTAAGGATGAAAATCGTGGTGGAGGCAAAGGGCTACTTGCAAGTTGGTTCGACCCAGGCATAGTTAAGCTGCCTCTACCACAGTGTAGCCTATATCTGTACTAGCTGTGTACTAACATCTCCACAGCTGCAGGCAGGGCAACATCTGAAGGAGAGGCAGATCAGCAGAGATCCTTTGCCTAAAACAACATGCTTTTTTTTTTTTTTTTGAAAAGTTCATAAGCTCATTAGAGGCTCATTCGGGTGACCTTGAGGTATTTCACCATAAAATATCCTTAGTATGAATTAAACAATTTGATATTGTCAACATCCAGCTTCCAGCCCCAAATGGTGCACAGATAAAGGAGGAAATGTCCATTGTCACCTAGTTTGATATTCTGCATAGCGCAGGCTGTAGGACTGCCTGGAGTCACCAACATGTCTATGATTTTTTATGGTGAAAATGAAAAACTGCAGCATGCACCATTTGTCATATTGTATAGTTATCTATTTGTATTAATGATATATCTGGAAACCATGACTACAGTGGCAAGCAGTTCTCAACAAATTGTAGTTGTAAATAATAATCTCAACTTTAACTATCTGTAGTTTAATGTGTGTTTAAGGCGTAGTTAATGGAAAGAGTGTGTGAGAAGTATGTCCAGAGAACAATTCAGGATATTCCAATCTTAGACAAGTGAAATGAATCACCCTCTAAAAGTGTTTAGCTCTCTTTACTAAATATACAGAGACTGGGTAACTTACTGAAATGATATTCCTAGCTTTCAAGAGATTAATATGCAGTGAAGAGAGTCCCATGTAATCACCTGAAAAACTTGCAGTCTAAATGAAAGAGGCTACATATAGTGAAAAAACACTTATATGGTGATGAGAACTAATTTACCCGGAGTTAGACAGTGGTTTTCCCAGATTATTTGTCCTAGCAGCCTATTATCTTTTGGCCCACTCTGCCGATTAACTTCCGTGGACTTTGGATAAGGGTTTGTGACTTTTCAAAGATCTCATTACTTGTTCATTACAAATTAATTACTTGAAATTAATCATAAAGTTTAGGGGCCTAAACTGTTATCTGACTCCTGAAAACCTAATTTTCAGGAAAAAAAAAAAACATGGAACACCTCCTCCCAGGGAGATCAAATAAGACCTTTGCTAGACAACATAAATATCTTTGTAGAATGCTAGAGAAAACTAATATTATTATATCAAAGCAGATTTGCACAGTTCATAGATACACGATAAAGCAAAGAAGAAAGAATGCTGAGAAGTATTCATATAGATTTCAGAGATCTAAAATAACTTTATTCACCCACAAAAGTATCTTATCAGTCAGAAAGGATGTTCCAGTAAACACCTGTGCTGAAGACATAACTCCGTCAATAAAAACAAGCAACTTTCAAAAATACTACAAATAAGGGTGCAGAAATGCTATCAAGTTAATGATAATGTTGTATAAATACATGGTGTGTCCTTGTCCGGCATACTATGTTTGACCAAAGAAGCTGTAGCAGAAATAGATGGACTTGTGTAAAAGATGAATAAGCCATGTTCCAGAAAAATGCAGTTTGGGTACATGAGGGTAGGATACATAATATGGTGAATATAGATATAAATATATATACATAAAACCTTAAAGCAGATACTTATTTAAAAGGTGAAACAGTATCTGGCTTACATAAAATAAGAATTTGCTCCAGCTAACATATTGCTTTAATGTTTGTCTTCTGTACATACTTAACCAACTAATTCTTGTAAGATTTCTTGTAAGGAAGGGAACTTTAATAAGTTATAGAAATATTAAAGAAACAAAAAAAAAGTTGTGAAAATGTCATAGAATATTAAAATTTTACTTTTTATTGGTAATATGGCTTCAATAGGAAGCTTAAAAATTGCCTACATCATCCATAGTTTAGAGCCTGGGAAATCTTGTAGTGGCATTGGAGATGGGGTCTGGATGTTTTCAGTCAAAGAAAAGAAATAAGTCAGATGATTGTTTTACATGCCAAGCAAATGCCCTATATACTAGACTAATGTACAATCATTTCCTTTACTCTGGTTAAAAATAAAGCTGCAATATTCTGAGACATTTACCTCCCTATACCTATGTTGGTCTGAGGAGTAAACTGAGGGCAGCCATTGGAGGAGGTTGGAAGACTTCTGAAGAGGACTTCTATTTCCCTATGTCTAGAAAAATGCTAGCATGAATTAAGCACCTGTTTTGTCCGGCCTTGCCAAAACTGAGGAGCACTTGCAGATCTCCAGGAACAACTTTTGAGGCATCTGAGGACTTTAGGACAGAAAAGAAAATCATTGTGGAAATTAGGGCCCCAAGATGAGAAACAAGCAAAGCAGCCAGCCTCATGGAGGACAAATTGGGGCTGAGTGCCTGCGTCCTGGGAGAAATGCATTTCTAATCAGCCTACGTCTTTTTTTAGAGATACGGCCCCGAGTGAAAGATTGCTCTTTCATTATTAGCCCAATGCTGAGTGAACATGAGAGATCTCAGAGTATCCAGTTGGCAAACTCATCAGGGAGTCTGAAATCAGATTATTTCATTGTTGTTTGCTCTGATAATCTATCCGATCTGAGTGCACAAAACAGCACAATGGTTTGTTTGAGTTCATGTTGGTTTATTCATATTGGCGAAATAAATATCTGGACGTGGAAATATTAGCATTCATTGCCTTCATCAGACAAGATCCCAGAAGTTCAGCTGTGAGCATGTTGGCAGCACGGTCTTGCCAGAGGAATTCATGACATCCCTCTCCTGCATCCCCTCTCTCAGCAACTTGTGACTCACAACTCTTGTTTTTTATTTTCTTTTTTTTTCCCCAGCAGACAACTTAGAGATAGGCAACCTCTGACCCAAATAAAAACAACTATTTCTAGCTGTTTGATACCATTTATCTTCAGCCTTGCGCTGTTTCCTCCGGCAAGAAGTCTCTCAGCCCTCTCATGCACACTGGAACAAGGGTCTCTTGAGCTCTGCTGCTCTAGCATACCTGCCCCAGAGCTATCAGCATCATCACAGGCTTCATCCTCCAGTGTCTGATGTTGGCTCCCCCGAGGAGAGGGCAGTGACATGGATGCGGGTGCATCAACACGCTGGCAGAGTACAAGGTTTGGTAATTTGTCAGAAGAGCCAAAACAAGACAGAAACACCCTCGAACTGCAGGACGCTGTTACTGTACATCTCTCTTTTAGTGCAGATCTTTCCTCCCAAAAATTGGAGGCCAGCCCCCTGTAGAAAGTGAAGTTGTAGGAGCACAGAGTGAGAGAGCGCAGCACCATGATGCTCTGAAAGTCTCAGTGGCCAAGCAAGAGATCAACGCAAGATGAAAAAATGCATCTACTAAAAAGCAAGTGATTTGTATTCATATCTCTGTATATACATTATATACATGCATATACAGGTTATAAAAATAGTGCTCATGCAGAACAAATTTGTTTGAAAAAAAATCACCAAAAAGAGAGTTAGTAGAACATGCTTGGGTAACTCTCCTCTCCCCTCCCCTCCCCTCCCCTCTCCTCCTCTCCTCTCCTCCCCTCTCCTCTCCTCTCCTCTCCTCTCCTCTCCTCTCCTCTCCTCTCCTCTCCTCTCCTCTCCTCTCCTCTCCTCTCCTCTCCTCTCCTCTCCTCTCCTCTCCTCTCCTCTCCTCTCCTCTCCTCTCCTCTCCCCTCCTCTCCTCTCTCCTCCCCTCCCTCCCCTCCCCTCCCCTCCCCTCCCCTCCCCTCCCCTCCCCTCCCCTCCTTGATTCAATGCTTCAGTTAGCATTTTGGAGGTAAATGAAAGTCTTGTAAACGAGTACTTAATTTTAGAAATAGGGATAAACTGCAATTCTTTGGATCAAACAAAACATTAGGTCATCAGAAAGGGCAGGGCAGCCCTCCTTTATTACAATGTCTAGACCACTGCAGTATATTTTAGGAACTCAAAGCGAAAGCTGGAAGGAAAGCAATTCTCTCCCAAGGCCGCTCAGTCTATAATGTTTACAACAAGCTAGGGAGCTACCTGGGAACTGGGCTTCTCCCACAGGTACACAGAGCTCTCAGCTGGCGCTGGATGAAGGAGAGATCTGGATGCTCCTTCTTGGATCCTTCTAAGCCCAGGGAGAAAAAATGGATCTCTGCAAGATGTGAGATCCAGAGGACGGACAGTCTTTAAGTTGGTACCAGCACCACCAGCCCTGCAGCACATACACTAGCGTGTCACCAGTATCTGAGGGCCAGTTAGCTATGAATCTAAGAGCCAGAATGATGCTCCAGTTTATTTGCTGTCACATCTATTTGCTGTCAGGTTGCTGAGCTGCCAGTCTTCCAAAGCACTACAGACACGTACTATGGTCGATAGTGATGAAAGGGAAAATTGGAAAGTTCTGGTACTAAATCCATTCACTCAGCAGCCCTTTTTTAATATTGTTCTTGAAAATTGCTGGAATTTATGTTTTACATCAAGCTATATGATTTATGGTATTTACTCAAGTGTTTGAGTAACCAGTAAGTGTTTGAGTAGCCCAGTTTGATCACTTAGGGTTACACTGTAGAGACAGAGAAAACTGATCTCAAAAAAACAAAACCTCATGAAAGAATATGTTTACCTATATATAATAAATGATGTCATACTTTCAGTATGCTGAAGGCTTACATTTAAATACACAAGTGCAGCAGAAAAAAAGATCTTTTTTTTACAAAATATCAAGGTGGAGTTATTTTCTAATACTTTTATTAATAGTATTTAAAATGCTATTCATTATACTTGACATTATCTGATTTTTATGTAGTTTAAAAAAGAAGCCCTATTGCATCTTTCTTGAAGTCAGCTGGGAACAATTAGAAATTATTTATCAGACTTCAAAATGTCAATGAATTTGAATTGTTAAGCACTTTCTGATCATCAGAACTCTGACCTCTATTCTAGCAATGAACGCGGAACTGAACAGTGCAGAAAGAAGACTGTACTATATATAAATGTATAATATTGTCTCACTGTCTTCCTGCCTCATTATGCTAGAAATTCGTTCTTATTTCAGATATTAGTGTTTTATTTCTACAGACTCTAAACATAGTGATTATTCTCCTCCGACTCCCTGAAAATATACTTTACTGCATAGTGATTTATGAAGGAAATATTTAAATGTCCAGGAGACTTTCATTTCTGGCATTATGTGTTCAGTGCAGATTGATCTTACTGTAAAAGAATGACACTGTTAACACTTTTAAATCACACACATCCATGCTTTTTTGAAATTTTTACTTTTTTGTTGTTATTACTTTGGTATCTTTGTTTAATCTAGAGCAAGCGCAGAATGTCTGAAAGAACATGGCAAGCTGTGCAACAACAGTGCTCGGTATTCCATGGTCATTTTCTAATTTGTGCAGTTCTCCTATCTCTCCTACACATACAGTTCCCTTCCTTTCTCCTGAGGTCCCAGTTAAATGAAAAGTTTGTTACTCATATACTTCCTTAACATTAATTTTTGAGGACCTATTTCTTGGCCTTTTTTTTTTTTTTTGGCTCTATTTTATAGTTTTTCCTCCTCTCCTCTTCCACAACTTTCCTCCCTTTTAATGGAAAATAGGAGAAAGGGGAAAAGGTGGACAGGCTCAGAAGTAAACTACAGATATAAAGTTATAGAAAAATATTTCAAAACATGTTTCCAGAAAGTTATATATGAAATACTCCTGGAAAAGTGAGAAGGAATCATAGAATCACAGAATCACTGAGTGGTTAACATTGGAAGGGACCTCTAGAGGTCATCTAGTCCAACCCCCCTGCACACGCAGGGACACCTAGAGCACGTGGCACAGGACTGCGTCCAAACGGGTTTTGAAGATCTCCAGAGAAGGAGACTCCACAACCTCTCTGGGCAGCCTGTTCCAGTGCTCTGTCACCCTCACCATCAAGAAATTTTTCCTTAAATTCCTGTGGAACTTTTGGTGCTTCAGTTTGCGGCCATTACCTCTAGTCCTATCAGTGGCCACCACTGAAAAGAGGCCAGCACCGTCCTCCTCACTGCCTCCCTTCAGGTACTTATAGACACTGATCAGGTCCCCTCTCAGCCTTCTCTTCTCCGAGGAACTTTGTTAGAAGTGAGAAGGATCTTTATTTATTAGTTGCACAAATGAATGAGGGAAATGGATTTTAGTCTGTCATTGGGTAAAATTTCTTATTTTTTTTTTTTTTAATCTCTAGGATGCTGTGACTGGAAGAGAGCCATCAGCTGCTCATCAGTTACTATGTCTCTCTCCAAAGAAAGATTACAGAGATATTTGATCAAATTTTGTTTGGAAGCAAATTGGGAAGGAATCTCGATACCCATGCAGTGTTGCATTTTGGCCTTTGCTTCAAACAGAATGTTTGTATTTTCCATTTGAAGCGACTTTGCTCCACTTTCTTTCTTTTTTCTTTCAGTGTCCTGTGACAGCAACCTCTGTTCTTCATCAGGCTGTCTTCCTCTACATCCCAGGCCAGCCAGATCTGCTCTAAAGACTCTATTGAACTACAGAACGACAAACACCTGTTTATGTGCTTTCATCTGCTGATATCTTTTCATTTTCAGTAAGAATAGATTTCTTCTCATATTGTCATATCATAATTCAGTAGCTGTCTTCCTTTGGCCAGTCACATGAGCTTCATTTACTTCATTTTGGCAGTGCTTGGAGAGAGATATGAGTAAGAAAGGACTTCTGTCTCTTCGTCTGTTTGCCCCACTTTTTTTTTTTTTTTTTTTTTTTGAAAATAAAGGCCATCTGGATTTTATTTTGCACTGAAGAATGTACAGCATGTACAGAATTTGTTTTCCATGTGAGAGACAGCATTCGGTTACGGCTGCTTGGATTGTAAGCCTGCAAATGTTTGTGGCAAAATACCTGGCTTCAAGCTCTGCTTTCTAAAAAGAAATGTGAGCTAAGCCTGGTCTGGAGCATAAATGTGAGAGGGAAGAACGGGAGTGAAGAAATGTCATGTTGGAGAGTTTGAGAACTGAATATAACCCACACTCAACCACCAAGGTGCTGCCCTGAACTTTGCCCAGACTATTTAAGTAACATGTAGTCTCCTATAATCATTCAAGAACACATCAAAATCTCAAAGATGTATAATGGCTTTAAGCCAGAAGAGAAAAAAAAAAAAAGAAAAAAAGGTAAATTGAGGAAAGTATACATTTAGCTGTTTATATAGTTTGTACTTAATACATGCTGTCAGAGATAAGTGGGGTTTGTTATTGGGAGGTTTTTTATTTGCAGTAACTGCTCTCTCTCCGAACTGCCCCTGCTGGAGCAATCATCACCAGCACCTTCACTACCATCACTCAGAAAGAGCATTGGCAAAACTGCAGGGATTATCACAGAAAATAATAGAGATATGATATATTTATGTGCCTGGTTCACTATGTGCATATATTTAAGAAAACTTCTTCCAAAGTTTTATTAGGGATTATGAAGAAGGGGCTGTCTCCTGCATGGCATGGCATGGCAAAGTGGGGATTCAGGGAAGTGTAGTCACTCTTTTTCCACTTCACCCCTAGACATCCCTAAGCCTGGCAGGCTTTTGAGGTGCAAGCAGCCCTTTCCAAAATCTTTTTCCAAAAAGGGCTTTATTGAGTCTACTGTCTCCACATTTCTCAACTTTCTGGGCTGGAAGAGACTTGTTCATCTACTGATGTGCAAGGGCAGATCATTATTCCCAGAATGGGGCAAAATGCTGCATTCCTAAAGCTGAATCTAAAAGCAGCTTAAGAAATGAACCCCTACACAGCAGGAGTTTGGAAAAGATGGGAGTCTGTTGTTGTCTGGACACCATTCACAGTGGAAATTAGGGCAACTGGCAAGTCTAGTTTTCTAAATGCTAAGGAGGCTTCTCTCATAGAGACATTCAGAGGATGGAGGACCCACAAAACACTGCCTCAAGAAGCGCAGCTTCTATTGATTAGAAGATTTTTTTTTTTTTTGCTTTTCCAGATATATATCACGCAATGGCCTTAAACCATCTTCATTCTCATGGAGCTATCCCTTAGCAGTAAATTGCTGATAGGCATGTTTTACACACTGTTCACACAAGTTTGTTTTCAAGCAGCATCACTCATAAAGCACTGCTTAACCTTTGTTCCATCTCAGAAGCAAATGGAAATGTTTTCCTGCTATACTGTACTGCCATTTCTCCCAGAGGCAATTTAATATATTAATAATATATTCTTAATGCAATCAATCATTTAATATCTATTTTATCTCTCAGACATATAATCATAATTATTATCAAGCTATATATTTTAAAGATTTGTTTGATCTGTCCCTTGTGTGGCAGTTTGTGGGAAGCTACAGAAAGTTCAGTCAGCACAATCTGCTTCATGAGGTCTAAGATCTTATTTTGGTTTTAAACTCCACCAGTGTTCACTGAAATGCCATCAATCAAGATAACAAATGAATTTTTAAGTGCCATATGTGGCCCAAATGGAATTTTAATGAGATATTAAAATTCACTTTATAACTCAGGTTATACACAAACATCTTAACGTCAAATATCTTAGAGTCATATGAAATATTTGACCAAGCCAAACATACATATGGGAGTGTATCACTTATATGGGAAATGTATTTTCTGGTAGAAGATAAAGTTAAATATATTTATCTCTCTGTTTGGAGAGCTTCTTGGTTAGAAGCCTCCTCCTTTAGTAGTAAACATTAACCTGACAATGATTAGGCTAATGGGGATTTCTGATTAATTCTATAATGTTACATGCATCATATTATATTTCTTGTTCATTACCCAATTCTTCACCCTGACTCGCTATTATCTTATCCATCTGTAACAGATTCTCCTTTAGATGGTGACATTTTAGAGGGACGCAATGCAGTTTTTGTGTATTTTAGAGTTAACTGATCCATTATGTCATGGACTCACCTTCATCTTCCCATAGTTATTATAAAAATAATAATTAATAATAATAGCAATTAATAGCTTGTTTCAAAAGTTATTTATGTATCTGGAGTATTCACAAGTTTCATCTGTACCGCTGCCAGCCTTTAACAGGCCTCCCTTTGCTAGGGCTAGCAACCAGGCATGCTCATGGCCTTAGTGTTGTGAGGTGGTAGCCATGCCCCACCTCACAACATGCCCCATGCTGTTTGGGGGACTTCATAAGGGGGTATCCACAAGGGGGATTTCATGGGGGGCTCCAGCAATTGCCCCAGTTACTAGGAAGAATACAACTATGGTCATCTGATCCCCACTTACTGCAAGCTGCAGTAGACAGCTTTGGGAACCGCACAGCATCCTTCCGAGTGCAGCAACTTATCTTACAAAGAACCTGTAGAAATCATATCAATCACTGTGCTTAAAGCTGTGTTCATCTGGAGAAGCTAAGAAAGTAACCATAGGAAACGTTCCAAAAGATGTGGGAATTTTCCCTGCAAACCAGTATAGTTGTTTTATCCAACTTGTACAGTAAGAGCTCTTAAAATACTACCAGGCTGCTGGTTCTTGACCCAAGGCAAGTATGTATGGGAAATGTATGTGTGCATATGTGTATATGTATAAAAAAATCTTAGCTAAAATATTATACCTTTTTGGAATCTACAGTTTCAGTGAAGCTTAGACTGGCTAAAATAGTTTTCACATCCAAGTTGGGATTTAGAGTAGTGAATGAGGGAGGAGATAAACAGACTGAAATAATATTCACTAAAATAAAAGATAACTGGGTGCTAGGGCATTCTTTCTAGGTGTGAAAAAAAAAAGTGGTTTAAATCTGTGGCCTGAATCAGGAAAGATTTGTCTTTCTTTTAGATTTAGGTTAGAATTTTGCTTTTGCATGGTTCAGGGAAGGCAAGGGTTATTGTTCATTTTCTTTCCTGAAAACCTGCTGTTAGTCAAGGCTCTGTCCTAAATAAGCATAGGGGAAAAAAAAAAAAAAAAGCCTCAAACTGGAAAGTTTCATGAAACAGGAAAATGACTTCCTGACTAGCTCACTGAGCTGGCAGGAGCTCCATAGCTCCTCCAGAGTGTCTCCCTGGTCCTTGGAGCTCCACACATCCGCGGGAAAGGAATGCAACATGAGTAACCTCATGAATATGCATGTCCTGCATGTGGGTCTTGGAGTCATCAGAAGCGAGCAGCTGCCAGATGTGAGGGTTCAGCCTGGAGGAACAAGACTTTCAAAGAATCCTGTGGAAAAAATGCTTTCTGCCCACTCTCTGAAAGTCTCTGTGTCCATGCTGGCCAATGACTCAATAAAATGAATTTTGCTTCCAATTTAAAAGAGAACAGTTGGGCTCGCTGTGCATGTGTGCAAGCTTGCAGAATGGATTAAACTGACAAGAAAGCCCAAGTAAACAGTTTTCCTCATCCTTGGAACTTGCAATGAGCGAGCAGTGCTGCATTTTTCCACTTCTGACCCAGCTGGTGCTGCCGGTCACCACGAAGCTCAGTGCAAACTTTTTGCTCACTTTCTCTATTGTCTTCTTCTTACCAAGCATTGAGCTCAGGGGGTTTTCAGGCAGGTCAAGGCTTTCTGAGCGTGAAAAGTGCCCCATGGTTCGAGGACAGGCGCCATCCATCCTCCCCTCCCCCACAAAGTGTGTGGGTCTGCAAAGTACTGGCAGGCTCTGCACTCACTGTACATCTGGGCTGCATGTGATTTGTGTTGCAGGAACTGCAAAGAGCTCCAGTCCGCTGGAGATTTTTCTTTTTTTCTTTTGCTAAACACTGAACAAAATAAAACAGAAAGGCTTGGAATGGAGGAGATCGCAACCCAAGATAGGCTGCAGGAGCAGCTATAACTAAAAGAGGCTTGGGGAAAAAAAATGGGGGTAGGAGATGGAAAAACACCAGCAGAGAGTGCAGAAGATAGAAGCCTGTTATTCAAAGTTCTTTTACATAAAGTATTTGATTTAGGACTTGTTGTATAATTCGTGGGGAGCCACAAACATTTCAAGGCACTTAAGACACAGCCCTGCCATTGGACTGTATGCTGTCTATAGGTTGTTGTCTTCTGAGACAAAAAGTATTGTGTCTCAGCCTTCCTCATTTGTCTATAATGGGGTGAAACCGGGAGAGAGACACAGACTGAACATGCACAAGTTTGGCTTTGACTCCAAGCCTCAGGCTCCTCACCCATTTTTTAATCCATTTATCAGACATACAGATCTGCTATAGCCACTATTACCCACTGCTATTCATCCAAATGAAAATAATGACAAGAAAGTGCCTAAATAGACCGAAATTGTCTCTCTGGGGGAAGAAGCACAAACTTGATTGTAGGATCTGCTCTCATGAATCATCATCTCACCTGTACGTAGAAGATCAAAAAAGTATAAGTGCATTCTGAAATTTAATGCATAGCTGAATAGTTGATATCACAATTGAAAACTTTGATTTTCTTGGTGTTGTATTCTGTCTGCTATGGGGTGACACTGTAGTCCACCTCTGAAAAAATGAGGAGTAACACTGTAGACGATAGGCTTTGCTAGTGTTATTAGGTTGTTTCAGAATAAAACTGACTGAGACTTCTGTGAGGAGCCCATCCACCGGTTATTATAACAAGATCAGAAAAGGAACAAGAGAAAGCGTAGTGGTTCAGCCTGCAAAAAAAGCCTGCCTGTGTATATACCACTGCAATGATAAGAAAAGGAGATTAAATTCTTGCTACATGATCAAAATGGCATTTAATAGGCATTAAAAAAAATCTTAATGAGATGATTTATGCGCTAAAAATCAGTAAAAGGAGTAAAGATTATTCATTATGTACAGAGGGGAGAGTGAGGAAGAGAGATGTGAAATCACATGGTAAACCTGCTTGAACTTCTGGGTAACAATGGAAAGGGGAACAAGTGAAGGAACTACTGTGGAGGAGGAGGCAGACCATCAACAAGAGATGATCAAGAGGATGAAGCTTTATGCCAACTGCCTTCAAAAGTATATGGGAGCAGGTAGATCACCCAATTTTTCTTTAGGAAGACAAAATCACAAGGCATAGATAAGGTGATAATTCTGAGTGTGGTGGAAAAAGCAAGAGGGGAGAGAAGGACAAGGTGAGAATAAGAAGATGGAAGGTCTTACCATGAGATGGTAAGAGTTCATGATGTTCACAACGGAAGAGAAGGGAATAGCCAAAATGACAGTGAAGTTCAAGAGGAGGACTTCAAAATATTAAGAAAATGGAAGATATAATTCCAAAGGAGAAAAATAATTTAAAAAAAGAAATCCAACTCATGTACAAATCATCTTAATGCACAGAGAGAATAAAAAGTGCAGAAGGAGACCTCCTGACTAAATCTTAAGTCCTTCATTGATCTCAGACCTAAAAGTAGCTTGTTCAGAAAGTGGAAATTAGGTGGAGTAATAAGGATGAGCATGACAGAAGAACACAAGCATGTAGGCCAAGAGAAGAAAGGGCATTGTACAAAATGAGCAAAGGACAGACACATGAGTCATAACCAGAAACAAAAGCCATAGCAAGAGGAAGAAAAGGTGACAGGTGATGTTAAGAAAGCTGAAGTGTTTCCTGTTTTTTTCCATTCTTCAATAAGGTCGATGACAATCAGGCATGTATCATAATTAACATCACTGACAAAGGGACAAGATCTCAGGTTAGAACAGTGAAAGAAGAGGCTAGAGACTATTTCTATAAATTAGATGATTGCTTTAGATCAACAAGTTCTGATGCAATTTGCCTTAGGGAACAACCAGCTGAAGCAATTCTCTGGGACATTACTTAAACAACCAGAGAGCAGGTGTGGGAATGAAAAACTGCAAAACGCAAACTTCGATCCAGTTGTAGCTGAAAATAAATTTGACGCTTGCGATCACAATCAAACACTGGATCTGCTTCCATAATGTTTTGGCAGATTCACTATCATTTAAAATACAAATTAAGCTTAGATTTTTTTGTTGTTGTTTTGTTTTATTTTTGTACAAGAGCTGCTCCAACTCAGATGGAAATTATAAGGAAGCTTGTGGATTGAGTATATAGGATGGAGAATTTTGTGAAGTAAAGGAATGGAGTTTTGGAAACTCGGATATTTAGGGTGTGTCAAAAGAGCAGAAAAACATCAGGGTAGTAAGTCACTGGAATGAGCTAATTGTTCTATTACTATGGAAACAACAGCCTTGAAGTAGTAGTCACAAAATAGAACGTACATTCTGAGATATTTATCACTGTTTAATGCAAATATAACAGAGTACTGGTGGGTCATTCATCTGAAATGGCAATGAAGTGATGGGGATATGTGGACAGGAAAACACTTCATGCTTAGAAGTATCTCTTTTCTACTACAGCCCCTCTTCACGTTGCAGAAGGGAGGCTACCACAACGGCCATATCAGGGTCAACAGACCTGGATAAGCTTTTCAAAGAAGACAGTAGGTCACCATCAAAAAATATATACATTTTTGAAGATTTTTTCGTCACATTTTCTTTGTATTTTCTTAATGTTTTCTTCATGTCTGTCTAATAACCTGAAATTCTCTGACAACAATGAAATTGTCCTTAGAATAATCTCTATTCCCTTTTTTCTTGAAAAGTAACATTTTGTCATTCAATTTTCAGAATAAACTCTAATTTAAAGTCTAAAATTTTGATTTTTTTTATATTGAAAAGCACTCACATTTTGATATCTTATCTGTTCAGAAATAACTAGCTGTCTACATATACTCAGTAGAAAATCAGAACACTGAAATCCCTGGAAAATTATTTCTACACCCTAGAAAACAAATAGAAGTGACAGGTGTTTTAAGATGGTATATTCATCTTTTTTAGTCAGGTACATTTCAAGAGATTTCATTCTGTATAACAAATCTGTTAAAATGCAAAAATCATTTAGATTTCTGAGATCCCTGGAGCTCATCTTGGGAGTAAATAGGGGGGAGAAAATACTGTATAGAACTGAGTGATTTTATTGTCCTCTTTCCTATTAAAATGTCACCAGCATAAAAAAAAAGGGGGGGGTGGAGTAAATTCCACATAGAAATAGGCTATAAATGACTGTTTCTGAATAATAGAAAAAGCTTTTAAAATAGCTCTTATTTTTTAAGTAACAAGAATGATGAGACTTCTATGAAAGGAAAAAAAAAAGATGATGCAAAGTCTAAAACAAGAAGATGATTCTGTTATTGAATGTAATTATCTTTGAGTGTACTACAATATTATCATATTCAAAAAGAAAAAAAAAAAAGAGCAGTCAGAATTAAGGTCTACATTCTGCTGAAACCCATTAGAGTTGCTCATAAATGCATTATCATACAACTCTCCAAATGGATAATGTTCTCACTGCAGAAACCTGTTATACTCAAGTGTATTGGCTATATAACAATTGTTGTTAAAATATATCATCTAGTTTACAGAGAGCTTAACATGGTGAATGTATATGTGCTTATCAGCACAGCATTTGTTTTCTTCAGCAGGCCTGTTTTCTTTATCTCTAATATATGTGACTAATATTCCAATCCTCCTCCCACTAAGTAGCTTATCAACCTGTCAAATGTTTACTTGCCGATTTAAGTTTGTTGATTCATCATAGTATTGAGTCTCTCAAGATTTTGGGAGTTTGGATTTAATTACTTCCCTTTATCCCAGATAATGTAAGCTACAGAATGTATGGAGTCTTACAGAGCTGCTCAAGCATGTACCTGAGGACACCAAAGTGTATCAAATATACACATTCAGTTTGGGTTTTTTAATCTGTTTACAGCAATACCATTTTAATGAGTGAGACTGCATAATTGCAGAAGGAATAGCTGAAGGTATTTTCTAAGCAGTACAAATCTGCTATCCAAAGGTGCACTACAGTTAGAGGACAGGAGTTGCAACAGAAAGCCTTGATCAAAAGTCAGCTTGGTGCAGACCCTACTGAAAATACTGTAATCATTACATGATCCACATACATAACCTTCTGTACCGAGATCTTCCTGGTAACATTCATTTCCTTCTGAGGAAGGAAATTTATTTCCATTTATTTCCTTTCCTTTTTTGTTGCATGAAATGTGTCATATTCTTCATATCCTTCCTCACTTTTCACTTTTGTTGAATGCAATAGTGCACTGTATTTGCACTGGGAGATCATTGACGGCAGGTATATTTTAGTTCAATATTTAATGCTTTGGGCATCCTGAGACAATGCCACTTTAGAGCACTTTTTTTTTTTTTTTGGTTCACACATGGTTCACCTGAACTCATTCTTATTGATCAGACTTTTCAGCACAAATGGAAGAAGAACATTGCTCACATATTGGACCAACTTTCAGCATTTTCTCCTGTCCTGTTTATCTAAGAAAAAAACAAAGCAAAACAAACTCTCATTTTGTGGACCAAGCTTTTGCCTTAAAATAAAATTTAACAAACATATATATGCAAATTTAGCAGGAAATACAACAATGAAAAGCATTAAAATCTATTTTTTTAGTAACCATAAATTTGGGAATAATGATATTAGGATGCAAGCGGTTACGTTTTATTTAATCCTAGCGCACATATTTACAGTTCTAAAGATAAAATTTGCAATATATGCTAAACAGCCTCAATGTTAATAGCCAAAGTGACTTATAAAGTTCCCTTCCACTCTGCCAAAAAATGAAAAGTGCTAGGAAAATTACTGGGAAATGTGGAGTGGGACAACATTGCTTTTGAAGACCTAATGTTGGTATATGTCTTGCTTCCCAGCTGGTCAAATGTATGAGTTTTTACATACAGACCACAACTATAAATGATCCAGAAATCTCCCTATTAATATTTAGTCTATAAAAAAAATGCTCCTCAGATGAAGCACATATTATCTCCCGAGAATGTCAAATAAGTTTGCATTAATGTGCAAGAGCCATAGCAATGTGAACAGGGTTTATGGTAGCTACAATTGGTCAGGAAATCATGTCTTCTCTTCACAAACATTTCTATTCAAGTGATTTCCCCTCTTTTTTTATTTCTTTGAGGATTCAGAGAGTTTTCTAAAATTTAAAATAAAGTTTTATAGGGTTACTCAGAAAGTAGCTGTTTTTAAAAAAGAATTGTTTTTTAATTTAATATCGATATGCAGAATTCCATTTTCCTTCTTCCTTTTGCACAAGTGTCCATTTTGTACAACATTTCTATTTTGCCTGAAAAGCGTTTTCTCAATTTAAGGTAGTACATATTTTACCTGCATTTACAAATGCAGAACTCTTCTTCCCTTTTATCCTCTTGATAGTGCCACATTCTTATTAAAAAACAGTAGCAGCATCTCTGGGGATTTTTTGGCTTCCCTCTGCACAAGAAGTCACTGGACATGACATTCTGGAAGCTGGAGCTCTGTTCGCGGTAGAGCAGCATCAACAAACGCTGCCTGCAAATGCAACTGAGCATGGCCCAAAATTCATTTGAAGTTGAGCCTTCCTCCTAACGTGTAAATTTTCCTGTTTATAGCCCTCCCTTGACTTTAACCAGCAGGGCAGAATGGCTGACCTGGTTCTCCTTGGAGAATGTACAAGTGATAGTAGCGTTCTATCCCCTTTCCCCAGCTATCCTTTGCCCTGTGTGCTCTCTGACACTTGTTAGCTATTGTTCGATCAGGATTTGCAAATGTTCATATCAAAGCCTGAAAAAATTTCCATGTTTTCTGAAACTGGTAAATTTTATCATTTTTCAAGCAAAGCCTTCCAAAAATAGCTTCCCACCAGCCAGAATTGTTTGCATTTGAGGCATGGTTTAAATATGCTGTCCAAATCCAACAAACCTATCAGACTACATTTCACTCTTCCTGTTCTGTTAATTACCTCCTTTTGTTTCATAAAATACTACTCTGCAGTGGCATTCAGATAAAATATTTTTTCTGGCTTAGGTGTTTTTTCAACATCTTTTTCTAAATATTAAATCCTCCTTGTTCTTATAAAAGCAAATGCACAAATCTACATGTTTGTACATTCAGACTTCTTATATGAACTTCTCTTTACTCAGTTGATGCTCAAACAGCATTATTTAATGTGAGTCAAAGAGAAAAACTTCATTAAGAAAGAAGGCCAATAACTGTAGAATGAGGCAGCAACTTCCTTAGGGCATTCAAAGTAAACTTCTGGAAGGAAGTTGCTGCCTCATTCTACAGTTATTGGCCTTCTTTCTTAAATAAAAAACTAAATAATAAATATTAATAAATAATCCAAACAGATAGCTGAAGGCATCTCAGGATGTAGGAGCAGAGAGAGAATAGTTTTCCAGGTAGGTGAGTATGTGAGTAGTACTCACTTCAGGACATCAGGACTCTGAATGAGCCTCTGGAGGCACCTTTGCCCTGAAGATCATCAGATCCCTGATGCCTGTACAGGATATCAAGACATTTGAGATAATCTGCCGCAACCACCTTGGTGGGCCAGGCATTTATTTCTCAGCCATCACAGTAACAAAGTGAAGCATCTAAAGCAGTAATGGAAAATCTGACCCAAAACCCATAGCAGAGGAGTACAGTATTCACATTCCCTTTATAACCCATCACTTTTAGTGAGTTGTGTAATCTTTTGGGATGAGGGAGATTCAAGTGCCTCCCCATGAATTCCTGCATTTTATTCAGACAGAATTACTCTAAATAGGGTAGATTGAGAGAAATCAACCCCTCAAGCCCCGATATAGCAATAGTTAGGAAAGACAGAGAAGATATGCCTTCAACATGACTTCAAGCCCTGCTCTGAATCACATTTAGTGCTTAAAATGATGGATCAGCCATTCACACAGCCTTATTCATAGATGTATCTGGGTAACATTTCACTGCTCAGAATCTGTTTAGACTCAAGCCTCTACTCTTAGATTACAGCAGACAGTACATAAAAACAGTGAGGACTAAGTAATGTCATTTGTCTGGCACAGCCACATAAGACATACCACTATTGCAGTTGCTGACAGCTGAAAACAAAATTATTGACAAATAATCGAAATCCAGGAAAGAGTGAGAGATGATCTATTTTGTAATGGAAAATGGAGATCAGAGTTGTTTACACCCAATCAAGCAAAGACCCAAGCTAACCACAACGCTGTGTAATTTTAGCTAATCACACACAGAAGAACCCAAACACAACATTTTATGTGACAATGTCCAAATTTAAATTGTAAATGTACGTAGTTCAGCTTCTCGGCATTTACCAGCTAAATGAATAAGCTCTCCTTCCCTTCAGTCAAAAGCACTGTATTTTTCTGCTTAATGTCTTCCATTATAAACATAATTTTAAATCAAGTTAATTTATTTACTTTGCTAAAATGGATTTGCAGCTATTTACAAATCTGTTCTTCATATATATATATATCTATATACACACACACGCACACACATATATATATAAACACACATATATGTATGACTGCCCATAAACCATTGCAAGCATGGTAGTAAAGTGGAACCAAGACGAAAATGCAATGAGCGCATTTGAGAACCATGGTTGAGAATTTGGTTTTGTTGTTTTGTTTCCAAACAAATATACTTATTATTTGCATCCTGGTTGCTGAGACTCAAGGCTGCATTAGAGTTTTCATGCTTCTTTATTGCAACTGGTCAAAAATGATACCTAAAGGAGAAAGACAAAAACGAAAAAAAAAAAAATGAAGAATAAGAGCAATGGGAAGAGAGAGGAGCAGAGGTGAAAAGATAGATGTTGATAGAAGCTCCCAACAGACCAATGGTCCCAGCTGTTCCAAACGGAAAATCCTTTTGGGCCAAAGACCTTGACGACAGAAGGCAACCTGAGGCCTTATTGCAGTATGGAGCATGTAGTATGTAAACCATATTTGCTCTTTCTTCCTTGAGGATGACACTGAGAACACAGAGTCTTGAAGACTTGTGTGAAATACTTGGTGTTGTTGTCAGCCCAGGCAACGTTATTTATGTATTTAGCTCTCACCAGGAGGCAGTACGCTTATCACTTCCCAGTACTGGGCTCTCTGAAATGTTCTTGAGGAAAGATAAAGACAAGATAAAACTCATGCTGCCCTGTGCTTCCCCACTCCTCTCAGTCAGGGTGCCTCTGCCTCTTACTTCAATATCAGCTTCAGAAGCTAAGGGGTCATTTACTCCCTCCTTTTGCTATCTTTTCATTTGCGTCCTCAAAGAGAACCCCTGAAGATGGCCCCTTTGCACACCAACACAGCTTGAAAATTGCAAGAAATTAAATTTCAATCTGTCACACGATGGCAGGTGCATCCTTTTCTACTCTGCTGGTGCAGGCAGAATAGCAGCTGCCCCTCCAGAACAATAGCTGCCCCTCCAGCTCTCCGTGACTGACTGTCATTGAACAGCCGTGCATAAAAATAATCCATGGAGATCCCAGGGGTGGCATTTCTCATCTCTTATCAGCTCTGCTGCACACGCCAGAATTCAATAAGACACCTAGAAAGATGATAAAAGCTGCTATCAAACTGTCTAAATAGAAATAATAACAGCAATACTAGCAATATCAATAGATTTATGGGAGATCAGTGGCTATATTATTTTGATGCTGTTTTAATTATTCATTTCCAAAATATTTCTCTCTTCTCCTTAAGCTTAGGGTAGCTAACATAGCAGGTCTGTGTTTTTTATTAACCTGACAAATTAATGTTTTTTCTTATGGCTGAATTGACCTCAAAATTCATAAATTCTTTAAAAAAATAACTCTTAAGTAAAGAAGAATGAAATCAAATATAGTCTCTCAAAGCCATCTCTTGAGCCCTTTTAAATATCCACACTGCTGTGCAAATGCATATCCATATCTTGTCCTCATAATCCCAAGTGTTTGCAAAGCAGTAATATACATAATCCTGCTAAAATTATTTTTGAACGTATTACTACTGGAGTAGATGATGATCTGCCTGGATCCATATCCTTTCTCAGGCAATGCTCTATGGCAGATATTCCAGAAGAAAACATTAAATTCCCTACGGTGTAGTTGACGATTGTGTAATACTACTGCTCTAGGGGAAATGTAAAACTTTCCCCAGCTGGTAATCAGCTCACATGTACTGAAGTATAAGGACAGATAATTGTTATCTTACCCAACGTGACTGCAATGATATTTTTATTCATGAGTTTTCCTCTCTGAATCCTATCTTCATCATTGATACCCTGTCCTGAGAGTTCCCAGGGCTAACTTCATATTGCACTTGCTTTTGTTCTTGTGAGTCTAGAAGAGTAAATCTCAGTTCCATTCAGTTTCCTCTTACGTATATATATTATATATTTGGTCATAGTGCAAACAGGAGATTCCAGCTGCCCTTTGGAGTCTCTATAATGTAAATTATGCTATATATTTCTCCAATATCTCCTGCTATGTATCTCTCCAACATCTCTTTTTCCTTCTCTATCCCCCCACAAAATAGCTCCTGTACTAAACAGTTATATTCTAAAGTCACTCTGTGCCATCTTTCCTTTCAAGAACACCCATAACTCTGAGAGATCTAAGCCATCTCTTTGAAGTCTAAAGGAAAACACTTTACAAGAACATGATATCAATAATCATAATAGTTTGCTCTTGCATCTGACCGTAGCATTCCAGGATAAATTTCTCTTAAGTACACGCTTTAACTGTGCTGAATGATACTTTTGCATGCCAAATAATGTCCCTCAGAGGAACTAGCTGCATTAGCTTCTAATTACAATATTTTCCGTATTGGTCTGTGATGTAGGTAAGCATTACTGAAGAGTACACAAGAATAGGCACTCGGTGGGGCACATCCCTGCTCCCTTGAAACCAATCGCAAAACTTCTGTTGATGGTTACTGTAGCAGCCTCTCTCCGTCACTGTGGTGCTCAGGGAGTTATGATTAGAGGCTTTACTTCCACATGTGCATGAGACGGAGGCTATAACATCGTGTACATTGAAGGGGTGCCAGGAACGCTTCCAATGGAGCCTCTCTATGTAACAAATGTGTTATTGCAGATCTCCAAGTTCCATGGGTTGAAATGGGTTGACTGGAAGAGGTACGATTCAGATGGATTCTCCCTGGAAAAATGTGTCCTCTGTGCTCTAGTGACAGTTGTCCAATGAAAATAAAGTTTTTTAAGACGTGCTTATCCAAATGATTTCCTTTGGTTCAGCAGAAAAATAACTATAGTTTTGTGTGTTCTTTGTGTGTTTTTTTTCTTATACATGTTTGATGGGAAACCAGAAAGCACACAAATTGTCCCTTTCAAAAGCAGAGGAAAAAAATAAGGTCAGCCGTGTAGATCTTCTTGATGTATTGGGCAAGGAAGTGCGCATGAAGCTTTTAAGGTAGGAGGCATAATGAAGCACCATAGGGAATAGAAGTCAGTGGGGTGCACGGATGCTTCCTTTCAGAATGATACCAGGAGGGTTAATGTCTGGCCTGGTGATAAAATCCTGGCATCTGTTACAGAAAACACAATGAGCATTGTTGTCATTGAGAGAATGGCTCTGTTTTTCCTGGCAGGAGTTACTGCTTGGAAGTTGTTTTAAAATAGAAAAAAAAAAAAAAAAGAAATCTCACTCTGAAAACTTAGTAATAAAAGGCTTATGCCAGAATTGTGCTTTCTGCTGTATTTCTAGGAAGTGTTGTTAGTTCATTGTTCTAACAACATTATTTACATACCTTAAGTACAATTGCTGCTGAAACACATGGCAAAACATATAGACTTGGCAGACACTAACTGCTAACGTGCATGAGCTCAGAAATACAATCTAAACAGAGTCTTCCCATAAACAAGGTCTTCCCAAAGGCTGGCTTTAGGCACAGGACACTATTTGTGCTGGACTTTCTCTTTAGCCAATGGAGAGTCTGGCAACACCAGTAGGTGATTCAGGGTGCCTAAATTAAACTCGTATTTTGACTATCCTTTTAAAAGCCTTGGTTTTCCCATTGAGAAAGTTCAAGACATTACCCCCTAGCTAAGATTCCTCTTTGTGAAATGCTCTCCCTTAGTATGCCAAATATTCACACATGAAGCGAGTTTACACCCTGCCCTCCTCATTGACCAAGTCCCATTTCTTTGTATGAATTCTTTTTTCTAAAGATGGAAACATGCAATTTGTACCTTCTGCTCTGTAAAAATCAAGAATATATGAAAAATATCCTCCTGTCATGATACAGCATCCCAGCTCATAGCTCCCTAGACTCTGCTTGCGCTGTTTTTGCTGCTGGAGGCAGTGGGACTAGACAGCCAGCTTTCCATTTTCCCAGCTAATTGTTCTGTCCATGCCCTGTTGCCGTCTGCTGTTCATTGGCTGTTAGCTGAATAAACACTAGCAGGGAAGAAAGGTAAAAGCAAACAGTTCTGAAAGCTTGGTTTTGGTGCAGATGATTCCTCTGTTATGAAACTTTGGAACCAATGAAGAATATGATCAGGCTGGTGTGGAGCAGAGGAGGTAGCATGTGTTATCTATTCCCAGGCTGCATTGCTTGCCTCAGAACAGTGCAAAGCCTGATGCTGACTAAGACCACGTGAGCTTTTAATGAAAATACTGCTCTCTTTCTTGTTTCAGACAACCTCAGCAAGCTGTTCACAAGACACAACAAACTGAACTCTGTACATTTATTTGGCCAATAACCCAGGACATGGTAGCCAGTGCAGCCTATGCTTATTTTATTTCCTGGGAAGTAGCAGAGGAGCAGAGGCATAAGTGTATTAGGATCAGATTCCGTGGACCAGATTTAGTGTATTATAGCTTCTCGGGGCTGGAGCACACTAGGTGTTGGTGCAGCAAAAAACAGTTGCATGACCCTCTCATAGGCAATCTCCCCTAGTTAAAATGTCCCCCATGCCTCTGGCAAATCTGTGCCCAACTCAATCAGCATGGTGGCTCACACTGACTACATCTCAGAAAGCTGAGGAACCATCCATTACAGAGGAAAGATCAGATGCTCTAGCTCTGGCTACCAATTTACCACATCCAGAAGCAGTGAGTCTGGTGGATCAGTGAAGAAAAGTTCACTGAATCTGTTCTCAGCTGGACAACATGCATCTGACTTTTCATAGTGGTGGAAGTGAAATTTAAATTAAACTAATTAAAGGACAAAACAAGCAAAAATATATTGAGAATACCCTTGTAAAAATTCCAAACACTATTTTCTACATGATTGATTATATGCAGGCAACAAAAGACATTAAGCATCAATGCATTAGACGTACAAATAAGTAACATGATGGCAAAAAGCCTAATTCATATCAGATCAGTTATTCAAAAATAATTTTTGAAAGATAGGAAACTCAGAGTTATGATTAAATGTATGAGAAATTTCAAATATCATCTGCTTTATCCATTTTTTAAATGTATAGAATGTAGAACTACCTTTAGCATCCATGTTTTTGCTAGTGTCAAAGCAATGGCACAGATGAAGGGACATTTCAGCATTACAGAAGAATGGTGTATGGATACTCAAAAGTTCCTTGAATTTTAGATTCATTTTGCATTTCCACATTCCCATCTCTGAGCACTCTATTTTTTCTCTGGAACCCTGGAATCTAGTCTCTCTTATTCCATGAATCCCTGGCATCTACTACCAAGAAGGCCTAGTAGGACCAGCAAACTGTCATGAAACTTGAAATTGTCGAATTCATTAGTTTCACAAAATACTAAACAGGGAATCTAGAGCCTTTGCTGGCATGCTATGAAATATCACAATACAGAAACAACTTGGCTTCAGAAATGCCATGGATGAAATTATGCTCTCAGCTAATGAAAGAAGCTCAATCAGCAGGATAAGTTTCTCTAGGTTCTGTCTACCCATTACCCAACATGAGTCATGAAAAGGTGATAACAGTCTCTCCTTCATGACACCCCTATCTGACACATCTCCTTCTCATGGAGGACAATTCGTACAATACTGTTTTGCTAAGGGAACTGCCATGTGAGAATTCGTGGACATATTTCAAGCCGCTTCATGGTACCTGAGCCATATAGGTGATCAAACAGAGCCAAGCCTGCCTGCCAGCAGCAGGTGTCTCAGGAATTGCTATGATGTGGTAGAGTTCTCTGGGGTGGTGATCTCCAGCAGCACAGTTTTCATAGAATCATAGAATCACAGAATGCTTAAGGTTGGAAGGGACCTCTAGAGGTCACCTAGTCCAACCCCCCTGCACACGCAGGGTCACCTAGAGCACGTGGCACAGGGTGGCATCCAAGTGGGTTTTGAAGATCTCCAGAGAAGGAGACTCCACAACCTCTCTGGGCAGCCTGTTCCAGTGCTCTGTCACCCTCACTGTTAGGAAATTTTTCCTTAAGTTCCTGTGGAACTTTAGGTGCTTCAGTTTGTGGCCATTACCTCTAGTTCTGTTGGTGGCCACCACCGAAAAGAGGCCAGCACCATCCTCCTCACTGCCTCCCTTGAGGTACTTACTTATAGACACTGATCAGGTCCCCTCTCAGCCTTCTCTTCTCCAGGCTGAACAGGCCCAGCTCCCTCAGCCTCTCCTCGTAGGGCAGATGTTCCAGGCCCCTGATCATCCTTGTAGCCCTGCGCTGGACTCTCTCCAGCAGCTCCACATCCCTCTTGTACTGTGGAGCCCAGAACTGGACACAATACTCCAGATGTGGCCGCACCAGGGCTGAGTAGAGGGGCAGGATCACCTCCCTCGACCTGCTGGAGACACGCTTCTTAATGCACCCCAGGATCCCGTTGGCCTTCTTGGCCACAAGGGCACACTGTTGCCTCATGGTCAACTTGTCGTCCACTATGACGCCCAGATCTTTCTCTGCAGAGCTGAATGTTTTATTGTGTACACAATAAGGAACTGCCAATGGGTTCATTCAGCAAAGGCTGTGTGACCAACTGAGCAAATTTGACATGGTCAAAGTGTCAGAACACTTTGACTTGCCCAAGGACTTTTTATCTAGTCAAGCATCTTTTCCAAAAATGGGTTCTAAAACAGAACCTCATCACAAAAGCATCACAAAATTAATCTCAGCAGTCAAAGCAGTTTTGGACATTTTGATAGTTCAGTTTTTCTCTGAAGAAGGTAACTGATCTCATTTACCTTCAGCCATGCTCAGCCAAGCAGTCTAATACAGTACTGAACAATGAATTAACTAAGCACCATCACTTGATGAACATTTGAGTCTTCGTTCTCACTGCGTTCTCACTCCTTGAATAGACTCAAACAACAATATATTTTAATTTACAGCAGCACCAGCAGCACCTTTTTAGTGATCAAGCTGCTTAGATGACTTTCTTTTCTCACTTGGGGAAACCAGGAGATGGAGGCAGAGAAATGAGGCAGATCATTTTCTGTCATATAAAACATACAAACAGGCACCCAAAAGTCCACTCTATTTGCATACAGTTTTAAATTAAAAGAAAAAAAAATCACGTATTTCCCCTACATATTCTGATCTAAGAAAAAGATGCATTAAACTTCCTCTTTCTCTGGCAACATCTAGTCCACGTATTGGGTGTACCAGGCCAAAAAAAGTTCTTCTTGGCTATGGGAATATGCATTAACAAATACCTACCAAATACTCTCCTGGGGCTGTAAGCAAGCTTTTAATCTGGGAAGAAGTTACTAAATAAAAAATACAGCTGGAAGCCATATTCACATCCCCATAGTGACTCCTATGCACTGGGAACCCTCTTCTTTGAACATGAGCTCCCTGATGGGATAGCCTTAATTTTGACCTCCAGCTGGGCAATAAACAGAGGAAAATATTTAGAAATGTTTGTTTTCTGTTGTTCTTTTCTCAATCCCTCTCTCTCTCTTTTTTTTTCTTTTTTTTAATGATCTTTCTTTATTCTTTAGGAAGGATATTTGTGTGAAGATGAAGATGATTGAAGCACCATTTCTCAGTCTTTCCCCAGCTCATTTCTTTGTGTTGTGTGCTGTCCTTTCTTCCCATGACTCTTCCCTTTGTGACAAAAAAGCTGTGCTAATTGCAAAGATTAGCTTCAAATCCAGGATCAAAGGTTTGGCATTTCAATTTTCTGCTCTTCAGGCATTTTATTTTCTTTCTCACATTAAGGGAAAATTGCTCGCTGCAGAACTGAACTAATTTCTCTTCTGAAATTTGAGGGAAAAGGCTAAGTGGGGAAGGAGAATATTCTAAGTTGACCTTATCTATCTGGTATTTGGGGAGGTTGATATGCTTCACTGTGTCATTAAAAAGTCAGACCAACAGTTTTTAAGAGTGCTTGCAGAATATCTACTAGAAACCACACTGCTGAAAAAGGAAATGCTGCCACCGAGTAAGATTTTCTCTATTCAGGAGAAATAAAATAGTACCAGTTTTAATCATATAGTTTGTTTATATACAATCCACAAGGTAAAATGAAAAAAAAAAAAAGATATTTTCCTTACCTATCAAAAATATGTACATGTATTCAGAGTAAACAGCTGGCATTTTGCAAAACTGTTCTAGGCTTTTCAGAAGTAACCCTTATACTTCAACTGCCATGAGAGAACTCCATTTAAAGCCCCCTCTGCAACGGACAGCCCTTGTAAGAGTGCACTGGTCCCCAAGGCGCCGAGGAGTTTGTGTTACCTGTGCACTTCTGGATCAAGGTCAGCCCCCTCTTCTCATTCTCTCTGTTTTTTAATCTGTAATCAGATTTTAAAAGAGAGAGAGAGAGAGAGAGAGAGAGAGAGAGAGAAAGACAGATATGAAGACTTTTATTCATCTTTTTCCCTTTAAAATATATTTTCCTTTTGAGTCAATTTTGGCAGTCAACTTTTGCAAAATTCGTTCCATGCAATTTGGAGAACCATTTAATGCAACAACTTAACATGCTGAGTTAAAAGCATCCCAGGTGTAAAACAGTTGGAATCAACAGAATTATACCAACAGTCAACTGATAAAGTGAAAACTGTATAGGTGAGGTGAAAGTAGATATTACTAATGCTGTGCTTAAAACTATTCAAAGTACAGAACTTAAACTTAATGACATGGGGGTGGCACAGATGAAGTTAGATAAAAGCTTCATCTTTCACCTTTCCACAGCAGTGCTGAAGCTATTTTTCTTATGTACAACTATCACAGAGCTTTCCTTTACCATAGCAATAGCTAATAAAAAAAAATACAAATATGGCAAGATGACCGAAGCACTCCTAACTACCAACAACACACAGTTTGCTTAGTGTTTGAATTAGCTAATGAAAATAGAAGCTGAAAAAAATCAGAAGATCCATTATGTGGTTTACTTTTATGTAAGTTGGCCTTATTTGTGTTTAAGCTTACAGATAAACAGTTCATGATTCAAGAAACTGTCTATAAGTATGGTCTGTTCATGTGATATTTTGTTTCTCGAAAGCTTTTCAAGAGGAAAAAAATAATTACCCTTTTTACATCTGTAACATTTGATCATCAAAGATAATAAGACGGCAGAATTACAGCTTACTTGCCCACGCACTGAGGAAAATTGTGTGTCATTCCTACACCCCAGTTGGCTGATGATTGCCAGGGATGGATACATTTTCTTCCTCCTTTCCTTTTTGTTTTTTTGCTTTGATGAGACTTGAATACCCTCTTTCCTTTCCTCACTTGTCCAGATATTAAGTCTAAGGGAAATTTATACCAAATGTGCTTGATCACACTCTCAGACCACAGAAATGATTTTTTATAATTATTTCCGTTGTTATACATATCTTAAAATATAAATATCTTTTCTGCTTTCATTCTTTTAGGCAGGGAGAGAAAAAAAGGCAGTGAACAAACACGCATCATAAAAATAATAAAATATCAAGTGAATTTGTGCTATCTTTCAAGCTAATTATTTCTCTATTTTGGTCACACACAGCTAAGAAGCATTTTAAGTGATGCAAATTAGAAGACAGTTAAAATGCAAACTATAGTTTCACTATATACATGTACCACTCTTCAAGCAAGGATCCCTTTTGCCCCACAACCACTGCTTTTAAGTTTTATAGCTTCATGTAACCATTTTAATTGTTTTTTTTTTTTTTTTTTTTTTTTTTTTTTTTTTTTTTTTTTCCTGCAAGGCATGAAGTTAAACCATGCATGAATCAATACATGAATGAATGAGCCTCTGGTCTAGCCCACTGATGTCCTCATCATTTATATCTTGCATAATTTACTGAAATTGAAACTAGCTGGGCTATGCATTCAGCTGGATGTGGCTTGTTTACACAGTTCAATACGGTTTCATGTTGCAGAAAAATAAATTCTTTAGGGTGTACTCAAGCAGGATGAAAATATCTGAAGCTTTGTGCTAAAATAAATGCACTTAAGTGCCTAGATGTCCCTGCACTTTAAGCCAAAACTTAGTAAGTCTGTGAAATTCTTGACTTTGTCACTTATGGTCAGGTCACCAGGAGAGGGATTCATCTCAGTGAACTGTAGTCACTAAAAAGTTAGGCATCTCGGCTAAATTACATGTCCAGGTTCCTGTCACACACCAAAACACCTCTCCTGAACAACCTTTACCCCCATCCTGGGGGATGTCCAGCACATAGACAGGATTCAACTTCTGGGACCACCACCCAGGAAAGAGGAAGGCTGGAGAACCACCACCCATTAATAATCTGCTGTGGTTGCATAGCGTACTCTACTGTCTCATCCTAGGCTGTCTTTTGTCATTAATTTTGAAGGAAACAGGACACCACAGAAAAGCAAGTTACAGCAGCTATTTCGAACAATTTTAGAAAGTTCGCATTGTTAGCAGAGAGATTCCTTACTTTGTGTGTCCCCTCTTGTCATAAATCATGGGGGTGAAGGCAGCCTCTGCCAGGTTCCTCAGAGACCATCCCCTTGGGGAGTGGCATTCTTCCTCCACTGTCTCCTGCTCCTCACTGACACACTGCAGAGTTCCTCCAGGGACCAATGGAAACAAGGGCTTTTACAGACTGCACGCTTCCGCAGCCCTTTTGCTAATTTGGTATCTTTGGGTTTTGGTAGGGCAGCACTCTTTCTGTAGACTTTCTTTGTTGCATTCTCCCCAGGGGACATATCTTTTATATTCCAAATTTTAAAGATTCCAAGGAAGAATTTGTGTCTCCCAAAAGTCCAGCATCTGCTTCATGTGCTCAGGTTTGCCATTTACAGCTGCAAAACAATGTAACTCTACATGCAAGGAAGGATTATTTGGATTGAAAGATTATTTTGATTTGATTGGAACTGTCAGAGGGGATTTCACAGCCATCCACATGACATCTCACCCATGCAGCTGACTTTGGAGCAACCTTTGCTGCTTGACTGAAAGGAGACTCAGGGAGATGTATCACGTAATTTTGTACAAAGAAAGAGAACACAGAATGTACTAGTAGAACAAGTCCGAAACTCCATATCAAATAGCAGCTGTATTTTAAAGAGAAACACAGGGCTATGGCCTTAATGAGTTATTATTATTTCCTAGAAGGGCAGATGATGTGCTTGGTTCTGTGCAAGACAGAAATCTGAAAACAGCCACGTGCCATTAACACAACACATCAAACACTGCGGGCTGATTTTCAATTCAGCTGAAGCTAAGGATTTATACTGCTGACAACAGGCACGCATCTGGTCACATACAGTCAGGAAATGAATAACTCTGCTTGAACCGAGGAGAGTAAGGGTGCCGTAAAAACATATCCTGAAGCCGAGTCTGTGAGGGGAAATGGGAGGAGAGCTCAGACCGCTCTGAGGAGAACAAAGGCTTCTGTCGCCCCAGACCCCCATCTACTGCAAAACACACCAAAGGAAAGGGCCTGAGCCTCAAAAAATTGTCAGGAATTGATAATTCCCCAAGGCAGAAACTTAGACTGCATGAGGATTGGTAAGCAAGGCACTGAGAAGGCCTCCTGACACCCAGGCAGTCTGAGGCTGAGGGGTGCTGATCCATGCTTTTTGCTTTTTAATCATGCTGATATCTATGGGAGGTAACTAGTGCAGGCTGATTATTGCAAGAAACTTCACATTCTCCAGGGCTACGCCATGGATAATTTTGTTATTTGTTTCTGCAACCACAGACTGATTTCAGAAGCAAAATTAAACAACCAGCACACCCATAAAGACTGTGAAAGAATGCAAGAACGTGTGCTGTCTTGATATGCCTGATATTCCCAAAGCAAAACATAAACACAGGAAAATAAGCTGTGAGACCTTTTTAACACATTATAATGAAGTGAGAAGGAGCATGGATCCTGTTTTGTTTGGTTTGTTTTTAGTACTTCACCCTCCTTGACTTCACTCTTGCCCACCTCAAGCAGAAAACAAAGGTTCCATTGATGCAATTGGAAAGTGTGTTACCAGAAGGGAGGCAGGAGCAGTCTCCAAATGGGTTAAACAGAAAATGCATCTATTCTTGCTTAGAAATTCAAGAACTTTGCACAATGACACTTTGGTGACTTTGGTTGTTTTTGTGACACAGTACCTTTAAGTGATAACATGAGGGTGCCCTTCCTGTTTACAAAGAGATCTACATGTTGAACAGACTTATGTCTTGTAGATATGTTGGGCCACCTGCTGTCTTACTTTATCTGATTAATATTTTATTGATTTTTTTTTCCTATAAGCAATATGCCCGTTCATGTAGTACTTCAGAAGTACATCAGAAGTATTCTACTATGTGGATATCTGCGGTATGTATCATGGCTCACCCAGGTAATACATACGAACATGTTTTATTCATAGATTTTGTGATTGAAAACCAGAATTCTTTTAAATTGAAAATGTTAAATCAGATGCTAAACACAACAAAAGATTAAATTGATTATTTCTTCTTTTGCGGTGCTGATAAATGGCAAGTAATGTCAGAGCATCTAGCAAGCAGTGCTCCAGTTCTTTTCTTTTAAGCATTTGTGAAATTAAAGGTACTTTTTGGAATAATGCAGCTATACTATTCCTAAAAATAAATACAGTGTGGGCTTGCCTTCACCAATGAGTAAATGAGAGCAAAGTGGAACTTGTATTATCAGAGGAATGTAGATAGATCCCTGAACAGAAACACTCTGAAGCAGTGCTTGGGCCAATGGTACCATATGTAGACAAGATTCAATAACCATCTAATTGGCCTTGATGGGCTTCACATCTTTGGTTTTTTTGATAAAGGTAAGAATCTGTTCAAACTTGTCTGAGAATTTTGGTTAAAACTTAAATTACAGTAAGGCAAATGTTATAGTCTATGTTATCTTCTAGGTTATTTCAATTTTTTGTTCTTTGCTGATAAGGTGGAGTACTGTTCCTAGATGCAGGTGAGATGATGGTTTCTTTTCTGAGAAATCAGATGTCAGAGTAGAATTAGGTGAATTGAGGTAGAATCAGTAGAACTGAAGGCCCGACAGTGAAAGAAAAGTGAGGATAAGAAACGACTCTGTGCATTGCGGTCCCAGAGCAAAGTCCAGCACATGATGAGGAGCTGAACCAATCTCCTCAACCTTTCACCGGGGTGGATGCAGAGTAGCCACATGGCGAATGGCACGGCTGTTTAAAGCTGTTTAAAACCCGCTGCCAGCTGTTTTCCAGAAGATATTTACTCTCTGCCAGGTGACAGGCAGCAACAGGCTCCATAAACACAGCCAGGCCCTTTGAGGACTAAGTCAAACAAAAGCAAACCTTCTGCAGCAATTCAAGCTTGTGTAACTTTGCTTCGAGCTGTGCAACTTTGCTCGGAGGCACATTAAGAGATATTACATGGCAAGTGCCAACCTCTTCACTGGAAGAAGGGAGCAAAGAACGGGGAGTTCAAAGAATGGCCCAAGTCACTTATTCAGTTGAGGTAGTAACTGAGGTACAAATTCTGGCAGGCTTGGAAACGGCCTTGCCATTATGCTTAACATAGGCAGGTGTTCCCCATCTGCCAGCCTGTGTCTGGCACAAGACATGGCTGCAGCAGGGATGCGCGTGGGTGCCTTGGAGCACAGACCATCCCTGGGAGCCAGGGCTGAGGAAGGGACCACACTCCATCCAGTGAGTCGGAGGGCTGATCGGACCAGCGCGAGATGCTGACGCCTAGATGGGACACAAAGCCAAAGGCCTATCTGCTACAGCTACCCATCAAAGCGCTCGTACTTTTCACTTGAGAAGAGCAGGATGTGACATCTACCCTCCTGGCTGGTTGCAACCAGGCCACCGACCTCTTTTACACTGTAAATACAGTTTTGCCTTGTGTTGTTTAAAGCTGTATGCCCTTCAAAGGCTTCGTTGCTGTCTTCCTTGACAGAAGTCAGAGTCGAGGAAAATAATTTGCTTAACAGACCAACTACGTTTCACTAATATTTTGCTTGAAAATCCCTTTCCTCCCTTAGGAGGATAGCTCTATCACTTACATACCATTCTCATATTTTTGCAAAGACTTCCTGCAATCTCTCCAGTAAAGGTTTAGCAAACATGAATCAAATCAAAAGAAGCTCTTATTGGCATGATATAAAACTGAGAGAGCATTTCCCAGGCTGCATGTTCTGATTACGTGGATTTTGCTACCAACTTTCCAGCATGATTTAGATTTTCATATACATTAATCTGTTAAAAAAAAAAAAAAAAAGTTGTTATGCAAGACCAAGCTGCATTGTGTTTTCAAACCCATCACATTGCTGCAGATACAATTGTTCCATTGTGTCTGGAACAACAGCATCATACTTATTTCAGTTGTTGACCATTTCCTGTTGTGGGAGCAAGCTTAACTTTTAACCAACAAAACCTACAGAGAAACCACCTATCTCTCTGAGCACACATGGGAAAGTACATGCATTCTGAGGGGGAGTTTGAACAAGCAGTTCCGCATTAAAGCAGCTGTTAGTACTTCAGTGTCCTGGGCCGAACATCTGATGCATTATTCGATATTCATGAGCAATCAATTTGTAGTTCAGATCCCTAGCTGCAGTGCACGTGGACTGTCAAGGGTACTACCTGGTTTTTAGCAGATGCCTTGATCTCCACGTATTTCTACTTAGTTTGGTCATATTTATTAATAAGGTATTTTAGACAGACAAGAGCACTCCTCAGTGCCCTCATGCAAAGCAGAACAAAATCTTCTCCTGAAATGAGTGTATGAGAAGGGCAGGGACTGAGGGCTGGTAGGAACCGAAGAGAAATAATGGTGATCTGTTAGCTTGCATGCTTGCTATAACTCACCCAAGAATCCTACAATTTAAAACTCAAAGCACTACTTAGCCCTGACAGGTTTTACATGGAAAAAGAATGGGACTGGTTCCAAATGGCAGAAACAAGACCTACCAAAATCCTTAGGTCCTCCCTCCCTGAAATTAAGCACTTATCTTTGAACACAAAGGTTGCCGGATTAATGCAACATCTCATTGAATCTGACACTTTTGGACCCAAAGACCACAGTCTCCTGCCTGAGGTCTCCAATAGTCATATCACTCAACTCCCCTGGTACACAATGAGCCAAGCAGTCACCTCTTACGCGAGTCAGTCGTGGGTGATGTTGCTTGTGATTTAGGTAATTTTTACAAACACACTGGTTACAACCGTGGGGCCCGTTATTGGTACCCCTAACCCATGTACTAAATGCAAGATAGGATGCAATGGACCTGGTCAACCAGTCTCTTATATCACTTGCATGCTGATGTGCCTCCCCAAGCAGCACTGATTGGACACTGGGGTACCTGGAGGGGCTGCTGGGGCTCTCTGATTTTAGTCAGGATGATATTCAAGACAGATGCTAAGCAACAGGCAAGGACTGACTATGCTCTAAGCAAAAGAGAAGGAAGAAAAATTAAAGCAGCTGTAATTGGTTTGGGTTTTAAATACATGTCATCAAATGCAAATTTTGTTATGATTTTTATTTTAGAGTGCTCAGCTTTTGAATAGATGGCAGTGCTGCCTTCCCTCACAACCATGTCTTATGACTTGCCACAGATAATCCAGTCATTTTTGTCTGCTTATGATCCCTGTGTTGCTCTTGCTGGAATTTTGGGTGCCCTGTTGGATCATGCAGAATGTAAGAAGAAAAGAGCATAACAGCATTTCTGGGCTTGGCCACTAAACCTGTGATTTGTTAAGAGTTTTAGTCATGCCTGTATATACTGGGATATTCTGTCCATTGCTTGAAAGAAACCTTCTCATCCTCAAAAGGGTTTCTATAAATTCAATCAACCTGAGAAATAAACCTTGGTATAATGTCCTCTGATCCCTCATCAGCTGCAAAATCCCTTTTATCACCAAGTAGGTACTGACTTTCTTCATAGGAGAGCACAAGTCCTATGAAAGTACGTTGTCGCCTCTTGGGCTCCTGCTTGCTCACTGGCATGGGCAGGGGCACGAATTCCTTCACGTTCGCCTGGGCGAGATGCTCAGAGCACTGACGCCGGCAGCGACGACAAGGGATGCACACGGTGGGGTCAACCCTGCCCGCAGGGGTGCCACTGTGGCACCCTGCACAGACCGCTGGGCGCCCTCCAGAAAGACTGTGCTCCTCCCGTTGCCCTGGCACATAAATTTTGGTGACCTGTGGGTCATCTGGGAGTGACTCATGGTGCTAAAAATGTTGTGGTTGCGCCTTCAATGTCACTGCAGCTCCTTCAATCCCTCCTGGTCCTGGCTCTCTAGGGGAGCATCATCCACCCCACAGGCCTCTGCTGCTAACCCATTTTTACATCTTCCAGAACAAAGGGGCAGATGCCAACTACTGCCCTCAGGGATGCATGGGGCATAAATTAATGCAAAAGGAAAAAATACAGATGGAGCTACCAGCACCATTTCCATGCATGGCTCTGCCTGATTCTTCTCATTATAAGACCCTGCTCTTCAGCTGTTTATAATTTTGTCAGGCTCTAAGGGGGGGCGGGAGGAAGTTTTCCATGCCAGGTGTCTGCCTTTGGCGGAATCTTTTATTTAATTATTTTAGAGTTTCAGTAAAATGGTTCAGCCATTTCCAAGAATGGAAATGGGGGCAGGGGAAGGAGAGGGAAATGTTGTCAAGGCAACGGTAATTCCATTATTTTCTAACTTGCAAATGCCTGAGCAGGCAACCTTTGTCTTCTTTTCATGTCATTCTTGAACATAATAATAACGTTGGAAACAATTATTCTCATCAGCTTTTAAGTAAAGAGCATGCAGGGACAGGGATGGGATGGTCCGGCATACATTTGCCAACAGAACTGGCACCTCCGTTGGATCTCCTGCTTGGAAAGAGGCTTTTGGGGGCCTAATCAGGCTGCTAGCGATGTCTCTTCAAGCCGCACTCCATCCAGACAAGATCAAGAACCTCGTTTCCCTGACTCAGAGTGCAATTGGCAGCCTCCATACATGCTGCTATGGAAATCACTGAGCATATGCTAGCATTCAGTAATCATTTCTCTCCAGATTTTATGGCTTATTGTCATTTTTTCTTCACATAACAAAATGTTTTAATGAGGAAGGCTCAGCTTTATGTTTTGGGGAAGGTCCCTGGGGAGAATTTTAATTTCTGCTGTGATGGGGAGACTTTTAAATCATATTGCATCAGTTAGGATTTGTCAGATAAGATGTCTTCTTAGTATAAACGGAGCCTACAGCACATTTGTGAAGCTCGCTATATAAAAGAATTAATGAAAAGAAAAATATTGGCCTTTCAGGAGTCTTGCTGGATTTGCATACTTTTGTTTCCCTCCTCTACAGCAAGTGAACTTGGACAAAATAAATCAGATAAATCTTTTATTCCACTAGAATCATGCAGATCTGGCAAAATTGGCAGAATATAGGGGAATATAGATCAGAGTTTGTTTTAGCAAAAACAAGCACAATGGAATACAACAATTAAACTGAAATGGTTCATTTGATCTTTTCAATCCCAAAACATCTTATTTCCAAATTACTTTTTTTTTTTTTTTAGATTTTCTGTTGTTTATATTGTTTTTCTTCAACTCTTCCCTGTTATTTTTGACTATGCCTTATTTTTATAGTATTGTTCTGCAAAGAGACCAGTGTGGGGGGACTGCGGCACAAGAAATTTAAATTCCACTCAGAGCTTTGCTACTGCACTTCTGGGCTCTCTGACAGGCCATTTTATTTCCATGTTTCTCTAGTTTCCCAGCCCATGAAATGAGAATGATGTATGATCTCACTGATTAAGTGCTTTGATATCGATGATAAAAGGCGCTGTGTAGAAGCTGGGTTTCATTACTGGTATGGTATACATAAAATATGTAGTGTAATAAAGTGTATATCTTAAACATAAGAAATTGAAAGGATGTAAAAAGGGATCAGACGTGCTACGGCAGATGTCAAAGTCATTGATTTTTTTTGTTATTCAGTTTGAAAGACCTCCAAAAATGTCTTCCTTGACTCCTGTTTGTGGTTTGTCCCAAGCAGGGTCAGAATCTCCGTGGTTTGCCCTGTCCACACCAGCACATCCAGCACTGGGCACCAATTAAGCAAATGCACTTGCAGAACAGATGTGACATTTAAAAAGCCCAGCAAAACCCATTCCAGCACAACACTTGCAGCACCAGAAAGAATTTCTGAGAACACCGGAGTCGATTACACCTGCATCTGCAATGCCAACATCAAAAATAAACGCAGGGCAGCAGCAGGAAAACACACGTGTTAAAGAGCAGCTGGAGCAGCGGTGCAAAACTCTGACATGCAGACAGTGACTGCAAAGAGGTCCAGGGGCACATGCCACATTGCTGCCTTGTACATACAGGATGTTATTAGCACAGTGAAAATCTTCATCAGCTGTTCTTCAAACCACAGCCTGTGCTCACTTGTGGGCTGGTTAACTAATTCTGACTAATTTCATGGCATCAGCTGTTGGGCCATGCGACTCACACAGCTCTCACCTGAGAGTGCGAGTGAAGCAACCCCTTGTCTCACTGGACTGCTGAAGAAATGGAGCTGCCCCTACTTCTCCCTCATGTCCCCATCAAAAACAACTGCTTGAGGCAGTGCAAGGGCGACCTGGATCCTGCAAATGCTCATACCTGCACCACATTTTACTCCTGATCTCCCTAGTGCAAGCTGCTGCAGGGTCTAATCCTGCCAGTGCACAAGCAAGCACCTTCTGAGCTTGAGGCTAAATTCTTGTGCAGTTACAATAGGAATATGGTTCCTTGCCCACAGAAGTTCATGTGATTTTTCTCGCTAATCCCATGTTTCCCAAGCGCTCTGTTCCAGATAAATAAGCACATCAGATCCCAGGCGTGGTGGTGCAGGCAAGGGTATATGCAGTTCATGCAGTGCCAGCATGGGCAAAACAGGATTTCCTCATCACCGGCATTGGAAAACAAGCATGGATATTGTTTATCTATCATTTTAATTACTACTCCAATGTTGGCATGGGAAAGAAATCCATGGCTGTGAAATACAAGCTGGCAGCTGTATTTCCTGCAAGCCTCACATCTCCAGAGAACAAAGAGGTAAAACATGTGATATATTCCTGGCTTTTCTAGAAATACCTCCTGAGTTGTATAGAAAAAGATACTTTACAAAGAATAATAAAAGTCTCGTTACTGCCACAAAGCAACATGCACACACCCAGTGACATTTCTTCAACTGCCGAGGTACTAAGGCACATGCATAAGAAAAACTTAAGTTTTTCAAAATGAAACAGTAACGAAACTAGAAAGCAGGCCTTAGATGCCCTTGCCCGGAGTTTTCCTTTGTCCATTGGGAAACAGCTCAAACTGGAGACAACAGCAAGTGTAGCAGAGTCAAGCAGGCATTTGTGGATATGGTGCCTCCCTGGGTTTTCAGCACTTTTTTGTTGTCTGATGGGCATTTGCACCGTGCTGAAATGCTCTGGTATTGCTCTGCTCTCACCTGTGCAATACCTCTGGCCTTTCCACACCGATACGTGCACGATGCACATATTGTGATAGCTTTGAGCAGGAAAGACAAATAAAAGCCAACATACACAATTCCAGTCACGTCTTCCCTCCTGGCTGCCTCCTCCCAGGGATTGCCACGGCTTCATTTTCTGAATAACGAATTAATAGCACTTTTGCAGGCTTAACCTTTGCTTTATGTACTTCTCACTTCTCTGAGTCATAGGGATTTATTTTCTGTTCTTTAGCTCACCTGCAGAAAATGTTTCCTCCTTCCCCCACAAAACAGGCACCCGCAGTTCAGAGACAGAAGAAATGCTCTCACCACTTCCCAGTGACTGATTTAAAGACATGAGGGGTGCCTAAAAGAGATAGTGTCTCTGTCCTGCAAGTATGGCCAGGGTACAAACGCACACGTGTCTCCCTTGCTGCACACGCAACAACTCGGCTGCAACTCACACTTCTGCCAAAGGGATCCTCAAGGGTCTTTTCACAACATCGGAGGCGGGGATTAGCACTTGCAATTGTGTGCAGTTTTTAATTTCCTCAGGGCAACAGTTCTCATGCCAGAAAAGCAAAAATTCTGTGGTGTTTTTTGTTTTTCCTTTTTACTCTCATAAAAAAAAGACCCTCACAAAAAATAAAAAGAAAAAGAAAAAAAGACTGACAGGTGATTATCTAATGTGTTCTTGTTGTTTTACAGATCCCACTTTGACAGTAATGCTTTGTCCGTTCTTAGGACACTTTAAGAACACTAGTCCGAAAGTCCACATTTTTAAAATATGAACTTCTCCTTTCATCTTATTTTGTTAAATGTCCAATTTGGTCCAAAGCAATTCTTCAATCTAAATACTTGCTGTTCTACCTCCTGACCAATAAGAAGGCTGTTTTTTTGGAAAACAAATCATCAAGCATTTCAGAAAATCTGATCAAAGCCTATAATCTTGCAAGGGATTTTGACCTCTTATATAACGACTTTTCACATCAGTGGGGCAACAGGGTTCATGTGAAGCAAGTTTCAGGAGGCCTCTTCTTTTGTCCCACCCTTTTTGCAGACCTGCAGCAAAACTTCCTTCATGTGGAAATGTGCTGAAAAGCATTGAAGAAAAGTATTCCTTCAAATTTGGATGTTGTTAGGAACTGGTCTTTCTACTAACGCATAAATTCTCCTGGAAAAGGTTGGCAATGTTTGGATCTAATGGGTCTTGTCAAAAAGAGACATAAACATTATCACTAAGTTGCCAGCAACCCACATTGCAGTGACTGGTCCAAACCTTTGGAGTTTAAGTGGGAGAGGAGCTGGGGGAAAAGCTCTCCTTGGGTTGCAGCAGTTTCCAGTGAAACATGCAGTAGCTGCACGGTGCTGTCAAAGCTGGGCTCCAACTTGTGCTATTAACTGGATATTAACGGTTGCTGGCGAAGGACATGTGTTCTTCCAAGCAACAATTTGGGAAACCACAATGTCTTTGTTATGAATAGTAATGCTTGACTTTCAGATCTAAGTGGAGTTCAGTGTAGCCAACTCTGCTGAAGCTGAGAGAGGCACATGAGCGATGTCTGGATGAGCTGAAGCGACTTCCTCAGGCCATGCATAAAGTCTGCAGCTTGATGCAGGAAGCAGAGGCAGATCTTTCAAGCAACAGTCCAGCGCCCGCCCCCACACAGATGGGCTCATGACTTGTTCCGCTGAACTGCAGAAAAGACGAGGTAAAAGAGCACTTCTGATCTGTGGTGAAACCTGAGCTCAGAAACCTCAGCCCTGCAAAATCCTTCCACAGATGATCTACAGTAAGCACCTCTGTCTGTGTGGTCAGGGTGAAATCCACCCTTGCAAATGCTGAACCCCGAGCCAGAGCGTCCCAGCTACCTGTTGCAGTGTCTGTGCGGGGTGACAAAGTATCCTCGCCAGTTTTAGCTCTGCTGGAGTCAAGCTGCCCTCTCTGCTTCCTTGGCAAAGTAAGAGGGCAAGGTGGGGTGGGGATGTCTGTCAGAAGCACACACAGACCACAGACCACCCTGCCTTCCTGGCAATGGCAAGAGCACCACCCTGGCCCTCCAGAGCACCCCCTGTTTCTCCATCCCATGTCCATCCTGTCTCTAGCTCTGCCTTCTGGCAGGAGACAATTCTGAGGAGCTGTGGGGGGTTTTTTTATTTTATTTTATTTTTATTTTGCCCACATGGCTGAGAAGCTTTGCTCTCTGGTCCTGCAAAGCCACACTAAAATGCCAAAAAAAAGGCATAAGTCTGAGACTTCTGTTAGTTTTGGCTCCAGAGAGAATCTCATCTACTGCATCTAGATGGCCAATTTCTGCCTTCCGTGGATCCACTGCAGTTCAGGACAGCATGTGCAAAGGAAGGTCCAAAGGTAGCATTTGGCCAAGCAGTAAACAAAAACTCAGTTCATGCACCAGCAGAGACCATATCTCTTCCTTAACTGCCTTTGGACAACACCAATGCCCCTGCAAAAAGCATCCTGACCCTGGAAAGCAATAGGCTGCAGCAGCTGCCCCACTTTGATCCACAAATCTGTTTGTGGCCAGTGTGACACACTGCTCTAAAGAATCACAGATTTATCTCTTCGGTGTGCCTCCCTTGGCAGATCTACCAAGTAAATACACAACATGTAGTATGATACTCTGACAGCTCCTCTGTCATGGACATATCTTAGAATCGTGTTACTTTTCTTCCCCTCAGCTGTGGCAAATGTTGCCTTAGGAGATGAGGGGATGCAAAGGGGACTCCAGTGGGGCTTCCCTCCTATTACTGATAGAATAACATTTGTTTCTAGTTGTCAACAACTAATATATTGGACAAAAAAAATGCGGAATGGTAAAATTGCTTGGTTAGCAGCAACCAAAACAATGAAAAAAAACAAGCAAGAAGAGCAGTCTCGTGGTTTGCACCTTTATGTCAATTTGCAGATCATCTGGTATTTTCCTTTAGAGGTGTGACTATCATGAGAAATTTCACATATAAAAACAGCTATCCAGCCTTTTTAACTTTTATTTTTCTGAGTCACCTTCAGCTCAGAACAATGAGCAGCTCTCTTTTGAATTTAATTTGTCAAATATTTATTTACCGCATGGACATGGGCCACAGAACTATAGTTTCTGCATCAGTGAAGCACAGACTGAAACTCACTACATTAGGACATCCACAACTGGAAGCACTGGCATGCAGAGTCATAGCTGTGGGTTTCTGTTGAAAAACAGTTGAATAGTACCTGGCACCAGGCTGGAAAGATGAAGCTACATAGCCTAGAGTCTCGGGCAGAGGTCTGAAAAGCCATAGCAAACTTCAAGGAATCCAAGTTAGTTGCTTTGGTCACTCTGGGGGTACCTAGCAAACTGCATAGCAAATGGCAGGAGATATCTGGTTACCGTGTGAAAGATCAATGACAAGCCAGCAATATCTTTCACATCCAGCCTCACACAGCTTTGTTTATTCTATTTTATTTATAGGGCAACCAAGAGAAAATTCTAGGATGATTAACCTTTATTTAACAAGTGGCACTGTGCAAAGTAGGAAAAAATGGAACTGGCCATGTATACCTTGTGTACTGAAAAAGGCTATAAGCAAACAATTCACACTCCAGGAGCTATCCTGCTGTCGATAGGATTTATGTGAAAGGATAGTGTGAATTTATTTGCCCAAAAACAATGAGTAACTTTCTTTTCAAATCTGATGAGTGTGAAGTGCAAAGATAAAGGTCTGGAAATGCTACCACAAGATATATCTGAGCAATTAAAATTTTAACACACTCAAGTATTGGGCTTCTTCAGTGTTCGGGTTGCACTCTTCATCTTATGCCAATAATAGGCAAAAACTTTTCATCAAGCTGCTTTGAAATCTGGGGGGATGAATCTGGATGGCTTTTACAAGAGATGGGAAATGAAAGATAAGGATTTGCAGACAGAGTGTTATTATCCTTCTAAGGTTGAGACAGATACACGATAAGTGGAAAGAGAATGGGAAGGAAAATACCCTGTAAGGACTTGTCTACTCATACAGGTAGTTACAATTTGGTCTGGATTTTGTGGAGAGTGATGGTATTGTGACATCTGCTCATAGTTAGATAGTTTGCATGTCACTACTTACCATTTCAAAACAGAGATGAAAAAATAATAGAGAAAAACTAATGTGTTGCTAGTGAAAAATTCTCAGCATTTTCAGGAATGTTCTCCTTTCCTAGAGGGAAAAGTTCCAGCCACTATTTGAGTAATCCATTCTGCAACACCATCAGTTTTTTTCAGTCTCTGCTTTAAAGAAGAATTGTGCAACTAGCAGTAAAATGCTCTCAGCACAGAGAGGATAAAGTTTCCTGTTGAGCCAAAACACTAGTCCGTGTCACTCAGTATTCCTCCTTCAACACTGCAAAGGCTCTTGATGTCCATGGGAAACACATATGAGCAAGGACATGTTCTGCTTTCCTTTTTCCTGACTGGGGACATTGGAAATCACCTCCTTGCCTTTTCCCTTCAATTTCCACAAATGTGTCTTCTGGTATAATCTGTAGCACATTCCAGAAGCTTGCTGTCTACTGCAAAAAGAAATACTTCCTTTTAATAATTTTGCACTGATGCTCTACTAATTTTGTTGAGTAGCGCAGGACCACATTGCTACAATCAACTTACCCACCCCCTTCACTTTATCATAAATCTCAACCTTTTCTTTTCCAAACTAAACAGTCCCACATTTTTAATCTCCTTCCATAAGGCAGGTTGCTCTACCCCCTTAATCATTTTAGCTGCCCTTTCCTGTGCCTTTTCTACCTCCGCTAAGTCCTTCTCAAGTGAGATGCAGAGACTGGCATTGCACATAGTTCTCAGGATGTGGGAATATCAAATTTAAATAGCATAAAATTACGTCCTCCATCCTGAATATGTTTCTTGAGGACCCTCAACATTTTGATGGCTTTTTTGGCTGCGCCGCCCTCTGAGTTGATTATTTTGGCAGCAGTAATAACTCTACAGTCTCTCTCTTTAGATGCAATGGCCAGCTTCAAGTTCAGCATCATGTAAATATGGTTTACATTATTAGATTATTAATGCAAATACAAAATTTCAATCAATGTTGACATCATATATACAATTAGAGTGCAATATAGCCCTTTTTTCCATCCTCATAACATAGGCCTATAACATCCTCTGACAACTTTGCTGGTATAAAATCATAGTAACTGCTTCCAAAAGGAAAAAAAAAAATGTTTGGAAATCTAACTTTGTAGACATTTTCTTGAGCATTTTCTTTGAAATTGGCTACTATCACAAGAGGTTTACTCACATCCCCAGAACTTCTCAGGAGTAAAATTTAAGGCAGACCTCTTTCTAAGCTTGCTGAGTTCTCTGCATCTTATTTTTGTATTGGTATCTATAAAATTATTGCAAATTAATTATAAATGTAATTATTAGTTCATTGTGGACTGTATTAAGCATTTCTGATATAGCTGGATAGAAATGTCACTGCACAGCTACTAAGGCACTTACAGTCCATCAGATTAGATAGTGGATGTCAGAAAAGCTTTGACAGACAAATTACAAAGAAAGGCAAAAACAGAAGCAGGTCAGTAGGTGAAATTTCACATGTGTAGAAGGCTGAGGTCAGCGTATATACTCTTGGTCCCACACTTAAGCCTCGGCACTGGAGGAAACTCCACCTATTGTGGACTGCAGTTATTATTGCCTTTGCAGATATTTTTACCACAGCATTAGGTTCTGCTGTATGTGTGTGGAAGTCAGCTCCCTCAGAGGACTATCCTTGCTTCAAGTAAACTTGGCTGTTTTGCTAAATCTGTTCTTTGTTTTCCACCAGGATGTTTTGGAAGTGAACTAGACAGCAGCCTGGCTGATTGCTACAAAAACAGCCTTTACCAGACAGAGGATCTGATGCTTATGGATTTGTGCCAAAAATAATTGACTTGGTCATCCTGAGTAGGTAAATCTCAGAATACTCATTATAAAGAGTCTGAGACAGAAGTGTATTAATGTCTAAAAGTGTATTAATGTACTAAAACTCTGTTCATTGATACCCTTACCAAAGGTAATGAAAAATAAAAACATAGAATAGCCACTGTAAAGAGCCACTGGATACTTATTTTACACTTTGTAAACCTCATGCTGTTAGGATATTCTTAGTGCTTTGCCTCTTTACATGAATTCAGTCTGCTAGTATCGGTATGAACTAAAGAAAACACAGCTTTTGGAAATTTCTGAGCAGGCTGAAGAGCAAGCAACCCAGTTTAAAGTGACACTATCAGGATTGGGAGTGAAGAAAACATCCAATGACTTTATTTTCATTTTGTAGGTAACAACATCCTGCCTCCTACCTGCATGGGTGAGAGCCCGAGCAAGCCCAGGACACAGAAGCGAGGCCCCTGCCTCTGCTCATCCTGCTCCACATCACTGCATGATCTTTGCCATTTCCAGGCTTCAGACTCATAGGCTCATAGTGCCTATCAGTCTACCATGCCTGGGAAATTAAACAGAGCTGGCAAACACATTTTTTTTCTTACAGTCTCACAGCCCTCTTTTCCTGCAAAGAGGTGAGAACTCACTTTCTAAAGAACTACCCATGAAATTATGAAATGATAACACGAAAAAAAAAAAAAAAAAAAACGCTGTGAGCTAAATCCTGCTTTCACATCAACATGATGGTCTCCAGCTGTAGCATTTTCCCCTGCAATCCCAAAGTTCATCTGAGTGCGATCATCCACTGCCAATATGGTGAAATGGGAGCTCCACGGCTCCCTTTTCTCTGCTTCCCTTTGCAGGCAAAAGGTTTTTCCCCAACAGAAGGGAAGGATAACTGCAAAGTGGCAATCTGTTCAGTTATATTCCCTTTTAACAAAATGGAAAATCAGGTCTAATCAAGGAAGAAGCCATCTGAATGCAGCAAAAATTAGGCAAAAAATCTCAAGCAATGAACAATGAGCAAAAACAATAAAATGTACCATCACCAACAACAACTTTTCCTCAGATTAGTGTATTATTCTTGAAACACACAAGCAAGTATGAGGGGATATATTATAGTGCATATATATGCTTCAGCAGCTGGGCTATGGTGAAAGAAAGTAGAAAAATGTCATTTCCCTTAGATTTTTATGGTGCCTTTGTGCATCCAAAACTCTAAGAAGTCTCTAGATCTGGCAACTCAAGATCTGGCAGGGATGGTCATCCGTGCTAGGTGTCCTCCCCGCAAAGCAGCACAGTGGGCAGCACAGATATGCCCCAGGAGTATCGCAAGTTTTGCTTCCTGATGCTGCTCTGGATGAGCAAATCTGTACTCAGCCTCTCTTCAAGGCTGGGAGAAAGCCACCGCTTCATTTTCTACTTCATTAATAGCACATATTTTGGCCTGCATCATACAAGGATGACCAGAGGTATTGTCAGAATATCCTGGGATGTCCTTGTCTACAAGCCCATTTGAAAAATCTTGTGTTGAGGGGCAACACAGACCATCCCAATGACAGAATATGGAGGGGAAAACAACAAGAAGAAAGAAAAAGCAGAAAGTGTTGGACTCTGAAACAGTGAGCAGCTCAGTTTGATTCCTCATCCCTCTGACTGAGGATGGGAGGACTTCAGTAAGGGTCTCCAGTGGTGCTATCCAACACACCAGAGTCTCTAGAGGGCACCTTTGTGGAGGTGAGAGGAAAGTGAAGCTCATTTTTAAGTTAGGATGTGATGCTGTTGGGAATCAAGAAGGTCATTTTCTATAACTGGAAACAAATTCTGAAGACAGACTGATTTTTCTTTGATGTTTTCAGACATGCCAGCTTAAAGCTAATCAGGCAAAATATTTTTTTCTAGTCCTCTGAGTTTTGAGCTAATGTGTTTTGCTAGCTAAAGGACTTGATATTAGCCCTACCATAAAGAGCCATGAAATCTGAGATTACTTTTGTCTGTTCATGATTCATGCAGAGACTTGTAGCATTTTAAACCCAGCAATCTGTATAGAAAACTAACTTGATATGGCTTAAAAAAAAAGATGTTTTACTCATCAAAGCAAAATAGCTGCTAAAATAAAAAGAGGAGTAAAGTTGAAGAGTTAAATTTTTAACACACCGTGCTTCAAGCAAATTAATATTAAGGGGAAGTCAAAGACTAGACAAAACATCATTGCTCTTCTCACTCATGTCAGTAGCGGAGGAGACGAGAATCCTCCTGGGTTGGAGACGGGGCAGCAGGCGCAGAGCTTGTGCAGGGCCGCTGCACTCCCCAGTGCTGTTCTAGGGACGGCATCGCCCCCACTGATTTTGCTCTTGTTCTGAAACGAAACCCGGGCAGTCCCTCCTCGCCTGACATCCCCCGGGTGCTACCACGAGAACTTTCACAAGCGAAGTGAAAGACACTTGCCTGAGTGCTCACATGCTTGAAGTAAGCTTCCTATCAGGCATATTGATATAGAAAATGTAAACCTTCCTCCCTCTTCCCCAGGAAATTAGAATTCTTTCATTACTTTCAGTACTCTCTTCCCACATACTCAGTTTTCAGGAAGGGCTATTCCTTGGTTGGAATTTAAGATTAATAAATTAGAAAATCAAAACAGTTTTTAATAAAGCTGTTCAGAGTCTAGAATGTAGTCCATATTTTAAATATCACCAAAGAGCATCTGCAATTTCCCACCCCAAGTGATCATCTCAGAGCAATTTCTATGGATTGCATCATGCCAGGACACCTGGATGTCACTGCTGCAGTCAATATTTCACCAGCAGCAATACTGACAGTGAACTTGTGTCTTCTACCCTGCATAACAGCCAAAGCAGGCTGTTTGGGCCAAATGATCCATGGGGTTGGATACTGATAAGAAAACAACTATTTAACCATTAAGATAAGGATTTCTACTCCTCAAGAATGGGAAGTACTTTTTAACACTCTTTGGGGATGTGGGCAGGCATCAGCAAAGCACTGAAGCCACGATGGAGGCAGACGAGTTGGCCATGTGATATCCTCTGTTTGGGAAAAAAAGCTTTCAGTTAAAGAACAACAGTTTTAAAAATGCTCAGCCACAGCTTCTTCTTAAGAGTCAAGCCATGCTCCATCTCGGAACGTTTGGGAAGGGGCTCATACAGAAGCCCCATGCCCTGGAGCAGGATGGGGCAAACCTAGAGAAGAGAAGGCTGAGAGGGGATCTGATCGGTGTATATGGGTACCTCAGGAGAGGGAGTGAAGAGGATGGTGCTGGTCTCTTTTCGGTGGTGGCCACCGACAGAACTAGAGGTAATGGCCACAAACTGAAGCACCTAAAGTTCCACAGGAACTTAAGGAAAAATTTTTTAACAGTGAGGGTGACAGAGCACTGGAACAGGCTGCCCTGGGAGGTTGTGGAGTCTCCTTCTCTGGAGATCTTCCAAACCCGCTTGGACGCAGTCCTGTGCCATGTACTCTAGGTGACCCTGCGTGTGCAGGGGGGTTGGACTAGATGACCTCTAGAGGTCCCTTCCAACCTTAAGCATTCTATGATTCTATGATTCTACGAACTCTCCTGCCCATGAAGCTGGGAATAGGAAATGCTCAGACTGCAGTTAAATAGAGAAAGAGGCCACCAGTTTAAGGAAACTTTACCATCCTAGCAGTGCATTTTTCAGGAAGAACAGACCTCTCGTGAAGGTGTGCTGAACCTACACAGAGTCAAGCAGTAACTACCCTCTCCCGGTGCAGCCCTCCCTTCGCTCCTCGCCCTTCCTTCCTGCTCCGCTGCTGCCCTTGCCACAGGATTTCTCAAGCAAGCAGTGGAGCCACAACCCCCAGATGCTGCTGTGGAAAGAAAGAACATTCATCCTCAAGGAGCACCACTGTCCCTGCACCGAGAACTGGTGCCCATCAACATTGCAAATGTGCAACACAGGCAAGTGCCTGGGAAAGGGAGACAATACCATGCTGCAGAGTGAAGGCACCTCTTTTCCGAAGCTAGTGAGGGGTCCTATCAACCAACCCCATGCAAAGGGCACCAAAGCTTTAGGGCTTGGGCTCTGGACATGAGCAAAGTGTTAGCTGCACCTCTTCCTGGCCTGTGGTGGAAAGATCCCTGTGTACAAGGAGGGACTGCTCCCACCAGCAGAAAGCAGAAGCTGAGTCCTCCCTGAAAGCAGCAACGTGTGCCAAGCTCATCTTGTCTTTCTCCCTCCCTACCTTCATGTTCTTCTTGGCCATGGATAGACCTCACTCAGGGTAAGGCCTTCTTTAAATAAAAGGTGGTTTCCTGTTGTCGAAAGTCATGGTGGTTCTTCTGCTTCACAGAAGTAAATCACCTCCTGTTCCTCACTTTCATTTCACTACAACAGCTGTGTTGCCCTTTGCAGGTATGTTTTCATAACAGAATGTTAGAAAAAAACACTCCTCTTCCCTCACACTGTTTTTTCTCCTATGCTATGTGTATGATAGAAGGAAAAATGTCAATAAATACATCAAAAGGAAAGCAGAGCATGTCTCCCCATTGTCACTGCTTGTGGTGCTTACAGCAAGAGGGCAGCTGTCATGTCTTTGCAGTGGAGGGCAAGTCCTGGCTCCATTTGGGGAACAGCAACAAGAGACTGAAGCCCTTTACCCCATCCCAGGCGCACAATCCTCTTTTTGGTGTCTCACTCCACATCTGCCTGCAGTTTGAGTTCTCCATTCAGATAATCCCTAGGACCCTTTAAATGAAACCTGACATTAAAAGGTCGAATGTGCCCATTTTCCCCTTGTCTGTTTCTGTGAATCATTCCACATCCCACATTCAAACTGAACTTCTTGTGAGCTTTTCAGTACATCTGGATTTTTGGATTCCCAGCTTTCAGGTCCCCTAGGGGTGCTGCACACACTGCTGAATTGATTTCTTCCTTGCCATGCCCACTTATGAGCAAGCACTGTGTCCCATGGACACCAAGAAAGGAGGGTCCCAGACCACTGCTGGCTGGCAAGCAAGAGGCAGCAAATCTGATGTTAACATCAGAAATCAAAGCTCAACAAAATGTCATTCTCAGAAGCATCAGTTTTCTCCTGCAAAGCTGAAGACAAGTAGTCTTTAGAGATAGCAAGCATGCACTGCTGCGTTATTTGTACTGGCAATAGCTTTATTACACACAAAAGCAAAATCTTATCAAGAACAATCAAATCCCCTCAAAAGCCCAAAGCCAAACGATGTCAGAGAGTAGAGCTCTGCTCAGACTGAAACTTCCTGAGAGCCCCAAAAGAGGAGCTAGGGTTGCACAGTCCACTGCTCAACCATGACTTCCCTCTGTAGAAAGGCTGACATGAGCACCAACGTGAGTACCAAGGCTTTGGATACAGTGACTTTATTCTGGTAGAAAATTGCCCTTGACTGTTCCCTATCTGCAGCCCAAGCTCATTCCATCAGTAGGTCCTGAGCAGTGTGAACGGAACTTATTTTGTAGGAGAAGCCAATGTACAAACTCTGCCTGGGGTCACCAACTGCATTTTGCTTATGTCAGTATAAGCAACATATGGAGCGGAGAGAGAGGATGGGGAAAGATGAGGCTTGCACGGTAATGCAACACTGTGGCTATTCAGTTAAAACACGTGCTAGCTTTAGTGGTTTCATTGAATTGTTTATGAAAAAAAAAAAGGAAAACGAAGTGATAAAAATACGAGTATTACTAATGCCTGTAGCATGGGCATTGTTAAGAAAGGGATTTTTCTAAGCAACTATAAAACACTGAAGAATACTGCATGATACTAATCTGTCTATACATGTGTCTATGTATGTCTATGCCATGCAGTGGTGCTCTCAAGACAGCAAAGACATTGCATAGACCAAAGCAAGTGGTGGCCTCCACATGCATGCACACACATAGCTGCTAGCAAGTGTTCAGGGATGCTTCCTTGAAAAAAATAATGAAAGGAAAAAGAGTGGAAGCGAAAGGACTGGAAGTGGGAGCTTGCATTCCAGGAGACGGGGAGGATTCATGGACAGATTTCGCAGGGCCCTGTGATGTGGCACTCATTGAGTTCACCTGAAGCATTTGCAGGATTACTGTACTGTTTGGTTCAGACAGGATATTCATCCACATCATTCTGCAGAACCACTGCTCTATCAGTGTAACGTAGAGAAGGCATGGAGTGGTTTAGCACTGCCATTAAAACATTTGCATAGATGCAGACACACATTTAGTTTCCTAAAAGAGATATGCAGAATTTTGGAGTAAGCATCTAGGTTAGACAGGATAATGGATATCTATCATCTTGCGTGCATTGCATCTATACTAATCAGATTTTCTAAAAATCCCAGATTATCTACTCTTGGATGGCCAAAAATTCCTGTGGAGAATCCATCTGCAGAAGATCTTATATCAGCGCCATCATGTTGCTCTATAGACTTACAAAAAATCCTTTGTGCAGCCCACATCGGGTGGTGGCATGGACCTTTACAGCTTGTAATATTATTTGGAGTGTCCTTCCCCCTCGCTGTCCACAGCTTGGAAAAGCTCAAATTAAACACTTTCATGAATCTGACACAAGACAGGAGATGGTCTCAAGTGAGCTTCCACAGACTCAAAAGGTGTGTGAAATTACATTATTCCCTAAGTACTTCACACAGAGCCACACCAGTATGTGTCCCACCGCAAGAACAGCACCCCATTCTTACAGGTAGCAATATTGCCAGCAATGGCCATTTCCTTATGGCTGCTGTGATAAGCGGCTGAGGAAGGACTTGTGATAGGGCAACGGTATTCACCCGCCAGATGTGGGAAGGGACCTTCCAGCTTTCAACTGTAGCTATTGCTTCATCCTTGTTTACCCTGCTCTTTCTTGTCAGTTTGAATAGGAATTTAAAAGCAGAACTGAATATTTTTTTATATAAACATTTGTGGTAAGCACTGAGCCACAGCAGTGTCGCAACCAAAACACAGTTGCTCAACGGCACCTGTTAGTGCAATTACTTTGACATAAAATGTGTTCTTTGCTGTTGTCTGCAGGGAAAACCAGCAGCAGCCTGTTACCCTGCAGCTCCAGCTGGCAACAAAATTTGTTACCTTGATCTTGCATAATATTGCAAATGAAAATAACAGAATTCCAGTGATCAAACTTGTTTTTCATTTATTACCAAGTGCGAGCTATACCCCACAACCAGATAACCTTTAGGAGCAAGACTCAACCAAGCAGCTTATTTACAGATAAATATTTTTGTGGGACCTGAATTAATAGGCATCAAGGAAAGCACACCTGAGGGCATATTTTCCCTTTATTTTTCTTCATGGCTGAGTTAGTGCTTGTGAGAAGGCAGAGTATTACCAGTAGGCGGTTTTTATGTGTTCTCACAGAACCTTCCAAAGTCCTGAGTGGGGAGAGACTCCCAAGCAGTGGTTAAAGGCAAGGACATAATTAGGATTAGATAGAAGTTCTGCCAAGTTTTCCTTATATTAGAGTCATTGTAAAGTGAACAGTGCAGGTGTTAACCATATGTTTAGGGTTAAAGATTTTTATGGGTTATGAAGACTATTTCTGAGAGATCTGAGAAAGATAACTCAGGTGCGCAAGAGAAAGACTGGAAGATCCTACTTCACTACAATGGGGAGGATACTTCTATTGGAAAAATATACACAATCCTAAAGATAAAAATGGTGAAACTGGATTAGCTGATCTGGAAGGTCAGAGACACAGCTGGTCTAGGGAGTGCCTGCTCCATGAGCCGCCTGGAAATGACTCTTGTTCCAACATCAGGATGTTTCCTGCCAGTGGCTCTTAGAGAAGATTCCACACATCTGTGGGGAAGAATCAACAGGGGAAATACCATGGCAGGTCATTCCAGTGCTGCTGGGAGGATTCGGAATTGGCACAGCTCTATGACACTTACACAGATCTGCAGCACAAGTTTCACAACTGAATGTGAATCACACTCTGAATGTTTCTACATTGTTTTGACACAGCAATGTATAATGCCTCACAGACTGTCTTTATGGCCTTACCACAGCCCACTTCATTGGCGGGAAAAGCCAATGGCGGGGAAGCAAGCAGTTGGAAAGATAAAAGATGTCATCTGTCTGTGAAATAAGACTACATGAAAGAGATGCTAAAAGTATCACAGATGTGTTTCAGTAGCAAAATATGATACCGAGACAAAAACAACACTTAGAAAAAAACATGAGTTGAGAAGGGCTCTTATCTTCTCCACACAAGGTCTCATTTTATGATTTGTGACAGAGAAAGGTTTGCCAAGAAGAGGTTCATCCCATCATTTAATGAAAGTGCTGGCGACTGGGAAAAATTTTGGTTGCACCCAACGGTGCCATACACCTACAAGAAAAACATCAGAAATGGAGGTCCATTTCTCCATATAACAGACATAAAGGAGACTCACAAAGTAGTGAAATCTGGGGAACCTTTGTGGACCCACAAAGCTATGTTGAACAATTTTTCAGAGCAGTGAGTAGCAGACTGGGAAATGTCTTAGAGCTTGCTGTTTGTGTTTCTATATATATATATATATATATGTATATATATACACACATATTCTTTTTACCTTTAAAATTGAGGGGGAAAAAAATCTACAAAAGAGCAAAAAGCTCACAAAAGGACACCTGAGGGAAAAAGGTTCTTCTTTATAGTTTGGAAAGCTAACATTGTATAACAACAGAAGGAATAAATGTCCAAAAAAAAAAAAAAAAGGCACAAGCAAAAGGGCATTACTCATAGCCTGATATAAACAACCAACAACTCCCATCTGGCAACAAAAGTCTTTGAGAAGGGAAATACATGAAAACGCCTGCCGTTGATAACTGAGGCCTGTTGTGGGAAATGCCTGCAGGATCCAACTGTGATTGCAGCTGAGGGAGGGGAAATGACACACTCATATCCAAAATAGCTTACAGTCCAACAATTTTTGAGGCAGTTCAAAATAGCACACATCCAGACGTGAAAAGCAAGCAAAATGGGACAGTGGGTCCAGCACAGTTCAGCCCACTGAGCCCTGAAATAGCTGCTTGTCCGTATCTTCTTTTTCATGACTGAAAAATCATGTTACCATCCTTCCTAAAGACCCTGCCACTGAACAGAACAAGGCAATGGTGGTTCAAAACAAAAAATCCAAGTGAAGTGTCTTTGGAAAGAGTAAAATAGAAAATCTCCCAAAATGAGGAATTTTTGAAAACTCCAGGAAGAAATTTTCATTCATATAGAGCTTGAGGCAGTGCCCATGGAGCCAAAAGAGACTCTTCCTGTGAGACTCAGTGGGCTTTGGCTCCTGTCCACAGGCTAAACGCTTTCTCTGGCAAGTCTGAAGAATGATTCATCCCCAAAGGACTCAGCACAGCCAAAATCAAAAGCCCTATTCATATTCTAAAAAAGGCAACTGGACATCACTTGTTGGTTCCACTTGCACAATTGTCTTCAAACAGGTGGTGGCAACAGCAGTGAGAGGCAGCCAGAAAAGCAAAAAGAAAGTCAGGAGTCAATGCTAGAGCAAATTTTACATCTACCACTGACATTGTGTGATGAATTTAGCGTTTCCCATTGAGACTGCACTCTTTAAAAACACTAGCCAAACTTTTTTTTTTCTGATTTCACTGCAGAACAAATATATTCATCTCATCTTACAAGAAATCATATTAGAGTGTAGAATTGATACAGGACTGAGCATCAGTGACTGTAAAACACTTGAAGGGCTTTTCATTATTGCAAGGGGAAGAAAGAACAGAGATTAGTATTTTGGAACAAAGGTGAAAAGGGATAAGAGATGGGTCCGTCTGACCAAAAGAAAAATTTCTGGTAGGTGAAAGCAGCTGTTTGCTACAGATACTTTTACAGAGGAGGCAAGTATTTATAATGAATATGCTTTTCTCTCCCAATGAATTTAAGGGGAAAAATCAGGCTTTACACATGTGATGGAGGGAGAGTCTAAAAAGTTATAGGAAAATAGTAAAATATTGACATTTGCATTTTGACATTTTAAAAGTAAGCAAGTGATTTGTTTGGAAGTGCCAAAATGTTTATTCCAACATTTTTCTAAATTAATCTCTTACTTTTCCTTTCAAAATGGTATTTTTCTTCTATAAAGAATTCAGCTGACAGGGAGAAAGTGTTTGAAGATCCTACAAATTAAATGGAAGTTTTTGAATTTAAAATCTAAACACTTTCTGTTCTCTTTGGCTCATATCTTCCCTTCTCACACTCCCCTCTGGCTTTCCATATTTGGGCCAATGAACAAAACATCTATTATTCACCCATGTTGCCTGAACAATGACACAGGATGAATCTGCAATGTGGTAATGCTCCAAGAGGACAGGCAATATCTCAGCAAGGGCAGAAGCGTTCCTTATGAGAACAACACTGCCTAATTCTCTCTTGTTTTCTGCTTGTTGTAAACAGTTGTGCAGAGTCAGTGGTTATAACACACCTTCTTTCTCTTAAGGCAATATGCCTCACTCATTTGCTGCAGGGCAATATGCTGTAAGGCCTTATAGGTCCACAACAAACCCAACTGTTGGCCAGTGTTGCAGCACAATGTGTAAACCCCTCGATGAAAGAAAGCAAAGAATAAAACTGACTTTCCGAAGCGTTAGAAGGCCAACTTTTCAGCAGTGGTGGAGAAATCCTGACCATGCATGTGACCATGGAAAAATTCCCAGACTTCAATGTGAAGAGGAATTCACAGAAAGTATGCCCCAGCCTCCCAGGGACAATCTATTTGCATTTGTCTCAAACCTAATTTAGGTGGCTTTTTTTCTTTCTTTTTTCTTTTTTTCTGCTGAGCAAGGACACAAGAAGGAAATCTCCATTTCTTCATTCTGTGGCAAGAGGGGCATGTAGGGACCTGTCGAGGAAGAAACAATGGAGCACTCTCCTCTTGGCATCTTTGAACTTCTGCAATTTCTCACTTGCTTTTGGCAATACAACCAAAGGGAAGAATACAGGTTTTCCCAGTTACATATTTTTATCATTTTTCACCATGAAAAGTTTCTTGAAGATTTTGTCTTACATTTATCAATAAAAGGCCAACATTCATTCTGGGATGAACACAGATATTTCAAGAGAGTTTGCTGCAACCGCTTACAAAAGCAGGAGGAAAAAGAAGGAGAAAAAGGGCAAGTAGGGAAAGGATCTTGGGCCACAGCTACACACTGAATATCCCTGTCCAAGTTCTACTTTAATTTGGTATCAATGAAAATGACTGGGCAGATCTGGGAATTGCTTCCCTTTCCCAGCCCCCTTCCCTCCTCTCTGGGTAGGAGGAGAACAGACCAGCAAAGCACAATTTTCCCCATTGAATTGTAACCTGTGTTTAGTGGACTTGAGGCCAAATTATACAACTGAATCAACACACTTTGATCTCAGATTATGACTTGCGTATCATTTTCTCTTGCGTAACCCTTTCCTCCCCACATTTCTTCTGTCCCATGAATAAAGGTAATGCCTCGTGATCTGCTGTAGAGTTGCGACCCGGTTTCTAGACTCCCACCAGCCTGACAGAAAGTGCGCGGAGCCTGCCCAAAAAGGGGAAAGGCAGGCTGTGCAGGTTTGCTTTCCCAGGCAATCCTGGGCATGCAGGAAATTGGTATCTGAAGAGTTTAAATGCATTGTAGGACTATAAATATGCTGTAGATAGTACACAGTAATCCACCCTGACAGGAACACTTGCAAAAACTTTGGCAAAAAGTCAGACATCATTGGCTATTTTTACTCATCCCACTTTGTAATGTTTTTGAGTTTCTTATTGCCAAATTAATTTCCTAAGTTGAGAAGGGAGGAGTGACAGTGTCTTATCACCATCTATGAATAAATGAGGTAATAAGAGATGAAGGTAAACGTTGTACCGCAGAGCCTCTCCAGTCATAAGCTAGATCTGTAGATAATGAATTCTGACCAGCCATATGTTGTATGATGCACATCTACTGTATTCTATTCATATATAATTTAAGTGCATTAAAAGTGCATTAAAGTTGCAGAATCCAGTACTCAGAAGGTTGAAAATGCCAGAATTAAAGCTGTCTGGGCAACTCTAATTCAGCTCACTTACATGTATATGCCAGGACTTATATTTATGTAAGAACATATAGAATTATATGATCATACATTTCTTCCCCATCCTTTCCCACTCTACCACCTTTTCAGTCTGCAAAATGGGCTCAACAAGCAGTTATTTCATTTTTTATTTTATAATTTCTGTTTAATTGTTGATCAAACCACACAACAGCAGACGCACATGCTCTGTCAGTGAGTTTCACAGATGTTTGCTGCCCATAAGGAAACTGATTTTCATTGGAGGGCCTGGAAAGGAATATGCTTGGAAAAACACAACACACTTTTTCATGCCCTGACCAAATTGTCCTAATCCCAAATCTGCCTCTTCCTATGCTTTCTGCCCTTTCACACCACCTCCCCTGCCAATTCCAGCTTGCATATTCAAGATGACATTTCAAAGCTACAGAGGCACAAGAATTCCCCAGGAATTCATTGAGGGGCGGAGAGGTTTTTTGCTTTTTTTTTTTTTTTCCTCTCCCCTTTATAGTAAGAAAAATAGCATATTTTCTCCTAAGAGTGGTTTTCAAAAATGATTTAACTATTTTACCTTTAAAGTTTCTCCAGGAATATTCTATCTAAGACAGATAGTCATTATGGAAAATTTCACATGGTCATATTTCCTCAAAAAGATCTTTCTGGGATTGCAAAATCTGAGATATTCCACCCCAATGAGCATCCCTGCTCCATCTCACCTCCCAGCCAAGTGCCTTGGTTTCTTAACCAAAGCACATTTTTACAAGATTTCATTTTATCTCTCCAGTTCATGTGTTTTATGTGTTTTGTCAAGCTTGGTAAGAGTTTCAGCTTTTAAAGAATGGAAATTTGGCTTATGGAGTGGTTGAGATAAGATATCTCAAGTAAAATCATGTGTATCCAGCCCACTTCTGACATGCAGGAGTATTGGCTAAGTCTGAGGGAGAGGCAGTTCAGGAACAATTCCAGCAAGTCCACACACAATGGTTTGGAAGCTCTCCCTGGTTTCTCTGCCACAGTTTAGTTTGGCTGGTGTGCTCTTTGCAAACAATGTGCACATCTTGATCCTACAAAGATTGACCTACGTGCTTAATTCTGCTATTTGAATGATTCAGTAGGATTAAATATGTGCATAAGTCCTTGGAGGGGTGAGGCCTAACTACCTTCTGGTGGTACTAGAGGATAATGTGTGTGATCTGAGATGACATCTTTTTTTTTCTCTAGATACTACAAAGGCTAAGTGTAATCTACAATGCTTTAGAGATTAATTATCAACTATACACTAAGTTTATCACGTCTTACCTCCCTTCTTCCTTCTTCAGCTAGGAAGTGGTAGTTTTACTTTGTTCTCATTTTGAGAGTTCCTGCATTTTGTTGGTAATAAGTCCTGTCAAAGAGTTCTGCTTGGATTTTCTTACAGCACAGAGGGTCTTCCAGTCAAAGGTATTTCCTCTGAAAGCAAGTCCAAAGCTTCACAGTAAACCACTTTATCAGAGTGGATCATGGCAACTGAGACACCCTTTAGGGGAGCTCCTGGAGGTGACTAGGACTTTCAGGATTACTCACAACTCAAAAGCAGTTACTGCATATTTCCAAGAGAAACTGTCCTGGTGGCATAAAAGTAAACTACCACATTGGTGATAAAATGTTTTTAGATTGATTTAATAAAAATATAAATAAATAAATAAATAAATAGAATTTCACATGCACGCACAAGTCTCCACTGTTTTTAGTCGATTTATGCGTTTTCACTTGTTTTGGGAAGTGAACCAGCTACCTGCATTGTCTTTGAAGAAGATTATCAAATGCTTTGTGGACTCCAGCAGATAAGACACTGTAATGTAGTTGCTCATAGATTTGCTGGTGTAAGCAGGCTAAGTTTTCCACAGAGGCTGCACTGAGGAAAAGTCTTTGAAGTCACTCCTACAGTGGATGTTGAATCTTACTCCTGAGAGAGGGAGAGTATCTATAAAATGCCATACACTTCTGACAGAATCAGACTTGGAAAGAAAATTATAATGAATATATAGGATAGTGCCTGATCCACTGAAACCGTGCATATCTTAGAAGATTACCTTTATTTAAGGTATTTGTATCTGGAAGGGAAAAAAAAGAACTAAAGTAGAATTAGCATTGAAAGCGCACGAAGGATCAAACAATTCACTATGCTTATAATCCAATTATTAAAATAAACAGCTCTGGTGGTTCAAAGGAAAACCACAGTACTGGAACCTGCAGTGGAACAAAACTGAGCTTGGAAGGAGCTCAAGCTACAAACCTGAAATGGGAGCAGGTTTCACACAAAGAACCTCCAGAGACCATGGTCACATCATCCTGAAAACAGAGTCCGACAAATTTTGCATGTTGCCTAAGCAACCCTAGGTGTCAAAAGAATAGATTACTGCATTAATAAAGTTAAAAATGGAATGTTGAGAGAATTGATAAAAATGCAAATTGAAATGGTCAAAAAATCCACACAGGATGAGCAATGTAGACAAACCCAGAAAACCATTCAGCCAGGAGGTTAGAGAGAGTGAGTCAGGTGAATGATGAATGCTAATGCGCCTTTGAAAAATATGAGACCAATGCTTATACAGAACTGCACAGAAATATGGTTAAAGGAACTGGTGCAGAACTGAGAGAATAATCTAAGTATTCAACCTAAGAAGAAGGAGCAAAGCAAATTCATTGCTGGTACTGGACATATAAAGAAGCAAAAGCAGAAATTATAACCCAGTTTAGCATATCAGCAATAGGGGAGCACGAGAGCTGGATGTATCTCATTCACCACAGACATATATGTCCTGTTATGAAACAAATTTTAAACAAAAAACACAAAAGTCAGTAATCAAGGACCACCTGGATGACACATAACCATTCAGAACAGCATGTGGACAAATGGCAATGGTTAACAACAAAAAAAAAACTAATTTATCTTCTTTATCAGCCTCAGCACATATTATGTAGACAAGCAGATGTTGGGCATGGGCAATTCAAAAAGTGGCTAGCTGATTACACTGTTATCATTCTTTTCCAAGTCGTATTTTCCAAATAAACCACTAACTAGTGGGACCACTAGTTCATTTGGGATCCCAAATATGTAGCACTTTAGCTTTTATTATTGGCCATGTTCTGCACTTAAGTCTGTTACCACTCAGATCTGCTGTTTCTATTCTGAATATCCTGCCTAATTTCCCAAGACCTGAAGTGCTTGCAGAGTCTCTTGGCTTTGGCTGTCACTATGGCTGTTCAGCTTCTTGCTCAGACAAGGCTTTGGAGCCTTAAGTGTGAGCAACAGAAATATAGTAATCTGAAATGAGTGGAAGGACTTCTAATATTTGACATGAAAGACTGGTCTTCAGGAAGATAAATAGCTTCATCTGTGGCATAACCCACTCCTCTCTCTTCCCCATCTATGCCTGGGCACAAAAAGAAAAAAAAAACACATTTTTGGAAGGAATTAGTAGGAAAAAAAAACCCACATCATGGATTATTATAAGCAAACTCTATGAGTTACATCCTCAGTAAGGATATAGCATTGACCAAGTAATCAGTAGTAACAGTGTAATCAGTAGTAAAGTGTTTCCATAGCCGAAAAACGACAAAATTTTGTAAATCACCCAAATCAAGATATAAGTCACTTTATTAGCAAATCTAAAAAGGATGAAATTACATTTTATTATGAATGAAACTCAGTAAATGATAGGGCTAAGAACCACAATGCCTTGGGCAAAGACTTGTGCTCTTGAAAGACTGGAGATGTGCATAGAGTCCTGCTGTGTTCCTGGGATTGCAGAATTTGAGACCGACATTTGGATTTGCATTTCACACTAAAGCTCTTGCAAAAATAAGTTCAGACAAATTGTCAGAAAGATCAGGCTAGCTTCACATGAGCTGACACAGGCTCATCCCATCATTATAGCAGACACATCTAGACACACAAAATTACCTGCATGAGGTGACCTAGAAGAATTGACAGAATTAATCTGAACAGTGGAGGAAAGTGTCTGTCGTATACCTGGAGTTTGGAGAGTGCAATTTATGGGAGTTGGTTATGTTGCTTAAGTTCTTAGAAAGAAGTAATAAAATAAGTAATAAGAAGTAATAAAAGTAAAAGCTGCATAGATCTTTCTGCCCTGAGAAGAAAAACACAAAGGAAAGCAGAAATAAAAGGCAGGTGAGCTCTCAACTGAACAACTGGGAGGGAAAAGAAAAAAAAAAAAAGAGGTAGAGCAATCCAGCCAACCTCTGCAACAGGATTTAATCAGTAAAGCAGTTTTGAAACAGGCAGGAAATCTACTGAAAATAAAATTTCAAATAACAAACACAAATAAAAGTACAATATAAATAACAGCCCCAAGGCCAAAGTCTACAGATTAACAGGGCAATCAGAAAGAGCCAGAAACAAACAATTGTAAGTCTGTGGAGCAGTCTGTCAAACAAATAGTTCTCGAAAGCAGATTTATAAAAGAAGTACTGTGAAAGAAATGGTCAGGTACTGACTGATTGGGCCAATCTATCCAAGCAGGCTGGAATTTCACAGTAAATGTCAATCTAATGGAACAAAGAGACGTTTCATAAAAAGCAACTACACATTAACAGCACAAGGGATAAGAAGTTTGCTGCCGTAATATCTACATGAAAATCCACTTGTCACTCATGATTTTGATGACGTTTCTGGTCTGGCTGATGACAAACGGTGGCACTGAGGTTAGCAGAACTGATAGCGTGCATGAAGGTAAGCGCACGTTCATTTGAGCGTTTGCAGCATCTGGCCTCATTGCAGTTATTAACACAAGAGCATTTAACGGAGGAACCAGCAACTTTTCTTTGTGTTGCAAGAATAAATCTCCTACCTTTTCAAGGCTCCTGACCAAACAGGATTTTCATATATGCCTGGGTCCGCTGTCTATTTTGGATCTTTGTTGTACACCCTGCCCCACATATAGGCGTGGAGCAGCTGAGATAAAAAGTCTGGACGTATTTATTGTTTGTTTTATTTCCCATGGAACCGAGCCATGAACCAGACCTCACCGAAAGGAAACCCAACATGATTGTATGACTGATGGGATCAGAGCAAAAAAATAAAATAAAATGAAATGAAATGAAATAAATAAAATAAAATAAAATAAAATGATCATTTTAAAGTTTATCCAAGAGCAACGCCTCTTCAACAGCATGACCCTGTGGCTTTGTTTAGCATCTAGGACAAAGTCTGGAAGGTTAATGTGTTAAGACAGTAAAACTTCCTCCTTGCCTCGGGCACTTTGCTCCTATTCAGTAACGCAAATAATATGCTACCTACAGCAGCAGCCTGCGCAGGAGCCCAAAGGCTGCTCGGCAACAAGATGCCATTTCTTCCCTGTCCCCAGTCTCCTTGAGACTGACATTGCCCGGGTGCTGAATAGCCCCGCGTGAAGGGTTCAATGCAGGGTTTGCACTTTCCCAGCCATTAGCCAGCTGCCACCGCACTTCATTATCTTAGCCAGGGCTTTTGTACATCAAAGGGAGATCCAAACAGTGTGATGAAGTGGAAGTAACTGAGCTCAGTCCACGTTGTAAGATGCAGTATTATTTATTGTAATGTTTGCCTTTTTTTTTTTTTTTTTTTTTGCGCCCATATAGTGCCATCTGGCCCACAAACTGTAAAGGCTGGGGATGAAGAAAATAAAAAAGGTGCAGCACACCCCTCTCAGTCTCTTGGAGTGAATTCTGCTAAAGATGGAGGCCTTGGAGCGGCGGCCTCTTGTTATCCGTCTGGCCTCCCTATTGTTGTGCACAAGGAACCCTCTAAAGAGTACGGGATAAAAAATAAAAAAAGGTAGTGCACAGGATCTCATGCAAAAACAAAGTAAGCAGACCGTGAAAAGCAGCACTGAGATGGCTTTTTCTTTGCTTTCTTTCTGACATAGCCCGGGAATAAAGAGTTGGGAAAGGTTTTCTTTCAGTCTCCAAAAGGAGCTGCCTGTGGACAAGGCAAGGTAATAGGTTTTGCATACAGCCGCCTTGGATCACTGTTCAGCTGTTTTAACTTACTTCATCTTCTGTCTTACTGTGCTTTTCTTTCAATGACAAAAGACCATATGTTTAGTCATTCATTGTACTTGTCCGAAGAGTTTGAAACCTGCCTTCCACTATTGTAAATCTCTAATTGATACATTCATAAAATCTCAAGAATTACATTAAAGAGCGGGGAAAAGGGGAACGCTCTCTGAGTGTTACAAACAGCTGGTGAGTGAGTGACTTGCACAGGAGCTGTCAGTGCTCAGATGATGAAAATTACACTCTTGTATTGTGGATTCTTTTACAGACCAGAGGATAAAATACAACACACTGCTACCTTCCTATCTTCACTGTGCCTGCTTGCCACCAAAATGCCCTATTGCCAGGAGAAGCAGCTTGACAAGAAATGCTCATATTTCTGTACCAGTAGTTTTATGGCATACGTAGCTTAGTTAATACGTTATTTTACTGTCACATGGTCATCTACTCATGGATTTAAATGCATAGCATTAGTCTGTGAATAAGACGATAGAAGAGCACCAGGTCAAAGAACTATATTTTGAAAAATGCACCAGGTACACATATCATCCCTTGCAGAATGTTGGTTCTGTTTTCTACCAAACCACAATGGTTGTCTGTGTTTTCTACTGTTTGCTATAAAAAATAAATATTTGTTATGTTGAGAACTAATGTGTAGGACCCTGATTCTATCAACCAAGTCATGTGGGCAATCAAGTTTTTATTGATGCAGATTTCAAGGGTGTTTGCACATGAAAATCCATTTGCTGTATCAGGGTCATTTTTTTTCAGCCTTTTATTAGGCAAACCTCCATTGGTTTAACTTCAGATTGGCTAGGCTGCCATTTTTAATGTTTAATTTTGTCCTGAAATCTCCTGCTGCTCTGTACTCAGCTACCTGTTGTTGTGATATGTCTTCCTGTAAGCTAACAAATAGATTGCTATCTGAGACTGTCTTGGAAAGAGTAGTCAGAGAAGTGAAGCTATTGGCAGCTAACATCAAAAACAAAAAGCTCTGACCTTGACTGTTCTCCCTACAAAAGCTCTTTTCCTGATGTTTTTGAATGAAACAAAAAAAAAAAAAAGAGAGAGAGAGAGACAGCAAATGATATAGCAGACGCTTTCCTCTGAAGATATAAAGCAAATTTGTTTTTATTTCTATCTACAGTCTGCTGCCCAAGAACAAAGGCAGGAAGCAATATTGGGAAATTCTTAAAAATATGGTTTATACAGGATAAAGGCTTTTCCCTCTCCTTTATGTCACTTGCAACAAATAGTGAACCAAGAATTTCCCAAACTCCTGTAATTTGCTTGGAAAATGTGGTGTCTTTTTCTCGATACCACATAGTGAAGAAAGAATTTTGTTCAAGTAGCAGGTCTTAAATTCTACGTAGAACCAAACTACGTCTTATATTCTCTGCTTTGTCTGTACTCCTACCATCCGGGCTTTATTTACAGTGTGACTGAGCAGGTGCTGTTACACAGTTTCATTTTCAAACTGCATGTCAATAGTCTTCCCTATTAAAACAAGGAAGCATAGCAGGCATAGCTTCCTGGGTAAATGCCCAAGAGTGACACCCAAATCACAGAATCACAGAATCACAGAATGGTTGAAGTTGGAAGGGATCTCTAGAGATCATCTAGTCCAACCCCCTGCTCCAGCAGGGACATCTAGAGCACATGGCACAGGGTCACATACAGACAGCTTTGGAAGATCTCCAGAGAAGGAGACTCCGCCACCTCTCTGGACAGCCTGTTCCAGGGCTCTGTCATCCTCACAGGAAAGTTCTTCCTCACATGCAGATGGAACTTCCTGCGTTTCAATTTGTACCCATCGCCCCTTGTCCTGTCACTGGCCACCACCGAGAAGAGTTTGAGTTCCAGAATTAAGCTCCCCTTGGAGGCAACTATCACAAATCACTTTTTTTTTTTTTTGCTCATTTATACAAATATAGGCAAGCTAGATGTACGCAGCACATCTCCACCAGACAGATTGGTGAAGTGTCCAGACAAGTGGTCCATAAAAGCTCTAGGTAGACAGGGCAGCATTATAGGCTCAAGAGATACATATTTGTGTGTGGGTGAGAGAACTGCTCAAAGGTGGTGGCACCGATTCAAACAGGCTTTCCATCTACATAAGGCAGTAGGCTAGCATCATTCTGGCCTTTGGTCCTTTTGATGAGCGTTTATGCCAGCATTACCAGAAATACCTTGCAACTTCAATTCCCTCTGCTCCTCAAGCATGATCAGATCCTCAGATGCATAAAGTAACTCCCCTCATTGAACTGCATTTATTCTGTGAGCAGGAACCTCAAGAACATTGGGGGACCACGACAGGTCTTTTGGGAAGAGATAGGCAGGATCCTGGGCAGCTGGGATCCCGGTTCAGGAATCCAGCCAGGATGCCCATCGGTTCAGGGATGGGAATTGCATCCATGTGGAAACCGAAGGGATGGCAGTTAGCAGAGAGGGGAAAAGGCTTCAGGACAGATTGTGGGGCTCTGGAGGGGACAACACTTGATCTTGGCAGTATGTTTGTCCAGGTGGAAAAGCAAATTTCATCCTCTAAGTAAGTTAGGATTTAATAGTTAGTGTTCAGGGCTGGCTTTATCCCTGGCAGAAGCAAGAGGGGCTGTAATCCTCTCCACTGGAGCACAGGGCAGCTGAGGTCTGGTCTCCGGGGGCGCTGCCTCCGGTGGCCTCCCTGGCAGGGCCGTTGGAGGCCCCACGCAACTGGCAGATGCCTGCTGAGGGCCAGATTGTCCAAGCACAGCCACCCTGACGAGCACGGTACCATCCAGCCCTGTCTCCGTCTCACCATCCCACACAGCTCTCATATGGATGCTCTCCTTTGCCAGCCTGTTTGCCAGCTCCTGCCGCGCAGACCTGTCACAGCGTGGAAGAGAAACAAGCATGACGCTGGTGTTTCCTTGCTGCTATCAAGCAAACAGGGAAGGATTGGAATGACAAAAATCACATACAACTTTATTTGGAGTTAGAGACAGCCCCTTCCTTCCAGGAGAAAGGGGAAGGTGGATATTCGCCAAAGAGCTCTGGATTGCACATCAAACCACACTGCAGCTGTACCTTAGTGATGGCTCAAAGGCTCAACCAGCTCCTAAATCCCAGTGGTCAGAGGGGAGAGGAAAACAAAACAAAACAAATAAACAAACAAACAAGAAAACCATTCAAAAAGCATGTCTCATTCGCCGAAACAATGATAAAAGTGTTCTCTTCCTCCACACCACAACATTAAATATCAGATCACAAAGGCTGACAGTAATAACAGTTCTCACTGATTCTCACTTTTGTTCCAGCTGTGGCAAAAGCAGCTCTCTGCAGCTTTGCATTTCATGAGAGGTCACTGAATTTTGAATCTTTCCTCTAAACTACTTGGTTGTTTCCATGCAGTCTTACCCTTTGAACTGCCCTCCTAACTCATCAACAGCTAATGAGTAATGACAATAAGTTATGAGACACAATTCAAGGAAACAAAAACAAAAATGGAAGGATGTGAATTCTATGGAGTACACAAAGAAAACTGGGTGGGATGCTCGTTTCCTCAAATTGTGTATCAGCTTCATATGTTAACTACAAAAACTACAAATTATCCCCCATTAAAGGATTAGGGTGCCATCTTGCATTCCACCCTTGTGCTCTTTTCCCAGCACTCCATTACAGAACCAGATTGCCCCTATTTCTTTTTTTTTTTACTAGTTTTTGCAACATAAAACACAGTTGTGGTAATGATTCAGCACTAGTCTTACAGTATAGAAACCCAACAGATGACTTTGGAACCACTGACAGAAATAAATCACAGTGTGAACTTACACTAACTTGTACCCAGATGAGAGTATTTAGCATATCTTCAGCAAGACAACAAATTGAGGATGAATTACAGCATCTTGGAAACAAAACAGATTTTTAAATACAAATCTTGGAGGAGCTTCCTGCCAAAGTGTTTGCATTCCGGATTGAGATGATTTCTGTACATTTTATGAAGTTTCAGTTTTCAGTTCTTGTTACTTCAATCTCAATCTCCCTCTTTTTTTTTTTTCCCCCTTCTTCTGATAAGCCTTTCTTCTTTCTCATTTCTTGCAATTTTACTCGAGAAGTAAATTCTTTAAATCCAGATATTAAGTTTCTGCCATGTGTTTTTATTTATGTCTTCCACTTTTAGTGAGATACATACTGTAACTAAAAATCCTGTTGCATCGATATTTTGTGTGCAGTATACTGTATTCAGAATATTTCAGGCTTTTTTAATAGTTAGTAGTCTCGGTCATAAGCCTAACAGAACTATTTGTTTCATTTTATTTAGGAAAAAAGGAAAGTCCTAAATCTCTTTGTATCTTTGTAATCATCTTGTATTAAAATGTCTAGAATATTGGTAAGATTCAAGTTTTCTAGGTACGACAAAAAGGGACTTCATGTGAGAATATTAATTTACAGATGCAATTTGTACTTGTTTTGGATCACATACATGGTCTTTCAAGACAAAATAAATTTGTTACACTTACTGTGTTGCATTATGTAAAAAAATGTGCATGTGTTTAAGAGACACTAAATTTATGTTACTTTAGAATAAATTTATCTCAAAAAACATATATTTTTCATTTTATCAGATGATAAAGGCATTTTCTCGATATCAAGAAGAGTTGCAAATAGATATAGCAAGCACGGTTTTATGATGAAAAACAAAATAGTATACATATAGCATACTATTTCAAGACAAACCAGAATATTTTTTTTTCTATTTTAAGAATTTCACAAGTGAGATGCATAGTTACTCAAATCTAAAAACAGATGACACTGAAAGAAGATGCTCTGTACCAAAGTAAATTTAGTTTGACAATGTTAAACAGAATGGATAACTGGCATCTACTGGGAATACATACCTTGCTTTCATCTGATTGACCTCATATCATTGCTGTGCCAGATAACTACACCTGACACGTCATCGATCTCGCAGCATGTAAAGTGGATCCTTAAGGAAATAGCTTGGCAGAGAGCAGCTTCACATCTTTTTCACATTCCCACAGCAAAATGCAAGTCCCTACCACAGTATTCATTACATACAGAGAGAGAAAAGAAAAACAATGTTCTTACAAAAGGCTTTAAACATAGAGAGAAAAAATGCTTAGCAACATTTTCACATGCCAGCTAACAGACTTCAAGGCTGTGATTACAAAAATGACAAAATAATACTGATTTCATATTTCAGAATGAAAAAGCAATACAATTTTTATCTCTTTTCAGTCCGGCTTTTGTCCCAGAACTCCAACAGCTTTACCACTTCTCATGCTTGGTCCTGCCAGATAATTTTTTAGCATATGCAGTACACACATGTGCACAATAACAAAACCAAATTAGAATGCTGTTTGTGCTCTTTCCACAAAAGCAATTTTGCTCCACTTTGTGCCACCAAATGTACCACAATGTTTTCATTACCAAGTTAAAGAGGGTACGCCTAATGCCTCATACAGTCCTACTGCACAAGAACCCTATTCAAACATTTGCTCAAGTCAGGCATGGTCTTAGTCACATGCATAATAGCCTACAGACAAAAGGCACAAAAGACAAGGAGGGCTTTATGCATCAAACTGAAAGTAGTATTTCCCTGTGCTAGTACTATGTAAACAACAGCGAGCTGCAGGATTTCATTTTAACATGATTTTTTTGAGAGAAAGAAATACTAATTGTTATCTCAAACCTACAGTATTGGTGTACTGAGAGAACAAGCAAATAAACAACAACAAAAAAAACAGGAATGAAAGACAAAATACTGATTTAGATACTAATATGATGAAGAAAAAATAAATGTTTAAAATAACGTGAATTATATTGATCTAACATTGAAAAGTATTTTGTCAGGATATGCTGACATAATGCATAACATAAGCAGTTACACTTATATTGTTTTATTAGATGGGATAGACATGCTCAGAGTATTAGAAAGAGCTCTACATAGGTAAAACAAGACAACACTGTGTTGAAACCCTGTGTCTATTGAAAGAACAAGTTGCCTAGTGACATTTACTTTTAAGTAAATGCTTAATGCCTGCAAAAAATCATTCACATTAATATGGATCAAATGTTCTGGAGGCAATGCCAACCATAAGGTGACACAATAAGAGGCAAGAATTGGAAGAGAAACATTATAAGGCAAATCACCCACCGAATGATGCAAACCAACGGAGTCCCCTCACTCACATCATCCGAAGCTGCACTGCACAGCTGCAAAGACATCTACAAAACTATGACAAACAACCACAAAATGAGGTATACAGGATAATCTGGTCATATCCGTGCACTGGACTTGCAGCTCTTTTAAGAATCTAGAGGTCAGATCCCAGTCAACCTTACCTTATTCATCAGGCTTACCTTGAGCCTGATGCCTTTTCACGTCACTGTAATTCAGTAGCGGTGGACTCATTTGGGGGGGTAAACCATGCTACCTTCCAAGTGATAGGCCAACGGTTCTTAGAAGATGCATTATTACAGGTCAAGTTCTTGTCTCAAAAAAAAAAAAAAAAAAAAAGACTCTATAAGGTACTATCTTCTCCTCCTCTGCATGGTTCATCAATTCACAAACGCCAATAATAGTACACGTTTGGAAGAGCCCAATCATTTAATTTTGCAAAATACTGCCTCAGAACATACATAAAATCAACACTTTTCACCTGCAGATTCTAAAGAACACTATGAATGAGATGAGTACTGGTATTCTCTATTTCAAATATAATAACACTGGAAAAAGGGATACAAACTGATCCCTGAAAACAATGGAAGAAATTAGATCCAAACCTCCAGAGTCTACTTATCCTATCTACCAGAATGCATCATTTCTCTCAAAAACACACCAGGACCCCAGCTGACCCTCTATGGCAAAGAGTTGTATAGCTCTACTAAGCAGTGCTAAAAGGAATTTTTGTAAAAACTGGTAATTCATATAAATTGAAATTTTCCATGGGAATGACCTACTTCAGATAAAAATGTTCAGAAAGAATTAATTTCTCAGGTCTAGAATAAAATTTTGATTCAAAATGAATGAGAAAGAGAGCGACCCCTCAAATAGCCTCATAGTTACAAACTCCATGTACACTGTATTTCTCAATAAATGTTTCATGGTTAGGCATTTTTCACCAAACCTCAAAACTCAAAACTGGTGGCCACAAGGTTAGCAGAAAAGGACTTCAGCTTGAGTCTCTTACATCGCGTGTGACGATCAGGTTTATTTACATCTTGCGTTTAGTGTCCCATAACTTCAGAAGAAGTGAATTTTTGAGCTGATCTATTTCAAACAGTTTTCCAGCTGTTCTTGTTGGATATTACTTGCAACATAGGTACAAGAGGTCAAAAGAAGCCTCCCAGAAAGAAAAATCCCCCAAAACAAGCAAGCAAACAAGCAAAAGCACCACAAGTCCTTGTCCGGCAGCAAAATACTGGTTCATGCAACTTGGTAGGAAGCAGAGATGGTGAATGTCAGCTGGATACAGCACTGCCCTTTGCTGAGTGTTTTGCAGGATAGCTATCTGACTGCTGCACACACATATACACCCTGTTTTTGAGGGGGACTTCAGCTGCTCCTACAGTGTGTTTTCGCTTCTGGTGCCTTTAACATGTTCTTGCAAAACCTGAGCCTTGTTTGAGATAACCTCTAATTATCATCATGTTTAGTATGTTTTATTGTCAACTATTTTTGAGAGTATTCAATCGTGTGCACTAGCAGTGCCAAAATTAAACAGTAAAGAAATAATTTATGTGGAAGAAGCAGCAATACCTATAGATTAGTTATAACCTCAAGAACACTAGCATTTAAAATAGAAGAAAAGAGAAACACTATTATGTTTAAGCCACCCCTCCCAGACCACAGACCCCAGTCAGGATGGCTCTGTTTGCACTGGGTCTAAGCTCACTCCAGAGCCCCAGGCCAAGGCCCAGCAAACCTAGCAGTGCCCCGAGGTCAGCCTGCGCACAGGGTTATTTTCCTTTTCCCTATTCCCAGTTGAGAGTGGTCAGTCAGTACAGCCCCAGCCATCTGATACAAAGAACAAATACGAAGCAAAGAAGGAAAACTTCATCAAGACTCCAGGTTTCTCCTCTTTCCTCCCATCCCAAGACAAGCACTGGCCATGGTTACCAGAGCCCTGACTCGATGACCCTTGACAATAAACTTCAGGACACCATTTACCAGACACTCCAGCCAATTTTTAAGGCTGCAACAAGGCAAATAGAAGGGGGCTAAAGCCTGAAACTAGGCAGCATATCCAGGTAGAAGATATCAGGGAGGCCTTTTATTTACCATCATACAAGGCATGTTGGCATACTAATCTTAAAATAACTCTCTTACTATTGAAAGAAATAAATCACTTATTAATAAGAGTAATTTCCTATTAGCTTTTAAGGCTAAGCTCTGTGGAACAAAAACACAGTCTCCTTGAAAATCAGCAGCAAAACTCTTGGTAGCTCTACACAATTGATTCTCAAGTTATAAGCACTACAAAGTAAATGAAGTAGTTTCTCAATTTCTTTAGGGCTTTACGGAACATTATGAGAAGACAGGTAAAAATACAATTGAAGCACTATTGTTGATTTTTTTTTCTTTGCTCGAGGAAAAGACCTTAAAAACTTCCTTCAGAGATGCCAAAAGCATTGCAGATTTGGATTTACTAACTAAACCATGTAGATTTCTAGTTTGATGATGTTTTCACTTGGAAACAAGATTTTTTTTGGTGGGGGGAAGAAAGATAGGGAGGTGCCATCTGAACATTTCTTTCCATGGTGTGGTTTGTCCTCTAGATATATATATGTGACTTCCCTAATGATGATTCTTTAGATTATTCATGATGACATAACATTTCTTTAACCCTGAGAAATGCAAAAGTATGTTTATCATGACCCTGAATGCAGGAGGAGTACATAGGAAGCAGGTTGCTCTCTTGCAAGCAAAGTACTGCAACGGCAGTGCATAAGCTTTCATGTCCTTGAAGTCCCTTTAATTAAGCACCCAGAATCAGTACTGTAATTTAAGCTATTTTTTTAAAGGGCCAGGTTAGCTGTTTTCCACCCTTACCACTGCAGAACCACAAGCTCTCTGTTGGCTTTCAGCCCCCTTCCTCTCACTGTTTTGCAGGAACTAAATCGAATTACCTCCTTCACTATAAGTGATCAAGATCTCTATGGAGCTTTAAAGAAAAATAAATAAAAAGCAACATTCCTGGAAAAATAGAAAGGTCAGTTCTGAGGCACAGAAAGGTCCAAATGAACTATTGGCATTTAAACCAACAACAGCTGTAAACCTCCAGAATTAACTGGTTTCCCAACTTCAAAGACAAGATGCAGAGAGAATCACCTCATGCTTACTAACGCACCATCTGCAGCACTGAATCTAGAAGGGAGCACTTGCATGGATCTGCCTAGGTGATGGGAATTTTGATTTGTTTGCAAGTGTGCAAACATGGACAGTCCACGTAAAATACAAAAGCTGTTCGTTTGAAAGTTCTCAAACTTCTGTTTGAAGTCTCAGCCGTATCTGTTTGTGTTTGTGTTTAAGCAAAAAGAAATCAAGGCAAATCCACCAGCTCTGGGTTTTGTAACTGATGAAGTGAGAAAGACACAGAGTTAAGGCAGCTGGATGAGCTGAGCTGTGTTGGTTTCTTGTGTCCTATGGAGTGTCACACAACAGTAGTTTGGTCAACACCTGTAAAATGCTATATCCTTACAACTATATCTATTTAACTTGTACACTTCTTGCTGGGGGAAATCTTTCCCTTATTTATGCCCAGTGCTTAGCACTGAGGACCCAACCTTGGGCCTCAGTTCTAGCCATTAATGTATTTATAACAAGAATAATAAAGACTCATTGAGCTTAGGCAAGATCAAACAAGTCTGTGCTTTTCAATACTACTGCCAGCTCCAAAATACGGCACTAAATGCAGAGGGAGCCAAATGCCACCTGGAATCTGACGCAAGTCACTACTTTGCCTGCTGTGAAGTGACAGTTGATGACTGGTGCTTATGAGATGCCTTGGAGAATCCAATATCCAGGTATACATGCATGGAAGGACCATTTGGAGCATTTGGAGACAGAAAGGTTTCCTATGTAAACTCTGGACATGCTTTTGTTTCTTATTTGTGTTTATCCTATCCTCTCATCACTATGCTGCCAAAATGATAACATAATGTATACAAAGAATAGGCATCAAATACAACCAAAATGTTATCTATGAATGATAATAATAATAGTGGTATTAAACGACCAAGAAAAACACCTCTGCCTTTCCAATACCTTCCAATAGAAGGGGAGTTCTTTCCTCTCTGGGAAAACGATGATACCTTAGTAGTCTTATAACCTCTCTAAAAGACCTGCACATCTCTAACGGACCATAGACCTATATACAAAGAACGACTGCCAAGACACAACACAGTGCAGCCTGTCATTGCTCAGGGGTACAGGCACAAATAAGAAAATCCTCAGCACTTGGGAGTTTACATATTTGTGACCTCAGAGTTTAAGGCCAAATAAGGAGCCTAATGTTCTGGTATTATATTAGTTGTTCTATAGTTTTGACCTTTCATGCAGTACAAGCTGCCACATTTCTTCTGCCTAGCCCCATATTGAACCTAGTGACACATGTTGGCCTTAAGCACACCTACCAGAATTCACCTCGTCTTGGTCTGCAGACATCAAGAAATGAGGTGTTCTACTTCCTTCCATGGACGGCTCAAAACCTCTCTTTGTGAAAACTATGTGATGCATTTGTCAGACTAGGCATCTTCTTACCTCGCTCTTCATAAGGCTCCATCACCCAGTACTTCATGATGGAGAGGTTGCTTTAGGCTCTAAATTGGCTTTTCAGTCATATATATGTGATATGCTAACCAGAATTCAGTGCTAAGGTGTAACTTGGCAGGAACCGTCACACCCTGACACTGCTTTGGTGACACCACGCTGCACTCTCCAGAATTTCTGAGATCCTTTCACTGGTAGTGGCATCAGCACAGAAAGTCATTTTCTACTACAGCCAGGCCACTGACACGTTCCAAACCACAATCACACCTTTTCTCCCACCGGTTTTTATGCACCCGAGTGTCTCACTAAAGTGTTTTTGCCCTAATGTGCTGTTAGCTGCTGCTGCCACTCCTCTGCCAAGACGCAGATTCATTCCAGAGTCACTGACTTCCAGGATAGTCTCCCACGGCATAGACAGAGGATCTATGTTTCTTGCTCCTAGGTGGATAATTCTAAGGTCAAATGTAACATGAGCAGAATGCTTAGCAAGAAGTATAGATCATGCCATATCAGCACTTTATTGTCCTTGCTTTATGCCCCACCAAGCTACGGCTTGTACACACCTTAAGAGCAGAGATTTTATATGTATTTTCAGATCATAAATGAAAATGTTTGAGAAAGCATTTTTACAGCACTGGTCCTGTCAGGACTTGGCTAAAAACATTTCCATTCAACAATGAGTCTCCATTGACAGTCTTAGAGTCTTTCCGAGAACATCTAGTTCTATTCCATTTATTCTGTTCTGTGGGACATTACGTGGCTCTTAACTAGCTATCATGACTAAGAAAAATAAAACAAATGAAAGCTGTGTGTGTCAGCATAACAAGAGCTGAATCCTGCTCTCTCTGAAACCAAGTACCACTTTGGAATGTCCTTGGATGAGAGCTGGAACTGACCTTAACTAACAAAAATAAATCACAACACACTCTTATATTGCCATTAGTACACAGGAAGATCATTCGCAATAATCAGTAGCATCCTTCTCTCTAATCCAAGGTAGCAACAGCCTATTCCTCATAATGTGAGTCACAGCAGCCAACTGAGAAAGTTTTTACTGGATTTAACTCAATTGTTCCATTAGAATTCTGAAATATAGACAGTCAGTTGGGACTAAAAAGCAACTTACTCTGAGAAACAAAACAAATAACCTACAATTATTTATTTCTAAGGGTATTAATTTACAAGTGGGGTAAACTCGCTGCAGGGCCATATCTATGTATCACAATGCAAAACGCATGGCACCATGGGGCGTTGTGTGGTCACTGAGTATCTAAAGGCATAAATGGAAGGCAATGTTTAGTTCTCATTCTGCAGTCAAGCATGAAGTGCACAGGCCCGGCAAGATGAAACCAGAACGGCTCCCTCCCAGCCCTTAAAGGAAACACAAATAGAAAACAACTGATGAGACACAATGAGAGGCAACTCCCTTGTGCACAACTGCTGCTGATGACCCTCCTCACCATCACTGATCTTAAGCCCTAGCAGCTGGACAGATAAACAGCAGTAGGAGTCAACTTCATTTTGCAACACACTCGAAGAGAGATAAGGTGGAGTTTGCTGCACCACCTAGAAAAGGGACCCCTCTAGCAGCCTATCTACTGTTTCCTGCTCCTGGAGTGACCCAGCTTGCCCTTGGCTGTCATGAATAATCATTGGGCCCGTCCCATGCCATGGTCGCCTTGCACGAAGTGCAGATGAAAAGGAGGAAGGCACTTTCCAGGAGGGGTAGTGCAAGCAAGAAGACACATGGGCAACCCCTGCTGCTTTCAAAACTTATATTACTATTTCGTAACAGCAATGCTAGCGCTGTCCCAGCTGCCCCTCTGGATTTTAACACGCTGACGGCTGGCAACAAAGGATGTCCAGGAAGTCAGAGATGGCATGATGATGATTTGCAGTTGCCATGGGTAAGGTCGGTTTTACCGTTGCCCAGTCTGACTCCAGGTGGTTAATTGTTGGCATCTTCACCACTGGGTTAAGGAAAGTTAATAGGTAAAGAAGAGTAAATAGGTATACAGAAAAAGTAATAGCATGTAGATTTCTTAAGATCTCACAAGAAGACAGCAACAGCACTAAAAACAACATTTAAATGGCAGACACAGTCTATGCCAGGCTGCCAAGTACAGCCAGCAGCGTTTATGACCCAGCACAGTTCAACTCAGAAGAGCAACCGTATTAAAATGGAAGTGGCTGTTATCGCATGGCACCTCCATGGATGCAAGGAAAGGACATCCCTTGCATGCCGGTTACCACCATCAGCCAGTGCTTTTGCACTCCCGTGAGGATTCCTCAGACGGATCATTGGCAATCAGCTTCTCCTCTCCAAAACCCACACAGTGGCATCAGGGGCACAATTTGGCCTGCAGAGCAAACCACTTGCCCACCACAGCCACTGAGCAGGCCAGGTCTGTTCCCAGCACATGTGCTGTTTCTGAGTGCCTGCCCATTAAAACCAAACCGCTATGGTGTGTTTTATGGGCAAACTCAGTTTACAAAACAAAAAAACAAACAAACAAAAAAATAGAGACGAGAGAGACGAGACGTACACTGAGGTTCTATTCTCCTGTTCTTGCAGTTCTCAAGGGAATTGCACATCTAAAGTCATGCTTTGGAAGTTTAACTTGGCTAGCAGGTACATGCGTGTCAACCCAAAGAGGATCTAGTGACTTCAAATGAGCCATTTCACCTTGACACCAGCAGCTGAGTTTGGCCTCTATGTTTAGCAGTAGTTTTACTGCCTTTTGAAAACTCGGAGAAGCAGGAGTAGAGAAGTGAAAGAAATACTTATTTCCTGTTCTTTACAGCAAGAAGAAAATACATATAAACTAATACCTAGAGCACAACTTCCTGGAGAAAAGTGTTCAGCTGCATTCTCCCCCTCATAAGAGTAGGATGGGCAACATGTGGGCACAGACCACGAGAAGCTGCCACGGGAAGAGCCAAACCCTAATGCTTCTCAGAAATAAATTTCCACTGTTCCTGCTTCATGTTCCTGAAATTCAGGAAACATATTGCTAATGATTTCCTCTAAGGTACTGCAGTTCTACGGAGCTGCAAAATGAGCATGTGAGCAGAGCTCTTCGTTTGAGGTTTTAAGAGTTAATAAAAACCTAATAATTACAGTTCTAAGATCAATATACTTCAAGTTAAAGCACCTTAAACAATCACATGAAGGACTTTGTTCAGGAGGTGGTGAGATGGCTCTAACTAGTTGCAGACAGTGACATCTAAACAAGCTGTATCAGCATCTTTACATGAAACCAGCGCTTATTTTAGACGCTTCCCTTTTAGCATAGGCCTCAGAAATCAGTTTGATATTATTATTGTGATATTACATGATATTAATTGCTTAACAACACCAGGGCCCTTGCAGAATCTTCTCACCCATTTTAAGCCACTTCAATCTTCTCTTTTACAGTAATGAGGTACCCATGCTCACTTTTCTTATGTACCTTCACATTTACAGTAACTAGGTTCTTGCATATTTGCATGATTTAACCTGTGGGTATATGCGGCCTATCAACAACTGAACTGCTGAGCATTTATAATAACTTGTTTCTGAGTGTGATGCAGTGCAGCTCCACCATTGGTACAGCCAGCCAACCACAATTTCCTCTCTCAGAATAATTTCCACTGAAAGGAATTCTTTCTTTTGAAATCATTAGCCACAAGGTCCTTTGCAGTTTACATTAACCCCCGCAGATAGAATAGCTCCCTTGTAAATCACTGCAGCCCCCTGTCCGTTTACCGTATGTTATCCACAGCCTGCGTTGGATCCACACTGTCTCCAGCTACATCTGGACAGCAGGCTGCAGAGAAACTAATCACCTGAGAACATAACTCCAGCAAATCAGCACTGCCCATCACCTTGGATCCCAGCAATTTATAGTAAAAGTGGGTGCAGTCAAGCACATACCAGACTCAAGGACCATAAAGATGAAGGATAGGGTTATCCACCGAACTGGGAATGGGCAAAGCCCATTTCACAAACAACCACTGATGTGCTACTTCACAAGCACGTAACATGACCGCTGCAAAGCGGCCTCCCACGTTCCTGAAGGAATCTTAAAAGCAGCTCTGCGGCGCTCCCAAGATTCCTAGTAAACAGGCTTAATTCAAAAGCAAAGATTTGCCAGGCTTGATAGCTAAGAAGCCAGGGGAACTGAGATTCAGAGTAAATAGCAACTTTCAAATATACAAAAGAAAGAGGTAAGCCAAAATTAAAAGTTTTTTTTCTCTTTTTCTTTTCCCTGTAAATTCCTTTATATGTCCCAAAGGACACCATATAAATGTGTATGTTACAGTCCATGTGATCAGACACTCTCCCAAGAACTATAAACAGGAGGGCTATGAGTCATTACTGGGCTGGGATTACATGCAGTGCTTTCCCACTGACTCACCATATGGGCTATTTGTCTGCTCCTTTGCTCTCTCCACTCCCTTCCCTCCCCCACAGATCATACACGACCCGTTCCTGAAACTTCAGCACCAGTGCATTGGCCTCAGACACCCCAGCTCTGGTGCCACATGACAACAGCAAGTTTCAGGGCTGGTGCACAGAAGTGAACCTTGCAATGTTTCTGGCACCCTGGCAGATGTGACAGCGTCTGCGCACCCAACCACGGCTTGGACATCGCAGTCTGACATGACGCAGATTCACCATTCCTAACAACTTGAATGAATTTTGACCAAGGAACGTAAGAGTCAATGGCCAAGTGAACAGTTCTTCTCCAGCCCCATGTACCAGTACAATCGTTTGGGACAAAATGGTGAAATTAGCATGTTTGGATTAGTTTCCTCTTAACCCACTGCCAGGTCAGACCTAACAACATATTTGTTAAAGTTTTCATCTTTCGTTTAAAAGATACTGATAATTTGTGGTCTTCATAGCGGTAGAAGAAAAAATATTGAAGTTGTGACTTTTAAATCTTCCAAGGCAGGTTGTAAATAAAAATGCTGACATTTATTACTTTTACACAAATCGCATACTGGAGTCTGACTCATGAACATTGGAGCAGGCAAATACTGTGGCAGTCATGTTGAAAATGAGATCATGAGGCCGTAGGTGTGCAGCCTTCTTTTTTCAGCCTATTCAGTGTCTCTGTTCTACAGCAATAAAGAGGAATGTTCCTTTTTAGTCCAAAATTAGGATCTTAATGTTCCTTCCAATGCCTATGGAAATAATAAAAACACATTTCTGCCTCACTGAAAAGGCTTTTAACAGATACTTGATCCCTGAAAATACTGAAGGGCATATGACATGTTCAAATGAATAAGTCAAAAGATTTCATGGTATGCATGATGGTAAAAGTCCAAATGCACAAAGGACTGTGATCTTAGATTTCAAGGCTGCAAAAAAATTTGGAAACCCAGTTTTCCTTCTATTGATCATAAAATGATTAGGAAGAGTTTTTCATTTCCTTGTAGACAAGAGCATGCACCAAAAAGGTACAAGAAATCATAGTATTTGTATTGCAAAATTAGTCATGGAGTTCCATTAGTTTGATAATTCAGGAGAGGCTTTGTACACATGTGAGCTGGGTTTGGAATTAACTTCATTAATTTCCATAAATTCTTTTAACAGTGATTTTAGATTTACATGACCTTAGCACATATTTTTTTCCTATGGAGAATATGTGGCAACTTTCAACATTCAGAGTTAGTGTTCTCCTATTTGTGATGCAGGACTTGTCACTTCTGCAAGCGACCACAGCAGAAGACTTCTTTCGAAGCGACAAGCTCAGAAAACAATCACAAGAACATTTGTACGAACAACCAAGAAGCTATATTTGTTCAGGCGTCTGTCCGAAAAGCACTTACATATTCACAACATTGTTTTCCTCAGTCACATTACAAAAGCTTCACCTGCGTTAAATACATCCAGACAGCAAATACGGCACGATAAATACCTTCAAAATTTACAGTCTAGTACCTTAGTAGTCACACAGAATCAGTTCCTTTATAAACGTGGCACTAAATGCATCATTTGCTCTACTGTCATCATGATTCAGACTGATACTGCCATTTCCACTTCCTTAGTTTTTTTTTCCCTCAGCGATCTGTAGTCCACAAACAGAACGAGCACACACTGACTGCAAGCGAGAGACTTAGGCTGCAGGCTGTAAATGACAAAGGAAGCAAGCCGCTGGGCATTAAAAAACAACAACATTATAATCCGAGATACATGTAAAGGCAGAATTGCAAAGGTTGATTAGAAATCACTAGTACCCTTAGAGCATTAAGTGCACCACACTTGGGCAGCTTGATTTTATTTTGTGGTTATGATACAAAAGACTTTCATGTTTGTAAACAAAGTTCCAAGCTACATATCTGAGAGTTTGAGCCCTCCTAGAGATCAACTGAAATCGATGTTTTACTGATTTTCAGACAAAATTGCTTGTCAGAAAGTAGAGAGGGATCAGTATAGATATAAAATAAAATTAAGATTCTAAGAGTATCTTCATTTCACTTCCATTTAATTTCAGCACAGTATTAAATGAATCACATGATTGCCAACATAATGTATTGCTTTACACGACTACAACTTGCATTAGAAAGAAAATCTTAAAATCTCGTCAGCTGACCAGTAAATTCAGTCTAGCTTCAAAATTGCATTTCTGAAATCAGAAGAGAAAATGGGGAAGTAGGAATACATGTTCCTGTTAATTCCAATATAAAAAGTGAATAAGAAGGGTCGTTACTACCCATCTATGTCCATTTACAGTCTGCAAAACATCTGCAGTGGAATGTGAATTAAATCACAACAAGCAGGAACATAAAGATGACCCACTGAAAGAGGCTCTAGTAAATAAATATTTATATAACAAATATATGCGCGCCTCTGTGTATAGTTTTATAAATAAAGCTTCCACCACTTGGAAGGAATGATGTATTTCAATGTTGTTCCTAAAGTACAAGAAACCTGTTAATTGATCTCTTGTCAGGAAAAATCTTATACAGAAATCAACCATTACTTGCTCATTAGTTTTTAAAATTAATAAACCTGCAATTTATAGAGCGCTAAGCAGCGAGGGCATGCTGCTTTGAATTTCTTAGTCACAACCAGTGTTAGCAAATGACAGCATCAGTACTAGAAATCTGTCCTTAGGCTGATCTGGGAACTGGAAGCATTACCCAAGTCCCACTTCTATCCTACAGCCACTGCAGTCCAGGAACGCCACAGTGGAAGCAAGGAAGTGGAGGCAAGTCCCCAACCCCTACCCTCCTGCTTGGCATTTCGGCCATTGCCACTCTTTGCATATATTCGAAACAGCTGCCCCAATGATAAAAGTCTCCTCCCTCATGCCCTTTAAATAGTGATACCCTGTATATGTGTTTAAGACTTCATTGACTTAAATAATAGGCACATAGAGCAATCGCCTTGGATTTGAGAACGCACCAGAGAAACCACAAAGCTAGAGGCCACTTTTTGGCAAATAAGTAGTAAAAGCACCAAATAAAGCTGTCTCTCAAGACGACTTTAAAAGGTAACAAGCCATGGTGAGACACTGAGCGGCTGAACACAGGAATCACAAGGTAAAAGTGCTTCCCTGTGCATAAACAAAAATGCCCTTGAGATTCCCTCAGCCTCGAATTTTTCACATCTAATAATATTATAGTGCTATTTCTCTTCCTTGTATGTTGTCACGGGTCACTGACGGTGATGAAAACCCCCAAACTTAAGAGTTCTCTTTTTTCTTTTATCCTTTCGGAGTCATTTCGCCTTGCCAATTTTGCAGGCACAGAATTATAATATCACAAGGTCAAATGTCTGTTGTTCCATGTACAGCATTACTGCTCATGTGGGTTTCTTCCCAGCAGCTGGAAGAAAATATTGCTCTTGTCCAGACTCAAATATTCAATGGTTAAGAAACAGGAAAAAAAAAAAAAAAAAAAAAAAAAAAAAAAAAAAGGAAGTTGAATAAAAGGCTTTAGAAATACAAGGGCACAATACTTAACCACTAAGAAAATGTAACTGGACATTAAGCTACAATAATTTAGATCTGTTCATTTATGGTAAGTCAGCCATTTTACTGTTGACCTACTTTGTATCAGCAGTAATTTGTCACAGTACATTCTCCAACTGCAACTGAAAGAAAGGTTGAAACCATACATTAAGAGCATAGTGTCAAAGCAACTGATGTTAATTATACCCTGCAGATCCTATGTTGATGAAATTGTCACTGCTAACCATTAATACAGCATTTACTGTCTAAGCCTGACTTGCTCTACCAACCCTTGAAAGCCACTGAATTAACATCCTGCTTCACAATGTTCGCTTTATGCCACACTGGAATGTAAATGTAAAAATAACCTCTGCTATTACACCAAGAATGTGTAAATATACATTCCTTTTCAGGAGAGCTATTTATCTCCAGTCTATACATGTTTCATTCTTTAAACTAAAAACACCTTTAATGTTCTTGAGTCAAGTGACAACTTTTGCCAATATAAACTATTTTTGCCAAAAATTATGGCATCAAGTAGAGGAAACTTTGGAAAATGGAGAGTGCTACTTGATTTATGGAAATACAGATACACAGTGAAGCAGCAGTGCTCTTCATCTTACGCATTGCTAGCCAGTGCAACAACCAGAGATCCTATGCTAAGAGCATAAGTAAGCAAGGCTAATTAGAAGGGCACCTTACATGAATTCGATGTCTGTGTTCAGTGACATCTGCTTAATTTGGTGACAAAAACGTTTATGAGCATCAGCACAAACTACCCACTCTACATTAACTGGTTTCTTTGTTTTGCTCATCGCTAAACTCTTTCGCAAGGCGCTGCTGCAGTCGAGCTCCCTCCGCTTTATCAGGTTACACCTTGTCCCATTTAAACGGGAGGCAGGTGAGAGGATAGGGCTTTAACAATATTTTGCTTTCAGAAAGATTGCCGCCAGCTATGAGGAGACACAGCACGGCCTGACCTTCTGATCCAAGCAGAATGTCTCTAGAGATGACTGAGACACACTTTTTTTTTTTTTCCAATCCTACTGATTCAATATAAAATCATAAGGATACAACAAAATGATGGTATTTTCCTATCAGAACAGTGCTTTGCGTAGGTTATTTCCTAATTCTCAAGCAGATGGATAGAACAAATCAAGTACAAGAAAATCCTATGGCATGATGAGGCCTTTCATACAGATCTACCAGAAAATTCAGCAAGTAGGAAAATAGAAAATTGAAATTATTAATAAGTAGATGAAAGCCTTTACATATCTATCCAGACCCAAGAAAGACGTTAAGACCTATGTGAGAAAATCCTGGTCTGAACAACTGTGTAAGCCAGATGTATGTCTCCAGCCTAGCCCGGAAAAGAGACAAACAATTGCAAATGGCTACAAGGACGGAGATTCTTATAGGATACATGTAGCACTATTCTCTGCAGGAGCATCATTGCCAGACATAAAACACCACGAAGTAATTTCAGGTGTGTAGAATCTCATCCAAGCCACAGAAAGCAATATGCTGTAAGAATCAGAAACATTTGCTCACCTGGCATAAACTGGAAGGCAACTGTACTCTTTGTAAAGACATTCAGTGAATGGTCAACAAGTTTCGGCAGAGCACAAAGCAAGTCTAAGAAAAACTGTAATAGTAAAGCTGTGTACAGCCAAGCACAACCTCAGAAGGGCCACAGAGCAACAAAATTATTCAGTGCTCTACAAAGAAGGTCCAACTAATTTAGCTTGCACCTGGGAAGTAGGTCTCAAATACGCTCTCATTTAATAAAGTGTGTTAAAACATCAGCCTTGCTGGTGTCATAAAGACACCTTAAGCAAATGACAAACATTTTGCTTAGCTGTTTGTTCTACCTGCACCAAAGCTTGGCAGCAATTCTCTTGCTCCTTTTCTCTCAGGAGCTCTCCCTGTGCCCTGCTGCCACAGTAGGCCAAGTATTTTTAAAATCAGACAAAGGCACATTGTGTACTCACTGGAGTATATTTAAAAACCCATCTGGGGGAAAAAAAAAAAAAAAAAAAAAAAGAGGCACAGGTTGTACCAATTACTAGTTACAGCTGCAGTTACAAATTATGTCATGAATGAGCGCGCCCTACCAAAAAAGGACAGAAACATTAACCATGTCGGGAGCACGCTCACATTTAGCTCGGCGCCACATGCCAGTCTGGCAGACGGGGCACTTGCTGGCCTGCAAAGCTATGCCCAGCTTATCAAAACGCAAGCGCCTACAGCTGATGCTTTCATAACTCGCATAGCTCACATCAAAGCCCAGCTACACAGTCACTCTTCCTGCTGCTGCTCTTGCCGTGCAGCAGAAGTGACGGTCACATCAGCAGCACCATCACGTACCAAGCGCAGCTATGCTGGCAGCAGTCAACAACAGTTAAATGCAGCCTCACAGGCAGCCAAGCTCAATTTTTATTATTTCTATCCAGATATACTACGTCTAGCTTATGGAGATGAAACACAAGCAGAAGCATCTTTGGGTATTCCTAATGTTTCAATACATCTCCTGCTTAAAAACTTAATCATTGTCTTAAAAAAAAAGTGTGTAACATACAAAGATACAAAGTGAATTTCAACTCTACTAAAGAGTAACACACAGAGTTTAAAACACACTCCTTCTGAAGCTGGTATTGCCAGACTCAGAACACGAGGAGCAAGCTCTTTGAAATTCACTGCTTCAGTAGCATTTATACACCATTCTACTCCAGAAGGTAATGTTGCTACACAGCACTAGTGCAGATGAAAAAAAAGTGCCTAACATTGAAGTATTTATTTTACCATGACCTGCATATATATTTGCACAGCTTAATTTTCAAAAGAACTGCTAGGGAGGAACTGAGTAGTAAGAAAAACAGGACAGTTTAGTCTTATGCTTTGCTTATAAATCAGCCACATAACCAATCGTAAGGCAAAAACTTGAACTGCAGATACAACACATCAGTATCACCACATCAAGACTCATGCTTCAGCAGGACTTGCCCCAGTGCCTGGCAAATCTGAACTTTAATCTATAGCTAATAAATTCTGGGTGGCAAGTAATGATTGTTTTGTTTTCCTTCACTATGATGGTGTTTGTTCCTGTAACAAAAGTGACCCAGTGGGTTGGCCTTTTATTAAACACTTTCAGTACAAAGTACATGGGAGATAAGGAACAAAGTTCTTGATTTTTACTTCAGCACTTAAGCGTAAAAAAAGTGGCAAGGAATTTCTTGGGTGCCTATAAACACTGTGCAGTACATATGACATTAGTGTGGTGTGTAAGTGAATCACATCTCCACATCATTCATTAAACACACATAACTATGGTCTTCTCGATTCAGCTTCAACCAGCCTTTTAAATTTGGGAAAAAAGATCTACATACCTTTTGTCGAATCCCATCCTAACGATTTCTAAAGTGAGAGTCTTGCATCTGAAGAAAGCAAAAGGCGAGCAGCCTTTCTGTAGAGTGGTTAACCTGCTCTTAAGGGTAAGGGACATTTGTCCCAGAAACTCTTACTGAGCAGGGAATCCATCAGGGAAGAACTGAGAACTTGTGACAAAGTAGGTCAAAATGGACACCTTAGGTTTGCTATATCCTTCATCAGGAAGCCATGTAAACTTTAATCCTCTGGATTTATTCGAGTCATCTTTGGTGGATGTTATTTCTGTACCTTTTCCTCATATCCTGGAATTATTGGCCCTGGAGTTATTTCCACATGGACTGATTTTAAAAGGTTTTAAAGTGACATGTAAAATATCATGTTTCCCTGAACTTCCCAGGCATTTATACATAGCAAGGTCTTCATTAATCCACGTCTGCATCAAGTGTGCCCTAGCACCAGGGTGCCATTGACATTCTTATCCTTTATAGTGCCTACTTTGTATCTACTGTGAGACAAAAATAGTTTAACTGATCCTATGTAATCACGACAAGAGATTAATTAAAATGCCAAGATAGGAAACAATTTATTATAGAGAGAAGAAAAATTTCTCATCCAAAATATAGAAATCTGTACAACTTTGCCACAATCAATATACATGAACTGTACAAATTTACACCAGTTCATAATTTACCAAATAAAAGATGACTAACAAAGTTCACAAAATAGATGGTGGTTTGTGGAAAAGACTTTTACCCAATTAAGAACAAGGAAATTACAAACCAGACCTCCACTTTCTAAAAATAAGAAGTTTACTCAGTCTTAGAAAACTACAAGCTAGCAAATGTACAGATAGCTGGCTGGTGCTAACACCACAGTTCAGACAGTGTCTTTATATGGTCTTTTTAAAGCCTGTTGCCATGGCAGATTCTGATCACTTGCTACTTCTGAGGCCAAAACAAAGATCTGACCATTTCCCCAGGTCATACTTACTAGTTTGCCTTATGTACATTTATACATACTTGTAAGTGCTAGGTAAAAGTCTGAAAGATAAAATTTCCAGTATATTGTGTTCATAACAATAAGTCTTGTTACTGAGCTGCCAAAAATGCTAACAATTAATAAATGTAATAGTGCAAATTTGCTCTGCAAGACCTACTGCAGAGAATCACTTTATAAATACAGATTGGAGTTGAAAGAATTGGTGTAGAAATTAAGTAAGATGTCTTGGAGAAACTGACCCTTCCTAGATCTTCACTCCCTAGCAAGTTGTAACCATTTTGACTCACAGGCTATTAAATCACTGAAAGGTACTGTCCAAACTATGGCACTGTCACTTTAAAGTACACCACTCTTAACGTGTGCCAGATCTTCACAGCTGTGACATGGTTTAAATTCCATAATCCATCCCCAGAGGTGCCCACCCAAAGTAAAAACCAAATTTATCCATCCATTTTAAGGTGATCCATCCACAGACTATATCTTAACCTGATACAGTCATCATATTGTAGCTTTTGGAAGGGCTAGTTCTGCCCAAGAGAAGTTCCTCCTTACAGCTTATTCTGCTGTCTACCATTTGCATGTTGGTGTTATTTTGGCTACCTCCTGCTGGTGCAGCTTCATACAGCACACAGATTGAGCCATCCTCTCCAATACGATAGGACACTTCATACGGGTCAACCCATAGAGTGAGTTCGCTTGGAAGAAGCTGGAACAGTTCCTGACTGCTCAATCCAATCCGCTGTGCTGCCTGTCCAATGAGAGGATCCATTTTATGGTTGATCCGGATACATCGGTAACCTGATCCCTTGCATGGCTTTTCTGGGAACCAGTGGTGTTTATAATGTTCTATAAAATAAGAAAAAAGATTATCCTTCTTAACTCTGTATTCAAAAATATGTACAGTGACCTTTGCTCTCTTACCTATTTCACAACTTATCACATCAAAAAACTTATTTTAGTATGAAACCACCTGAAATATCACTACTTTTCTTTTTTTGCAGATGATTTATGTAAGCATGGTGTCCCTTGGGAAGTACTCGTGTACAAAGTTATTGTTCCATACCACCATATTTAGAGAACAATGTTTGCCACCCAAACAGAATGATATAACTTCCTAGTATTCATAAAACAGAATAATCAAGTGATTACATACAGAGCAGAAAAGCCTAGGGACCTCAAACACCCATGGATTGAGAAGGAAAAAACGATCTTTTCTGCATCACTTTACCCAGGCTTAGTTTCTCACAAGGTTAACAACTAGGAAAACAGCTGGGCAATCATTACTGACTTATTGAAATTGTATTTCACCACTGCTCTTCCCAGGCTGTTTTTCAGGGCTGAATACCAGGGACATTCCTTACCTTCTTCTTTTATCCCCAACCCTCTCAAAAAAAAATCCTCAGAGATGTGAGGCTACTTGTAGCACAAGACAGCCCCTGGGACACAGCCCTGGGATTACAAAACCCGCACAGGGCTGCACAGAAGTTTGTATTTGAGCCTAGCTAGTTTCTGAGTCGCAGCTGCTGTTACCAAGTCTTTCTAGAAGAGATGGAAACTGAGACGCTTCTTAATGGGCTCGATTTTATTCGACCAAATAATAATTAAAAAAAAAGAAAGAACAAAAAAGAGACAGGAAGGGGAATCTGGAAGCGCTTTTTCCCTGGGGAAAGCGGGTGGGAGCCCGCGCTGTTCTCAACGCTTTGTCCGCAGAGCCGAGTGGCTCCTTTTGCGGGGGGGGGGGCGCTCTTGTTTACGGCCCCTTCCTCCCGCCCCCCGCCCGCCTTACGCGGGCCGCAGCTTCGCCCCTTCCCCTCCCCCCCGCCCGCAGCCGCTCCCCCCCGCCGCCATCGCCCAACGGCCGCCAACGGTCGCCGCGCGCGGCGGGCGGGCAGGCGGAGGGGGTAGCGGGGCGCCCGCGCTGCCCCTCACCTGCCAGCAGCTCCTGCAGGCTCTGGCTGAAGGTCTGCAGCTGCCGCTCGTTCATGAGCCCCTTGGTCCGCAGAAACTTGGAGATGAAGGCCACGGCCGCGGCAATCTCGCGTATCATGCTGGCCCGCGTGTACAGGGCGGGATGCATGGAGGCGGCGGCGGGCGGCAGCCAGCGCTCCGGCCCGGGCGGCGAGCGGCCGGGCGGCACTTGGACGGGAGCGGGGGAAGAGGGGAGCACGGAGCGGAGAGCGGGGCAGGCTCGGCTCTAACTGGGCGCGGGGCAGGCGGCAGAGCGCAGATCACATGCCGGGGGCGGCAGCCTGCGCCTCCTCCTCCTGCGGCAGGCGGGCGGCAGCAGCAGCGCAGCCACCATCTCCTGCTGCGGGCGGCGAAGGGCGCTGCGCCCCGCGCGCCGCCTCTTATAGCCGCCGCCGGCGGAAGTGGCGTCGCCGCGCCGGGGGGGCGCGCGGCCGCCAATGGGGCGATCGCACCATTGTGACGGCGACGGGGGAGGGGGCGGGACCCGACGAACGGGGGTGGGGGGGGTGACGTAATCGATTGTAAACAAATAGAGCCGGGGGCGCGCGGTGGGGGCGCGCAGCGGTGCGCGCAGGGGGGTGCGCGCCTGCGCGGAGCTCCTGCGCGGGGGGGGGGCCGCGCGCGCGCGCGCACACACCGGGGGGGGTCCCGCGGAGCGGGGGGAGGGGAGGTTGGGTGCGTGCGGCGGGACACGTCAGCTGCGCGGGGAGGGGGGCGCGCAGGGGACGGAGCGGCCTTTAATTTATTTTCGCTTTTATTTCGGTGCGCGGCCCCTGCGCGGGGGCGGGCGGCGCCTGGGCCGGCGCGCCGGGACAGGCCCGGGCACGTCCGCTGCCCCGCGGCCTTCCCCCTGCCTGCGCCCCCCTTCTTGCAAAAGCAAAGGGGACGGGAAAGACAAAGCAGAAGTCCTGTTTTTGTGCTGTTGTTGTTGTTATTAAAAGGACAAAGAGCAATTTCTTTGGTGGAAAATACATTTTTTTTTCCCCCCGTAGGCTGTTATGTCCTGCCCTTGTTCTGAGGTGCTCCTGCTATTGATACTTGGTTGTACGGTGCTCCCCGACACAGATAGGAAAGCACAACAGCCTCCTCAGGTTTTTAATAAAGAATTGTTAAAATATACCCTGTTTCATGAAAGTACATAAAGATGCATGTAAAACAGACGGGAAAAAATGCACCGTTTTTGCTTGTCTGCATGGGTAAGAGCTATATAACACTCTTTGTGCTCAAGAGCTTTTTCTGCCTTTAACTCTCAGCCTCAAGGGACTCTCTGTACCCAAAGGAGATCTGCAAAACATCTTGAAAAGACAATCCTGGAAGCATCAGTTCGCAAATCTGCTGCATACTGAAAATCTTGGCTTCGGTTTTGGGTCACAGCGTCAGCCTCATCTATTTTTTCCCCACTAACCTCTGAAAATCCCATCAGGCATCATGAACAACCCCTCTGTCCTGCAAGGGGGGAGGAGCTGATAACGTTATCCCTCCTCTTGCTTCTAGTATTACCCTCTGCTCCGAGGCCATCCCTTCTGGAATGCTTTTGCAGCATAGGAGGGGTGTATTCAGAGAAGCCATTTCTGTTTTGTTCGTGGATTGGAATTTGCTGCCTGTGTTTCAAACCTGAAAATAGTGTTTGCCTACTTACCCCTGACACACAAGTAGATCCATCAGGCTACCTCTCTTGTACAGAATTGGCCTTATTCTTAGAACATTAGAAACACAACAAAAATATCTAGAAATACTTCAATAAAAAGGAGTATAATACTTACCACCTTTGGCTGGACTCATGCTTTGCCCTGACCAGTTTCTTCCCTCTCCTATTTAGTATCAGCCAGAATCAAATGCTTGGAAGGAGATTTAGGAACTCCGAAGTTAGGTAAGTGGTCTTATGTCATGGCACCCCAAAGCATGAGGTTTAACAAGCTCTCGCCTTGCCGGAGCTGTCATTGCTATGGATAGGAGAACTCTTCAGATCAAATTTGAATCGTCTCCCTTATGTTTTACTTTAAGAACCTATTACAGCAGAGCGCACCTCACCGCAAATTCTGCATGAGGGAAAAAAATAGGTTTTTTTTTCTTTGTTTTTAATCTTGGTAGTCTGCAAAAGTGTTTCTGCCCAGATCTCCTGCAATCCAGAAGTTTTTAAAACCCCAATTTTTTTAAAATATCTATGGCATGGCTAAAGAAGTCTTGTCTATGGACAAGACAGATGTTTGGGTGCATGCATCCGATACGCGTATGAGGAATAAACTGCCCCAGTGCTCTGAATGTGCAGCTCTTGAGCAGCTCAGGTGCAACTTGGAGTCTCCGTCTGATGCCAGGTGGCAGGACCTCTTCCCTGGCCGCAGGAGCTGCTGATGCAGAGAACTTTCTTCTTTCCCCAGCCTGGCCAAGCCCACTCTCATCTCAGCGATATGGAGGGATAGTGAAGGAGCTGCAGTCATTTTCTGGTCATGAAACGTTCTGAATGCTCCTTGCTACTCCTCGGGGGCATGCGAGCTCTTAAGGATAGCAAAGACATTGGCATACAGCTCACGGGATCAGGCAAGGTCGACTCTCCTTCTCTCCTTGGTAGGACTTCACTGAAAACATTGGAGAAACTGGCTTTACTTTACCCAGCCTGTCAGACTGAACCTTAGCTTTCTGCCACTATGCCAAAAGCGTTTGGTGGATTTCCTGCCTTGCTCTGAATTCAGTCTCTGGCACCTGGACATTTTGGGGAATATGCAGAGCTTCTTCTTGTCTCTATCCGGTCCCCAGCTGTCTTCTCCTGCCTGGGCAGCAGCGGACACAAGGGAAGCAGCCCGGCCTAGCCAGTAGTGCGAGATGCTCACTGATCCCGTGATGGCAGGGCCCTGACGAGGGTAAATGTAAACATTAAACGACTGCCTTATTCAGCCCATCTGATACATTAAATGAAGCAGGGGCCCTAGGGAGAGAAAGTAAAGAAAAGAGTATGTGATCATGTAATTAAAGACTGTATCATAATGAATATGCACAGAAGGGTTGAATTAAGGTTGTACTGGCAACCCAGCTTCTGGTATTTCCTAACTTTTAAGCAATGCACTGCAACCTTTACAACATTTCTTTCATGTTGTTTTGGCAGGAGCTCTTTCTCACTATTGGTTTGGAGAGAGCCTAGCACTTTGTGAGTTCTGTCATAATGGAAATAAGTAATAGAAATACAACTACTTTTATCTGTGCCATGCACACATCTACACACCCCATAACTCTTGCAACATGCCCTTTTCCCAGCTTTTTTTTTCTAAAGAAAGCTACTGAATGGTAAGTAGGAAGATCCAGGAGTTCAAAGGACAGGAATTTCATTTATTATGGTCCTAGGTCTGAATTAACACATATTTGTTTATGAAAATAAATGCACAGCAGGGACTTTTTTTTTTTTTTTTTTTTTCTATTTGGGGAATCATTCCTGACAGAACAAGGGAATACAAGAAAGTGTGAAAGTGTAACAGGCTTTTTTTCTTTTCATGTGGTATCTTGCTAAAGTCTTTTAGCATAGAAGAGATCTAGGCCTGTTTGCTACCTATTCCACTGTCAGTTCTAGCTATGATTTTGCAGCATTGGCCTAATAAACAGGTAACAGTTGAAAAATAATTGACATTTGTTTCTGAAAAGCTGTATGTGTGCCTTAGATTGACATAAGCTTTCTCTCACCTGTTAGCTGAAAAGTGCTGTGTGTGATACACAAGATACATCAACACTCCCCTCTCTTTATAGAATTTATTTTTAATGTAAGCTGATATTAAAATGCCACATTAGTGCTGTCATTTATCCAGTGTTTGAAAGCCTGTGGCAAGAGACTAGTTTTTTTTTTCTGTTTTCTGCAGAGAAAAGCTTACCCTGGGATGCTTAAAACATTTATTAATGTTTTATTTCTCTATAGCCTTTGCTCTGAATACCAAGTTACATCTGTAGAGATGCTGAGTTGCAAGGCCAGGAGGCAGACATGGTGTGGAGAGGTTGTAACCAGCCCTGCGCGTCCACGCCGCGGTGTGCAGGACACCTGTAGGCTACAGCCGGATTGCGGGTTCCCCTGCGCTGGGTGAACATCTCACACAACCATCCTTCAGGCTGTAGCTGGGCTGTCGCTGGAGCCCTTTTCAGAGAGGCCTTGGTCACAGGGCTTGGATCAAAGTGCAAAATAGAAACAGAAAAATTTATGCTCTGCAGCGCTGATTGAATGCATTTAGATTCCTGTCAAGAAGAGAGTAGTGGTCTTTTTTTCTTTTTCCTTTTTTTTTTTTTTTCTTTTTTCTTTTTTCCTCCTAAGGCCAATCTTTTAGTGCAGGCTGCAATTCATACAGCACAGCCATGTGACATGTTTGGACTCAAGCTCAAGCCAAGATCCGAGCTCAAAAAGGTTTTCTAGGTAGAGCCCATTTGTAAGGAGGCACTCTGCAGTGAGGCTGGGATAAGGGCTCTTCAGCGCTGATTATGAGCCTTCCTCTCTGCCTCGCATTACCACACTGAAAGCAACCACAGTGTCCTTTTAATGCCCCTGTTTTCCCCTGAAAAAGTGGGGGAGGTGGAAAAGTCAGACTCTGCCTTCTTCCAAAATGGAGAAGTCTTGATGTTGCAAGCGTAAGAGAGACTGGTATGAGTCAGAGAAAGGGCAAAAGTCTGACTAGTGACCACACCGGGAACCCCCCTTTCCCTTCACCCCAGCCATGCGCACACACACGTGCAAACACACACACACACACACACACACACACAGCGTTTCTAGACTGGTTTTTCAGGCACTGACTGCTTTGAACCGTTGTTCACACAAGCTGCTCCATTAGGTGAGTGGCACAAGTGACATAAGGCAGAGCCCCATTCTGCAACCCCGCAGTAGTCCAAGAAACGTCTCTACGTCCACAGAAAGCTTGAGGGGAGGATGGAAAGCTGCCAGGGGAAGCTATCAGAGGTGGTTATAACTATTCCACGTTCTGGGAAGCTAATTTCAGGAAAGCCAGCTCATGACATCCCAAATGACAAACTCTGCAGCACTTATTCCATACAAAAAAAAAAAAAAAAAAAAACTTGTTCTCTGAGTGATAAAGTTGATTTCAGAGACCACTCCTAGAGAAGATTCCTGAGTATTTCCTTGTCTCTGATGGCAGAAACCAGAATCTGGCCAAGACAGATTCAACAGAAGATTTTTCCTATGCTATTTCTTTGATTTCAGGTAAGAGGGGAATTATGTGATAGAGTGCACTTATAGCAGTTAAAAAGCAGGTTCAGAAAATGGTAATAATTCTGTTTTGTTATAAAGATGTACTTTTCCAGTGGGATAGTAGTGGGTATGGCAACAAATGGTGCACTTGTTTTTAGCAAAGCAATTGTGATTTTCATCCAGTAACAACAAAAATTTGAGAAGACAGTAGAAGCATATTGTTTGAAAGCTTGTCAGTAGAGAGCTCCTCATAACATGCAGTTATATGTAACCATTATTGCATATCCATTTTTTCATTTGTACTCGCTTATGAATAAAACAGGAGTGACAAATATAGATGAGATAAACAATCAGACGTTGCAATCCTGCATGGGAGAGTTATTAAGAATAATATTAAAGCCAAAGGAGCTTTTAAGTTTAGAAAATGGTTTAACTGTTCATTGTCCTGCTGTGCAGTCAAATGGTGTCACTCAAATTTCAGGTCTAAGTTTTTGCCTCTAAGGCAAAAATTGCTGCCCCCTTGAACATCTCAGTGACTCTTCGTGATACTGAGCAGCTTAAAAAGTCAGAGGTGGGGGCTAATGTTTAGTACCATGTTCAATCTCACATTAAGCTAATTGGTGTTCTTGCAGGTTTTAAGCCAATGGTTCCAAAAGCAGGGTCATCACCCTGAGCAGGGGTCCCAGGAGTGACAAGCTACTGTGCTCCTGAGCACAACCAACATTTGATTTCTTCTTGATATTTATGCTGTTCTCTGGGGATGTGTGAAACCAGCAGCAGGTAAGTAAGATTACAGCTTGACAAAGTTTATCAGCTACTGCTTAAAGGACAGCAAAAATCATTATGATTTATAATAGGATATTCTTCATAATGTAGCCCACAGAAGCATCATCCAAACATCTAATCCATCTAAACATATCTGAGCATATTTTTGTAAAGATGCCATTTCCAAAACAGAGCTCCATGCACGGGAGAATCCATCAGCCTAACTAGATTAGCTAAATAGCATGGATTTTAACATTATTTTTGTAAGAATATTTGTTCTATCTTAGAATTTAAATTTATAATGTGTAATGATTTTTAGTATAAGCTTAGTTAAGCTAACTGAAGATTCTAAGAAAGCAAATATCCTGATCCTGTAATTGGGCCTGCAATTTTTTTTCTTAGTATTTGCAGCTTGTGCACTTCACTATATGATATAGTTAAAAAAAATATGTTTTTTAGAAATCCTGTACAATCTCCAAAAAAGAAAAAAGACCTTCCTTTGCTTTCCAGTTATATCATAAAAAAAAACTTAAACAGCTTTATTTAGATTTGTGATTTGGAAACTATAGCTGGATTCTCAAATGGATGGCTCATTTGGACCAGATTTTAAGTACTAGCTACAACCAGCAGCAAATGTGCTTTTCTCAAAAATAACTCAAAATAGCAAAACACAGAGACATTGAAAGGATAACACTGGGGATTTTAGACAAGGCCTACACAGACCACAAAGGAGATTGCCTACTATTCACTTACTAAAACAGAAGAGAGAGAAACTGTGACTGTAATATATGTAGGTAGATGTACACATCACAAACCCATAACATTTTTGATATATATTAAGTAGGAAACAAAGAGCATGATGTAAGGGGAAACAAATGGAGCCGTATTTTCCCTCTGCCAAAGCTGGAGGTGATTTTTTTTTCTCAAAAATCCTGCACGTTTCTTTCAGTGCAGGATCTGGCTTAGAGAACAAATGATTTCAGATTAGCAGCTTTTTTTCTTCCTTTGTTGTCGTCTGTCATATCTAAATCCTGCATATCAATGCAATGAATACCCTGCTGTAAAAGTAGACACATCTTCTTTTTTTTTTTTTTTCATTTTTTCACAGTCAATACTTACCACAACTTATTCTTCGCATTATCATTTGTAGTCTTGGCACTGTTTCTATTTCAACTTTTCTCTTCTTTTCTTGCAGCAGTTTTAACAGAGGCATTTTAATCAGTCTCAGACAGAAATTCAGCCTGTCAATTCTCAGGGCAAAATTAATATATTTAGTTGTTTAGGCCAGATACGCTGAAGGAATATCCCATTGGGAGTCTGTATGCTACCTTGCTTTGAGTACTGATAGATTTTCTAGCTATGGTCAAGTGTTGAAAAAAAAGAACTATTTAAAGAAATTCACAGGTAGGCATTTCTTATTTGCATGTGTAGCTGTGTGTGTATTGGCACTCAAGTACATTTTGGTGTGAATGCTTCAAATGTGCTTGTGAGAAATGCAGTCATTCTGCCCTTTAAAGGGATTTTATGACATGTCACGCGCCTGTAAGTACTGGTGGTGGGTCCCCACGCAGTCAGGCTCTCTCTGCAGGAGGGCTGAATACAAGCTAGCTGGGCAAACCTGATCACTTGATAACTCACTTTCCTAAGTTTACTCACATGTGTAACCTGCCTGTCTTTGAGGAGACTACCCATGTAAGGACAAACGGGCAGCACCGTGATTTTAGTGCCCATAAACCCAAACGTGGCTTGTTAGAGCTCAAGCTTCTGCTCCTTTCTGAGAGATGTGCCACGCATCCAGGAACCTGCTTTGTAATGTACAGACATTAAACAGCCCATTCCTGCAAAAAGAAAACCAAGTAAGTCCTGGTTACTGCAGAAATGCCACTTTTATTGTCAGAACACAAGCAGTGTCTGACTGTTAAACATCTGATGTGAGCGTGCCTGATAACACTGGAAGAGCGAGAGAGAGTCCTGGCTGCAAGCAGAAGCAGATTACTCTTATCTCACTAAAAATGAAAGCATTTTTTTTCTCCATTGTTTCAGAGAAAGTCAGAAGAACCTGAATAAAACTGAAACAAAAATCTTGTCAGTGAAAACGTACAGCTCTGTAAAATTAGACCCTTAGCTCTGATTTTGACTAATCGGCTGTCTCAGACCTGTGACCCAAAAAAAAAAAAAGCATTGCTTTTTAATAATAATAACAATAAAAAGCAATGCCTACCATTTGTGAATCTAAAAGCATACAGATATAGCCCTGTGTTTTAAGTCTCTTGATCCCTTGCTTCCAACACCACCTTCAAAGAGTCACCATGTCCCCCCCTCCCTGTGGGTCCCTGATGCATTTCCAGAGCCGGAGGAGCCCCACGCCGCTGGCTGCCCCTCTCCCAAAGGAAGGGAGATGTGCCTGGCTGTGTGGGAGGAGCTGCTGGACGCATCCATGGCGGAGCGCCGCGTACACGCGCTGAGGCTCCTGGACGCCGGGAACACGGCGTTCCAGCAGCAGCGAGCGCGCAGGCAGGGAGAGAAGGCCATTTTCCTCCCAGCTACACAGCACATTAATGCAAGAACCTGGGCTTGCAGAGGACGAACCCACCATCTCAGGACTGACTTTCTTTCTTTCCTTCTTTCTTTCCTTCTTTCTTTTTCTTTCTTTCTTTCTTTCTTTCTTTCTTTCTTTCTTTCTTTCTTTCTTTCTTTCTTTCTTTCTTTCTTTCTTTCTTTCTTTCTTTCTTTCTTTCTTTCTTTCTTTCTTTCTTTCTTTCTTTCTTTCTCTTTCTTTCTTTCTTTCTTTCTTTCTTTCTTTCTTTCTTTCTTTCTTTCTTTCTTTCTTTCTTTCTTTTCTTTTCTTTCTCTCTTTCTCTCTCTCTTTCTCTCTCTCTTTCTCTCTTTCTTTCTCTCTTTCTTTCTCTCTTTTCCTCTAAGTTCAATTTTAAATTATTTAAGGGTCTTTTTTTCTTCTTTCTTTGAAACATCAGGGTTTGGGGGTTTTTTGTTATTGTTTTTTAAGTTCCCTGTTCCCTGAAAGCAGTCAAGGCCAAATTATAAAGCAAATACATAAGAAATAAAAGAGCATCACATAAATATTTGCATAGTGTCCATGTAGCAGCATTTTCTCCACCATGGGGCTTCCTGCAAAAGAAAGCATTCTGCAAGCAGGAGTAGCAGGAGTCAGTGTTGTCAGAAGATATAGAAATTCTTAGGAAAAGAAGGAAAAGAAGGGGTGAACGCATGCCTGTCTACACTATGTACCGAGAACACGGTGCTGTGCTTCACTGTGGGCTGGCACGGAGCCCCACCAGCAGCCTCAGCCCCACGCTGGTGCCAGCTCGGGCCCTGACCCCGCACTGTTTCATAGCGAGAAGGCAGTGTGGCCACGGCAGGCCGTCGGCGCGGGGCCTTCCTTCCCTCCGCGCAGACATGCCTTCACTGTTTCTGCTCACTTTCCTTGCCCTGGAGCTCTAGGGTATTTCCTGCGGAGTCATCTCCTCCGCCATCTCCTAGGTTCAGTCTCATCTACCAGGCAGCATGGTTTCACTGGAGCCATGCCAGTGCTGGTGCAGCCAGCACCCAAACGCTCACAGTTTACATTAAAAAATAAAAAATAATACTTTGCTGTGTCCTTTTCTTCTCAAAATTCCACCCATTCAAAGCTACCTCTAAGTTATGTCCCCAGGATTTTTGTATTGATATCACCATATAAGGAAATGACAGAGATGTCCATGAGCGATCATTGGGGAGCTCCTTCAGTTGCTGCCCTGCTAGAGGAAATGATCCAGGCTTCAGTTATGCAATTTCCTACTTTGTACCAAACACAAAGTCTTTGGTTATGTAAAGATGACTTAGTAATAGCTGTTTTTTTTTTTTTCTTCTCTTTTCCTGAAAACTAATCATACTTTTCTTTTTTAAGGTCGTGCAAAGGAAGAAATTGTAAAAGAAACGTGGATTTTACATATGAGGGCTTTTAATTGCTGGACTGTTGTAATTTCAACGCAAACAGCCTTAGGATGATGAACCAAACCTTGGTTTCTGCTTCAGCAAGGTAACCTTCCTTATCTTAGCCCGTGGCCAAAGGCATAAGAAGGATAAACTGTCATTGCTTTGAAGAGAAATTATAACCCTCAGAAGAGAATGACAGCTCTGGGGGCTCAATATCTCAGATAGCTTCGAAGAGGTAAAGTATTCCCTGTTCTCAGTGTGCCCATGGAAAGCCTGTTGGCAACTTGCAGGGCGTTTGATAACTGCAGATCTCATTTCACTCTGAGTCAAATAATCTTAATATATATTTTTTTAACTGCCGGAAACTTACTGTACCTTTGCCACTGCATCTCTCAATGAGGGGGAATGCTTCTGACATCAGTGAGGTTTAAGAACGAAGGTGACAGCATTTTCTTCTTCCCCATAAAGGTAAACACATAAAAGATCACCTATAGTAAATAAAAGGATGAATGGTCACATAAAAAATGCAATAATCTTGCTCATTAACTCCAACGATTGGAGACCAAGCAGGTGTTTAATGGTAGGTAGAAGAGAATTTCACATTTTTGAAGCATATAGATTTTTTTTCCTTTTGTAACCATCATAAGCCCTCTCCAAGCATTTTATGGTCCTTTTTACTAACTCTTTGATTGATTATATATCAATCATACTAACTCTTTAAGAAAAAAAAAGAGGCCAGACAGTTTATCCAAATCTTCCTGCTTTTGAAGCACATCGGCTCCTTACTATGTGCTGATGGGAGCTTCCCAAATTTGGTCATCTTTATTCTGATGCTGGAAGAGTTCTGCCATGGATTTTCGTGGAAATGGAATCAGGTGTTACAACATTTTCCACTGCACTAAATGATTTAGAAATCTTTTCTTTAACATTTATCAAGCCAATTTTCTTTTCCTTCACCTGACTGTTGACCTATTGATTCACTTTCCCTTTCACACTCCTTGTTTTCTCAGTTGTAACTGAGAAGGTATTGAAATGTTGGGAAGCGTAGGGGTTCCCTCTTCAGCTGTCACCAGTAACAGAGCATGAAATCAGTCATTGTGGAGAGTCAGAGTCCAGAGGATGTTCTTCAGGAACTGCATCATCTCAGTAACCATTTAGCAGCTAGCATTTAAGAAGTCCTAGGACTGGAAAACCTTTATCTACTCATACGTGTCACAAAAAAATAAAAAGATTAAGAAAAAATAATATGTATATTTAAAAAGCTATTAAAATTATGAGGAGTTATTTCAGAGGACATTAGGCACAAAGAAAAAACAATTATTGTTATTTCTAGAATGGTTGGATGAACTGGCAAATAAAACAAAAAAAATCAATAAATCTTGCAAGTAGAAAAGTACAAGCGGCAATGAATATTATCCATCTTTGCTAATTTAATTTATTTGAATTCCTCTACCAATACTAAAAGAACAAAACCCATTGTTTAAAATTATACTGAAATGGGTAAAATTTTGAATGGCATATTTAGTTATAAGGATCAGGCATTAAACTGCAAAAACAGATAGAGTACCACATGGATTAGGACAAATAAAACACAGTATAAAGGACACTCTTCCTCAAAAGTCAGTTGCAAGTTAGATGTGAAGAAAGAAGTAAACTCCAACACCAGCCACCCCACTGCGCCTGGCAGAACCGTGTTGGGGTAACATGGGCTGCTTTCCTAGAGGTGCACGCAGAAGGAAAGGCCATGCCAGGACAGCCTTTCCATTTCTGTATGGGTTTCCTCGCTCTAAATTACAGCGCCTGGCCCTGTCCATGTAGAGGCAGATGCTGTGACCCAAGAGAAGCAAACTAATTGGTACTGAGGACTCAGGGTTCGTGTATGTTTGGGGGGTTACTTCAAACTTCCTCTGGTCCGACAGGCTCTATCTACGTCTTGGTGTATGGAGCGCATCATTTGTGCTCCTGGATTGTGTCTTCCAGTCCAGCTTCAGGTAGGAGGAGTCCAGTTCAAGCGCTCCAAGACCACTCTGCATAGTGAACTAACACACTGTAAATGGTGACGACAAAACTTAAAAAGAAATCTTGCCAAGCGCTAACTCTTAATATATGTGCATCCTATGATATACTGTAGTCAAGGACTGTTTGCAATCCATTTGCAAATGTATTAAAAGCTTGCCAAAGCCTGCTCTGTCCTGGGGTTCAATTTGTCGTCTCAGGGATCACCAGGACTCAGGGCTTCCTGAAGATGAAAGATTGAGTATGCCTGGCTCTTTATGCTTTGAAAGCATGGAGAGAGTTGTCAGTACAGAAATAGGAGTGTTCACTGAGTTTGGGACCTGTCACGGAGAGCACCAGGCAGGTCAGGTGGACATCAGGAACTTCAGGATATTTTTGCTAGCAACTTATGACAGCTACACCAAGCAGAGCACTAGCACCACAGAGGGTCTGGGCCCGCAGCAGCAATCAGGTCCACCTTGCAGCTGATAATGTGACTGTCTAAATGTATCAGTGATTAGGGCTACCATGTATAGATTAAAGTCACAGCTCTGTATCGCCCATCTGAGGCACGACAGTTGGCCCGATGACAGGACAAACATGAACTCCATGACCTGTTTTTCCACTGTTTTTTAAAGCATGCTTTAAATATACCAGGTCACTGTCCAGAATAGTGAATCGCAACAACTGCTATTGCTTCTCCTCGGGTGGCTTCCTTCAACTCCCTAAATTGTGCTTGGGTGGAGCAGGCTACATGATTAAGAGCTCATTTCTGTAGTGATTTGGATGCCTGCGAGTGTGCCACCTTTTCTTTCATTAAAGAACAATACTAAAAGTCATGTTTAAAGTTGCAGCAAAGCAGACTGCTTAAAAATAGAACACCTTGTTTTGATACAATGCCCCCTCTTCTCCTAAAGGTACATCAGCTATCTGTTTCAGGAGGCAGACGTTGGTCCTGTGATTCCAAGCAAGCTGTTCTAATTGCTTGCCTGGCCAGAGCTGAATTTAAGGCTATGTTGCCTAGACAAACAGGGCTCCCTTTTCTCTCCCTCAGAAATCCCCAAAATAATTAGAGAACATTCTACTTTTCTTATGTTTTTCCCTAGGCAATGACCTGCTTCACTTGTATGGCAAAATCATCTCTAATTTAATCGTCCAGAGGATAACAAGGTTCCTTTATCTTTTTTCAAATAAGTACAACTGGGAATCGCAAAAAAAAAAAAAAAATTACTTTAATTGTTCACTATTTTTGCATGGAGAAGTTACACACAGGGAAGCCTTGAAAC